>NC_140494.1:84528696-85128696 GCF_964271855.1 Acomys minous | reverse complement strand
CTTCTTCTGTTTTAGCTTTTCTGCTGGGTAGACAGAAGTTCCCCAGGTGGCTTTCGATTTCATTTCCCTGAAGTACAATGATTCTGAGCATCTTTTCATGTCTACACTGGGCTACATCTTCAAAAGAGGGTACCAAATATCTGTCCATGTGTCTCAGATAGTTTTTATGCCAACTTGACACAATCTGGAGTCATCTGAGAGGAGGGACTCTCAATTGTGAATTTTCTTAATTAGTAATTGATGTGGGACGTCTCAGGCCATTGTGGGTGAGGCCATCCCCTGGGCTGGTGGCCCTGAGTTCCATAAGAAAGCAGGCTGAGCAAGTCAGTAAGCAACATGCCCCCATGGCCTCTCCATCTATCCCCACCTTTAAGACCCCATCTGGTTTGGGTTCCTGCCTTGGCTGCCCTCAGTGGACTGTGATGCAGGATAACGTAAGCCAAATAAGCCCTTTCCTCTCCAAGTTGCTTTTGGTCACGGTGTTTCATCACAGCAATGGTAACCCTAAGACACCACCCATCTTTAAATTTTGAGCTGTTTATTTTATTGTTATTGAATTTTGAGAACTTATTATAGATGCTGGAGAGATGGCTCGTAGGCTAAGACCATGTACTGCCTTTGAAGAGGACCCAAGTTAAACTGTCACACCCACATCTAGCAGCCCTACAAGCACCAGGAACTGTAAGTATAATCTCTTGTGTAATATTTGGATTCTTCACCAGTCAATAAACAGCTGATTGGCCTATAGCTGAGGCAGGAAGTAGAAGGGAGGAGTTCCGATAGACAGAGAGAATGCTGGGATAGAGTGAAGCATGCAGGGGTTGGCCCCGGGACACGAAGGAGGACAGAAACATGAAACCTGAGCAGAGGTAACCAGCGTGGCCAAACACAAAATAAATGGGATATTAATTATGAGCAAATCAGGGAACTTGCCTAGCTGTACTGGCCTAGGCTTTTGCAAATATACTTAAGTTTGAGAGTTAATATTTCTGGGAATAAAGGCATAGGAGGAAAACGTGAGTTACAGAAAATCCCCATCAAATGGAACCCAGCCCTGGCAGATCCGATACCTCCTTCTGGACTCTGCAGGCACTCCACTCACAGCCGCATGTGCACAGCCACACGGGACACACTCAGCTAGCTGCATGGTGAGTATTTTCTCCTTGCCTGTGACTGCTTTTAGTCTTTCATAATCATATTTTGAAAACCAGAAAGTTTCAATTTTACTATTTTATTATTTTCTTTTATAATTCATCTTTATTGTGTCCTAAGAAATCTTTGTATATCCCAAAGCCATGAAAATTTTTTTATTCTGTATACTATATGCTGCTGTTACATTAAAGTCTATGATCTATTTCATTACAACTTTCATATGTCATACCAGGTAGGGATGGAGATTCATTTAGTTCCCAATAAACATGATTATCTCATATTTACTGATAAAGTTATCTATCAGTCACATACTTAATGATCTAATCATTTTTGTCAAAAGTTATTTCATAATATACATACAGATCTCTTTGCAAACACTGTATTCTGGTTCACTAACTATGTGTCAGTCATTCTGAAAACACCCCACTGTGCGGCCATCTATAACTTTTAGTCAGTCTCACAATCAAACAGTGCAGTCGTCCAATTTTGTTTTCTTCGAAGCCAACTCTGGGCCACAAAGGAATTTCCAGACCAGCATGGGCTACACAGTGAGACCCTGTATTATTCACAACAGTCAAAAGTTGAAAAAACCTAAACTGCCCATTAACTGATGAATGGATAAATACAATATGGATATCCATGTAAGTGAATATTATTATGAAATAAAAAGAAATGAAGTCCTAAAATACGCTGTATTTATGTCAACTGTTGAAAGCATCTGTAAGATGGAAAAGGGACTACTAGTTGCCTAGGAAATGTAATTACTGCTTCTGAGTCAGTTCATTAGGGGGAGTGGGGTGCTCTAACATGGACACAGTGACAGCAGCACAACTCTGCGAGTACATTAAAGAGCAAACAGTGTTTATCTTAACAGGGGTCAGTCCAGCTTGAGGCACTGTGACAGATTCCTAGGAAAACAACTCAGAAGGAGAAGGGGCTAGTTTGTGCCCATGGTCTCAGAGGCCGCGGGGTGAGGCCGGCTGGAGAATGGCAGCCAGGGGCAAAGAACACTGCAGTGGGCTTCCGCCTCCTTCCCCTCTGACTCCAGTCTGGCGCCCAACATACTGGCAGCCAGAAGTGAGTGTAACTTCTTAGCTTATAGGCATTCCTCAATCTAATAAGGTACCATCAAGATTAATTACTAGGGGGGCTTTTGAGATGGCTCAGGAGATAAAGGTACTTGCTGCAACCTGGCAACCTGAGTTCAATTCCCAAAACCCACAGTAGAAGGGAGCAATTGAGTACCAAAAGTTGTTTTCGTACCTCTACAGGAGGATCATGGAACATGTGTTCACGCAAGCACATACACTTATCATTATGTTATATAAAGAGATAAAATCTATACATGCCGCTGGGCTTGGTGGCACACGCCTTTAATCCCAGCACGAGGGAGGCAGAGGCAGGTGGATCGCTGTGAGTTTGAGGCCAGCCTGGACAACAAAGCGAGTCCAGGACAGCCAAGGCTACATAGAGAAACCCTGTTTCAAAAAACAAAAACAAAACAAAACAAAATCTATACATGCCATGATTTTGTTTTGTTTTGTTTTTCAAGACAGGGTCTCTCTGTGTTAGCCTTGGCTGTTCTGAACTCACTTTGTAGACCAAGCTGGCCTTGAACTCACAGCGATCCACCTGTCTGTGCCTCCCAAGTGCTGGGCTTAAAGGCGTGCGCCACCACGCCTGGCTCATGCCACGATATTATTTAGAGTTAAAGAGTTAACCACTAGGAAAAGAAATAAATAATACTAGATATGGCCAAGTAGAGCTATAATCCCATGTTGTGGCAGTGTGTGTGTGTGTGTGTGTGTGTGTGTGTGTGTGTGTGTGTGTGTGTGTAAAGCCAAAGAGTAGGTAGGGGACTGACTTCCACACTTGTAAATTGCTTCAGTAACTGTGAAATACAACATCCCCAATTGCCCTATAGTAAGTACTTTATAAATCCTAAGACTCTACCATGACATATTGGCCTTTAAAACCCAGACAAACAGAGCTTTTGACAGGTAATCCTGAAACCAGGGGGAAATTACAAGAAATGCATCTCAGGCGTGTTAGAGTGCCTTAACTTTAGCATCTTCATTAACCGAGCAAGCCGTTACCCAAGCGCCTACCAACTGCCCTCATTCGTCAGGCTTATACTTATCCCAGGATAACTAATAAGCACTGGCTTCCCACAGATGCTCTGTTCTGCATCCCAGCAAGAGGACGATGTGGTCCTCAGGAGGCTAGGTGGGAAAAGCAAAGAAGAAACAGGGTGAATGATGGAGCCAATTTCCTAAGTTCCAAAAGAATTTGTCACCATCCTTCAGAAAGAAAAGAACCATTGACTGAGTCGCAAACTATATTATGTGTTGATCAATCAGGAACAGCCTAATGCTGCTGAGAAAAACCACAGAATAACAGAATTTGGAAGAACTTTTCACGGAAAGGCAAAAGTTAAATATCATATCCTTATGAGCACCAGCGACAGTAGACATATTAATAATGCGAGGCCCTGTTCCTAATATACCTGGACCGCATAGAGCCACTGCCAAAGTCTGAAGCAGTCACAACAAATCTCTCAGCCTTGCAGCATAAAACTCACTTGATAATTTCTTTGTCTAACACCTAATAAAATTCATTCTTCCAAAATTGTGGAAAAGCTCAGCACAGTCCTCCCTCATTATAAAGTTTCCTGTTACAAGGTTGCAAGATTTACACATATGTTAGGGTTTATTGTTGAAAAGAGACCTCCTCATAACACCCTCTTTGTTAGCTTTGCCTTGGGGCTAGATATATAATGAGAGAGAAACGAATGCAGACAGATTGTTGAGGAAAAAAAGCAACAAAATGAATTTCATTTTAGCCATCTCGGACTTTTTATGCTCTTATGTAGCTTTTCATCTTAACTGTTTGTCCCTTTTTTCTTTTCTTTTCATGTATTTCCTTCAGTAAATGAAACATGATAGATTATTAAAGCCAGTTTGTACTACTTTAGAAACTGTTGACTTTCATATACTTCTGACTTCCAAAATTCTTACAAATGCCATCTTTTGAACAATGAAATATTAGGACTTGATCAAGCAGCTACAAATAACCATAGGAAATGTTAATTTTCCCCTCAGAGACTCCGTCCACAGTCCTCTGACAGCATGATGGTAACTTTCCAAGTTAGATTAAGGCACACTTCTGTTATCATTTCCATACTAAACATCACTACCTCATTTTAGCCAAAATCTGGAAATACTGACTTAAAAGACCGTGTGTGTGTGTGTGTATGTATGTGTGTGTGTGTGTGAGTGTGCACGCATATGCGCGTGTGCGCATGCGACTGAGAGTGTAGAGATGAATGGGAGCCTCAGCTGTGAAGCCTTGCCTTCCATGACTTCCATCTTGCTTGGGACAGGGTCTCCCTTGACTGCTCACCACTGAGGATGCCAGGCTAGCTGGCCCAGCAGCTTCCAGGGATCTCCTGTGTTCATCTCCCATCCCATGAGCACCTGGGTCACAGATCTGCACCACCATACCTTGCTTTCCTGGGCTCCGGGGATCTGAACTCAGGTCCTGATGCTTGCACAGCAAGCACTTTATCCACAGTATAACCACTCCCCATTGTGGACTCATGTTTAGGTTAAAAAATAAATAATTCAAATATTAAGACAATGTACAAGACTTATTTAATATACCCAGCTTAATCATTTCTGATACTACAAATTAGACTTTTGTGTTTTGAAAGCATAAAAACTAAGCATGTGTAACAGCATTCTCCCACCTAAAACATGCCTACTAATTTTAGAACGCTAAATATTGGATAATATTTTACAATGGTAACAGGGATCAGAATTGAGACATCTACAATAGTTTTGTTCATATTTGCTCAAAAATTACAAATCATTTACAATCAGAAGACAGTCTCCTTACTTTATGCACATCCTTTATTCAGGGCACTAAGGTGCTGCTGTGATGTGAAGTGAGGCAGGGCCCTGCTCAGGAATGCTAGGCACGGCTCTTCCCTGAGCCACACCCCCAGGCCACCAGTAAACATTTATCCTTTATTTTTTTTCTTTTCCCTTTCTTTGCCTTCCTGTTGCATCCTCTCTTCCTTCCTGTCATCTTCCGTCCTTCCTCCTATCTCCTCCCTCCTCCCTTCCTCTTTCCTTCCTTTCTTCCTTCTTTCCCTCTTTCCTTCTTCATTCTCTGTTTCTGTCTTGGCGGAGTCTCACTAGGTAGTGCATGCTGACCTCAAACCCATGATCCTTCTGTGCCCGCCTCCTGAGTGCTGGGACTTGGGGTGTGCGCCAGCTTGTCGGAGCTCTGTATATCCCAATGTTGCTTGAATCATCTCTCCTTCCCAACTCAATAAAATGATACACACACAAAACACGTGTGTAGATTTGAAATGACAATTCCAACCAAAACTACCACTTTGGCTTGGCTTGGTGACACACATTTGGAATCCTGGCACTTGGGAGAATGAGACAGAAGGACCACCATGAGTTCAAGGCCAGCCTAGGCTACATAATGAGTTCTAGGACAACCTGGGATATCTAGTGCATGGTGGTCTGAACAAGAATGATTCCCATAGGCCTATATAGTTGATGCTTAGTCAACAGGGAGCGTTGCTATTTGAGGGTTAGGAGGGTTGGCCTTGTTGGAGGAGGTGTGGCCATGCTCCCTGCCATGATGATAGCTGACTAAGCCTCTAAAACTGTGAGCCAGCGCCAAGGAAATGCTTTCCCTTAGAAGAGTTGCTTAGTCATGGTGTCTCTTCACCGCAATAGAACTGAGACATGGGAAGCTCTGTCTCAAAAAAGTGGGGGGGGGGGGCTACCATTGTTCTATAAGACAAGGTTTCTATAAATTGCCAAGGTCCACCCCAGCACTAGGCTTAACAGCTGAGATGATGTGTGTACCCCAGACCCACTTAGGATCACCACAACCAGCTATCTCCTTCCACAGGCAGTGCTGACAAAGACTTTCCTATCATCGCATTTGGCCACTAGAAACAGGTTGGGATTTGTTGTTGTTGTTGTTGTTGTTGTTGTTGTTGTTGTTGTTGTTGTTCTTCTTCTTCTTCTTCTTCTTCTTCTTCTTCAAATACCACCAAGTTTCAAATCATCATTTTACCCACCCTTGTCCTTAGTTATAGTAAACAAGAAGGCATTAAAAAAAAATCAGTGGGGCTGGAGAGATGGCTCAGTGGTTAAGAGCACTGACTGCTCTTCCAAAGGACCCAGGTTCAATTCCCAGCACCCACATGGCAGCTCACAACTGTCTGTAACTCCAAGATCTGATACCCTCATACAGACATACATGCAGGCAAAATACCAATGCACATAAAATAAAAATAAATTAATAAAAAAAATCAGTGTTCACCTTTTACAAAAAGTAACCACTTTAAATAATCATATTACTTAATTTGAAGACTACATGGGACTGTCTTTAGAGCCCTCAGGAACTAAAGGTTTTACATATCACAATGCATAGGACAATGTTCTTTGAAAATTACATTATTTATGCTATTTAAAAGTGATGTTGCTTTATGGACCTTAGACTACAGATATTATCAATACTGTAACATGATAGATCTCAGTGCAGAATGAGAGTCAACCCTAGGGCCTCTTCATCTGACTCCTCACTGTGGACTCATAGAGGACCTTAAGGACAAAGGAGCAATTCCCTGATGTTGTACAACACCTGCACATCCGTGCTTAGGCAGGAACAGAAGCCACTGGCCAACCAACCAGTCATCTCTTAATATTGGTCTCTGATATTTCAACCATATGTATTAGAAAACGGGGACCACATGGCTCGCTGGTGAAACAAGGGCTCTCAAAACATCCATTAATTCCCTAGCAGGAAAACAGCATTAATCTTTTATTAGCAGTAACACCCCCACAGAAGAAACAAAGCTGGGTTCTGGCTGTTCCTTCACCCCATCAGAGCATATCAGCTCACCCTCTGGATAGCAATCAAAGACTCCAGCTGGCTTTGGGAGCAGCCTCTCCAGAACCACATGTGGCCACTAATATGTGTCCTTGGCAGGCAAGGAAAAGGCTCCACTTCAGACAATGAGCAGTTACTCAGAGTTTGCCTCAGTATGAGGCAAAAGGCAACTCTGCCTTATCCCTCAATTCACTATTTTCTTTGGCGGGCCTTTTGTTCCAAAGACTTCACAAATTCTTATTTATGTGACAATATAATCCTATACAAGTTTATAGAAGTCATTTTATTATTTGAAAAATATTCCACCATGCTCACATACATCACTGGTAAAATTCTGTCCACTTCCTTTACTGACAATTGTACGTCAAACACATTGGAGCTTATGCAGTGTGCTCTTTCTACCTCCATCACCACTGAGGACCAGTGTGCCTCCAGACCTCTCTAGCCACACTATGCCACTGTGACATTACACTGCCTTGATGAATTCTACCTTTCTTGGGCTCTGTTTGACTTTTAAAAAATCAATGTAGAGTACTTGGAAGAGTTAAAGGAAAACGAGCTTTCACACCACATATAGGGAAAGCAGTGTTAAAATGCCAACAGCAAGGCTGGGGCACATCTGTAACCCCAGCATTCAGTCTTCTGAGGCAGAAGAATCACAAGTTTGAGGGTAGCTGAAACTATATGGCAAGACTCTATCTTTAAAAAGGAGGAAAAAATAAAAATAAAAAGGAGGTGGGGGTTGGAGGTGTATCTTAGTTGGAAGCATGCTGGCCTAAAACAGAACTCCGGGGCCAATCTCCAGCACTCCAGTTAGCGCATGCCTGTAATCCCAGCACTTGGGAGACAACGGGAAGACTAGGAGTTCAAGGTCACCCTTGGGCTCATAGGTGATGTGCGATCAGCCTGCGCTATGAGATCTTGTCTCCAGGAAAGCGTTAAGAAGTGAAGCACCTCATATTAAATATTTCAGAATTTAAACAATTGCTTAAAGCCAGAACCATTTTGATCCATGAGGATTATAACAAATACTCAGTAGTTTGACTGTCGTGTTACACAGTTAAAATTAATTAATGACAAAGGGAAAAACAATGCACAGAAGTAGCAGATAGGAACTCGCTTCTCCTGCCAAGCTTGGCCTGTATGAATGCTGCGGCAGGCATAACAGAAGACAGCTGTGAGCCCAGGTGATCGCAGGAGGCCTGGTGACATCGCCTGTCTCATCAATGGAAGAAGTGACCTTTACACTGTGGTGGTAGCTCACCTGTGTCTTAGTTAGGGTCTCTGCTGCTGTGATGAAACACCATGGCCAAAAGCAGCTGGAGGAGGAAAGGCTTTGTTTCCTCTTTTTTTTTTAATATTTTATTAATTTATTCATATTACATCTCAATTGTTAGCCCATCCCTTGTATCCTCCCATTCCTCCCTCCCTCCCACTTCCCCCCTACTCCCCTCCTCTATGACTGTGACTGAGGGGGACCTCCTCCCCCTGTATATGCTCATAGGGTATCAAGTCTCTTCTTGGTGACTTGTTATCCTTCCTCTGAGTGCCACCATACAAACTCTGGTGCCTCATTTTTGGCTTTGTTTCCTCTTACAGCCAGCCTATGGGCAGAACTCAAACAGGGCAGGAACACGGAAGCAGAAGCTGACCCAGAGGCAACGGAGAATGCTGTGTCCTGGCTTACTCTCCTGACTTGCTCATCCTACTTTCTCATAGCACCCTAGGACACAACACACATAATGGGGTGGGCCCTCGGGTGGGCCCTCCCACATCAATCAGCAACTAAGAAAATGCACCACAGACCTGCCTACAGGCCTACCTGCTGGGGCATTTTCTCAACTGAGAGCCCCTCTTCCCAATGACTCTCACTTGTGTCAAGTTGACATAAAACTCACTTGTCTATGTCTATTGGGAACATAGACATGTCTATTGCGGACAAAAAAGTAAATCTTGGAAGTTTCTAGGTTGATGGCACAATGATATCTGTTTTTGAAACTAATTCCTGCCCCCCCCCAAGCATAATACGCACACCTGCTGATATGCCATGACCATGAAATGTCTGCACAGGCTTGTGTGTTGAAGGCTTGGTCCCCAGGTGTTCACGTTAACTTGCGAAATGGTGGAAACTTTCAGGAGATGGGCCCTAGCTGTAGGAAGCAGGTCCCCTGGGCATGCCTTTAGGAAGCATGCCACAGACCATCATGCGTCCCTCTCTGCCCGCCCATTGTGAACAGAACTGTTTGTTCTACCACAGGCTCCTCACTATGATGCTCAGCCACACCCAGCTCTCATCAACACAGCAAGACAGGCAGCCAACGTGGGCGTCAACCTCTAAAATCGTGAGCCAGAGTCTTTCTTCCTCTAAGTTATTTTTCTCAGGTATTTGTCATAGCACTCAGGTCTAACACATCAGCCTTGCCCAACCACGTGGCTATTTTGGTTAAATCCTTTAAAGCACCTGCTATGTACCAGTGGCTGCTTGACAGTATATAAACAGTAACAGATAAAAGACACGGACTCTGCCTCCGTGTGGAAGAAATCTCCCTCTCCTCCCTCTCTTGGAGTCTGTGTAATTAGCAAGGCAGGCAGATGGGTAAGAGATTAGGTAGGGTGTTGCTTTGGGATTAGCTAGCTCTATGCATCTCTCTAGGACTTGTCCAGGAACATCACCCTCTCAGCCCTGGTGTTCCATTCTGAAAAACAGTAGTTGACAGGTTTAGATGCAATGTCACAACATATAGGAGTTATGGCAACAATTCTCTTCCCAGATAGTCTTCTCTATTAATAAATATAAAACTTCCTGGTCAAAATCAAACTCCAGCAAACAAGCCAGGTATGGAAGCATGACCCTGTAATCTCAGCACTGGGGAGGTAGAGTCAGACCCCTGGAACTCACTGCCGGGCAGCATCACTGGACCAGTGGGCTCCCAGCTCAGCGGAGGACCCTGTCTTAGAGAATGAAGCATAGGGAGGGAGGGACGGGGGAAGACACGCAACACTGATTCCTGATGTCTGGGCGCCATGCACTCATGCACACACCCTCATCCTGTCACATGGAAGGGAGGGAGGGAGGGAGGGGGGAGGGAGAGGGAGAAGAAGAGAGAGAGAGAGGGAGGGAGGGAGGGAGGGAGGGAGGGAGAGAGAGAGAGAGAGAGAGAGAGAGAGAGAGAGAGAGAGAGAGAGAAGTTCTACAAGAATCATTCCAATGTAACTGAACTGAAAAATTTTATGAGGTACAACCATTTTCCAAAGTCATCATTGGGATTAGCATCAACAGACCTTTTTGACATTAACGTTATGTATTAAACAAACAAACAGGCAAAGGACAGACAACAGCAAGTATCACCCAACAGCAGGAAAAGGTGCAAATTCAAAGTCTTTGCACAATGGTCACCATGGAGCAGCTGCAGCTGGGACTCCACACCGGAGAAGAGGTGAGATAGTGAGTAACAGATGAGAGAAATATCTCTAAAATCCCCCAAATTGGGGGAATTCGGATGAAGAGATGGATTAGATAGCATAGAAAAATAAAAATGCCCCCAGCCCTAGAAGTTCTATTTTTACCATACTTCTTATCAGACAAGAAAAGCAAAGATCTTACCATTTTGCTATTTTTCTACAAGATGAAAGAGAATATGAAAGACTATTGCCTATAAATAAGTAAATAAATATAGCAGCTGGACTAACCACTCCAGCAATTTTTTTGTGTATGAGGAGATTGCCAGAGGAGGCACTACCACACGAAGCCTCCCTCACAGGGGCCGAAAGAAAAGTGGGGAGTTGCATGCAAACTGCTTTTGATGAGATACAGTCCAACAGATAAGGGGGAAATGAGGATAACTCCTAGTAACCTAGAGAAAATGCTTACCAAAAAGCTCCAAATCTGAGACCATGTCCCTTCCCTCCAAGGTACAGGCAAAGGCCACGTAGGCCTTGTGAACGTCACACCATCCTGTAGGCTAAAGTTCAATTTACAGACTACCCAGGCTGTGTGAGACACATATTGCCCAGGTAGAACAAGGGTCAAGACACTGAACAAAACTGTGGCAGAGGGGACTATGGCCAGGCCCTCTAGTCAGGCTACCACAGCCTATAATAGCCTCTCTCTGTCTCCTTCCCTCCTGACTGCCCACAGACAGGCAACAAGCAGAGACAATGGTCAGTAACCAGCATCCAAACAATATTTCAAGGGAGGAAGCAGACTCATCCGACTGGGAAGGAGAGGAGGCAAGAGGCAGGCAGCAGCACTATGAAAAGGCAGACGGGCCCAGAGAGAGGCCAGGCTGGGCTGGTACACAGCAAAGCAGTTGGCCTGGCAAGCCCACAAAGGCTCTACAGGCAAAGGGCAGGAAGCATACTGAAGAACAGTATACAAAGGAGAGATGAAGGAGAGATGTGCCAAAAGCCGGAAGGAAGCTCTCTCGCACTAGTGCACAATTTAGCAAGAATGGCTTCATCGGGGCTGGAGTGATGGCTCAGTGGTTAAGAGCACTGACTACTCTTCCAGAGCTCCTGAGTTCAATTCCCAGCAACCATATGGTGGCTCACAACCATCTATAATGTGATCTAATGTACACTGTATTCATAATAAATAAATAAATTTTTAAAAAAAGAATAGCTTCCTCAAAAGATGCATATGTCACAATAGGAAGGCTGAGCTAAAAATTCATTCCAAGAACCAAACTTAGCACACACACACACAGACTTTAGAGAGGTGCATACATATGTTGGCAACTACAACAGCTAAGAGACATGCTAACAAATGAAACTTGCTTACAGAATGACCTACCAGGTCTCACATGAGCACTGAACCACAGCAACCCAAACCCACACAGCATGGACAATACTTAGAAGGACTGAGTGTCTGAGAGGCTGGGGAGACGCTAAGCGGTGGATCACTTGTTGCTCTTCCAGGGCCCAGGTTTCGTTTCCAGCACCCACATGTTAGCTCACAACCATCTGTAATTCCAGTCCCAAGGGATGTGACACCCTCTGAGACCTCCACAGACACCAGGCGCAGACATGGTGCACATGCGCACCTGCAGCTAAAACACTCACGTGTATAAAATAAAAATAATAAATCTAAGGATAAATTAAATTAAAATTAACAATTTTAAGGCCTGCCGCAGGCTACTTGAGGTCCACCTTTGGAGAAATGACTATGTTAGGAAGATTTGCCTACATAAATGGGTCATTGTCTGACAAAAGCCTCAAAGGAATTTGTTTTGGTCTCTTGTTCTTCTGCTCTTCCACTGTGTGAGGTACCTAGCTAGTACCATCTATGGAAAACAGGCATAGGCCAAACCTAATGACGCAGGCCTATAATCCCAGCAACTTGGAAGGCTACAGCAGGAAGACCCCAAGTTCAAGATCAGCCTAGACTATATAATAAGTTCAAGAGCTGTCTTAGTTAGGGTGTCTTTTGATGGGATAAAACACCATGACTAAAGTCAGCTTGGGAAGAGCAGGTTTATTTCATCTTACAGTTTGCAGTCTGTCGCCCAGAAAAGTCAGGGCAGGAATTCAAGTTAGGAACCAAAGCAGGGGCCATGGGAGAATGCTGCTGGCAGGCTCGCTCCTCGTGTCTCTGCAGCCTGCTCTCTTATACCATCAAGGACCACCTACCCAGGGGGGGCGCCAGTGAGCTAGCCCCTCCCACAGCATTTCTTGACCAAGAAAAAATGTACCCCAGGTTTTCCTACAGGCTAATCTGGTAAGAGCATTTTCTCAATTGAGAGCTCCTATTCCCAAACAGCTCTGACTTGTGTGAAATTGACGTAAAACTAGTTAGCACAAGCCCATCTTAGACAACATGGTGAGACCTGTCTCAAAATAAACAGTCAAAAAGAGGGCTGGAAATGTGGAACATTCACCTAGAATGTGCAAGGCCCTGGGTAGAATGCCTAGTATCAAGCCAGGCGTGGTGGCATATGCCCTTAGTCCCAGAACTCTGGAGGCAGAGGCATGTATATCTAGATGAGTTCAAGGCCAGCCTGGTCTACTAAGCAAGTTCCAGGAGAAACCCTGCCTTGGACAGCGGGGAATAGGAACAGGAAAGCAAACAGTGAGGGCCCTTCTCTGCACACTGACTTGGTGACAATTTAGCCATCAACTTCCTAGGTTTCAGAAGTATAATAAATAAATGAGCTTTTATGAACCACCTAGACCCAAGTACTTTGTTCCAGTAGCATAGACAGATTAAAATACTATTATGTATCAGGAAACCTCAGAGTTTACAAGTGGTCATCATTTACAGGACTTATTCCAAGTATACAGACTGGAAGGCAACCTGAAGAGCAGAGCAGCAAGATCAGATGGCATTACTGGCAAGTTAGACTACACCCACACATGACACTGCTGGCAAGTTAGACTGCACCCACACATGACACTGCTGGCAAGGTTAAACTGCACCGACAAATGACACTGCTGTCGAGGTTAAACTGCACCCACACATGACACTGCTGGCAAGTTAGACTGCACCCACACATGACACTGCTGGCAAGGTTAAACTGTACCCACACATAACACTGCTGGCAAGTTAGACTGCACCCACACAAGATCTCTCATTCAGGACCTGCACATTCCAGCCCAAATACCCTGAGCTGTGATCTAGACACACACACAAACACAGAAAGACAGAGAGGCAGACAGACAAATATAAATTTTAGAATATTAAAATAATTCTTTTAAAAATGTTAAGATCAGGGGATGGAGAGACGGCTCAGAGGTTAAGAGCACTGACTACTCTTCCAGAGGTCCTGAGTTCAATTCCCATCAACCACATGGTGGCTCACAACCATCTATAATGTGATCTAATACCCTCTTCAGGCCTGCAGGTGTACATGCAGGCAGAGAACTATTTACATAATTAATAAATCTGTTTTTCAAAAAGATGTTAAGCCAGTCATGGTGGCACGAACCTTCTATGCCAGCACTTAGGAAACAGAGACAAGCAAATAATATGAGTTTGAGACTAACTCAGTGACCATAGTGAGTTCCAGGTCAGCCAGGACTATAGTAAAACTCTGTCTCAAATTTTTTTAAGAAATATATCCTTTCAATATATTTATTGTCATACTCCCCTTGCATTTCATATTACACAGCACCAACTTTACATGACAAGTATATGTTCAATGGCTGCTCCCTTTTGGTGGAGAAAAGCTAAATTCCAAAAATATAAGATTACTCTAGATTAGCTAAGGGTGAACATTGGGGCGTTATCAAAGACTGTGTCTGTGGCTGACACCAAATAATTCGCCTTCTATTTTCTCTGGGTGCATGTTTCATAAATTCCTTTGAGAATATGACTATATTTACAGGGGAAAAAAATCAGTCTCTCTCTGAAGGTGGGGGCAGGGCATGGTGGGCACGGGGACCCAGGTTTATAAGGTGTTGCCTCGGCCCTGATCAGAAGCTTCTCCCGCCATGAAAAGCAGTTAACGCAGAGATGCACCGTGACCAAGGTTCTGAGGACAAGCTGGTGAATGCTCAGCCTTAAGCAGGACACTGCTCCAACGTGCAGGAACATTGTCCGAGAACAGGTTCAGGGACCCGAAGGCAGCCTGGATCATATGTAGGGTACTGCAGGAACTAAAAGGCAGGGAGAGTGAGGTAGATTTGACAAGAGCACATTTATTCACATATGAAATTCTCAAACAAAACATTTTAAGTTAAAGATAGAGGATAAAAGCATTTTTCTAAAAAGCAACTTTGATTTTAAAGTTTAAAAAAAAATTTTTTTTACACTGAATATGCATCTATACCCCCAAAACCAGGGAGGAGGAGGTAGGAAGGCTACAGCTCTGTGGGACCAGTCAGGACACAGTGAGTGCCAGGCCAGCCAAGGCAACACAGTTTCATAACTTGAAACACATCCTTTGTTGAAGAAAACAGAGTGCATGTGAGTGTGGGTGGTTGTGTGTGTGTGTGTGTGTGTGTGTGTGTGTGTGTGTGTGTAAGAGTGTGCATTTCACTTTGGAGACTTTCTTGAACTTTCTCTATAAACCAAAACAATCAAGCAAAAAATGAAACTGAGCATAAAGATATAACCCAGAAGTCGGTCAATGTTTTGACATAATCTATGAGTAATCAAAATTCACTGCTATCAAGCCCAGTGGCCTGAGTTCAAATCCTCAGGGCCCGTCGTGTGGTGGGAGAGCGCTGACCGGCAAATTGTCTTCTGACCTTCACATGTGCACGCTAGTTTGTTTTCTCTTCATTCTTGCTCCTGCTCTCTCACTCTCACCCTCACTCTTTCAGACACACACATAAATATGTAATAACAATTTTCAAATTACATACTTAAGTTTGGCCAAAGCCAACTATAGTTCATTCTGATAGGAAAGTCACTCTAGATTGAATAGCAGTCCAGGTAAGGAAGGGGTTGGCACAGTTAGTGCCACAGCTTGATGCTGGAGCCCAAGTCAGACTCACTCCTCCATCACTACAGCTGGAGCGAGCCTTCACACCGTCCACACTGAGAAGTCAGACTCACTCCTCCATCACTACAGCTGGAGCGAGTCTTCACACCGTCCACACTGAGAAGTCAGACTCACTCCTCCATCACTACAGCTGGAGCGAGCCTTCACACCGTCCACACTGAGAAGTTAGACTCACTCCTCCATCACTACAGCTGGAGTGAGACTTCACACTGTCCACACTGAGAAGTCAGACTCACTCCTCCATCACTACAGCTGGAGCGAGCCTTCACACCGTCCACACTGAGAAGTTAGACTCACTCCTCCATCACTACAGCTGGAGCGAGCCTTCACACCGTGCACACTGAGAAGTCAGACTCACTCCTCCATCACTACAGCTGGAGCGAGCCTTCACACCGTGCACACTGAGAAGTCAGACTCACTCCTCCATCACTACAGCTGGAGCGAGCCTTCACACTGTCCACACTGAGAAGTTAGACTCACTCCTCCATCACTACAGCTGGAGCGAGCCTTCACACCGTGCACACTGAGAAGCCAGACTCACTCCTCCATCACTACAGCTGGAGCGAGCCTTCACACCGTGCACACTGAGAAGTCAGACTCACTCCTCCATCACTACAGCTGGAGCGAGCCTTCACACCGTCCACACTGAGAAGTCAGACTCACTCCTCCATCACTACAGCTGGAGCGAGCCTTCACACCATGCACACTGAGAAGTCAGACTCACTCCTCCATCACTACAGCTGGAGCGAGACGTCACGCTGTCCGCACTGAGAAGCTGGGGCCCGGAAGGGCAGAGACAGGGATGCATGTGGTGTGCCTTGTGCTCGAAACAGGAACTCAGACTCTCGGGTCCAGTTTCATAGTAATGAGACCCAGAGCCCGAATTTACCATGGTCTTGAGATTCAGATGCAAATTAAAGGTTCAGGTGCACAGCTAGGAAGAATTCCCATATTACAGCCTATCCAATATTACCTAATAATTTTGCTTTTAAAAACACTTCTTTGCAACCTGAAGACGTTATATTCCTTTTTAGTCAAAGGGAGAAATTTCAGAATAAAATTTCCTCATTTGTGCTTTTTGTTATTTTGTTTCTGGTTCTTCACGTCATGGCCTCATCCTCCTGCCTCCACCTCTGCAGTGCTGCACTACATGGGCCACCACTTGAGGCAGTGCTTGTAGAGGCAGACGCAAACAACATACACAGTTGTAGAGGCCTGCCATCTAGTGGGAGCCTGCTGTGATGCACAGCCCCAGTGCCTTCCCACCTAGTCTGAAATAGTACAGCTTTTATTTTCACTTGATTCCTTTTCTAAAACCCTACATTTTCTTCACATTGTTAACTCTAAGCAACTTTCCAGGTAAAAGAATAACTCTCTCTTGATCGGTTTCAGCATGCCCCAGGGGGATCCTGAGCCAGCTCTGGCTACACAGCCAGTTCTAGCCAGTTCCAGCCAGTTCCAGCCAGTTCCAGCTTGGCCTACATGAGCTCTTGTCTCCAAAAAAAAGGCAAAACACAAACAAACAAAAGCAAGCAGCACACTCACAACTGGAGATAGAGTTACCACGCTAGAGACTTGGGCTAGAAAGTGAATTCCTTTCAGACGAACACAGCATGAGAGTGACTCGGTTTGTTTTTGTTTTTTTCTTCTTCCTATACATTCTGTTTGTTTCATGTATCAAGAAAACAAATTTTTTACACCCACGAGGCTCTGTAACTTCTCCATTCTGGCAAACCTTTTTTTTTTTTTCCCCCTGCATTGGGGTTGAGCAAGGCTGTGAGATACTGCCTACATCCGCTAAGGTAGCTTTGCTAGTTTCTTGTCAGAGCCCAGTCTGGTCCAGGCTAGCCTTTGGCTGACGGAACTGAGCTGCAACTCCTGAAGGCAAGGGTGTCAGGTGGCCTCTTACGTTTTGTGGGGCCCTCTCTACATGTAACACCCCCAGAAGCTAAAATATCACAAAATTTCTAATCACAGTTCCTCAGGTGATAGATGCACATACATACATACATACATACATACATACATACATACAAACATACATACATACATACATACATACATACATACATACATACAATAAAAAAGCAACCATGCATACAGAGGATATGATGTATGTAGGCTAAATGCAACCATGGCCTCGTTATTCAAGGAACTTGGCAATCTGCTGACTTAGGTACATGAAGTGAGGAGGTGACAGATTTCCTGAAATCTACCCCAAAGCCCAAAGACACCAAGGCCATCTGTTTGATAAAGATGATATCCTGGGAGAGGCGCCTCTCCTCTTAGGTCCCTGTTCTTCATGCCAGAGATCATGATTTGATGAGCACTATCAAGTCTGTATGTAAGTCTCCATCTGTCCCCATCTGCTTCCAGGCTTTCTGTGCAGAAAGCAGCCATGGGCTCTCTCAACTGAAAAGCTGGGTAGCCATGTTTGCAGTTCCACCTTCCTTTGGCAGGTACAGCAGGACTGTCACTAAGACCAAAACTTCATGCAGGCTGGGTGGTGGTGGCACATGCCTTTAATCCCAGCACTGGGGAGGCAGAGGCAGGTGGATCACTGTGAGTTCGAGGCCAGCCTGGTCTACAAAGTGAGTCCAGGACAGCCAGGGCCACAAATCCTCATGCCACTGAAAGTGGCAGGCACTCAGCCCTACCACAGAACTCACTTTTACTCAGTTTATAAGATAAACTCTGTAGAAAACACATTGGCTTAATTACTTTTCTATTGCCATGACCAAGGCAAGTTAGAAAATAGAGCATTTTGTGGCGTCCGCGCCACCGCGGTACCGAGTCGAGGGCGAGAGACTACGGATATAACTCACGTGCGCGCGCGTGCACGCGCACACGCACACGCACACACACACACAATAACACAGCGGGTCCTTCGTGCTAAGAGAGCAGCAGCCGGGGCAGCGGTTTATTCTTCTTCAGAGTTCCAAAGAGCCTTCTTATAGGCAACCAAACAGGACTCCTCCTCCCAGGTGAAATCCCTCAAGAGGTAATCGCACACAGGAGGAAAAGTCTTGAGGAAGGGAGGGGCGCGTTCTCAGAGCAGTAAACACACTAGCTAACCAAGATAAACAGAGTGGAAGCTGCTAGAAACAGGACATGAAACAGCAAGATAGGCAGGCAACCCAGTCGGGCCTGGTCCCTACACATTTCACCCAGGGCTCATGGTTTCAGAGGTGACTCCATAGCCATCACCCCAGGGAGCAGGGCAGCAGACAGGCAGGCACTCACGTCTGATCCACAAGCAAAAAGGAGAGAGATCACACTGGGAATGGGCGGGGCTTGGAAGCCTCAGAGCCCGCCCCAGGGACACGCCTCCTCCAACAAGGCCTCGCTCCTAACCCTTCCCAAACACTTAGCAACTGTGGCCCAAGCGTTCACACAAATGGCTGCGTGGGACCCATTCTCATTCAAACCACCACACACAGGTAGAAAGAGCGCTGAGGACCACATAATCATACAAGTCACGTGCGTACCAAACACATCCATTGCTAAAAGCATGCTTTCTAATTGTTTTAAGTATCTGAATATAAAATTTTTGCTAAAATACTCATTTAATTCTTTAAGAGTCAAACCACATGATATTCCACCGTAGTGTAACCAAAGGGTGTAAATCTACCACGTGAAGTATCACGCCCATGAATCAACGCGACTTACCTTTTATGCCACCAAAGGGCCCACAGGTCATGTTGCAGGCTGTCCTCTGAAGATGGTGCTCGTACATTAATTTGATCTGATACTGGTTTCCGTGTTCCACATTACCCAATGTTCCTACGGAGAAGAAAGCAAAGGGGCTACTTTAAATCTGTCTATATTGGTTTATGTTAATTTCTTGTCATCTTCTAGGTCAGCTGTAATTCAATTTTAGCAAAATGAAAAATGGCAAAGCAATAAAAGATAGGGACAATTAATGCACTAGTCACAGAAATCACCAGCACAATTTCTTTTTAAAAAACCAAAATCTTAAACCTCAGTTAGATTACACCATTAGAGAAATAATAGCGTGGGGTGGACAAACAAATGGCAACTTTAAAACAACTCATTTTCTTATCCACGTTATCAAAATACCCAACCCCTTCAATCACTATGTCCTAATTTTTTTAAGATTTATTTATTTTATTTATTGCATATGAGTGCTTTATCTGCAGAAGAGGCATCAGATTACATTATAGATGGTTGGGAGCCACCATGTGGTTGCTGGGAATTGAACTCAGGACCTCTGGAAGAGCAGGCGGCGCTCTTAACCACTGAGCCATCTCTCCAGCCCCATGTCCTAATTTTTTTAAAATATTTTATTTAATTTTAATTTATGTGCACTGGTGTGAGGGTGTCAGATCTTGGAGTTACAGACAATTGTGAGCTGCTATGTGGATGCTGGGAATTGAACCGGGGTCCTTTGGAAGAGCAGGCAGTGCTCTTAACCACTGAGCCATCTCTCCAGCCCCAGCCATGTCCTAATTTTTTAAATGAGGGAATAAACCCAGGGCCTTGTGCGTGCTAGACAGGTGCCCTACCACTGAGCTGCACAGCTGTCCCTTATATTCTACTTAATGAAGAAATCTTACAAACTTCTTCAGAAAAGTGAATAGGAAAATGTGCTCTGTTTGAAACCTTGCCCCACCCCACCCCCCCAAAAAAAATCTCTTTCAAGACACACATCATGGCACTTGCCTTCAAACTCAGAACTCAAAAAGCAGAGCAGGTGGATCTCTGTGAGTTCAAGGCCAGCCTGGTCGACAGATCGAGTCCAGAACAGCCAGGGATACACAGAAAACCCCTGTCTTGGAAAAACAAAACAAAACAAAACTCTTTCAAAACAAAGAGTTCCCTCCCTCTCTGACAGGCTGCATATCCTACAGTGATGTTCTAGCTCTTTCCAGGAGCCTCTGCCTGCATCTCTGCTCTGGTACTAGGACTTCAAGGATACAGGCAGAGGCACAGAACTGAGATCAGGCAAGTGCGTGAGAATTAAAAGAGGTGTTGGAAAAGACATGGGACTTAGAAAGCACTTTTTCCATAAAGAAATATCTATCTCTCAAACTGTAAATACTGAAGGTCATGTTAAAGTAGTCTAAAGCAAAAGAAGCAGCCTATTTAAAACTATCTAAACCTCCCTGTGGCTAGATAGATCTCTTGTCTCACCCACTTGGGAGGGTGAGACAGGAGACTCACAAAATCCCCAGCCTGAGCTGCTTAAGACCTCTCTCAAAAAGAAAAAGGCATGCTAAATGAATACATTTACAAATGAGCATCCATTGTTTTGCGGTTTTGTTTTTTAGGTAGTTGGTTTTTATGTTCAAAAAAAAATTGCCAATGAACCCTGAATCTGTAAGATTATATTTTTCTACATCTTAAAATAGATGAACCTTAATTATTCAAATAAACTAAACAAATCTCCTCTCCCCCTAAAAATCACAGGGTTGAAACCAGGGCTTCAGACCCATATATAAACACCTGCTTCCTGGCTACCTACCATTTAAGAACTTTCAGGAAGCCCAGTCCTCCCTCAGGGAAGGTCTATGGACACAGTCAATGACAATTCTCAACAGGAAGTAGCATCACGAATAGGCCACTGCCAGCAAGACAAAATGATGTGGCCTGAAGCTCTGTGAAGAAACTTGTGTCTTGGTTAGAATTCTACTTCTGTGATAAAACACCAGATCACAAACAACTTGGGGAGGAAAGGGTTTATTTCAAAGATGTATTTATTTATTTATTTATTTATTTATTTATTATGTATACAGTAGTCTGCCTGCAGATGAGCCAGCAGACCAGAAGAGGGCACTAGATCCCATTACAGATGGTTGTGAGCCACCATGTGGATGCTGGGAATTGAACTCAAGACCTTTTGGAAGAACAGGGAGTGCTCTTAACCTCTGAGCCATCTCTCCAGCCCCCAGCTTACAACTTTCAGTTCAAACTCCATTACTGAGGGAAGTCAGGGCAGAAACTCTAAGCAAGAACCTGCAAGCAGTAACTGATGCAGAGGCCGTGGAGGAATGCGGATTACTGGCCACTGCTCAGCCTGCTTTCTTAGAGCACCCAGGGCCAACCACCCAAGAATGGCTCTAGCCAGAGTGATCTGGGTCCTTCCAAATCAATCACCAGTCAAGAAAACGCATCCCAGGCTTGTCCACAGGCCAAACTCCTGAGGTCATTTTCTCAGTTGAAATTCCCTCTTCCCAAAATGACTATGGCTTGTGTCAAACTGACCTTAAACAGCCACTACAGTTGACCCCTTGTCAACCTGACACACAGACACATCACTATTCAACTAGAACCTTTTCCTTTTCATTTGTCCCCAAGATGGCTGGCCTGTTAATATTAATATCAAAATATTAAACATAAATAACTCTTTTACATTTTTTATTAATTTATTCTTGTTACATCTCAATGGTTATCCCATCCCTTGTATCCTCCCATTCTTCCCTCCCTCCCATTTTCCTCTTACTCCCCTCCCCTATGACTGTGCCTGAGGGGGTCTTCCTCCCCCTTTATATGCTCATAGGGTATCAAGTCTCTTCTTGGAATAACTTTTAAAGTCCCATTGAAAGTTCACTCTCTTTAAAATATCCAAAGCTTCTTTCAAAATTCAAGACTCTAAAATATCCAAGGTCTCATAACTAGGCCCCCATAAAATATGATTAAGTTACACAGTTTCTTACTCCAAGAGGGAAGACCCAAAGCACAGCCGTAGTCAAAGAAAAAACAAAGTCCACCAGTAACAGGATTCTAGGACCCGTGGTCATCATGGCGCCACAGGGGTTCCCACGGTGAACTCTGACTCTGCCATCCACACACACAGCTTAACGCTCAGGCAGGCTCTGCTCAATGCTCCTGCTGTCCTGGAGGTTGTCCCATGGTACTGACATCTCCAAAATGCTGGAGTCTCTGCACTCAGGCTGCACCTTCACTAGTAACCTTTCCAAGGACCTTTTCGGAGACTCTGACTCCACCATATGGCACCAAACCTCAACTTCTCTCTATGACCCCATCAGTGCTGGGGCTTTGACATTCACAATAGCCTTCCCCATCTTCTCTTCAGAGACTCCAGCCATGCAACACAGTGCCAAGACTCCCTGCTCCCCATGACCCTTAATGTTCCCATGACCCTTAATGCTCCTATGACCCTTAATGCTCCCGTGACCCTTAATGCTCCCCATGACCCTTAATGTTCCCATGACCCTTAATGCTCCTATAACCCTTAATGCTCCCGTGACCCTTAATGCTCCCATGACCCTTAATGCTCCTATAACCCTTAATGCTCCCGTGACCCTTAATGCTCCTATAACCCTTAATGCTCCCGTGACCCTTAATGCTCCTATAGCCCTTAATGCTCCCGTGACCCTTAATGCTCCTATAACCCTTAATGCTCCCGTGACCCTTAATGCTCCTATAACCCTTAATGTTCCCGTGACCCTTAATGCTCCTATAACCCTTAATGCTCCCGTGACCCTTAATGCTCCTATAGCCCTTAATGCTCCCATGACCCTTAATGCTCCTATAACCCTTAATGCTCCCGTGACCCTTAATGCTCCCAGGACCCTTAATGCTCCTATGACCCTTAATGCTCCCGTGACCCTTAATGCTCCTATAACCCTTAATGCTCCCGTGACCCTTAATGCTCCTATGACTCTTAATGCTCCCAGGACCCTTAATGCTCCCGTGACCCTTAATGCTCCTATGACCCTTAATGCTCCCCATGACCCTTCAATGCTCCCCATGACCCTTCAATGCTCCCCATGACCCTTCAATGTTCCCCATGACCCTTCAATGCTCCCCATGACCCTTCAATGCTCCCCATGAACCTTCAATGCTCCCCATGACCCTTCAATGCTCCCCATGACCCTTCAATGTTCCCCATGAACCTTCAATGCTCCCCATGACCCTTCAATGTTTCCCATGACCCTTCAATGTTCTCCTTGAACCTTCAATGCTCTCGTTGACCCTTCAATGCTCTCCTTGACCCTTCAATGCTCTCCTTGACCCTTTCATGTTATCCATGACCCCTTAATACCTCCAAAACCAATACTACTGGGAAGACTCCTAGACGTTACCAAATTCAGCCACCAACATGAGGTAGCCTTGGCCTCCTCTAGCCTACAGCTTCTGTGTGCTAAGCCTGAAGAAATATTTCCCCAGAAAATTTCACCTCAGTGATGCAGGTCTCTTCTCAGTCACAGCTGATTCTTTATCCCCAGCTGACCAGCTTCAATTGTCCCAGTAAAGCAGAGCTTTCACTTTAGTAGTTCTTACTTTAAAATATCAATAACGACCACCCAGTCTTTAAAAGGACTCTCAAATTTCCCTCTGGGGTTTTGTCTTCATCACTCTCAAATTTCTTGTCTTCCAAACTCCCAAAGAACAAACCATTGTGCTCTAGGCACGCAACAACTTTTCTAGCACAAACTTCCCAAGTCCTACCACAATTGTCGTAGTCACTGTTCTGTTACTGTGAAGAGACATCATGGCCAAGGCAATTCTCATAAAGGAAAGCATTTAACTGGGGGCTGGCTGACAGCTGCACAGCTTTAGTCCATTACCATCATGGCAGGGATCATGACAGCAAGGAGGGAGGCGGGGGAACTGGGCCTAGCATGGGCTTTTGAAACCTAAAGCCCATCCACAAAGACATGCTTTCTTCAACAAGGCCACACCTCCTAATCCTTCTCAAATAGCGCCATTCCCTCATGACTAAGTATTCAAATATATGAGCCTATGAAAGCCATTCTTTTGTCTTTTTTTTTAAGATTTATTTAGTATATATATATATATATATAGTGCTCTGCCTGCATGTACACCTGTATGCCAGAAGAGGGCACCAGATCACGTTATAGATGGTTGTGAGCCACCATGTGGTTGCTGGGAATTGAACTCAGGACCTCTGAGCGATCTTTCCAGCCCCAATTTTTGTTTGTTTTTGTTTTGTTTGTTTGGTGTGTGTGTGTGTGCGCGCGTGCGCGTGCATGTGTGTAGTCTTGGCTGTCCTGAACTCCTTTGTAGACCAGGCTGACCTCAAACCCACATCTATCACCTGCCTCTGCCTCCTGAGTGCTGGGATTGCATGTTTGCACCACCATGCCTGGCAAGACTCATTCTTATTCAACCCACCACCATAATTCTTCCCCAAAACATGATCAGGTCTGCCACAGCAATACCTCACAGCCAGGTTCCATTTTCTTTTTGTTTGTTTGCTTGTTTGGGGGTTTTTGTTTGCTTGTTTTTTGCTTTTTGAGACAGAGTTTCTCTGTGTAGCCTTGGCTATCCTGGACTCCCTTTATAGACCAGGCTGGCCTGGAACTCACAGAGATCCACCTGCCTCTGCCTTCCGAGTGCTGGGGATTAAAGGTATGCACCACCACCGCCCAGCTCAGGTTCCAACTTCTGTCCTAGGGTTTTTACTTCTGTGGTTAAGCACCATGACCATAAACAACCTGGGGGGAAAATGGTTTACTCAGCTTACAACTGTCAGGTCACACACACTACATTGCTGAGGAGACAGAACCCAAGGCAAGAACTTGGAAGCAGTGACTAATGCAGATGCCATGGAATTCTGACGACTGGCTTGCTCTCCACTTTTACTCAGTCTGCCTTTTAAAATACCCAGACCTGGCTTGGCATGGTGGCACAGGCCTATATTTCCAGCACTCAGGAGGCAGAGGCAGGCGGATTGCTGTGAGTTCAAGGCCAGCCTAGTCTACAAAGTGAGTCTAGGACAGCCAAGGCTACACAGAGAAACCCTGTCTCAAAAAAAAAAAAATACTCAGGCCCACCAGCCCAAGAGTGATGCTGCCTAAAATGATCTGGGCCCTCCCACATTAATCATCAATTTAAAAAATGCATCCCAGACTTTCCCACAGGCCAATATGCTGGGAGTAATTTCTCAATTGAGGTTTATTCTTTCCTAATGACTCTAGCTTGTGTCAAGTTGACATAAAACTAGCCAGCATGCTATGTCTTCAATTAAAGAGCCTACAGACAGTTTGGGCTTGGCTAAATAGAGCATGAGCAGCACGTCTGTGGGGAATACTTGCTCATTCATTTGTTTGTGCTTTATTCATAATGCTAAAAAGTAGGACCAGCCTAGATGTCTATCAACAGATAAATAGGTAATGAAAAGTGTACATATAACAATGAAATTTTATTTAGCTATAAAGAAAACTGAAATTAACAACAAATAGCTGTCAATAATACTGAGAATTAGTAACTGTTGAGTGCTCAGCCCCTAAAAGAACATTTATAGCACTCCCCGTAAGACTCAAGGAACATCAGGGAAGAGAGGGAAGAAAGGATTTACGAACCTGACGATCGGAGAAGGACTATGAGATGCTCTCCCAGGATGCAACACTGCCACTGCAAGCATCATCTTACAGCAGCTGTGCTCGCCTGCGCTGGGCCCACAGAGGGCCTGTCAATAGTCAATCATGGGGCAGGGAGGGACTTGTGAGTTCTGTACCTCCTTAGAAACAACTGGCCACTTCTTGTGAATTCTGGAGGAGGGGCAGTCATTGTCTACCATTGTACAGACACTAGTGAGCACCAAGGGCCAGGCTCTGGTGATAGTTCCAAGTCCATGACTACTATGCCAGCTAGTTTTTATGTCAACTTGACACAAGCTAGAGCCGTTTGGGAGGAGGGGTCTCAACAGCAACAAATGTCACCATAAAATCCAGCTGTAGGCAAGCATACAAGTAGGACCGTTTCTCAATTAGTGATTGACCAAGGAAGGGATGTTGCAGTAGGGATCTGGCTTGGTAGTCCTGGGTTCTATAGGAAATCAGGTTGAGCAAGCCACAAGGAGCAAGGCAGGATGTAACACTCTTCCATGGCCTCTGCATCAGCTCCCACCTCTAAGTGTCTGCCCTGACGGCCTTTGATGATGAGCTGTGATATAAAAGTATAAAAGTATACAAGTAAACCTGTTCCTCCCCAACTTGCTTTTGGCTAAGGTGTTAAACCATAGCAATAGAAACCATGACTAAAACAGTTACGCAGAGGACACTGATTAAAGTCAGTGGGCCATAAGGGAAAAAGACACAGTCTGGTCTACAGAGCGAGTCCAGGACAGTCAAGGCAACATAGGAAAACCCTGCCTTAGAAAAAAAAAAAAAAAAAAAAAAGGAAAAAGAAAAAGACATGCATGTGTGGAAATGAAAGAAGAGGAGGCTGACAGGGGTGGGAGGGAGATAAGACAAGGCAGGGGAAAATACCCAGAATGTATTCTAGACATATATGAAATTGTCAGAAAAAGAAAATTTGATATAATAATAAACAGTAGTAGTAGTAGTAGTAGCAGCAGCAGCAGCAGCAGTGACAGTAAACTTGTAAATGTTGGCTCTCTTTAGCACTGTTTAATTGCCATTTGCCACCAAGCACTCGCTGTCACCTATCTAGCTCCACATTTTTCCATAAAACGTTTGGAATGTATTACTAAGCTTGCCATGCCCACACCAACTGGGAAACTAAGAAAGTGATAAAGACAGCATTTAAACCCTGGAGATTCCCAGTCCTTTCTGAAGTCCACCACCTGATGACACTCCCACCATGTATTTCATGGTTTGTGACTCTGTGTGTGTGAGGGGGGTCATGGTGGTTTGAAAGAAAATGGCCCCCATAGGCTCATATCGAGTGTCAATATTAGGAGCTGTGGCCTTGCTGGAGTAGGTGTGGCCTTGTTGGAAGGAGTGTGTCACTGGGGTTGGGCTCTGAGGCTTCAGATGCTCCAGTCAGGACCAGTGTGGCACTCTCTCCTACTGCCTGCTGATCCAGATGTAGAGCTCTCAGCTCCTTCTCCAGCACCATGTCTGCCTGCACGCTGCCATGCTTCCCACCATGATGGTAATGGACTAAACCTCTGAGCAGTTAAGCCAGCCCCAGTGACATGTTGTCCTTTATACAAGTTGATGTGGCTGTGGTTATGGTGTCTCTTCACAGCAACAGACACCCTCACTAAGACAATTATAATAATAGATCACATAACCAGTGTGTGATTTGGCTCAGAATAAACCGTTTTCTTATTTCCTTAAGGCAGAGTTGTAACCACACTGGCATGTGCCTATAATCTCAGGTAGTCCTCAGAAAGCTGAGGCAGGAAGACGCCTTGAGTCCAGAAGTTTAAAACTACTGTGGGTAAGGTAGCAAGGAAGAGGAAGAAGGAGAGGAGAAGTGGGAGGGGAAGGGGGAGGTGGGAGGGAGAGAAAAGAAAGGGATGGGACAGAGGCAGGTAATGGAAGACGGAAAAAAGGATAGGAAGGCAGTAGCAAAGAAGGGGCCGTTTCCCTGACGTGTACAAACGCGCCACTCTCCAAGAGGGCCTATGTTACATCTTGTCTTGAACCTTTAAAAAGAGAGTTTATAATTTTACTTTCTGTAAAATAAATTAAGCCCTTTTTTTTCTTTTAGGACAGGGTCTTTCTCTGTAGCCCAAGTTGGTCTTGAACTCACTCACGAAGCCTCTGCCTTGCAAGTGCTAGAACGACAGGCACACACCATAAAACCGAGCAGAGTGCTGTGGGTAAAGAAGGCTCCACTGATGAAGGACTCTCTCTCCTGTGCCAGGAGGAGGAGGGCTCTTAGCTGTGTAATGAAGAAGATTGTTTATTCTTTAAAGTGTTTTTATGGGGTGGGTATATGCCACATGTGTGCAAACTGAAATGCACTTCTTTTCTGTCACTATTCTGCCTTTTTGGTGGACCACTATACTTTTCGTTCTAAATAAACTTTCCCCTTAGCTTTGCTTTAGAACTAAACCCTGTATGGTTTCAGGCCTACAGATCTATACAGCCAGTGGCATGACCACTTTCTTGGGTCAGACATGCGGGATGCTCCCATGTCTACATATTCAAAGCACGTGTTAAGAAACTTCTTTGGTGTTCTTTGGTAATCTTTGGCCAATGCTAAGCACAAGGTCCTCGTTTAGAAACCTGGCTCAGGGTAGAGGTAGCGGGAAGGACTGGTTTTCCTCCTCTACAATCGTCACCTTTCTCAGTCTGGCACCGGAAGGTAAAAGGATGTGCTAAACTAAAAGTAAAGTTGGCCTGAATCTAGCAGCACATCAGCACACTGAGTCGCCTCAGGAGTGGTCTCCACCAATCACAGCAGCCAAGCTGCAACCAGCTGCATGTGATCAGCGCAGGTCCCAGCAACTCGAACACCAAGCTATTGCTGCACCTCACACTTTGTTTCCTGCCAGAAGTGTTGTCTGCTGCACTGCACAGGGGCCCAAGTCCCAAGTCACTCCTTACTCCGGTTCATGCACCTCGAGTATCCCAAAGGAGGGGAGAAGCAGTAGCAGGATGGCAGCTTGAGACGAGCCACTGCTATTCCATCCCACGCCCTGAAAAGGTTGCCTTTCATATACCAATATGAAAAAAAAAAAAATCAAAGAAAAACCCAGCTTCAATGAAGGGTGTAGAAAACGTCTGGGGGAGTAAATAGTAAATTTACTGACTTAGTAATCATGCCTAAGTCAGACTCAGTGAATAGGGTGGGAGGGAACAAAGCTGAGTAAGTGACTGCATGGACCTAAGGAGAGTTCCGGCTCTCAGAGGCGTGGCCTATCAACACAAAAGCTGCACGTGCCACTCCGCACCCATACCCAGGCCAAAGCCACCGAATAGGGAGAGTGCGCATGCCCACACGCCCTCCAGCCTAGAACCTCTGCGATAACGGACACGGCTGTTTTTCCTTTCTCTACATTCTTCATGTTTTCAGTCTGGCACTGGAAGGTGAAAGAGCTGGTATGCAAACACAGCCCTTGTGACGTCAATCCCAACATGATTTCTTCCACTCCAAGCTACAGCTCCCTGACTACCCTGGAGGAGGTACCCAGCCTTACTGCCTGCTCACCATGTCAAACCCTGCGTCCCACAGCATTGCCCGGCCTCAAGAAAAAACCCACAGGTGATGCTTAGGCTGAATCAGAATCACACTTGGCCAGAGGATGGCCAATCCCGCAGTATATCAACAAACTACATACAAGTCCAGCTGCGAAGTGCTCTCCACCAATCCCAGCAGCCAAAAATGGCCCAGAGGCAGGCACAAAGTCAAAAATTCAGATTAGGAAACACAAGATTGGGTGTTCAAAATTAAGGAAATTAGGCCTACACCTGAAACAGGAGGAAAGAGCTGATGACGCGGTTGAAGGAGAGGCTTCAGAAACCAGCGTTCCACGTCTCCCCCTCATGCCAACCTACTCTATCAAGAAGATGCTAGGAACATCCTTGTTGTAGCCCAAGATCTGTCCTGGCCAGAGGCCACAAATACCAAACCCGTTGAGGGCGCTGGCTCATCTTCTTTCTCGTTTCTTGTCTTTTCCTCCTCTTACATAGCAACCTAGGCTATGTAAGCCCAGCTACTTATGTGAGGGCACTCAAAGCTGTAGCCAAGACACCAGGACAGACACACATGACCACCTCCCGGGTGGGATGTCTGTGCTGACCTGCTCATCCTCCCAAGCCAGTAAAGCCTTATGAGCCCTCCAGCCCCTGGGGTAGGGGACACTGCCTACCTCCTTTCTCTTCTAATGCAGCTTCCTTTTAAAACACAGTCACTGCAAGTTCTAAAAACAAAGGACCCACAATCCTCTGGCCCATGGTGGCTTTGGTGGCTATTGATTGACCAGGAACCTAGACCCTCTGAGCCCCTCACAAACACACACACACACACACACACACACACACACACACACACACACACACACACCATTTGCACTCCGCTGAGCTGAGAAAGCCTCTATCACTCAAGACACGCTGCCACGCCCTCCTGCCCCCACTCTCTCCTCCCAAATATCAAAATGGCACTAGAACTCATGTTCAGTCAGAACTCCAAATATAATGATAGACTTCCAAATTTCAGGAACCCAAAACTCAGTGTAACTGGCAACAGTGGGCAGGCCTTTAATGCCAGCACTAGGGAGGCAGAAGCAAGAGGATCTCTATGAGTTCAAGGCCAGCCTGGTCCACACAATGAGTTTCAGGCTAGCCAGAGCTAGTGATGCTCACTTTCTCTCTCTCTCTCTCTCTCTCTCTCTCTCTCTCTCTCTCTCTCTCTCTCTCTCTCAGTATTTTTTAAATAAATGTAATTTTAAAAAAATAGTACAACTGTAGAGAATAAAAACAACTTACTTTCCTTAATAACTCTTTTGAAATAAAATTAGCATTTAAAAATCTAAATTTTTTGGACATTTTTTCTTTTGAAAAATATCAATGACATAAGTATTAAAATTGCTTGAATTACCAAAAAAATATAAGATTCTGCCCTTATATACACAAGTTAAATATCCTAAACATATATGATTATGTCTTGACATAAGATAATGTGTACCTGAAAGTATCTCCAAAAATTCTCAAATAAATCTAATAAGTTTCCAACCCAATTTTAGATAAGCAATCTAGAGATGCTTAAGTAGCCCAAAGCCATTACACAGTAAAGAAATGTTCCCTATGTAGATTGTGTGAGCACAGGAAAAATAAAGGATGGCAGCTCTTTTCTCTTCTAATGGCAATCATCAAAGTTCTATAAATAAGCCAGATACCTGTAAACGCTTATTGTGACATGCATCATTTTTGGAAAAGGATATTCAGGAGACTCTAATCACTGTAAGTGCAAACATCTGTGGCTCGGAAGGTGCCTGGATAGGAGTTGAAGGAGCTCAGCACTTGCTGCTCCTACAAAGGACCCACGCTAGGCTCCCAGAACCCACATCAGGAGGGTCACAACCACAGGTAATTCCAGCACTGGGGATGTGACACCCTCTTCTGGACTCCAAGGGCACCTGCACTCACACTTGCACATACTCAAACACAGACACACACTTTCTTTAGACTTATTTTGTAATTCAGTTCAAACATCTCAGTTCAGAACCTAAAGCCCATCAGAAAAGACTATGAGCCAGATGTGGTGGCGCACATCTGTAATCACAGAACCCAGGGGGCTACGAAAATCACAGGTTGAGGACCCCTAGGCTATAGTATTCAGAAGAGGGAAAGTGAGGGAAAGAAAATGGAAGGAACAGAGGAACCTTTAGCTCATCAAGATGCTGATGTTTCTCTGTGTTACACGTATATTTGAAGACACAGCACCCAACATGAAGAAATCCACCCAGCAACCTCCAACTATGAAGAGCTATTTGTTACTTCCCAGAGAATGATTTCAAAGACTGGGTTCACCTCAAATCTGTCTCAGAGGCACGTCAACTACCAAGGCCTTGGCTTCAGTTCTAAAAAACCACAGAAATAAGGAGGAAAGGGAGAGAACTTAGGTAGAGGGCAGTCGGGGAAAAGAATGTCAAAGCCAGCTAACACTTCCATCGGCCAACACCTCAAGCTGGAGATGTCTGTGCTCCCCCGGTGACTGTGAGAGCTGCCTGAAAGTTCATCCTGTAACCTTAGGAAATAAAATCAAAAGACCAAAAACATTAATTGCCCACACTTTTGAATTTAAGCCAAGCCATGAAAAGCACACAAACCATCAGCCTATGAACACTACAAAAGGCGGGAGGCAGGGGGTAAGGTGGCAGAAGGAGATGTGGTTTGGACAATCCTAGTCTCCCAGGGCACATACATCTTTTACATGAGCGCACAGAATGAAAAAGCAACAATATTCACGTTCCTCAGCAAATCACTGTTACTTCAACACCGACTCAAAGGAGGACACCAATTTTCCGCAAACTCTGACCAAGTTTCTTCACTGAGCTCTTACATAAATACAGTTTGGCCCAAGTCTGTGCTATGCATCCCAGTGCTACCTTCTAAGTTTCTGTCTTACTAACCAGGATTGAAATAGGCCGAGGAAGGCCCAGAGCCTCATCTATCTCCTTGCTTTTAGAGGCCCCCACAGGGCCCAGGAGAAGCTGATTATCCAAGACCAGGGAGTAACTAACAGGGGTGGGAGGGGTTGGGGGCACTGGAGGGGCACAGCAAGTTCTCTTCCATGGCCTGTGAAAACCAGATAGCAAAGTATCATGTCCAGTTGATATAATTATTGAAACCAGTAGAAATCGAGCCAGGTACAATGGCACATGTCTGTGGCCCCAGAACTTAGAAGGTGGACACAGGAAGCTCAGCCATTTTCTGACAGACTGGAACATAGGGAGAGTTACAGGCCAGCTTGAACCTAAGAAGTGAGGTCCTGCCTCGCAACTAGTCACAATGCAGAGAACGAAGACTGTGCAGTACTCAGCCCTCGGCCAGACATTTGTTTCCCTCCCCAGAACCCAAGGCTCAGGGAACAGCAGCAGCCCAGCTGCAGATGCACTGTAAGAGCCAAAAGTTGGGTGAAGGACGCTATGAAATACTGTCCTTGGGACATGACCAGGCCATTGCACACATGAGCTTATGGCAGCTGTGGGTGTCAGCACAAGATCCAGCCAGTCAACACTCCAACATAGAGGGGGGCGTCAGGGAGGCTGCACTTGTGGCTAAGGAGCTACCAGCAGTTGGTGGCCACTGGAAAAGGGAGAGTTGGGTCTCTTCAGGGATGCAGATATGATCTATTAGGGTTCCGTTGTTTATAAAATTACCAAAAAAAAAATAAACTTTTTGAGTGTTTATTAATTTTTATTTCATGTGTAGGGGTGTTTTGCCTGCATGTACATCTGTGCACCATGTGGACACCAGAGGAAGGCATCAGATCCCCTGAGACTGGAGTTACAGATGGTTATGAGTCAGGATGTGGGTGTTGGCAATCAAACCCAGGTCCTCTGGAAGATCCCTAAGACCCTAAGCCATCTTTGCAGCCCCAACAATAATTTTTTTTAAAGCTCCTGTCTCCAAATAAGAAAAATCCCAGAACTGAATCCACAAATTAGAGTAACCTATATTATTGTTGTTGTTGTTGTTGTTGTAATATAATAAATACATGCCTTCACTAGAAAGAGCAACTTTTTCTCTAAAAAAAAGTCTGTGTGTAATTCATGCTGGCCTTTAACGCTCCATGCCATGGCCTTCGCTTCAGAGTGGTGGGATTAGTTGAAGGCGAGCACCACCATGGCCACCTGGGAGCACATTTCACAATGACACCAGTGGCATACCCCCTGTCAGACCCCTGAGAAAGACAGATGGCAGTGGTGACAAGATGGCAGCCCACAGCCATCATACCACCTAGACACAGAGACAGGAGACTGGCCAGCAAAGGCCACCCTGGCCTACATAGTTCTGGGCTAGCCTGCACTACTAGTAAGACCCTTTCTCAAAATCAATCAATCAATCAGTAAAGATAAGTGACTGAGTGTCAATTGTTTCAATGCCACTCATCAATTTATGCTTGTTTTCTACCATATGCTACGCCCTTGGTACCAAGGCTGCCTTTAAAAGTTAACAGATTTTTGCCCCTAAAATATCCTGAATTTTAATAAGGACCAAAATGCTGAAATCAAAACACAATAGACTGCATACTAAACTTGTAGCCACTGGGCTACGTCAGGGAGCAAAATCCAATTTTACCTCAAAAATTAAGAGCCTTGAGATCTGGTTGAGTGAGGACAATAGGAAGCCAGGAAACAGGAACTAAAAGGGAAAACGCCTGAGGTCTGCCAAGGAAGAGACATTTCAAACCATTCTGACTCAGCCAACCGTCATTGCTGAGCACCTCTGTGCTTCACCGGTCCTGAATAACCAGCACCTCCTGCAGCTAGTCACAGGCAACTCCTGAGAACGAGGAGATTATAGGAAACCCTCAGGTAAAAACAGGAATACACAGGGAATAGTGGAGCAAGAAATGTGTACAAAAGAAAGAATGGGTGATGGGGAAGGCTAATGGAGTCTAGAAAGTCCTCACACGAACACTTTGTGTCGGTGTCTAGAACAGAATCACTCTCACCAACAGCCCAGAGCGTGACGTAAGCCCCACATGAGAAGAAAGCGCTTACCTGAGACAGCGTAGACACAGAGCTTCCGGGAGTGCAGCACGGCCAAATGAAGCATCTCGGTGCCTCTGCGAACGGGACAGTTTCAAAAGCTTTTAAGTGTTAGTTTTAGATCTAACCTGAATGCTACAAGTTATTCTCAAACAGATCTTCTAACTGCAGCTACCAAGGGCTAAGGAAACAATGCAGAGACAGAAGTCTAAGCTGAAAACTAACCATACTCGCGGGCACCTGCCTCTGACTCAAGCTACGCAGACATCTGAGTTAGGGGAGCTAAAGTTCCAAGCCAGCCAGCTCTACTGAGGGAAATAGATGAAAGAGGAAGGAGAGAAAAAGCCAGACACTGTGGACACGGACAGCACTGAGGGCAGGGGCAGGCAGATCTCTGCTGAGTTCCAGGCCAACCTGGTCTAAATAGTGAGTTTCAAGTTTCAGCTGGTGATACATAGTAAGACTTTGTCTTTAAAAAAAAAAAAAAAAAAGGAGAAGGACAGGGGATGTGAAAGAGGAGCTTGCCGAGGGAAGAGGAGACCAAACACAGGCGCCTAAATGATCAGGCCTGAGCCTGAGGGAGTCCGTTCCCACAGCCAAGGGCTCCAAGCTCTGCTCCTGCTTTCTGAGCAGCTCACCTACGACTTCCAGCAGGTCACTTAATTTCCTCCCTGAGCCTATTTCTCCCTCTGGAAACTAAGAGGTTTCAATTAAGCCGGGTGTGGTGGCGCACGCCTGTAATCCCAGCACTTGGGGAGGCAGAGGCAGGCGGGTCTCTGTGAGTTTGAGGCCAGCCTGGTCTACAAAGTGAGTCCAGGACAGCCAAGGCTACACAGAGGAACCCTGTTTTGGGGAGGGGAGGAAGGTTTCAGTGAAATCGAGTGCAGGTATGTGGAAGCGCCTGACGGCATGAACCTGCATCGGGTGCCTTCAGTATTAACAATGGCACAGATTACTTCCAGACCCCAATTCTCATTAGAAGTGTTGAAAACTTTCAACTTTGACTGAGTCTCAGATGGAAATAAAATCCTACCATCTACACTGCCCTTCCCTCCATGTCAAGTGGTTTCCAGAGGCAGATCTGGGGCATAGAACACAAATCCTTAATTCTCAGTCTTTAGGGGATCAAACAAGTGGCCACTGATGAGGAAAGGCTGTGGGGCCCTGATTAACTGAGGACTGAAGCCAGACACGAGGAGGAGGCTGCTATTCGGGTCTGGGCTTCTGGCCAGATTGCCACAAGTTTTTAAGAAAAACCAGAAATGTGAAACCTCATGCTTCTTAAATATTAGCAGCTTTTAAATTTAAGACACCACAGGCCAACATGAACATGCGGGCATCTCTGTGACACTCAATGGAAACCCCGAGGAGTGTAAAGTCTGAAGGCTTGATCCTGACATGGCGGCCCCTTCTCCTCTTGTGTCCGCTCCTCACAGCACGGATGCCCTCCTCGGTGCAACACTGGCAAACAGCTCTCAGCCCTCATCCTCTGCTCTCCTGCCACACACTCAGCAGCGCTGTCAGAACTCTTCTATGAACCTGGGGACTCAGCACAATGCATTCTCCGTGTTCCAGGAGAGAACAAGACAGTGTGGAGGGACAGCACAGCACAGAGTCAGGCATGGCAGGTCTTGGGCTGTGTGTGTGGTTTTACACTCTAAAATTCCCTCAGCTATAAATGTCGGTGAGATCATTGAGGCAGGGACTAGAAAAGAGGCTATTCCTACAATTCTGATGCCTTTTTATGGACTCTGCAGACATGTTACACATGCACTCAGACACACACAAATAAAATAAAAACGAAATAAATCTCTAAAAATAAATTACAAAACTGGAGAACAGAGTCAGTTGTTGTCACCTTCTTTCCTTCCCACCAAGGTCACAGAAGTGAGTGCTGACCACAGGACCACCATACAGAGCAGTTCATGCCACAGGACCACCATACAGAGCAGTTCATGCCACAGGCCAGGAAAACACTAAATCATCTCCACAACTGCTCAGAGAAGCAGCAACAGAAGACAGAGAAGAGGCCATGCTGTTTGAGCTAAGCTGGCTCAGAACAGAGCACTACGGTAGCAACTGCACTGAAGGCAGGAACTGTAGGAGTGACAAGGACTGTGTCCCCTTAACAGGATAATTATCCTCCTAGCAGGGCTTACAGTGGATCTGCCTTCTGAGGCGTGGTCCTTTAGCCAGGGGACTGACAACCCAAGTGGAGACAACTGCATGTCTAAAGCCACTGTTTATTGTAATATATTGCGCTCTGAAGAGGTAACTGTTGGAAGAAGGTCCAACTGTGTTTCAAATGCTGATTTCAGTGCCCAGCCACAGGCATTGCTGTGAGTGTTGAACCATCTCTTGTAATTAAAGTCTGTGATGATAAGGAATGTTCCCCAATTATCCCTGATTAGCTAAATAAAGATGCTGAGCCTGTGATGGGGTAGAAGAGAAGGAGGCGGAGTCTTAGATGCCAGACTTGCGATCAAGAGAGGAAGGGAAGCAGAAGAGACAGAGCAGGTGAAGGGGGGTCGGGGGGGGGGCCAGGGGGGGAAGGAGGGGGCTGGAGAGAAAGGAGTCGCCTTGCGGCAAGAAGGACAATGGGCTCGTGGCTGTAAGGACAGACTAATGGAGCAGAGCCATCCAGGAGTCTTCAGATTGGCAAGTGATTGCCTTTTGTGTGAGTCTTAAAGGTACTGGGATTGGAATAGCTCAGAACCTGCCCAGCATAGTGCTTACAGCTTAATAATAAACCATAATCCCTCTGTGTCATTCACTGGGGAACTAGCTGGTTAAAGAAAATTACCACTGTAATATTTCACTGCATCAATTAATATACAAAGACTAATTCTTCATTCTACAGTAACCCAAAAATCATGTAGGAGATGGGAGAAAATTGTAATAGACATAAGCCATTTCTACCAGGAAAATCTAGAGGTCTGGTTTCAAAGCTGTTCACCTGAAGGGATTGATATGAGCACTGGAGTTTCAATTCCAGCCTCCAGTTCAGCCTTCCAGGCAGGTGTGTTCATGGGAGCTAAGAAACCAAAGCTCCCTTCTCACATTCCTGGCCAGAGACTCCAGGAGATTTTCAGCTTAGAGCCAAGGACACAAACTGAGGTGCCCATCCCTGAACCACCTGCCCCACTTCTATCTCCTGTCCTTGTCATTTCTCCCATGAAGAGATAACTCTAAGTGCCATGTAGAGGCCTGGGAGCAAGCATGAGTTACTAAGAGAGCAATAAACAGACGTCCTTATGCACCCACCCTGGTGGACTTTAATTCACACACTAAAATGACGTAGCTTCTGGCTTCCCCTATTTCTCTTCCTAGGACTTAAAATGGTTTTTTTGGTTTGGTTTGGTTTTTTGAGACAGTGTTTCTCTGTATGTAGTCTTGCCTGTCCTGGAAATCTTTTTATAGACCAGGCTGGCCTCGAACTCACAGAGACCCACCTGCCTCTACCTCTTGAATGCTGGGATTAAAGGTGTGCGCCACCACTGCCTGGCTAAGACTTATAATGTTAAGGCATTGTATTAACTCCTAGTCCTAAAAAATGGCACACAGGGGATAGCTCAGTAGTGTAGCAATTGCCTAGTATACATGAAGCCTTGGGTGCAATCCCCAGTACTGTAGAGCACATGGAGAGAAGGAGAGACGACATGAGGGAAGGAAGACCAGGGAAGTAGACAAGAAAGGAGAGGAGGGGAGGGGAGGGGAGAGGAGGGAGGGGAGGGGAGGGGAAGAGAGAGATTACAAATGTAAAGTTAGCTGGGTATAATAATGCACACCTTAATCCCAGCACTCAGGAAGCAGAGGCAGGTGGGTCTCTGAGTTTGAAGCCAACCTCATCTACATAGTAAATTCCAGGCTAGCCAGGGCTACATGATGAGGTCCTGTCTCAAAAAGTAAATAAAATAAAATAAAGCCATTGCCCATTGCTGATTAGGGACATGGAGCTTATGTGAGAGGGAGTAACCAGCTATCTTCTAATTATCTTAAAGGTCTGATCCACAGGAAGGATTCATGGCAGGCACCATAAACCTGGTCAAAGTCCGTGGACAGAGAGGTCATAGGGCCTGGGAAGCTATCACTGTTTTGATAGCGGGTCATGCTGTCAAGCTGCCTTCTAAACACTTATGTCCACACCCATAGGTCTGTGATGCGCTCAGCCTCAGAGGAGCTTCTGTTTGGAGTGGGCGGCAGTTAACACAGGAAACCACTGGACCACCTGCTGAGAGGGCTGGCGACTCGGCTCGGTTGGTAGAGTGCTTGCCTAGTGGACACAGAATCAAGATTCTGACCCCCAGCCCTTCATAAGACAGGTGGGCTGCCACATGTCTGTAACCCAAGCATTTGGGAAACAGAGGTGAAAGGATCAAAAGTACAGGGTGCTGAGAGCAAGTAACTCTGACCGCTCGGGCCGAAGTGGGACATGCGTGTTGGGGGTTGATCTGGTTGCTGCCCAAATGAGCAGACTCACATGCCCCAAAATGTCTGTAACCTTGCCTAAAACCTTGTTCTGGCAACACACCCAGGCAGGGCACATGGGATAGGCGTGGCTAAGGTTGCCAGGCTTTGGGGAGAGAGATGGAAGAGATGAAGGGAGCCGAGACAGGGGGAGAGGAAGAGGAGAAGAAGGCCGCCATGGGTCAGGTGGAGGAGAAGCACATGGCCCGAGTGGATGTAGGGCTGGCTACCTCATAGCTCTACTTGTCTAAGATGTATTAGGCTCACAGAGACCACCTAACCACTATCTGCATTTGGATGGAATCGAAGTTTACCAACCTCCTAAATGACAGTAACTCCCTGACTCAGTCACCATCCATAAAAAGCTTGGTTGTGTTGATATTCTGTTATTGCTGGGTTTTGGGTACTTTGTTTTGTTGGTGGTGGGTGGGGAGATATTGGCTGAAACAGGGTATCATGTAGTCCAGGCTGCCCTCAAGACTCAATATGTACCTGAGGACGACCTTGAATTTAGGATTCTCCTGCCTTCTAAGGTTATAGGCCTGAACCCATGCCCTGCAAGCCATCAAAGTCCTACCTCACACATTGGCCGAACACATTCATGATACATGTCTCCAACAAAATGAAGCATATCACCAGGCGGTGGTGGCGCACGCCTTTAATTCCAGCACTTGGGAGGCAGAGGCAGTCAGATCACTGTGAGTTCGAGGCCAGCCTGGTCTACAGAGTGAGTCCAGGACAGCCAAGGCTACTCAGAGAAACTCTATCTTGGAAAAAAAGAAGAAAGAAGAAGGAGGAGGAGGAGGAGGAGAAGCAGAAGCAGCATATCACCAGCTTTCTAGCACCAGTCATTACTTCCCTCCAATTAGACAGCCACTGGTTTCCGCCAAGATAGGAAAGCCATGATTGAACCTTTAGGAATATTCTGCCTCCCTGGTCAGAGCTGTAGTTGGTAGATGTCACAGTAGGTAGGTCTAGTGACTACACCCTTGCTTGGCAGCTCACACAGCACTTTCCAGTACCATACAAGTTAGACCACGGGTAGGGGACTTTCAGGTTAGGACATGGGACTCAAGCTGGATGAGTGGCTGTTTGGAAGTGCTTTTGTAAAACAGCGTAGTGATTGCACAGAACCGCGGCCTTCGTTGGTATTTCCGGGATGTGTGTAAGGTGCTCTGGTGACTCTTCCTTGACCTGTTCCCATCTCTTCCTTGTTGGTCATAATGCTTTTTTGAACTTTGGCGTTTTCTCTGTTTAGAGTTTTTAAGACATGACCTTGCAACTGCCAACCTGGAAACCCGTGTTCCTTGCTGTACCCACAATAAATATCTTGCCTAACAATGGTTCAGGGCTCTTGCTACTGATCCGCTGCATTGGTGGGGTTCAAGGGTCTGAGCTTGAGCTTGAATAAAGGATCCTTGCTTTTGCATATGGCTTCAGACTCCTGGTGGTCTTTGGGGATCTAGCGATCTGGGCTAACTGTACCTCCATATAGCCCTGCATCAACCCTTCCTGTGCTGGGATTACAGGCATGCGCATCACCACCCCGCAGCCATCTCACAGTATATTTAAAGACCAAGAAACACAGGTTTACTGCATGTGTTGGCTACTTTTCTGTTGCTGTGACAAGATATCTTGACCAAAAGCAACTTAAGGAAGTCGATTTGGGGGAACAGTTCCAGGAGACTAGCAGGTAAAGCATGGCTGCAATAGCAGGGAGCTGGGACCACATCTCCGCCACACACAGGAAGCGGAGAGAAGAAGTAAAAGTGGGGTGAGGCCATGCCCTCTCAAAGCCCACCCCCAGTGACACTTCCTCCTGCAAAGCTCTACCTCTAAAAGCCCCACAGCCTCCGCAGAGGACGCCCATAGCACTGGGCCTGGTGACACACACCTGTAATCCCAGCACTGTAGGGGCTGAGGCAGGAGGATTGCAAGTTATAAGCCAACTCCATCTTGAACTATATCAAAAAAATAAAATTGACAAAGAAAGGAAGGGGAAGAGGGGTGGGAAGGGAAGAGGAAGGAAAAGCATACTTTCCATTTTAAGAAAATCCACCCATAACAGGAAGCTAAAGCAGGAGAGACACGTATTTGAGGTCAAACTGAACTATATGACAAATTCCAGGTGGGTGCATAGTAAGAGCCTGCCACATAAGAAAAAAGAAAAGGAAAGCAGGAAGAGAGAGGAGTGGGGGGAGAGAGGGAGGGAGGGAGGGAGGAAGAGATACAGGATAAAAAGGGGATAGAAGAAGAAAGAAACAAAGAAGGCACTTTGAAACAGATTTCTTTCAGGACAGGACCTTTCTACTTTAAATAGGTAATTCATTTTCAATTGCAAACCAATGAGGAGAAGTAATAGTTATGTGAAACTTTGTAAACTAATTAAACAGAGACGTAAGTGTTCTTTAATAAATACTTGCTTTTTCTTTCTTTGGCTTTGCCTATCGGCTTATCTATTTGTCGTGGTGCTGTGATATGTCTAATATCTCAAGTCCCTCACTATAAGGCGCTCTCAGTATTGCAGTGAGCTTGCTGACTGTGCAGATCCCAGCAGCCACAGAACCAGGGAAGCATCCACTACACGCCTGTAACCCCAGCTCCAGTGGGGCTGAAAAAGGAGGAATCCTGGGCTTTCTGAGTATTCTACCCAAGAAACTGCAAGGCCAGGTTCATGTTCATCTCTCAAAGGAAAAGGCAGAGAGCATGCGCCTGCACATAAACACATGCACACACACTCACACAGATAAATAAACCCTAAGGTAGCTCATCTTGATTGTACACATTTCTACATAAAAACTGTTTAGAGCATAAGGTTTGCCTGTATGACATACTCCATGGAAGATTTTTAAATCCATAAAAGTGTCACTATAAGGTACAGGTACAATCCCCAAGAGGCAAACTGCCACACTCACGAGACAAACTTGCCGACTTCCACTTGCAGCACTGGGTCCCGCAGCTGCACTTCCAGAAGCAAGTCCTCTGCCTGGGACCTGTCTCCAGTCTTCACAGAATGGGGACTGAAGATTCTCAGGTAGCCCATGAAGCTGCCCACGATGATTTTATCTGCAACGGATTTGTAAAACAGAGTAAGAAGCGGACATTAGCAAATACCGTTGGGACTAAAAAAAAAGTCAAAAATGTTAAAAGACTCTAACCTTGCTATGAACACAAAAGTCACTCCATTCACAGGTGATGTGGCTAGAGTGCACTTACGGAGTAACACATACCTTCTTAAAAACCAGCTCTGCATCACTAAAGGTCAAGGAAGTAAAAAGAGTGTGTGTTCTTTTTTAATTATTTATTCAATTTTATTTCGTGCATTGGTATGAGGATATCAGATCCTTAGAACTGGAGTTACAGACAGTTGTGAGCTGCCATGTGGGGTGCTGGGAATTGAATCCTGCACTCTGCAAAAGCACTGTTTGCTCTTAACCACTGAGTCATCTCTCTAGCCCTAATATCAGTTGTCCTAGGATTCTTCTCTACCAGGCTGTGGTAGTTTGGATGACAATGGTCTCCATAGGCTCATAGGTTTGAATAGTGAGTGGCACTATTCGAAAGAATTAGGAGTGATGGCCTTGTTTATATAAGTAAAATAATAATAATAATAGGAGGAAGAGGAAGGGGGAAGCATATTCAAACTTAGGTTATAATTATGATAGTTCATCTCTCTCTCTCTCTCTCTCTCTCTCTCTCTCTCTCTCTCTCTCTCTCTCTCTCTCTCTCTCGACCAGGCAGGCCTCAAACTCCCAGCCATCCGTCTGCCTCTGCCTCCCAAGTGCTGGAATTAAAGGCATAGGTCACCACACACAACACGGTCATGTTCTCCTAAATTCATGTTTGTAAAACCAAGTCATTTTTATTTACTCTCTTTAGTGATTTGCTCCAGTGGGAAGGTGCAGATAATAGCCCAATATCAGAAAACCCCCTTGGCACATGTCAGGCCCTGAGTTCAATCCCCAACACTGGGAAAGCAAAAATAAAGCCACAGCTCCCTTACCTTGTCCATTTCCACTGTTGTCAACATCAGCCAAGCACAAGCAGCCTTGGTCAAATTCTTCCTTTTCTCCCAGCACAGTAGACCACCAGTCACGGGCTTTAAATAAGGACATTTCCCTTCACCCTGAAGAGAAAACATTTGCTTACAACATACCTTCTCTTTATAGAAAGTAAGAGGTCAAATTATCCCACTTGCAGACAATATGATTCTATTGTTACAAGAGCCTATGAAATCTACTACAGAATTATTAGCTATAAAAACACTTATAGTAAAGCTACAAGATACGAAATCAGTATTAAAAAATAATAATATGGGAGCTGGAGAGATGGCTCAGAGGTTAAGAGCACTGTCTGCTCTTCCAGAGGTTCTGAGTTTAATTCCCAGCAACCACATGGTGGCTCACAACCATCTATAATGAGATCTGGTGTCCTCTTCTGATACAAAATACTGTATACATAATAAATAAATAAATATTAAAATAATAATAATATCCTTCATATACATCAGAAAGAAATTAGGAAAACTACTTTATTCATAATAACTCCTGAAAAATGTCAAGTCCCTATGGGCCACGGAGATCTCGGCTCAGCAGTCAAAAATGAGCACTGTTCTTCCAGACGGCCCCGCACTGATGCCCAGCACTCACACTGAGAGGCTCGAGAGGCTCGCCACTGCCTGTGACTCTGGGTCCTGGAGGTCTGATATCCTTTCCTGGCCTGCAGTGGTACTGTACTCAGGTGCATAAACCCACATACAGACATACACACATAATTTTAAAATAATAGTAAGAAGATAAATTACTTTAAATATTAAGTACCCATGAGTACAACTAACCAACAAATTGAAACATCAAGACTGTGAAGAGGGAAATCAAAGACGCTAGATGATGGAAAGATCTTCTGTGCTCTTGAATTAACAGAGTGAATATTATAAAACTGAGTATACCACCACAAGTCAGCTACAGACTTAGGCAAATTTATCAGAATTCCAACATTATATTGCATAGATCTAGGGGAAAAAACAGTCAAGTATTCAGATAAGACCACAAATAGCAAAAGCAATCTCAGTGATAAGAACACAACTGGAAGAGTGACAGAAGCCACCCTCACTGACACACAGAGATAACTAATGGCCGCCATCTGCTGCTATGACAAGAGGCAGGTAGAGCACTGGAACAGAACAGAGGACTCGGATACGAATCAGCACAGCGCAGCCTCCTAGCTCTTCACACAGGAAAACAACCATGCAGTAGAGAGAAGAGAGCCTGCTCAACACGTGGTGTTGGCAACACTGGGCATCCTAGCCGGGCGTGGTGGCGCACACTGGAATCCCAGCACTCGGGAGGCAGAGGCAGGTGGATGGCTGTGAGTTCGAGGACAGCCTGCTCTACAAAGTGAGTCCAGGACAGTCAAGGCTACACAGAGAAACCCTGTCTTGGAAAAAAACAAAACAAAAAAACCAAACCTGGGTATTCTGCAGAGAATTAAATTAGATCTGTATCTTTCACCTTTCACAAATATCAATTCAAAATGTATCAAAGATCTTAATTTAAAGCTGAAATGAAAGTGCTCTAACAGAAGAGAAAGAATGGTTTTCAAGACACAGGGATAGCTCGGTCAGCAACAGAGAAGCTGCTTCTTGCAGTAGATGGGAATCAACACAGAGAGCCACAGCTGTACAATGTGCAGAGCGTGAGAGGCGTTGGAGCATCTCTAAATGGGATGCCTTCAGCAAACCCCAACCTCGGGGCTCAGGCAGCTAGAAAAAAAGAGGCAGAAAGAGTGTAAGAGCCACATGAGCTTACCGAGCCTGTAGCAGCAAGCACAAGACTTTCACAGGTTCAGATGGGCCCTGGTGTTGAGAAGGAGAAGTAAACACAGGCTCTCACCCCTAACCAAGAAGCTATCCAAAAGTTGCAACGGAAACATCGGTTTTCACCAATGGAGTCATTAGATCAACCACACCTCAGGGCCGGCCTCACGCCCAGGAGTAGCTGGCCAACCCAAACTTAACTTGATGATATTTTTAGATTTGGTTTTGGTTTTTTTTCCGGTCTCATTTTGCTTTGCTTGGGCATTTTTTGTCTTACCGATCTTTTGTTTGTTTGTTCTGATTACTACATCCGTGTTTTGTGAGGGGTTTTAAATGTGTGTGTTATATGAAGCATCTATCTCTTATTGTCTTCTCAGAGGCCAACTGCCTCCGTCTGCTAATCTAGGCCTAGTCCTGCAAGCTTCTAGCCTCTGTACAATCTAACCTAGGCCTAGAATGTTTTCAGCCTCTGAGGCTTACTGCTGAATAAACTCACCCTTTCTAGTGCTTTCTGAACTCCGACTTCTCTCAGTTTCTCACTGAATTGCTCTGCTCAGCCTTATACTAACTTTGGCAATCTGTTCTAATCTTCTGGCTCCTTCTCGTTCTCTGGCTCGTTCTATCTTCAACCCCTCTCTGTAAATTTCTCTCGGTAAAGCTGCCTCTGAACTGAACTGCCATGACTCAACTCCACTGCTGTCCCCTCAGCTCACCGACTCAACGGGACTGCCTAAAGAGCACGGCCCACAACTCAGAGGTCTGCATGCCTGTCTCCTGAGTGCTGGGACTGAATTAAAATAGAAAAAATAAATAAATAAACGTGTGTGTGTGTGTGTATGCGTGGAGCACACGCATAATAGAACATAATAGAATTTACAAATCCTCTGTTGAAAAAATGATACTGGAGTAGGCAAGAACTTTCTGAATGGAATACCAACAGCACAGGAACCAGCCCTGGTGATCAACAGATGGGACTACATGAAATATAAAGCGAGGGAAACTAACAGCAGAGTGCAGAGCACACAGCCCACAGAATGGGAGAAAGTCTTTCCCAGCTATGTTCCACCCTAGGGCTGACATACAGAATTTACAAGGAACTATGAGCAGTAGACATGCAGGAAAAAGCTGACAGCCAACAAATGCACTAATGAAATGAACAGTGCACCAAAAAAGGAAACACAGATGGCTGGTCACTATTGTTTAACTTTTTGAAATTTTTCATTTAAAATACACGCACACACACACACACACACACACACACACACACACACAGGCTTTTTCACGTCAGTATGTGGCACGTTGCATCCTCCAGTGTGTTCAATGCCTTAAAGGCCAAGGATGCCTCACTTTTAACTGTCCACAGGCCGAGGCAGCCTAGCCTTTGGCAAACAGGGAGGAAGACACAACAACAACAACAAAATCAAAACAGGAACAGCAGGCTAAGTGCAGGACACATCTGTAAACACATTCAACATTCGAAATTTACAATATCAGAGCCGGGCGTGGTGGCACACACCTGTAATCTCAGCACTCGGGAGGCAGAAGCAGGAGGATCTCTATGAGTTCAAGGCCAGCCTGGTCTACAAAGTGAGTCCAGGACAGCCAGGACTACACAGAGAGACCAAAAAGAAAAAGAAAAGAAAAAAATGACAATATCAGTAAAAGTGATAGAGTTTAGGGCTGAAATGACTGAAATTGCCAACCACGAACTTCTGAACCTGTACTAATAAAATATAGTGGTGTTGGTGGTATTGGTGGTGTTGGTGGTGTTGTTGTTACTATGTATAAAGAACTTTATTTATAGTAAATGGAATTAGCAACTTAACGCTTATTCCTTTTAAAAATCTAAGCCAGACAGAAATCCAGACTAAAAAGTATCTTTCTCTATGGTAAATCCAGTGGCTTCTTTCGTGAATTATTTGTTAAAATCTGGAATAATTAATAAGAATAAAAAATCCATCTGTACCATACTGGCTCAAAAGCAGATATTTCTTAGAAAAGAGATAGGATAAAAGGTAACCACTTCCCCTGTATTCAAACGCCATCGTGGGCTGCCTGGGCCCTGCTTGTTGGTACTGCAGGAGAGAATGGCGAGAGCCTTTTCCCGTGTTTGGAAGGCCCACTCCCATCCTTACCAAACCCTGGTTCTTTCAAAGAAATCTTCCTTCTCTCGGCCTCTTCTCCTGACTGCTGACACCAGGCTCCCCAGTGCCCTCAAGCAGCGCTGAACTGTGTCCTCAGAGGCTCATGGAAGGGAGGTAGAAACAGGCTCCGCATTGAGGGGGTTTATTCTGGCCCAGTTTTACAAGTATCCCATGAGCCCTAGTCACATTCTCCTTGCAACCCCCTTCCTGCAGTCCATGGCTACAGAAGAGCGGCCTCCAGAAGCCTGTGTGGTAGAAGGCTGGCCTGTCCACACCGAGCAATGTCTGGAGACAAGTGTTTGTGGACACAGGGGAGCCAGGGAATTCACAAGACCACACTCAGAGTGAAACTGAAGACACTGCCCACTCAGAACACCATGAAGCAGCTTTCTACTCTGCTTAGTACTTGGCTCCATGTGGGAGACATCAGCATACAAAGTCTAGGCACCAATACTCGGAGAGCTGTCTTCTGTTCCCGTGTCCATCTGCTAGTGCCTGAGATGACTGGTGACAAAAGCCTTTCTAGTGAATTTGTTGCCAACTTTCCAGCTACCTCCCCAACAACAGCCCAATAACCTTACACATTAATATATAAATTTTAAAAAAAGTAGGGCTGGAGAGTTGGCTCAGTGGTTAAGAGCGCTGCCTGCTCTTCCAAAGGTCCTGAGTTCAATTCCCAGCAACCACATGGTGGCTCACAACCATCTATAATGAGATCTGGTGCCCTCTTCTGGTGGGCAGGCATACATGAAGGTGAAACATTGTATAGTTAAATAAATAAATCTTAAAAAAAAAAAAAAAAGTAGCCACTTGCCCCAAATGTATGCAGGGCTCAGGTCTGCCTTTCTTAGAAGACTGTCACTCTGTAAGTGCCCTGCTATTGTGGCTCGTATCTGACACATGTGTACACTGCTTCCTCTGTATGTGCACATGTGGGATATGGTGCTAGTCAAGCCAGAGAACATGTTACTATGACACTAGTGTCATCTTGACTCGTAGTTTCTGTGTGTACACAAGCCATGGGATGGGGGGAGGCATGATGCTATCAATGGAGACCACCCAAATTCTGAAAGAAATTACAAAACCACACACACACACACACACACACACACACACACACACACACAGGCATGTTCTTCCTCGTGTGCTAATTCTGATCTACAATGTACAGACCACACACCAGTTTTAACTGAGAGGTGTAACCGTGGGTATCTTATAGCATTTACAAAGGAGGTTAAGAAAGTATAATATTGGCCAGGCATGGTGGCGCACGCCTTTAATCCCAGTACTCGGGAGGCAGAGGCAGGCGGATCGCTGTGAGTTTGAGGCCAGCCTGGTCTACAAAGTGAGTCCAGGACAGCCAAGGCTATACAGAAAGACCTTGTCTCGAAAAACCAAAAAAGAAGAAGAAGAAGAAGAAGAAGAAGAAGGAGGAGGAGGAGGAGGAGGAGGAGGAGGAGGAGTAGGAGGAAAGGATAATATTGGGTGACAATAAAGACAGCAGAATACAGGCAAAAGGTCACAAGCATCATTGAAGAAGTAATCTAATTGTCTTTTTTTTTTTTTAACTAGGTTTCTCTGTGTAGCCCTGGTTGCTCTGGAACTCTCTTTGTGGACCAGGCTGGCCTTGAGCTCACAGAGATCTGCCTGCCTCTGCCTTCCAAGTGCTGGGAATAAACGCATGTGCCACCATGCCCGGCTTCTAATTGTCTTTCTAGTTAACATTCTGCTACAGTTTTCCTCTCCTTGTGGTAGATAAGTGAATTAAAAATAAATTGATAGTGAAAGCGTAATCCTAAGGGAAGGCACAGGGCTTCAGAACTGTGGTTGTGTTGTTGCTGTGGCTGCTGCTGCTGCTGCTGCTGCTGCTGCTGCTGCTGCTGCTGCTGCTGCTGTTGTTTTAAATACAGGATTTGGTATATCCATTGCTGGCCTTGAACTCCTGATCTTGTGCTAGGACAGTAGTCATTTGCCGTCACACCCTGCTCCGCAAATTAAACTTGCCTGGCTTGGAGATTAGTGTTTGCAGCTAACTCTAACCCTTTGTATCAGGTACCCACGCATGAAGCCACAATTCCAAGTGGTTACAGGCATTAACCAGATACTCTGCAACACCATTATGAATTTGGCTGAGAATCTATATGTTCATTTTTAAATGATTCTATTTTCTAAGAACTTGAGGAGAGAATTATACAAAAATGAAAAACTTTTTAAAAGTATCAATATTCAGGGCTGGAGGGATGGCTCAGAGGTTAAGAGCACTGACTGCTCTTCCAGAGGTCCTGAGTTCAATTCCGAGCAACCACATGGTGGCTCACAGCTATCTAGAATGTGATCTGATGCACAGTTTTCTGGCCTGCACTGTATACATAGTAAAAAAAAAAATTTTTTTTAAAGTATCAATATTCAAATGTGAAGAGTACTACTTAGGACAGAAATCAACGATCTGCCTGCCTCTACCTCCTTAGTGCTGGGATTAAAGGCGTGCACCACCATGCCCGGCTGCACAGAAATCTTTCAACACAATACCTAACTTCTTTTCAGGACCAACTGCAATGCCCTGTTCACTGGAACTACTGGTCCTCAGAGAGTTTCCCCCTCCTCCAGAAAAGGCAAAGTGGAAGCGGAAAACTTTCACAGGTGTGCGCGCGTGTGCGCGCGCACGCGCGCGCGCACACACACACACACACACACACACATGTATACACAAAGAGACAGACAGGGTCAGAATCAGAGATAGACAGACACCGAGAGGCAGAGAGACAGAGCAGGAGAACTAGCTTACAGGACCACATACCTACCAGTGTGCCCTCAGACAACCATGAGCCTCTCTCCCTTAGTTCTAATGTAAAATGAGCACCCCCATCCTTCCCTCCTAAGTGGGAATGCACATGGCACCTTTTTGATGGAAATACAGCATCACCTACCCTGAGATACACATTCCTCTACTTACTCCTTTAGACAGTTTCTCACTTCCCACCGTAGGCTAAAGGTGGCCTAGCAACTCTCCTGCATCCACCACCGAGAACTGGGATTGCAACATGGTACCCAGCTTCTGCACTCAAGCTTCCCTTCGTGGTACAGCCTTCGGTGGTACTTAGGAAATACATCTTCTCCTTAACTAACTGCATTACAGAAGGTCTCCACAAACACTGACTTCAGATTAGTTGACCACAGCCAGCCACTTCTCAGAGGAATGCAGGGCCAGGCTCCTGCAGCCTCCAGTGACTGCCCTCCTACCCTCAATCAGTGTATGGCGTCCCCATGAGCTTCTATTTAAAGGCACCTTGGTAGCCGGGCATGGTGGCACACGCCTTTAGGCAGGCAGATCGATGTGAGTTCGAGGCCAGCCTGGTCTACAAAGTAAGTCCAGGACAGCCAAGGCTACACGGAGAAACCCTGCCTCAAAAAAAAAAAAACAAACAAACAAAAAAAAAAAACCTTGGTGACTGGACTGTTGACTCATAAACACTGAACTCCTGGTCAAGAGCGCTGGAACTCTGTAAGCCTGAACAAAATGCTTTTTTGGGCTTTATTTTTGTTTTTTGTTTATTTTAGATTTATTTATTTAACACTTACATGACAGAAGAGGCACCAGATTTCATTATAGATGGTTGTGAGCCACCATGTAGTTGCTGGGAATTGAACTCAGGACCTTTGGAAGAGCAGCCAGTACTCTTGACCTCTGAGCCATCTCTCCAGCCCAACAAAACGTTTCTCGACGTGTATTTTCCTCACAGCTTTCCTGCACCTAGGGACACTAGTCAGCACTTCAGCATTTACTGATGTTATTGTTGCTTTGTCTTGTTTTGGTTTGGTTTTTGAGACATGATCTCAAGGTGTAGCCCAGGCTGGCTTTGAACATTCAATCCCCTGCCTCAGCCTCCTGAGTCCTGAGATTAAGAGCACGTACCACCACTACACTGCTTACATGTGGAACAGGGACTGCAGAGCTGGTGAGATGGCTCAGTGGGGCTGGCCACCAAGCCTGACGACCAAAGTTTGATCTCAGGGACTCAGAATGGAAGTAGAGAACAGACTCTCTCAAGCTGACCTTGACCTCCGCATGCACACAACAAATACATATGAAATCCATAAATGAATACATACTGAAACTGTGGCATCAAATAGATCATAAGGAGACTCTTGCTGATGGTGTAAGAACCAAAAGGGGCAAAGAGTGACCCTGACCTCTGCTGGGATCCCGTAGATGAACTTTCCCACGGCTCTGGTGGGGAACACAGATGGCCACAGAAGCACCGGGAGCACTGACTTTGAGATTACAACTAACTTTCAGCAAGTGGCAAATTTGCAAATATGGAGTCTGAAAATGACAAGGACCAACTGCACTTTTTAAACACACATGCACTAAACCAAGGCCATTTGCTTCCATCCAAAATAAACCAAGAAGCTGTCTGGAATGCGGGAAACCTCACACGCACACTGCAGACAGGCTGTGTAAGTCTGGATTCCTACACCAGCACATGCCAACCATGCAACCCAGAGGCAATGTGATAATCACCCTGTCGACCTCACTGAATTTGGGACCGCCTAAGAGATCCAGGGGCACATCTCTGAGGGGATTTCCAGAAAGTGAGCTGAATAGAAAAGACACCCTCAGCCCAGAGAGAAGAGGCTTCATCTGACTCAAAGGTCACGAAGCCAAGGCAGGAACTCAGGGTAGGAACCTGGAGGCAGGAGCTGAAGCAGAGACACCACGGAACGCTGCTTACCTTGCTGGTGGCCTTCCCCTAGCTTACACAGCTACTTTTCTCCTCCAACGCAGGCCCACCTGCCCAGGCATGGCACCACTTCCAGTGGAAAGAGCCTTTCTATGTCAATCAACAACTAAGAAAATGTTCCACAGACAAGCCTGGGCAGCTTGGTGAAACTCTCTCCCTGAATTAAAAGTGCTTAAGGAGCTAGAGATAGAGCTTGGTGGTTGAGCTCTTAAAGCCTGATGTGCCCAAAGTCCTAGGTTCAGTCTCAGAACTGCCAGACAAAAATCAAAACCCAGTCAGCTGGTTAACGTCAGCCTCGGCTTTCGATCACCATGGAAGCCTCTGAGCGTATCTGCGAAGGGGTCTCCAGGGTATGCTGAGGTGAAAAGATCTGCCTTAAATGTGGGCAACCGTGGTCCTATGGGCTTGGGTCCTGGACTCATAAAGGCCAAAGCACCAGTCTGACTCTGTTCCGCCACTACAGGCACAGTATGCCCAGCCCCCTCCCATCACCATGCCTTCACTAAGGTCCTTTTGTCTCGGGGGTGGCGGGGGATGGGAGAGACCTAACTGGAGGTCATGAGATCAGCGGGGAACCCCCTAAAGGGGCTATGTATGCCTTGCCTACTTGACCTTTGCTTCCTGGCCCTGAAAACATGAACCCTTTTGTTCTCCCATGTGTTACCACGGCATGTATCTCAGCACAAATCCACAGCAACAGGTGACTGGGAACTGCAACTGCTGAACCTAGGAGCCAAATCAACCATTTTGTTTTGGTTTTAATTATCTCAGGTATGCTGCTATAGTCTCTGGAAGCCGGCTAAGACCAACTGAGAGGGGTGGGGTGGGGGCTGCTCAGTGTAAGAAAGACAAGAGAAGATGGGAAAGAAAGGGCTGCTCAACAGCCCAAGGAAGATTCTCTTCACCTCATTCAGGTAGAAGGAAAAAGATCGCATGGGGCCTAGAAACATACTAACCCTCCCCCAAATAATGGAAGGAGGGGGTGTCTTCTGTTAGATACAAAGGAATCAGCATTTCTAGGTAAGTGACAAGGGACAAAGCTACAGTTTGACTATAAAAACATATAACCATATCAAAGAAAATACCTGCTGTGTGAAAATGCCCTTGCAAACCTTTCTCAGAGTGGTAACACAGGGTGTACACCTGCAGTTACAGCGCGGTGGAAGTTGAAACAAGAGGATTTTAAGTTTGAGGTCAGCATGAACTACAAAAATAAAATAAAGCCTGTTAGGAACAAGTTTTTGCAGCAGGTTACAAAAAAAGAAAAAGAAAGAAAAAATTAAAAACCACAATAACCTGGGTGTAGTGGCATAAGCCTTTAGTCCCAACACTTGGAAGGTAGAGGCCGATTGACCCCTGTGAGTTCAAGGCCAACCTGGGTTACAAAGTGATTTCCAGGCCAGCCTGAGTTACATAGTGAAACCCTGTCTCAAAAAGCAGACAAAACTAAAACATGCAATAGTGCTTCCCATCCAAGCAGTAAATCACCTGTCCCACAAGCCTGAGGACCTGAGTTCAAACCCCCAGAGCCACATAAAACCAGGTGTGACAGTTCCTACCTATAAGTCAGCACTCCTACACAGAGCAAGATGGCATGGAGATAAAGGAGAAAACTCCCAGAGGCTTGCAGGTCCGCTAGCCTGGCATATGTAGCAAGGAAAGACCCTCCATCAGACAAGGTGGAAGGTGAGGAGACACACACACACACACACACACACACACACACACACACACACACTTTTTTTTTAAAAAGATTTATTTATTATGTATACACTGTTCTGCCTGCAGAAGAGGGCACCAGATTTCATTGTAGATGGTTGTGAGCCATCATGTGGTTGCTGGGAATTGAACTCAGGACCTTTGGAAGAGCAGCCAGTGCTCTTAACCTCTGAGCCATCTCTCCAGCCCCACACTTTTTTTTTAATAACAAAGAAGCCTAACTTTCCAATTAACTATAAACAGTAATTTCCTACAGGTTTCTAACATAAAATGAAGATGTGTCTCTACTGACAGACAAAGCTGACTGTTCCTTGTTTCTCTGACTAGCCAACTTCTCATCAGTCATCCACAACTCTGTTAGTCCCCACAGTCACCTTCTCAAAAATCATGTAATGTCTTGAGACTCAAGGTGCTGGTACCCAGGAGCTATTAGAAATGCAGGGCTGGAGAGATGGTTCAGTGGTTGAGAGCACTGACTGCTCTTCCAGAGGTCCTGAGTTCAATTCCCAGCAATATATGGTAGCTCACAGCCATCTATAATGTGACATAATTTCCTCTTCTGGCCTGCAGGTGTACATGCATATAGAGCACTGTATACATAGCAATAAATAAATAAATCTTAAAAAAAAAAAAGAGTGCAGACTCCTGGTCCCCTTCAAATGACACCCCAGGTCACTGAGCTGCGCCTTACAGTACCAGAAATTCTGCCTTCCTGTATGGTACATATCCACGACCCAGGATGCCTAGGGCCAGCCATTTTGGATTTCAGATTTTAGAATATTTGCGTATGTGATGCCTTAGAGAAGAGCCAACTAAAAATGTTAAATTCACTTCTATTTCATATGCATCTTATACACATGGCCTGAGTGTAATTAAATACAACATATTTAGGGTATCTGAGTTTTAACTAGAACCTGTCAGAGGAGGTAGGTGTGGGACGGCCCACGTGTGGCTCTAAAGTTTCAGATTTTGAAGCAAGCCGAGCTGAGGATGACAGATGCTCCTGCCTGGCGGCCTGAGTGAGGATTTGTCCACCACAGCTTCCCCTTCCTCTTCTTCTAGGACCTCCGGCTGTCATTCCAAAACTTGGGAGGAAATCGCATTCTCCTCATCAAAGAGCTAAAACAGCCGAAAGTATCCGTTAATCAGCCAGTCCTCACATCCTGCTGTGGTCTTGCTTTCGAAGCAGGGTTGGGATTTAATAAGAGATTTGAATGCAGGCTTGAAGCCCTAGAGCTGAGAAAGAAAAGCATTCAGGAAGAAAGACAAACCACCCAAGAATGTGGGGATCTGCCTCGTCCCATCATGGTGTAGGACAGGCCCCAAGAAGCCGTAGGATTTCAGTTAAATCCCACGTCTAATGACGGAAGCTTGCTTCTGCCTGTGCACTGCCTGGGCTCCAGACGCTTGTTTCAGGCCCTGCTACTAATGCTGTGCGATTTAATGTCTGGGGAACTGAAGAAAGCACATGGCAGTACAGGGCTTTCGTGTCTTTTGGGTTTTTTGCTTGGTTTTTGGGTTTTGAGACAGGGTCTCCTGTGTTGGCCGAGCTGGCCTGGAACTTGCTAAGTGCCAGGCTGACTGTGATCTCAGTGTTCACAGTCTTCTCAAGGCTGGGATTACAAGAATGTTCCACCTCACCTCACCCATAATATCACTGGCTTTTCTTCTTAAAGGACATTTTATTACATTGCGGCAGTGGGGGGGGGGGGGGAATATGCTATGGAACACCTGTCGAGGTCAGAGGACAAGTTGTGGAAGCTGGTTCTCTTTCCACCATGTGGGTCCCCACTCGGGTCATCACACTTAGCAGCAAGGTGCCTTTATCTGCTGAGCCATCTCCTCAGCCATCACTGGCTTTTCTTTCTTTCTTTCTTTCTTTCTTTCTTTTTTTTTTTTTTTGTTGGGGGGGGGCGGGGGTTGAGACAGGGTTTCTCTCTGTAGCCTTGGCTGTCCTGGACTCGCTTTGTAGACCGGGCTGGCCTCGAATTCACACAGCGATCCATCTGCCTCTGCCTCCCAAGTACTGGGATTAAAGGCATGTGCCACTAGTCCCGGCATCACTGGCTTTTCTTAACACAAAAGGTGAAAACCAAAAATATAGTTTTCAATGACTACTCTGTCCGCTCATCGGGAAAGGAAACCTTCAGGCCATGTTTAAACATTTTACAAGAACTCTGTTTTAATCAGGCTGTAGGGATAGCTTAGTAGGGAAAGGCACCTGCCACCAAGTCTGACAACTTCAGGTCAGTCCCCACATGGTGGAAAGAGAGAACCAACTCCCTTAGGTGTACTCTACACACACGCTGTGGCACCAACGCAACATGCACACACGCACACACACACAAGTGCACAGTAAGAAGTGAGAACTTCCTATATACCTTAAAAGGTATAAAACTTTACAGTACCGCAAAGAACATGTCCATTAAGAAGCTACACTACTGGGACAGTAAAATGGCTCAGCAAATAAAGATGCTTGCTGCCAAGCCTGACAGAACCCACAGGGGGGAAGAAAAGAGCTGACTCTTGCAAGTTGTGCTCTGACTTCCACACCTTCACTGTAGTACTCTTGCCCACACACATACATGCATCAAAAATTAATATATAGCCCTGCCCTGAGGACACGGGAGCGGGAAAGTGGGTCCTGCCCTGATGTTAGGGACTGGGTGAGCTGGTCCTACCCTGAAGACAAGGGAGTGGGCCCTGATCCAGAGCTCTGAGTGGACCTCACCCTAACCCCATGTATGACCTGCTGGAACACATGAAGGAGCCAGACCTGCAGACTCAAAGATTAAGAATCTCCTTGACACACGGCTACAATGGGATATCCGACAGCAATCCCAGTGAGGATCCAGTAATGACAGTGTAGGCCTCAAACCAGACCCATGACTCATAGCAATGAACATTTGAAAGTAAATATATGTGGACAAAGGCTATACTGCGTGATACACTACAGCTTCTGTGATGAGATTTTTTGTTTGTCTGTTTCTTTTATTTTACTGGGGGGGCGGGCAGGGAGGGTGAAGGATTTTGGTGTATAACATGTAAGTCATAGATATTCAATAAAAGTTTAAAAAATTAATAAATAAAAATGCCATAATTTGTTTAAAACTATATCATAAACATTAAGTGGCAGGTATACTTTAACCACAACTATTACACATAATAATAATAATAAATAAATAAATAACCCTAAACTCTTACAAATAATTTGTAAATGATTTTCAAACTAAGGTTTCTTCCCAGCACTCGGAAGGCAGAGGCAGGCGGATCTCTGTGAGTTCAAGGCCAGCCTTGTCTACAAAGGGAGTTCCAGGATAGCCAGGGTTGCACAGGGAAACCCTGTTTCAAAAACAAACAAACAAAATAAAGTTTCTTGTTTTTAATTCTTATAACAGTCCAATCCATCAACAAAAAAACAAATCAGCCATTATCTTCATCAAATATTGCTAATAAGTTCATCTTCCTGAATGCTAGCAGACATTGATACATTACACAGTGGCACACACCTGTAATAACTACACTCAGGAGCCTGAGGGAAGGGCATCATAAGTTCAAAGACGGCCTAGGCTACACAGTAAGCTCCAGGCCAGCTTGGGCCACGTCAGAAAAAGAATGAAAAAAAAAAAAGCTAGAAAGAAAAGAGAAACCCCTACTTTCCCTCCAGTGTCTTTCAAGTTGTGTGCACAAAGTAAGATGTATGTTGGTGTATACATAAGACACAATTTGATACTTAAAGACAATGTGAGATACCAAAATATAATCTATGTTTATCCAGAAAATCGAAGCCAATTGGGAGGAGCTGCTGATAAAATCAGCTTAATCCATCTAAACTGCTGTGGTCTGCAAAGAAAAGAGACAGGATAAGCATTAATCCTATTGCAGGCAGCTCTGGGGCGCATCAACAGGCTCCCTCTTCAGTCACAGGCTGAGAACTGCTTTGACGCTCTAGGCTCACAAGACCTGTTGAAATGTCACAGAAGGAAGATGCTCTTTCCATGTGACTATTACATGGAGCCCTTAGGAATCGCCCCTTCCTCAAAGGCGTTCATAGGATCTACACACGCCGTGTGAGCGGTTTCTTTGAATGCAAGTCTCCTTCTTAGGAAACCGAGCATCCTACGTCTCCCAAACCATTACACGGCATCCGAGGATTAGTTTTGTTGACCAAACATTGCCAATGCATTCGTGCACCCTAAGTTTAATTCCTGGAATATTTCTTACCTGATGCCAACAAGTGGACTTTGCCTCCCGTTTCTACGAACCCACTATCCACAGACTTCCCTTTTCAGAACTCCTGACGAGGATGCTCTGATGGAGCCGTGCAGGGAAAAGCAACATTTAACTCCACTAGTACCTCTTGGTCTTGTGTTCGAAGTTTTTCTCGTCCCCAGGCAGACAGAATCCCGCCAAGCAGCAACACCAGCTCCACAGAGTTGAACTGAGTCCCTCCAAGATCCCCTGCACCCCCCTTGTCATCCCCCGGAGACAAGGAGGGAAAATGACATGGATCCCTCGGAAGCCACAAGGCACGAGAGAAAAACTCCAAATCCGGATGCTCACACCGAGGATGAAACCACCAAGTAGACTGTAAGAGGGGTGAGGCTGCAAGCCAACTGCCTGAGGAAGATACCTCCCCACTCCAGCCTAAATCAAAGCCGCCTTCGCCCTGTTGTCATAGCATTTTACAACGGAGACTACTGCGCAAGTCAGACGCGGGGACGCGGGGCCTTTTGGGTATTGTAGTCCCGGCGGCCTAGCGCGAGCTGGGAGGAGAGGGTAGATTCCCGGGTTGTCCTTGTGGACTAGAATGGGGGCAAGGCGGGGGCGCCTCTGAACCACTTGGGCAGGCCTGTCTCTCACGGTAGCGTTAGCGGAAGTCCCGCCTCTGCAGGGGGCGGAATACTGCCATAGGCCACGCCCTCTTCTGGTTGGGCGTTCTGGTGTCTCTGCCTGAGTGTGGTGGTTTCCTGTTTGTCTTATTCCTTTCCTTAGCCTAACTGCTATAGCTAAGATTTCAAGCACCACACTGAATAAGAACCCTCGTTTCGTTCCTTATTTAGAAAAAAATATTTGCAGTTTTTCCCCATTTAGTATAATACTGGCTAAACGTGAATTTATGTGGTAAACCAAACCAGCGCAGCTGTTATGCTGAGGTATGGTCACTGCTTTCTTCAGGGCTTTGATCATGAAAGAGTATTAAACTTTTGTTACAGGCTTTTTCTGTGTCTATCGAGATGGCCATGAGGTTTCTCCCCCTGAACCTTTCTATGCTGTATTACATTTATTGACTTCCGTATGTTGAACTGTCCTGGCATGCCTCTAAGGAAGCCACGGTTGCTCATCCTATACGATTTTTAAAAATGTTTTGTTGAAGTATGTGCATTTATGAAGAACTTTTGCATCCATACTCATCAAGTCTGTTTCTTTGGGGGTTTTTTGTTTGTTTGGTTGGTTGGTTTGGTTGGTTTTTTGGTTTGGTTTGGTTTGGTTTTTTTGTCGTGTTCTTACCCAAGTTTTGGTATCAGAATAATGTTAGCTTTATAAGATGTATTTGTAACTATCCATTCCAATTCTATTTTATGAGGAAATTTTTTTCTGACATTTATTATATTTATTTTATGCACATGAGTGTTTGGCCTGCGTGTATGTAAGTGTACCACACGCATGCCTAGGGCTTATGGAGGGAGGACAGCCTGGTGATTATGGGGAAAAGCCCAGTGTCTATGGAGGGCCCGGCTGCACGCTGAAGTTTTAAGAGTGCTTGCACACGCCTAGCAGTGGTGGCGCACGCGTTTAATCCCAGCACTCTCTGGAGGCAGAAGCAGACGGATCACCGTGAGTCGTGAGTCCGAGGCCAGCCTGGTCTACAAAGCGAGTCCAGGACAGCCAACGCTACACAGAGAAACCTTGTCTCGGGGGAAAAAAACAAAACCAACCAAAAAAAGTCACTAATCTGTGTTACCCTCATGTAGCCATGAAAAACACTGAGTTGGAGAGATGGCACAATCAGTAAAGTGACCTGAAGTCAAGTCCTAGCACCCATGTGAAAGCTGAGCGCAGGCGGTGTACATCTGTCACCCCAGTACTGGAGTCTGAGGGTGTGAAGACTTATGGATTGTGGAAGCTTGCCGGTCACCAACCTAGGCAATGAGTGAGCTTCTGGTTCAATGGGAGATTCTGCCTCAAAAATAAAAGTTGGGGCCAGGCATGGTGGCTCAGACCTTTAATCCCAGCACTTGGGAGGCAGAGGCAGGCAGATCTTTGTGAGTTCCAGGCCAGCCTGGACTACAAAGTGAGTCCAGGACAGTCAAGGCTACACAGAGAAACCTTGTCTCGAAAAACCAAACAAGTAAGAAATAAAAAAAATAAAAAAAGATTGTGAACTGTAAAAACCTGTCTTTTTTTTTTTTTTTTTTTTTTTTTTTTTTGGGCATGATTGAGCCCTAACACACACTTTTAATCCAAGAGCTTTCTTTATTCTTTTAAGATTTCTTTTATTTATTTATTTTATGAGCACCCTATTTGTATGTTTACCTGCATGTCAGAAGAGGGCATTATATCACATTATAGATGGTTGTAAGCCACCATGTGGTTGCCAGTAGTTGAACTCAGGACCTTTAGAAAAGCAGACAGTGCTCTTAACCACTGAGCCATCTCTCCAGGCCCCCAAGAGCTTTCTGTACACAGGATTTAATAAACTTAACTCTAAATCAAGAGGTGGAACAAGAAACCATCTGACAGAGATTAAAGAGTAGGAGGGGCAGCCAGGCATGGTGGCACATGCCTTTAATCCCAACAATTGGGAGGCAGACGCAGGTGGATCACTATGAGTTCAAGGCTAGCCTGGTCTACAAAGCAAGTTCAGGACAGCCATGATAACACAGAGAAACCCTGTCTCAAAAAAAAAAAAGCAAAAAAGAAAAAGAGGGTCTCAGGGTGTTGTAGCACACACCTTTAATCCCAGCACTCGGGAGGCAGAGGCAGGTGGATCGTTGTGAATTCGAGGCCAGCTTGGTCTACAAAGTGAGTCTAGGACAGCCAGGGATACGCAGAGAAACTTTGTCTTGGAAAAAACAAAAAAAGAGGAACTTTGAGTTGAACAGTATTTAAGACAGTGTGTAGAAGCAGAAGGAGCTCTTTGGCTCATTAGCTTTTAGGTTTAGCTCTTTAGCTCTTCTAGCCTTTGGCTTTTTGGACTTTGAGCTAGCAAGCCTTTAGCCTTGGGTTTTTTGGCCTTTTTCTCCTGGCCTCTCAGCTGAGCTAGTGAGCCTTTTGGGCCTTTTCCATTGGGACGTGAGATACGTAGGAATGTCACCTGGGTACTTTCTCTGCCTCTCTGGGCTAGCAGGCTTTCACCCTAGCATCTGGCTCCTGAGTCTTTATTAGTAAAATAGAATGTTTGGAATTTTCATTTAAAACAACACACACTCCCCTCTCCTCTGTTTTCAGATTTTTCTTTCTTTTTTTTTCTTTGTTTTGTTTTGTTTTGTTTGAGACAGGGTTTCTCTGTGTGGCCTTGGCTGTCCTGGACTCACTTTGTAGACCAGGCTGGCCTCCAACCAGATTTATTTCAAAACCACTGTCCTTGTGTTCCTCATTCATAATAGAACCTTAACACTTCCCCCATTTTTCTGGAATAAATTACATTTTCCTTTCCTCTGAATCATCAAGGTAGGTAGGTTAGGTAGCTGTATTAAAAACCTGAAAACTGCCAGACATGGTGGCACATGCCTTTAATCCCAGCACTTGGGAGGCAGAGGCAGGTAGATCTCTGTGAGTTTGAGGCCAGCCTGGTCTACAGAGTGAGTCCAGAACAGCCAAGGCCACAGAGAGAAACTCAGTTTTGAAAAACAAAAAAATTAAAATGAAAACTGCAAGGTGGCTGCAGGCAACGCCATTTCCGAGCTGTTTTGTATTACAAAACCAGCTGAGATCACTATGGCTGACCAACATGACCCCTAACTGTCTTCTGCTTTATAATGACGTCTCTCTATCATTAGCCCTGCATTTTGCCTGCTCTCCTCTCTGATGCTAAGTCATGGCACCCTATGTCAGGACAGAGAAAGGAAATAGATATGACTCTTGGCAAATTCAATTTTGTTTCCAGAGCTTTCTCCTTCCCACACTTACTTCATTAAAGGTCACTAAAGTTCACCCATAAAGCCACTATCTAAGTTTCTGGGACGGGGCTTCCTTGTGAGGGTCACACTTGCCCAGGGAGTGCACGTTTCGCCCTGTACCTTCCTTCCAAAGCTTTCATCTCCTTCCAGCTTCCTTTGACGGTTACTTGTCAGTGCACGCCTACAATCCCACCCTTGGGGAGTAGAAGCAGGAGGGCAGAGTTCAAGGTTAACCTTTGCTATTTGAAGAGTTCTGGCCAGCCTAGGCTACATGAGAGACCTTGTCTCAAACACACAAAAATGGAATAAAATACAAGCCAGAAAGCCTTTACCACTAGCAAGGATATCTTCGAGACACTATACTTGCTGACTAAATGTGAGTGCCTTACAAAGCACTTGACATTGCTGGCCTGGGCAGCTTCTGTGGATGGCTCGATTGGCAGCCAGATAGCAATTCTTCCTAGAGCTCTTTTTGAAAATTTTTTTTACATGTACTTATTTAGTGTGTGTATGTGTGCACAGGTGTGAGTAGGAGTACGCATGTAAAGGTCAGAGGGCAGCTTGTGGGAATCAGTTCTTCACTGCTACCATATGGCTCTGTAAGCTGAGATTCGAACCCGCTGTCAGGCATGACAGGAAGTGCCTTTACCCACTGAGCCATCTTGCCAGCCCTCCAGCTTAGTGCTGAAAAATGATCCTGAGCCAGGCCTGTTGGCTCACGCCTGTAATCCCAGCACTCAGAAGGCAGAGGCAGGCAGATCTCTGAGTTCAAGACTAGCCTGGTTTATAAAGCTAGTCCAGGACAGCCAAGGATACACAGAGAAACCCTGTCTCGAAAAGAAAAAAGAAAACAGAAAGAAACAGTGGTCTTGATTTTCTAGTTCTAAGACACATCACTTTAAATGTTGACTACTCATAAGCTCTGTGTGTTAGCCTATTACCTGGTTATTTTAAGTTCTCAATATGTAGACCTGGCTACCATGGGACTTGCTATGTGCAATGGTATTCCTGCCTCTGCTTCCCCAGTGCTATGGTTACCGGTGTGCATATTCATGGCTTGCTGAGATAACATTTTTTTATTCCTCCTATGGTGCTAGGGATTTAACACAGGCCTGTGCATGCTAGGTACTCTCCCCCTGAGCCGCGCAGCCAGCCCTGCCAATTTATACTTAACAGATAAGTTTTCAACTCATGCATTTTAACTATTAGCCATACTTGGAAAGAATTTATTTTTATTTTATATACATGAAAATTTTTCCTAAATGTATACACATGTGTGCCATGCCCTTGAAGGCCAGAAGAGGGCACTGGATCTCCTAGAAATGGAATTACAGTTGTGAGTGGCCATTGGTTGCTAGAATCAAACCCAGGCCCATTGCAAAAATTGTAAGTCCTCTTAACTGCTCAGCTACTTCTCAGCCCCAAGCCATTTTTATTTTAAGTTCTTTTTTTTGTTTTTGTTTTTGTTTTGTTTTTCGAGACAGGGTTTCTCTGTGTAGCCTTGGCTGTCCTGGACTCACTTTGTAGACCAGGCTGGCCTCGAACTCACAGCAATCCGCCTGCCTCTGCCTCCTGAGTGCTGAGATTAAGGGCATGCACCACCACACCTGGCTATAAAGTTTGTTTGGTTGGGTTTTTTTTTTTTTTAACTGAAAAGCATAAACTACTTGGAGCTAGAGAGAAGGCTCACACTTGTTGCTCTTCCAGAAGTTCTGGCTTCTACCCCCAGCTCCCAAATGGTGGCTCACAACCATCCATAACTCCAGTTCTGGGGGAGGGGCGACCCGACACCCTCTCTGACACCCAATAGCACCAGGTACCAATGCTGTTCATGTGCACACATGTAGGCAAAACACTCTAACACATAAAGTGATTAAATCTAAAAAAAAAAACATTGTTTGGTTTGTTTTGTTTTTCGAGACAGGGTTTTTCTGTGCATCAGCCCTGGCAGTCCTGGAACTGTCTTTGCAGACCAGGCCACGTGCACAGGCCATGCTGGCTCTTTATTGCGCGTATTCTGGTGTGTACACTGTCCACACACAGGCATTGGCCATCATCAATCTCGCATTCTAATCAGCATTTTTCCTAGTGCTGTTTTCCGCTTCTTTCCTGTTGGAAACAAGCAAAAGAAACATATTCTAAGTGCTACCATTTCCTTTTCAGACTCCATTGAATCACAGGGAGAAACTAAGTTCAAGGCCTCAGGCCCTAGGGGAGCTGGGGACCTCCCACTAACAACCGAACAGCTTCTGTTATAAAGAAATAGTTGTCTGAGTTCAGACATCTCAGGGACAACTCATAAGGGGACAAGAGTCCGAGTCCAGCCATCTCAAGGACAAACTTCTCCATCTTGCTGACAGGGTCAAACTAAGTTCATGTTCCCAGGTCCATGAACCTATTCTTATCCTAAGTGATGGAAATTCCATTGTTCAACCCCTCGTGTCAAAATGTGATTGGACAGTGCCACAGCCTACACCCTCCCCCTCACTTTATGGCTTCATCCTTTTTAAAAAATATTTTTATTTAATTTTAATTTATATGTGAGGGTGTCAGATCTTGGGGTCACAGACAGTTGTGAGTTGCAGGGGGTAAAGGGTGGTATAAGAAAGTAAGCTGACCGGCTGGGTGTGGTAGCACACGCCTTTAATCCCAGCACTTGGGAGGCAGAGGCAGGAGGATCACTGTGAGTTCTGAGGCCAGGCTGGTCTAAAAAGTGAGTCCAGGACAGCCAAGGCTACACAGAGAGACCCTGTCTTGAAAAAACAAAACAAAAAACAAAAACAAAAACAAAAAAGAAAGAAAGAAAGAAAATAAAACACTTTCCTTCTTCAAGTTCTTTTTAGTCAGTGGTTTATCACAGAAGCCAAACTAGGGCAGAATGTTAATTACTCAATGAGTGTTTTTCCTAAAACCAGGATACATGAGGTTGATTGCCCTAAATTTACCTAGTCTATCTATTCCTATTTCAATATTTAAGGCACAAAAAGTAACTAAGGCATTTTACCATAAGATTTTACAGTGTCCTATTCCAGACCTGGGAAAAAGCACCTGGAAGTCTCCAGTGACCAGCTTCTGAGTCCAGGAACAATGGAGGCCTCACAGACAGATCATTTCAAAATGAGATCACCGGGCTGGAGAGATGGCTCAGTGGTTAAGAGTGCTGCCTGCTCTTCCAGAGGTCCTGAGTTCAATTCCCAGCAACCACATGGTGGCTCACAACCACCTATAATGTAATCTGATACCCTCTTCTACAGATAAAGCACTCATAGGCAATAAATAAAATAAATAAATCTTTAAAAAACAACAACAAAATGAGATCACCCCATGTAGCTGACCCCTAGCCCCCAGCCCCACACCATCACAATGGAGCAGTCATCTCATGGGAAAAAGCTTGTCCTCTAGAGTAATAAGGAAGTGCATCCTTGCAGGACAAGGATTGAGATAACCAACCATAACAGGGTTTGACCAAGACTTAATTACTGGTAACTGACCCATTAGAATTAGCAGCAGAGACTGGGCTGGACTCACAGAGCTCTGCCAAAGGCCAGGCTAATGCCTTTCCTGCTTTGGGACTCCTGGTCCTCTTTGCTCTCTTTGTGTGAGTGTTCAGCTCTAAGTTGGAATGCTCAGAGTGAGACTCAGGTCATAAGACCACAGGAGGAAGAGCAAGGCTCAAACAAGGATGCTCCTCAGCAGGACACACTGGGTGTCTGCTTTTTTTTTTTTTTTTTTTTTTTTTTGGTTTTTTCGAGACAGGGTTTCTCTGTGTAGCCTTGGCTGTCCTGGACTCACTTTGTAGACCAGGCTGGCCTCGAACTCACAGAGATCCGCCTGCCTCTGCCTCCCGAGTGCTGGGATTACAGGCGTGCGCCATCACAGCCGGCAGTCTGCTTTTTTTTTACTTGCAGGACCAGAAATGTCGGTTGAAAACCACATGAATATATTAACTCTGCGTTTTCACCATGTATCAGTTACTCTGGAGAACTGGAAGTTTTGTAGGAAACATTGTTTCCTTCCCGGAAGTGATGAACGAATCCACAGGTAACAAGTATAGGGAGAGGATCCAAGAGCAGTAGAAAGGCATTTAGTTTAGAAGCACACACTGCTCTTTTTTAAAAAAATTTATTCATATTACATCTCAATGGTTATCCCCTCCCTTGTATCCTCCCATTTCTCCCTCCCTCCCACTTTCCCCTTCATCCCCTATGACTGTGACTGTGACTGAAGGGGACCTCCTCCCCCTGTATATGCTCATAGGGTATCAAGTCTCTTCTTGGTAGCCTGCTATCCTTCCTCTGAGTGCCACCAGGTCTCCCCATTCAGGGGATGTGGTCAAATATGAGGCACCAGAGTTCATGTGAAAGTCAGTCCCCACTCTCCACTCAACTGTGGAGAATGTCCTGCCCATTGGCTAGATCTGGGTAGGGGTTTGAAGTTTACGGCCTGTATTGTCCTTGGCTGCACACACTGCTCTTGCAGAGGACCAGAGTTTGGTTCCCAGCCTCCAGGTAGGGTGGATCGGATGGCCTGCAGTTCCAATTCTAGAAAGCCATCGTTGTCTTCTGGACTCTGTACAATCACTGTACCCCACCGGCACTCTAAATATATACATGGAATTTAAATCTTTTCTCTTTTTCCTTTCAGACAGGGTCTCCCTGTGTAGCCCTGGCTGGCCTGAAACTCGTATTGTGGACCAGGCTGGCCTTGTACTCAGGTTCGCTGGTCTCTGCTTCCTGAGTGCTGAGATTAAAGACAAGACGTTTGCCACCTCGCCCAGCCACAAATACTTAAAACCTCAACAATATTAAAAGAAAATTAAAGGCGGGCGTGGTGGCTCACATCTGTAATCCCACCCCTCGGGGAGGCAGAGGTAGGCAGATCTCTGTGAGTTCAAGGCCAGCCTGGTCTACAAAGTGAGTCCAGGACAGCCAACTCTGCAGTGAGAAATCCTGTCCGCCCCCAAAAGAGAAAGAGCCGGGCATGGTGGTGCATGCCTTTAATCCCAGCATTTAGGAGGCAGAGGCAGGCGGATTAATTTGAGTTCTAGGCCAGCATGGTCTCCGAGTCCAGGACAGCCAAGGCTAAGACAGAGAGACCCTGTGGCGGAAAACCAAAAAATAAAAAATAAAAAGAAAGAAAGAAAGAAGTGAAGGAAGGAAGAAAGGAAAGAAAAAAGAAAATTAAAAAGCAACGCGCCCCAGAAGTGGGTGTGGCCTGCAGGCGACTTGGAGCACCCGGAAGCCCGGAGGCCCCGCCCTCCTCTCCCCGCCCCGCCCCGCCCCTCTTCGGTTCCCGCAGGCCTCCGGGGCCTGGCTGCGGGTACGCGGCTGGAGCTTTAGGCTCCGTGGCGCGGGCCGGTGGGACGTTGGCGGGTTGCGCCGCGGGGCGGAGGAAGCGTCCGTCCGCCTCCTCCCAAGCCCGCCTCGGGGGGCGATGTCGTCCGGGGCCGGGTCTCGGCGGCCGCGGGAGCCGCCGGAGCACGAGCTGCAGCGGCGGCGGGAGCAGAAACGGCGGCGGCACGACGCACAGCAGCTGCAGCAGCTCAAGCACCTGGAGTCCTTGTGAGTCGGCGGCGCCGGGGACGCAGGGCCGGGCCGGGGGCGGGAGCCAAACGGGGCGGGGTTATCGCGGCCTGGCGAGCCCCGGGCTGCGTCCGCGCGAGGGCAGCCGACCGGTGTCCCCGCCACGGCGACAGAGGCGGTGGCAGCCGCCGCGTCCGGAGGCCGAGATCTGAGCCCCGAGGCTCCCGGGCGGGAAGCTGGGGTGGAAACTGCGGACGACGCACGGGAAGGCGGCGGACCCCGCAAGCCGGGCCTGAGGGCGGCGGAGCCAGGGACCCGCTGCGCTAGTAGTGTAGAGTCGTGCGTAGGTGAGGGCAAGTGGCCCGCCTCGGGACCACACATTAAACTAGGATAAAAGTCAGAACCAAGGGAGTAGAGGTTTGGCGTGGCCGAGCTTGTGAGGACTGGAAATTGGAGGAGAGGTTTACTTGTAAGGCAGACAAGTCAGTCTGTCTGTCGCCTCTGTCTCTGACCTCTCCCCCACCCCCGGGCGCCCCTCCCCGTGTGTGTGTGATTCCTCAGGTGCCATCCACCTTGGTTTCAGACTTATTTTTTAACTTTGGCTTGACAGGTCATTGACTCATTAAGTTTGTATGTTATTTCCTTGCTTCAGTGTTGGTGTTTCTCTTTGTTGAGCTTTCCCTCCTAAATCCCACCCCCCCTCTACCCCGCGTATCTTGTTAACTTCATCTTAAAACAAGGTCCCGTGTGATCCTTCCACCTTAGACTAGAGCATGGTCTCTCAAATTCAGTCTTGGTAGGATCTTTGAATGCTGACGGATGTGGAGCATTCTCAACATTTCTCAGAACTGGCTATATTTTGATTTTAGGGCCATTTCAGAAATTGTTGAAAATTCTGTCCTAAACAAAAACTTAACAGAATGTGACCATTTAATTAAAGACTTACTTATTTTATATTGTGTATGACTCTTTTGCCTGCATATTTGTACTTACATCACCTGCATACTTGGTGCCAAATGAAACTAGAAGACAGCTTGAATGCACTGGACCAGGGTGGGATTCAGTGGAACTGGACAGTTGTGAGCAGCTGTGTGGGTTTTGGGAACCAAACCCGGGCCCTCTGGGGGAGTAGCAGGTGCATTAACCGCTGACCCAGCTGCTCAGTACCACAAAACAGGTTTTTTATGAAACTCAAGACAGCAACTACAGCTGCAAAATTTTTTTCTTGGTTTTTCGAGACAGGATTCCTCTGTGTAGCGGTGACTGTCCTCGACTCGCTTTGTAGTCCAGGCTGGCTTCGAACTCACAGAGATCCACCTGCCTCTGCCTCCCAAGTGCTGGAATTAAAGGCATACTCCACCACCGCCTGGCTACAACTGCAATTTTTAAAATAAATATTCTGGGCCAACAAGATGGTTCAGCAGGTGGTAGAGCCTTGCTGCCAAGCCTGAAGACCAGAGTTCAATCCCCAAGACCCACATGGCAGAAGGCAAGAACTGCCTTGGCACATACATGTGCGTACACATATGTGCACACTGAACAAATATGAATAAGTACGTAAAGTGTAATATACTAATATATTCTAACTGCATGAAGGTAATAGTGAGGTAATGCTTACAACCCAGCAGTGACAGTAGGAAAACACTGAAAGTCTGTTCTCCATGATTAAACTGTCGCTGGCGTTAGAACCTGCCTCTTCAGGGTTTTGGCATATGCCAAAGACCAGCTGAGACGTCCAGCCGCGCAGACGGAACCACCACCAGGTTCTTGCCATAGGCTTTCCAGTGGCCAACACAGGCCAACTGAACCCTGCTCTCCTAGAAGCATAGAGAGCACCGAGAATCCATGGCGTGGACTGTTGTGATAAGTGCATTTGATGATCCTGATTCAGTATTGTGAGGACCAAAGAGTTTGGTGTCTGTAGAAATAATAGTATGGTATTTTTTTTTCCCTCTATCATCCGTTCTAGATCCCAAATAATGGCACAGAAACCTGTTAGATTTTTTAATGAGCTTTAAGCATTGTAACTGGTAGATATTTGTCTGCTCTCTCCCAGTTATGCTAGTCTGGCCACCTCCCAGCCATGCGTCCTTTTATTGCCACCTCAGGCTTGCCTTGGCCTTCTGCTGTGACTCCTCCTCACCTTCCCTCTGCTTTCTCCTCCTCCTTCCTTCTCCCCTTGGTCCCTCCCTGAATCCTCCAGATTGGGGACAGAAGTCCCTCCTACAGTCTCCTCTGCCCACTCATTGGCTCTTCAGCTTCTTTATTAACCAATCAGAGATAACGGGGTAATTTTACCCAACCTTGAGCCTGGAGATTCTTCGTAGACACGACAGTGCCCTTGCCTAGACTGCCACTAGATCTCAGGCAGTCTCAGTGGAAGGGACTTCTGTTCCCAGTCTGGAGCTGTTGTAGTTTCCTATTGACTCTAATCACCAGCTTACCATGGGGAAACTGGGTAGCTTCTGCACAGTGGAGGTGAGGAAGGGCATGTCTGGATGCAGGAGAGCCTTTAGGACATCTCCTGGTGCCGCCATGCCCTGTGATTAAAGTCAATAGCGAACTACAACAGCCCAATCCAGGCAGGATGACAAAGGGCACACACCTGCCTGGAATGAAGACAGGGTCACTGCCCCCAGGAAAAGGGCCTACACCTGCTGAGGTGCCTGCTGAGAATGGAGGAAATACTGAACTCGTAGCAGAAGGTAGCTACAGTTACCAGCTAAGCCCACTTGACCAGTTGGAGAAACTAGGTTTATAATTGACAAGAGTGTTTCTGCCCTTTTTTGTTAAGGACTTTTGTTTATCCATATTTGCACACACATTAAGATATATATATGTTCATTTGGGGATTTTGTTTGGTTTTGGTTGTTTTGTTTTGAGACACGGTATCTATGTAGCCCTGGCATCCTGGGACTCTATGTAGCTCTGACTGGCCTCAAACTCACCGAGACCCACCCACCTCTGCCTCCTGAGTGCTGGGGTTAAAGTCACGTGTCCTTATGCCCAGCCTTCATTTGCTGACTAGCAGCTTCAGCATAGGAGGATTGGGCTCCTGGGTGCTCTTCCCTCCCCCCCCCCCCCCCCCCAGTTTCCCAGAGTCAGCAAGGAGACTTTCCAAGTTTTAAGGTTCTCTGCAAGCATCTTCCGTCCTCTGCCTGAAGTTGATGGTGTGTTTGGGCGCCAGGAATCTGGGGCAATCTGCTGGCTATGAGGAAAGAAAGTTTCAGCCCCCTGGTGCCCAGGCTCTGAGCTCTACCTTCTGAAGACCTTGGCTTCCTCTACCTAAAGAAGTCTCTTAACTTCTTTCTGTTCCCCACATTTGTTGAAATCAGGATTGTTGTTTGGATTCGGGGTATCGTGACTTTATTTCTTACTGTCATTTTAAATGCTCTGGGAGGAAGACAGAGTGTTGTATGTGGGAACTCAATCAGCCATGTTGGATGGGAAGCATCACAGTGGAGTCTTACAGATGAGCTCCTTTGTTCATCGTGAGGTGCTCTCTCAGGTCTCAGTTGGCTCCTCACCTCTCTCTAGCCTTGGGCTCCTGAGGGACACACGGCTGCCACCCATCCTTCAGGTCCCGGGAGCTCCCTGCCAGGCAGCTTGTCTCTGCAGTTTTGTGGAATGATGAATACTTAATGAATGCTTCAGATAAATCCTGCTGAACATCAACAGAAAAAGTAATTTAAAGTGAAGCAACAAAGATGGCTCAGCAGTTAAGAGCACTGCCTGCAACGGGCGGTGGCGGCACACGCCTTTAATCCCAGCACTCGGGAGACAGAGGCAGGTGGATCCCTGTGAGTTCGAGGCCAGCCTGGTCTACAATGCGAGTCCATAACAGCCAAGGCTACACAGAGGAACCCTGTCTCAAAACACAAAAACAAAACAAACAAACAAACAAGAAAGCACTGCATGCTCTTGCAGTTCCTGGCACCCACGTTGCAGCCCACAACCATCTGTACCACATCTGATGTCCCACTCTGACCTCTGCATGCAGCAGGCATACATGTAGTGCACAGACATACATGGAGGCAAAACCCTCATATGTTGATTTTTAAAAAGTAATTTAAAGTATTTCACAGAGTAAAGATTACCCAGTTGTCCCCAAAGACCCATGGCGGTAATCCGAGCACTGAGGCCGAGATGGAAAAATGGCGACTGTGGAGCCAGGGTGGGGTATGGAGAGAGACTCCACCCACGTGTTAATTCATGAATGAGTTCTGGAACCATCTGAGGTGTTTTTCCTTCCCACTGAGTTTGGCTGTTTCACTCCTCAGAACAACTTAGTACACCCACAGTGATACCACAGCAAGACCTCAGGGTATGAAACAGATCTTTACGTTGTTTTTACATCTTAAGAATTAACTACAGGAGTTCCCTATACCTGTAGTTCAGTGCTTGGGAGAAAGATTGTCATGAGTTCACGTGCAGCCTGGGCTACAGAGTAATAAGGTCCTGTTTTAAACAATGATGAAATTAACTAGAGAGATAAATGACTTTTTAAAACCCTGTTTGTATTTTCTTTCTTTTTAACACTGGTCTGGAGATTGAGTCAGCTGCTAAGGAGCCCAGGCTACACCACCAAGCTAACCCTCCATCCAAATGCAGGTTTGATGTCTCAGTAGGGAGTTCTTCCCTTGCGGTGCTGGGAGTCAAAGCCTTGGACCTGCTAGGCTAATGCTCCTCCCCTGAGGGACTCTCCTAGGCCTCCAGTCCGTCCGTCCGTTCTTTCTTTCTTTCTTTCTTTCTTTCTTTCTTTCTTTCTTTCTTTCTGAGACAGAGTCTGGTTGAACTCACTATGTGGATCAGGCTGGCCTCGAACTCACAGACCCACGTGCATCTGCCTCCCGAGCACTGGGATTAGAGATGTGCCAGCACACTCAGAGAGCCTAGATTCCTTAACTGTCACAGTGCCAACACGTTTATTCTAATTTTGTAATTTCTTTATCACTTAAGTGATACTTTGAGGCGTAGTATCTTTTTAAATGTTTGTTTGGTTTTGGTTTTTTGAGACAGGGTTTTCTCTGTGTAGCCTTGGCTGTCCTGGACTCACTTTGTAGACCAGGCTGGCCTCGAACTCACAGCGGTACACCTGCCTCTGCCTCCCAAGCACGGGGATTAAAGGTGTGCGCCATCACCTGGTTCAAGAAAATGCATTTTATTTGTGCATTTGCACTTTGGTATAATTGGACGCTTGTGGTTCAGTGCTATGAGCACTTCCCAGGGGCTAGATAGGTGAGGCACAGGCTGACGCGGCCTTCATGGGCATCTTGGCAAGCCTCAGCTTGGTCTTTGAGCATCACTGTTGCTCCTGCACTGCCACTTGCCCCAAATACAGTGTGAGTCTGCAGGGCATACCGCGGACACTACCTCGGACACTGGCCTGGGTGTGTGTGTGTGTGTGTGTGTCTCGCAGCTGGCTGTGGCAGGGAAGCCACCGCGGACACTAGGCTTGGTGTGTGTGTGTGTGTGTGTGTGTGTGTGTGTGTGTGTGTGTGTGTGTGTGTGTGTGTGTCGTGGCTGGCTGTGGCAGGGAAGCCTGGAGTTGGTCCCTGGTCTGTAGCAAGCCTCTGCTTTGCTCTGTGTAGATGTGCGACGGGGCTCTCTGTTGACATGTTTGATAAAGACTGCTTTTTGTGTTTCATTTTCTAGTTACGAGAAACCTCCTCCTGGGTTTATCAAGGTAAGCAATGGTAGGCTTGGCTACCCTACTGAATACACTTGTGGGCTTAGTGATTTACTGGGGGGAAATTACGCAGTTTTCTTTCTTTTTTTCAAATCTCCATATATCAGTGGTTCTTAACCTTCCTAATGCTGCAACCTTTTAATACAGTTCCCCAGCCTGGTGTGGTGGCGCATGCCTTTAATCAATCCTAGCACTAGGGAGGCAGAGGCAGCCAGATCTCTGAGTTTGAGGCCATCCTGGTCTACAGAGTGAGTCCAGGACAGCCAGGGCTACACAGAGAAACCCTGTCTCGAAAAACAAAACAAACAAACAATACAGTTCTCCATGTTGTGGTGACCCCCCAACCATAAATTATTCCCATTACTACTTCATAACTGTAATTTTGCTGCTGTTATAAATTGTAAAGTAAATGTCCCTGTTTTCTGATGGTCTTAGGTGACCCCTGTGAAAGGACCATTCAGTCCTCACACGGTTATGACCCACAGGTTGAGAACCACTGCCTTATATGCAAACATTGCATAAATACCAGGTAACCCCAGTTTTGGACTGTGTCACAAAGCTTATGCCTTCCTAGAAATTTACTGAGCTATCATTCCCTGTCCTGGGGACTAATATAAACACACAGGAGCCCCTGACCCTCTTCTGTCTTTGGCAGGATCTTCTAGGAGCTCTGTAGTCCGCTTTACTTGTCTACCTCACTCAGCCATCAGTACATTTAGGCTCAGAGTCTTGAGTACCCTCAGCTCAGAGCCTGAAAGGACACACACTGCAGCCTTCAGGACAGCCTGGCCACCGAGTCTGTTTCAGTAGGAGGGGACTCAGAGAAGTAGCAAAGGCCAAAAGACTTGGAGTAAATGAAAAGTATAAATAACCAGGAAGTAGCTGGGTGAGGTGACGCACGCCTTCAATCCCAGCACTCGGGAGGCAGAGGCAGGCGGATTGCTGTGAGCAGGCCAACCTGGTCTATGAAACAAGTCCAGGACAGCTAAGGCTACACAGAGAAACCCTGTCTTAAAAAAAAAAAAAAACCACAACCCAGAAAAAATACTCCAGTTTGTTGGAGAAATCCCCACCAGAGACACAAGTGACGATGAGGACAGACTCCTCAGGGTGCCTTTTGACTCCACCTGTATCATGGGAAGAGTTTGCCCTCTCCTCAAAGGTGTCATTTTTTTTAAAAGAGCTGTTTTAATGTGACAGTCTATCTCTGGTGTTCTAGAATGCCTTTCCTCCTTCCACCAATTGTGAAAAATGAAACCTTTTGGACATATTTTTTGTCAGAGTGTGGTAGTCACAAGTCATTCCTGCATGAAGCCTGTGCTTCGTGTTAGCTTCCCCAATAGAGGCCGAGCTGCCTCTCTGTGTAGTTCCTTCACTAATAGTTTGTGTCTCTAGTTCCTGGGGACATTATTATGGTGGCCCTTGTCACACAGTGAGAGGAAGCCACACAACAGTCGCCTCCCAAGCGGAAGCAAGGTCAGAGTCCTGCCTTGGCTTGGGTTTGTTGCTTCTGGCTTTGTCCCGCTGCTCACACACTGTTGCCTTCCTTAGGAGGATGAGACGAAGCCAGAAGACTGCATACCAGATGTGCCGGGCAATGAACACGCCAGGGAGTTTCTGGCGCACGCACCAACTAAAGGACTTTGGATGCCACTGGGGAGAGAGGTCAAAGTTATGCAATGTGAGTGACGTCTCTGGCGGTCTGTCCTCTGTCACTAAACAAGATGCATGAGGGTGGGTAAGTCACGACAGTTCTGACGGCTGCAGGGTCTACAGAGCGCAGCATCAGTGTCCTGGCCTGTGTTCCTGCTGCATCAGACATGATGAGAAGCTGGAGGGAAACACGCGCAGGGAGTGACTGCAGACCTGCCAGACAGTCCCGCAGGACTAGTCCTCATGACTAAAACCCGCCTCTAAGCCCTTAAGCTCCACATCTTTTGGTTTTTCGAGACAGGGTCTCTCTGTGTAGCCTTGGCTGTCCTGGACTCTTTGTAGACCAGGCTGGCCTCGAACTCACAGTGATCTACCTGCCTCTGCCTCCCGAGTGCTGGAGTTAAAGACGTGCGCCCCCATGGACTTTGGCCCAGGCTTTCAACACATGAACCTCTCTCCATGCAGGTTATATGCCGTACGTCACAGTACCATGCCTCTTCTATGTGGCTGGTTCCCTGCACATGGGGTGTGTATCTATGTGTGGGTGTGTATGTGTATGTGTATGTGTGTGTGTACATCTATGTGTGTGAATATGTGCATGTGTCTGGATGTGGGTGTGTGTGCATCTGCCTGGATGTGTGTGTGTATGCATGTGCATGTATATCTGTGTTTGTGTGTATGTGGTGTGGGGGTGTCTGTGTGTGTTTGTGTGTATGTGCATGTATGTCTCGTGTGGGTGTGAGTGGGTAGTGTGGGCTTGTGTGGGGGTGTGAGTGTGTATGTGTGCCCCAAGAAACCTACCTTTACCCAAGAGGGAGGGAGGAAGGGTGGGTTTGCACACATGCATGAGTATGTGAGTGGTGTGTGTAAGTGAGTTGTGAGCTGAACATGGTGGCGCACACCTTTAATCCCAGCACTCGGGAGGCAGAGGCAAGTGGATCCCTGTGAGTTCGAGGCCAGCCTGGTTACAAAGTGAGTCTAGGGCAGACAAGGCTACACAGAGAAACCGTGTTTCAAAAAACCAAAGAAAAAGAGAGAAAAAAAGAAAGGAAGCTACTAAAAGAAAGAAAGAAAGATATCGTTGTCGTGTGGCTGGAGACACGCCAAGCCGCTCCCTAGCGGACCTAAATTCTTAACCCTCAGATTCAGAGCCGTTTCACAAATAAAAGGCATTCGCTCCACTCTCTATTCTAACAATTTTATGTTGTTTTTTTGCATGAGTTGATGTTTCGTTCATGCACATCACATGTATACAGCAGCCCATGGAGGCTCTCCGGGAAACTGATGTTGGAGGCGGTTGTGAGCCAGCATTGGGTGCTGCGAGTCACCACTGACCCTCTCTTACAAATGCAGTGACACACACTTCAGAGCACATCCACGCTTTATGGCACTCCTGCATTGGATCACTTCGTAATACTTGATGATGGAATGTTTACCCCTAACCTGACAAGACTCAAGGGTGTGTAAGGAAGCCGTTAGCCAACCCTCAGTGTGTCCCAGAACCTCCCTGTTTCATCCATTAATCCTTTGTGTTAGAACTGGGAGGCAGAGGCAGGTGGATCTCTGTGAGTTTGAGGCCAGCCTAGTCTACAAAGTGAGTCCAGGACAGCCAGGGCTACACAGAGAAACCCTGTCTCAAAAAACCAAAAAAAAAAAAAAAAAAAGAATTGGAGTCTAATGAAAAACTTGAATCTGCTGAAGTGTTGTCTCAATAAGATGAGAACAAATGATCTAACAGAACTGTTCTTCTTTGGTCTTAGGTTGGCGTTGCAAGCGGTATGGGCATCGCACGGGCGATAAAGAATGCCCTTTCTTTATCAAAGGCAACCAGAAGTTAGAACAGTTCCGAGTCGTAAGTACAACAGTTACCACAGCTGGTGAAGGTGAGGTGGGTCGGCACAGCTGAACTGCTGTGTGAGTGCACGCCCCCGGGCCTTCCCGCCAGACTGTCATACACCCGTCAGGCAGTGTGCGGCAGATAACAAAACGCTAACTGGGGTCTGGATGCGTGGCTCCTTTGGCAGAGCGCTTGTCTAGCGTGCACTGGCTCCAACCCCAGCCCCGGAGAGAGCAAGCGTGGTGGTGCACACCTGTAACGCCGTCACGTGGGAGCTAGGGCAGAAGATGCTGAGTTCAAAGTCAATTTTGAAGCCAGCCTGGCCTGTGTGAGGCCCTGTCTCTGAGAGGAAAGAAGAAAAAGGAGGAGAAAGACTTATTCCTAAAGAGGTCAGCAGTATGAGTTAGGAGAACTGAAGTTCACGACTTACCTGAGAGATTTACTGAGATCTTGTATTGAATGGAGAAAGGAAGTTTGCAGGCTGGAGGTGGACGACGTGTGCAGCTCAGCGGTGTGGCGCTTGCATAGCAGATTGAAGCCACAGCACTGCAGAAAACGAAAAACAAAGAGACAGCTCTTCCTAACCTTAGGAACAGTGATTCATCTTCTCAAAGCCAACTCCGTGGGCTCAACCCCTTCTTTGTAATTTACTATCTAAAAATTCACATTTATACATTATTCAGGTGAGGGGTTTGTCCCAGGTCCATGGAAACTTAGTTGTGCCTTTTGAGCTGGAAGTGTGTGTTTGCCAAGATGGCATCTCCTCACGATATACTCACTAGTCACCTCTCAGACGTCTGCATTCGCATCCAGTAACTAATTCTGCCAAGTAAGGCACGGTCTGCGTGAGTGTAGTCAGGTTATCGGTGTGTCTAACATGGGGTCGGCAGGGCTACGTGTGGTGACCCCTGCCTGCCGTCCAGTACTCACAAGTGGCAGGAAGACCCTGTGTGAGACGAGCGAGGGGCCCATAGCAACAGCCTGTCTCACAAAACAAGCGCCAAAGCACATCCTCCAGGGATTAGGGAGATGACTGAACGGATAATGCCCTTTGCCAAGCAAGCACAGGACAGGAGTGTGAATCTCCATCCTCCATGTCCGTGCTAGCAGGGTGAGGCAGCCACCAATGCCAGTGCTCAGAGGGTAGGAACGGATCCCTGGGGAAACAGCTAGAAAAGCTGCCTCGGGCTCTGGGTTTAGTTGAGATACCTCGCCTGGATGAGTATGACAGAGAGCACTGGAAGATTCCTCATGTCAGCCTTTGCGTATGCATACAAAGCCACACACACAAATGGATCCCCCTATCAGCAAGCACATGGAAAAATACAAGGAAACAAAATTCTCAAAGAAAATGAAAACTGAAAGTGTTGTCTAGACTTTGTGCGATCCTAGAGCGCGAGCCCACGGCCTCCTGCATCCCAGGGAGGCACTGTGCGCACCTGTGTCCTAGCTGTGGAGTTAGGGTTTTAAAGACTGCAGGCTCTGAGGGGAAAGCAGTCTTAAAACCCTGAGAAGGGGCTAGAGAGATGGCTCAGAGGTTAAGAGCACCGTCTGCTCTTCCAGAGGTCCCAAGTTCAGTTCCTGGCAACCACAGGGTGGCTCACGGCAACCTGTAATGAGATCTGGTGCCTTCTTGTGGTGGGCAGGTGCGCATGCAGGCAGAATACTGCATGAATAATAATTAAATCAGTTCTTAAAAAAGAGTGAAAACAACCTGTGGCTGTGTGTGGTAGCACGCTCCTTTAGTTCCATCACCCTGAGGCACTTTGATCTCTGAGCTTGAGGCCAGCCTGGTCTCCATAGAAAGTTGCAGGCCAGCCAGTGCTGCACATATGTCTATTACATGTATCTTATGACTCAAATTCTTTATAAATACACCAAAAATTAACAGTAATTATTCCTAGTTGAAAGAATAGATTATTTTACGTTTATTTTTACATACTTATTTACAGTGCGGTGGTTGAACCAAGGGCTTATTTGTCACCTGTGACAATCCCTGAGGAAACAGCTTCTAAGGAGGAAAGGCTGACTCTGCCTCAGTCTGAGTCCAGAGCTGACTCCAGTGCTTGTTTAAATTGTTCTCTTTTTTTAGGCAGGATTCCCCTGTATTTCCCAGGTTGACCTCAAAGACCCTTCTTTGTAGCCTCCCAAGTGCTGAGATTACAGACTCCGTCTCAGCTGCCTGATGATATGCTGCTTTTGACCTGAGGTGAGGCAGACCACATGGAGCAGAGGCTGTGCCGGAGTGAGGCCTCTCCAGCCCCCTGACCTCGTCCCCACAGCAGTCCGTGGGTCCAGGCTCCTCAGGGTGCATGGCCAGTATTTCCTGTCTCTCCTTTTCAGTTAAGACAGTCTTAAAGTCTGGTGTGGCGGTGTCTGCTTTTAATCCCAGCACTCAGGAGGCCAGCCAGGGCTACAAAGAGAGTCCAGGTCAGCTAGGGTTCTGTGTAACAGAGACACCCTGTCTTGAAAAACCAAAAAAAAAAAAAAAAAAAAAACAGTCTTGGGAAGCTCTGGCTGGGCTTGAGCTTGCTTTGCGGCCAGGGATGACCCTGAATTTACTTCCCTGCCTCTGCTCACCTTAAGCACCTCCCTAGCTCTGAGCTTGTTTTGTTTTGAACACAGGGTCTCTCGCCCAAGCTAGTTCCTATGTAGTTGAGTATGACCCTGAAGTTTTGATTCTCCTGCCTCGCCTCCAGCATACTGGGATTACAGGCGTGTGCTACCATGCTGGGGAGCAGACCCAGGGCTGTGCGCCCTCTAGATGAGCACAGTCCATACCCCCAGCCCGTGATGCTGCTGCCAGTGGGCGGTTCTAGGCTGGGTGTTTCATAAGATCTTTCTTTTTTCCCCATTTTGTGTGTGTGTGTGTGTGTGTGTGTGTGAGAGAGAGAGAGAGAGAGAGAGAGAGAGAGAATTTGCCACCTCACTCATATGTGGAGGTGAGACAACCTAAGAGTGCTGGGGTTAAAGCTATGTGCCACCACGCCAGGCTGGCCTTCAATTTTTGACCTTCCTTCCTCAGCCTTGTGAGTGCTGACGTCACAGGTGCTTCCTATCGCTCAGTGTCAGATATCTCAGCATCTATGCTGCTTTTCTCAATTGTACAAGATCTAACTAGCTCAGGCTAGCTTTGAACCTGCTAAGGAGCTGAGAATGACCCTCCTACCACTCCCAGCTTATTTTGAGACAAGGCCTCACATTGTTATCCAGGTATAAACCAACCACCACACCCACCTGACAACACATTTTATCCATTTAAAGGACTATAATTATTATTATTTGGGCTTTTGGAGGCTTGCTGTGTTTTGAGGCAGCTATTGGATGGCCTGGAACTCACTCTGCAGACAAGGCTGGCCTGGAACTCGGGGCAGTCCTCCTGCTTCAGCCCTCGGAAGGCTGGGATCACAGCTGTGTGCCACCATACCCAGACTTTATTACTGTAAACACCTTAAGGCCACAAAATAACTCTCCAATTAGGAATATCCTGGAAACAACTGAGTAGGCCATATAAAGAAATATAGCAGGGACTGGAAAGATGGTCAGTGGCTAAGAGCACTGACTGCTCCTCCAGAGGACATGGTTTCTATTCTCAGCGTCTACATGGCAAGTCACAACCCTCTGCAGTCCAGTTCCAGGGGTTCTGATGCCCTCTTCTGGCCTCCTCGGGCACTGCATGCATGTGGTGCACAGACATGCAGGCAAAACACCCATACATGACATAAAAATAAGTATAAGTATTTTTAAAATCTTTTTTTTTTTGAGACAAAGTTTCTCTGTGTAGCCTTGGCTGTCCTGGAGTTACTTTGTAGACCAGGCTGGCCTCTAACTCACAGCCATCCGCCTGCCTCTGCCTCCCAAGTGCTGGGATTAAAGGCGTGAGCCACCACGCCCGGCCTTAAAAAATCTTTTAAATAATACCCTCTAATTCACAGCAGTTCTAGAGGTTAGTTTAGGAACCTGGGACTCCCCTTGGTTTGGGCTGTGCACTTGCCAGCCTATGCACATGCCCTACTCTATAGAATGAAGCAAGTTCATCCTCCATGACCTCCAGCACGCTTGGGTCTGTCTAATGCCCAGGCACAAATGCAGAGTGCTAGCTGGGCCTACACAGGCTTTGGGTTCAAATGTGATAAGGAAAAAAACTTGTTGTTTTTTTTTTTTTTTTTGAGACAGTTTCTCTGTGTAACTGCCCTGGCTGTCCTGGAACTCACTTTGTAGATCAGACTGGCCTCAAACTCACATCGATCCACCTGCCTCTGCCTCCTGAGTTGCTGGGATTAAAGGTGTACACGAGCACACTCAGCATTACTGTGTCTTTTTTTTTTTTAAATAGAAACCAAAATCACAAAATTCTCACTACAGGATCTCACTGTGTAGCCCAGGCTGGCCTAGAACTCAAGAGTGCTGCCTGCCTCTGCCTCTTGAGCGCTGGTATTAAAGGCATGCCACCATGCCCAGCCCTCCCGTGTCAGTCTTGGCAGTATATTCTTTCCTAATCTGTACTGTTGCTTTGATTTGAATGGCATGTTCTTTGCAAATCTGTGTGTAGTTTTATGTCATCATTGTTTTTAAAACAACATTTTAGTTTTTATTGAAGTACATGTGCAAATGTATACCATATATATATGCGGGTGCCCACAGAGGCCAGAAGAAAGTGTCAGATACCCTGGAGTTACAAACATGTGAGCTACCTGATGTGGGTGCTGGAAACTGAACTCTGGCTGTCTGGAAGAAGGGCAAGTGCCTTTAACCACGGCAGTCTCCCCAGTCCAGTTATTTTTATTTCTATTGCAGGTCTGTGTTTATGGAGGTCAGAGAAGTCTCTTCCCTTCCACCACGTGGGTCTGGGGCCAGCAGCCTTGGCAGCAAGCACCCCTACTCACTGACCCAGACATTCTTCTTTTTTATTTAATTTTTGTAAATTTATTTTTATGTTATGTGCATTGGTGTTTTGACTGCATGTATGTCTGTGTGACGGTGTCAGATCCCCTAGAACAGGAGTTACAGGCAGTTGTGAGCTGCCATGTGGGTACTGGGAATTGAACCTGGGTCTTCTGGAAGAGCAGTCAGTAGTATTCTTAACCACTGAGCCATCTCTCCAGCCTCCAGACACTCTTAAACAAGATGTTAAGAACACAGAAAGGGAAAGCTGGGCATGGTGGCGCACGCCTTTAATCCCAGCACTTGGGAGGCAGAGGCAGGCGGATCACTGTGAGTTCGAGGCCAGCCTGGTCTACAAAGTTAGTCCAGGATAGCCAAGGCTACACAGAGAAACCCTGTCTCGAAACCGCCTCCCATCCCCGCCCCCCAAATTGAAGGCCAGTTTGGGCTCTGTAGCCAGTTTGAAGGCATCCAGGCTAAATAAAGAGTTTCAAATTTAACAAAACCAATCTACATCAAATACTGGTTTCCAGATGTAGAGGCTTAATTTGTATATACTAGACCAGTCCGCGATAACTAACCAGCTGTAACCTCTTTAACCCCTAAGGCACATGAAGATCCCATGTACGACATCATCCGAGAGAATAAAAGGCATGAAAAGGATGTAAGGTAAGGCTGCCCCGTTGCTCCCAGTGTCCTCTTGAAATCTGAAACCAAACAGTGTTATAAACACGTGTTCTGAAGTGTGGGGGAGTGTCAGTGCTTTAACTGAACAGCTGGGAGAGCAAGGGTTATCACGGAACAGAGAGGTGGGGTAAGAGCAGGCCAGCTCTTCTCTTTCTCTCTCTCTCTCTCTCTCTCTCTCTCTCTCTCTCTCTCTCTCTCTCTCTCTCTCTCTCCTCCCCCCCTCTCTCTGTGTGTGTGTGTGTACAGTGTCTCAGCATGTAGGCCAAGCTGGCCTCAGATCTCAGATTCTGGAGTTTCCTGTGTCAGCCTCTGGCGTGCTGGCATGACCATTCCATGCCACCACACCCTCTGTGATTGACTCTCTGGGATTTAGATTACCTTAAGTGCCATTGAAAGTCTGAGCTTCTGTTAATTTGTTTTTAGATAAGATTAAGGAGAGGGGATGACATGCAGTTCAGTTGGTAGCATGCATGCAGCATTGCATGTAGGAGGTATTACGATACACACCTGTACCACCAGTCACTTAGGAGGTGAAGGCCAGAGGATTAGAAGTTGAAGGTCATTCTCGACTGTGTAGAGTTGAGGCTAGCCTGGAATGCATTGAGACCTGTCACGAGAGAGAAAATGGTTTGTGACTTGCTGTTTTGTAGCTCTTGAGAAGCTGCATTGCTGTGGGACTGGGCAGTGGGAATGGCTCGTGGCTGTGCGTTTGCTGGGAGTTAGGAGGGCTGTGGGGCACACACAGACATGAAGAACAAAGAAAGGGCCGTTCTTAGGGAGGTCGTTACTCATGACCCCAGTCACTGCTGCCTGAGTGAAGTGTTGCTCTGGGGCCTGTTTAGGATCCAGCAGCTGAGACAGTTACTGGAGGACTCCACCTCAGAGGACGATGGGAGCAGCTCCAGCTCCTCCTCGGGAGGCAAAGAGAAGCGCAAGAAGAAGAAGAAGAAAGAAAAGCACAAGAAAAGGAAGAAGGAGAAGAAAAAGAAGAAGAAACGAAAGCACAAGGCTTCCAAGTCCAGTGAGAGTTCAGACTCGGAGTGACAGCTGATGGCAGCGATCTCAGACCACCACCCACAGGCGGAAGAGCAGGGCTGCCCTGAGAGCGCCTGGCTAGACTGGACGCTGGTGCCAAGTGACCACCGCAGAGCAGGTGGGCTCCCGCTGCGGCTGCCACTGCCAACAGCATCTGTGTCCCCTCCCCATGGTCACTCGTGTCTGTGATTGCTTCCCAGGCCGCCTGTGGGGGAAGTGACAAAAAGACTGAGAAACACTGGGGTACTGCCACAGCTTTGACATCCAGGTGTGGAACTCAGTTTCCATGACCCCTTCTCTGCGGTTCAAAATAATAAAAGTTCATGATTTATTTTTTAAATGTAGTCATTATTAATACAGACAAATCTCAAAGCTATAGACCTAGGTGTACACACAGGCCTCCAATTTTGTTCACGGCATCCTAAGCTAAGTAGCAAGATCTGATCTTTAAAGAAGAAAAGGAAAGTATCTCACAGGGCATACAACATAATACATGGGGATGTTTTATTTCATCTTGTCTTGAGACATGGTCTGACTGTCTAGCTCTGTCTGGCCAAGAGCTGCCTATGTAGATAGGCTGACACCAAATAAACTCACAGAGATCTGCTTGTCTCTGCCTCCCAAGTGCTAGAATTAAATGCATTTGTCACTATGCCAGTATATGTAGGACATGTGTGTGTCCCCCCACCCCCACCCCCGCACCCCCCATGCATCCAGGCCAGAAGAGAGCCTCAGGTGTCAATCTTTAGGTGCCTTTTTTCTCTCAGCGTCCTCACTGGCCTGCAGCTCACCAGGAAAATAAGGCTGGGTGGCCAGTGCAGCCCAGGGAATCTCCCGTCTCACCTCCCTAGCACTGGAATGGCAGACACACTCCACCATGCTGGTCTTTTTCTCATGGGTCCTGATGCTTGCTTTCTATCTACAAATGGCCTTATGTGCTAACTGTCAAGTTCATAGCTTTTTTTTTTTTTTTTGGTTTTTTGAGACAGGGTTTCTCTATGTAGCCTTGGCTGTCCTGGACTCACTTTGTAGACCAGGCTGGCCTCGAACTCACAGCGATCCGCCTGCCTCTGCCTCCCGAGTGTTGGGAGTAAAGGCGTGCGCCACCACGCCCGGCTAAGTTCATAGCTTTTTAAGGTTAGCAATCTGAAAGGACCCTAAGAGCACCAAGTACTTGCTGCCTTCCAAGAGTCGGCTTAGTGGTACTATTGTTACTACCCAGACTGCAACCCCTTGTTTGTTTTTTCAGGACAGAGTTTCTCTGTGTGGTTTTGGCTGTCATGGAACTCACTCTATAGACCAGGCTGGCCTTGAACTCAGAGATCCTCCTGCCTTTGCCTCTGCTGGGATGACAGGCGTGTGCCACCACCCAGCCACTACCCCTTATTTTAAGTAAACCCCATTCTATAAAAACAAAAGCTAGACAGGTGGTGCATACATTTAGCCCCAGCACCTAGAAGGAAGAGGTGTAAGTAGAAATCTAAGTTGGGGACCAGCCTGGCTGCCAGGTGAGATCTTGTCTCAAAAAGAACGAACCTCGACAGCCAGGGCTACACAGAGAAAAGCTGGAAAAAGAAAGGAAAAAAAAGAGAAAGTGCAGATTTCTCTCCCCTGTTGTTACTTACAGACTTGAGGGTTGAGTTTTCCTGTACCAGTGAAGACACTTGTGTCTTGTGTTGTACTTACTATGTCTTAAGAGGTGCTAACTCAGCTAGGCATGATGGCGCACTCCTTTAATCCTAGCACTCGGGAGGCAGAGGCAGGCAGATCATTGTGAGTTCAAGGCCAGCCTGGTCTACAAAGCAAGTCTAGGATAGCTGAGGCTAACACAGAGAGACCCTGTCTCAAACAAACAAACAAACAAAAAAAACCCTGCAGACTGAGAAAAGGGCTGGAAATAAAGCCAAGGGAAGCATTAGATCACAGAAAACACCCATAAATTCCTACCTCATGTTGCACAAACACAACCCACCCATGCAGCCCTGGTGTGGACTGACTGGGGCAGAGGTCAAAGGGCATGACCCATGCGACTAGAGACTTTTCCAGCATCAGGTCCTCCCCCAGACCCTTATTGTAAATCTTTTTTTCAGTCAATCCTATCTTTATTGACTTTACAAATAGTTTTCATGCAGTCCTTGGGGAGATTATTGTGCATTCAGGACTGGGCTAATTATCACCAGAACAGCTTTCACTATTCACTGCTGTACTTAAATAGGCCTAAAATAAACGTCAGACTCCTGACATTTGAACTAACACCAGCTACTAACTCAGGTTGAGCCAAACTGCCTTCTTGCTTTTTTGGGTCATCTTTCTACAGCCCATAAAGAACAGAGAGAGGACTCCCCAACCCTCTCACCCCACCGCCACAGTTGGGGGTTGGGCTGGAGATGGCTCAGTGGTTAAGAGTACTCGCTGCTCTTGCAGAAAGCTGTGGTTTGAATCCCAGCTTGCAAGTAGTGGCTCACAGCCATGGGGATTCGACGCCCTCTTCTGAGATCCGTGGGCACCAGACACACCAGTGGTACTTAGACATACATATGGGTAACGCATGCATACACATAAAATAAGTGAAATGAAATATTAGCCGGGTGCGGTGGCACATGCCTTAATCCCAGGAGGCACTTGGGAGGTAGAAACAGTTCATCTCTCTGAGTCTACAGAGCAAGTTCCAGGCCAGTCAAGAGACAGACCCTGTCTCAAAATAAATTGCCTAAATGTAATTTGATTTGGGGACAGGCAGGATGGCTTATCAGTCAGAGAGCACTTGCCCCTTTTCCAGAGGACTCTGGTCCATTCTGAGCATCCACCTCTGTCTATATCACACTGTCTGTGATTCCAACTCCAGGGAGAGCCAACAGCTCAGATCCCCGAGGACACTGCACTCGTGCACACAGCCACATGTGGCTACACATAATTTACATTTTTACTTTAAAGTGGGGTTGGGGTTGGAGAGATGGCAGTTAAAAGCACTGGCTGCTCTTCTAGGAGGCTCAGGACTCACATGGAGGCTTACAACTATCTATAACTCTAATTCTGGGGTACCCTACACCCCTCTTCTGCCTCCATGGCCAGTGGTCACACAAGTGGGCCATAGATACACACATAGGCAAAATACCCGATACATATAAGGTGAAATTTAATGGCTGGAGATGGTCCGGTGGTTAAGAACACGCACTGCTCTTACAGAGGACTTGAGTCTGGTTCCCAGCACCCACGTCAGGCAGCTTCCAAGGGCCTGTTAAGTCCAGCTGCAGGAGATCAGGCTCCTGGCCTTTAAAGTTAAAAAAGAATCTTTAAAAAAGAACTTGTGAAGCTATTTCTGGGGAAATGTGTCTGCAGTCACAGCACATAGGTCGAAGCAGAGGATCAGGTCAAAGTCATATACACAGATACACACCAAGTTTAAAGCCAGCCTGGATTCATGAGCTCCTCTGTCGGAAGGAAAAATCTGAACTAATAAAGGAACTGGAGACATATAGTGGCAGACCCTGAGTTTGAGTCCCAGGCCAGGAAAAAGATCAGGGAGAGCTCACTGCATGATCAGGGAGAGCTCACTGCATGATCAGGGAGAGCTCACTGCATAAAATAAGCCCAAGGACCCAGTGCTGGGGGAGGGGAGAGGGACCGGATGAAACGGGCAGCTCTCCGGCTGGGGAGATGGCTCAGAGGTTAAGAACACTGTCTACTCTTCCAAAGGTCCTGAGTTCAACTCCCAGCTTCCACATGGTAGCTCACAGCCATCTATAATGAGATCTTCTGCCCTCTTCTGGCCTGCAGGGGTACATTGTGTACATAATAAATATATAAATCTTTTTTTAAAATGTTTAAAACAAAAAACAGGCAGCTCTCGGGCTCACTGGCCAGTCAGCCCAGCCAATCTGTGAGCTTCAGATTCAATGAGCTGGGTGTGGTGGCACTCGCGGTGCAGAGACCGGCCATGAACTCTGAATTCCAGGCCAGCCTGGTCCACATGACATAGGCTGACACCCAGTGACTTCTAGACTACACAGAGCACACAGCTGGATCAACATACCAGCATCCCGGCACACAACATGTATAAACATACATCACTCGGAGACACACATCGAGCATACACATGCAAGCATGCATACACCACACACATACATCACACCTTGTCGATTATAACCCTACAAAGTCAGCTGACAACTGGGCCCACGAAGCCAACATCCTATTTACCTCACATTTCCAGACTGCACCCCACCCCTCTCCAGCCTTTAGATCTACCTTCGCCAGCGCCTCAGCATAGCTGTGGCATGCAGAACGCTAGCACTGCCCCCGTTCCCTCCCTCAGAACCGCTCCTGGGATGACCAACCCTTGTAGGACAGGGAAGACACACTCTAAGAGGAGGTCAGACTCCAAGGACGATTTCATGTGTGACATTGACTTGGATAAACAAAAGACATGCCATATGGCAGGAAACACTAGATTCTTTTTAATTTTTTTATTTTTGTTTTTCAACGGAGTCTCTCTATGTAGCCTTAACTATCCTGGACTCACTTGTAGACCAGGCTGGCATCGAACTCACAAAGATCCACCTGCCTCTGCCACCCAAGTGCTGGGATTAAAGGTGTGAGCCACCACGCCAGGCTGTTAGATTCTTTTTTAAATGACACTTAGTGTGCGAGTCTGTGGCATGCACGTCCCCTGGCACGTGTGTAGAGGTCGGAGGACAACTTGCTGGTGCCCGTTCTCTTCTCCCGTGTGAGCTTCAGCGATTGAACTTGTCGCCAGGCTTTGCTTACATTGCCTACTGAGAGAAATGCTAAATTATTAGTAGCAGGTCCTGAGCAACCAAGGAGCAAGGAAATGGAGCTCCGCGTCCTGCAGCCAGCCGTTGGTGAGCTGCCATATACCTTCTTCCTCACGGCCCCCAGTAAGTGCCCTGCTGGCAAATTGGTTTTGGTTCTGTGACATATTTAGCGGAGATTCCACTCTAGCCTGCCCACACTTACGGCCTGAAGAGTGAGGATCATACCTGGTGGAAGTTTTGGGTTTTTTGTTTTGTTTTGTTTTGTTTTGTTTAGACAGACTCATTTTTTAAATTTTTATTTATTATGTATACAGTATGAATCCAATCACATTATAGATGGTTGTGAGCCACCATGTGGTGCTGGGAATTGAACTCAGGACCTCTGCAAGAGCAGTCAATGCTCTTAACCACTGAGCCATCTCTCCAGCCCCCTTGTTTTGTTTTGTTTTGTTTTGTTTTGTTTTCGAGACAGTGTCTCTCTGTGTAGCCTTGGCTGTCCTGGACTTGCTTTGTAGTCCAGGCTGGGCTGGAACTCACAGGGATCCACCTGCCTCTGCCTCCCAAGTGCTGGGATTAAAGCCGTGAGCCACCACGCCTGGCAGTTTTGGGGTTTTTTGGTTTTTTGTTTAAACTAGGTGGACTTGGACTCATGGTCCTGCTCAGCCCCACTCATGTGCTAAGATAACAGGGCACATCACCACATCTTGCTTAACTATTAGAGGCCTTTAAGTTGTGGTCATTTGCTAAGGTGCACTAGGAAACGAACGCTCCTGCCAGGCCACTGTCCCCTGTGCTGTGAGGCCCCTGGCAGTGGGCACAGAGGTCAGTGGTTACTGTGGGAACTGTGCCCACACTGCCTGAGTTTGGACTCCTCCACTGGCCAGCTGAGAGAGACAGCAACATGCTTGACCTCAGCTCCCTGACCATTTACATCCCAGTGCTATAGAACAATGCCACATCAGAAAGGAGTTTTCTTCTGAGCTAGAAGTAGAATTCAGGTGCCCCACACTGAACCATACCCTGGTCTTTTGAAAAGCAAAGAGTGGGCCTATGGAGATGGCTCAGAGGTTAAGAACACCGTCTGCTCTTCCAGAGGTCCTGAGTTCAATTCCCAGCAACCACATGGTGGCTCACAACCATCCATGATGAGATCTGGTGCCCTCTTCTGGCATGTAGGCATACATACATACAGGCAGAACACTGTATACATAGTTTAAAAATATATATATATCTTTTAAAAAGAAAAGAATTTAGCTATGTTTTAATGGCTACGCACATACTAGCTGCCCCTGTTCTTACTGGGTCTCCACAGCAGCACTGGGGATCGTCTTCCCGTGCCCACCTTGCTCGTCCTTTCTTGCAGCCAAGCCATCTCATGAAATGGACCATAGGCCACAGCACAGAAGCTCCAAGAAGGCACAGGAGGCAGGTTTGGCGGGGATAGCAGGGTCTCAGCATCCCTTAGGTGAAAGGAGAGTGAACTTTCAGACTTTGGGAATTTGTCTTTTCAGATCCCAGCACCATTGCTGCTTCTGTTCCACTCACCTTTGACCACCGTGAAAGGTACCAGAAACTGTGGAAAGTCAACATGAAGTACCAGCACCTTCATCACGGCTTCACTTGCAATCAACACTGAGTGAGCCCATGTTGTCAGCACCCCATGCACACTGCTGTCCTCTTGCCTACACTTATTTTCACCTGGACAGCGTGTGCCACCCCCTAAACTTCCCAGGCACTTCACCTGGGCTTGTTGTGAGACCGGATGCATAAACGATCTTTCTAGGTACTAGGGTCTGGGTCTCTTTCAAAGACTGACTGATGGCAGACAGTGATGCCAGCACAGCCCCTGCTAGAACCATCAGGGCTGGTTTCCAGGTGCTCATGAAGCCAAGGCAAGACCCACTCATAGGGTAATCCCCATGTGCAGCTTGGGCTCTGTCACAGATTTTTTTTTAATCCAAATACATATGCAGAGATATTGTGTGTGCATGTATACACACACACACACACACACACACACACACACACACACACACACACACACTACAATTTAAGTTAAAATGTTTTTAGATTTAGAAGAAAGCTAAATACGGTAACCTCCGCCTGTTATCTCAGCACTTTCAGAACCTGATGCAGGAGGATTGCTGAGAGTCTCCCATCAGCCTGGGCTACACAGTGAACCTCTGTCTCAAAACAAAGAAGCAAAACAGTACAGAGGCTACAATCAGAAAAGCAGAAAATGGTTGCAGCAGAGAGTTGCAAGGCGTGTGGAGTGGAAATAGGACCTGTTTCCCTAGGGGCAGATCTGAGGAGTCCCTAGCAAGAGGGAGGACTTGGTGGACAATGTTGGGACACAGTGGGTAAGGTGGAGGGGCGGGGCCTTCTACAGAGACTCCTGAGGGCAAAGATGTGGAGGCAGAAGTGTCCAGTTACAGCCTGGTCTGGCAATGAAAGTCAAGGTGCCTGTTGAGAACAGGCAATATGGAGCCCAAGGACACTGTGTGTGTGTGTGTGTGTGTGTGTGTGTGTGTGTGTGTGTGTGTGTGTGTGTGTGTGTGTTAGGTTCTTAAGGAGTGGTGAGACAGAGGCCAACTTAGGGTAGGTGATGCTCTTTTTTTTTTTTAATATTTTTATTTAACTTTTAAATTTATGTGCATTGGTGTGAGGGTGTCAGATCTTGGAGTTACAGACAGTTGTGAGCTGCCATGTGGGTGCTGGGAATTGAACCCGGGACCTTTGGAAGAGCAGACGGGTGCTGTTAAGAGCAGACAGTGCTCTTAACCACTGAGCCAACTCTCCAGCCCCCAGGTGATGCTCTTTAGATAACTTAAAAGTCAGGCACCTGGGGTCAGGAGCATAGGAAGTTGGAAAGCCTGACTTTCTGGAGCCTTCCGTAATGGGTCTGTTGTGCTCCTGTCAGGGCTGGAAGCTCTGGGCAAGAACACAGAGAAACCCTGTCTCAGAAAAACCAAAAACTAAAAACAAAACAAGCACACGGGACACTGTAGAGGGCCTTGCTGGTCAGCTTGCCTCACAGCAGGAGTATGGATGCCTAGAGAAGCCAGATGGCCCACTTCCCCCTGCAGACAGACCATGGTCACTGTGAGGAGGGGCATTGGGAGCAGAAGGCTGTCACCTTGTTATATGTTGCACCATGGCCTCATAATGCAACTCCCTGTATCCCGAGTCTTTGCAGAAGTAAGTGAGATGATGTCATGGAGCAGGTGGGTCCTGCATCCCATCTGACTGGTGTCCAGGAAAAGCAACCTGGAGACACACAGGAGCGTCTCTTGGAGAGCCGAATCAGATTTTGTTGTTGTGAGCCAAACAGCCTATGATAGTTTCACTGTTTTCTTGTTTTGTTTTGTTTTGTTTTAAGACAGGGTCTCACCATTTACCATTGGCTGGCCTGGGTATGTAGACCAGACTGACATTGAACTCAGAGATAGACATGCCTCTGCCTCCTGTATGCTGGGAATTAAAGGCACCATTACCATCAGCCCTGGCTTATGATGCTTTGTTATGGTGGCCCCCCAAAATCAATTATCCATTTCTGTATCCCCAGAACCAGGCACACACAGCACCTGAGGGGTGAGTGGGTGAGAGAATGGCAGCTTGGGGGGGATGGTGGGAGGAAAACAACAAGGGGAGAACTTTGAGGTACAAAAGGGGGAGCACTCAGCTCTGGGGGTGCCGTGTGCCTTGACTCAACAGCCCAAAGGAAGGGCTGGGCCGGAAGCAGCAGCTGTAAGATTCCAGGTGGCCTGAGCTCAGCCATCATAACAGTAACATTGTCAGCTAAGCAATGTAAGACTCCAGGTGGCTTGGGCTTAGCCATCATAACAATAGCATTGTTAGCTGAGCAAAGCAAGTTAAGAATTGCAGGCCAATAACACGGGCAAACAAGGCAGCAGTAAAGGGAGAAGAACAAGTTAGAAATTCTCCACTAGGGGCTGGAGAGATGGCTCAGTGGTTTAGAGCACTGTCTGTTCTTCCAGAGAGTTCCTGAGTTCAATTCCCAGCAACCACCTGGTGGCTCACAACCATCTGTACTGGAATCTGATGCCTGCTTCTGGCCTGCAGGTGTACATGCAGATAAGATCAGTCATATACATAAAATAATAAATCTTAAAAAAAAAATTCTCCACTAGCCTCCATCTCAACCCCCTGCCCCGAATTTACTGCCCCCATCTCACTCTACTTAGAATTTACTACCTCAGACCCCCATTCACCTAAAAGGTCACCTATTGTTAGCCTATCACTTATTGACTAACCATTGTTGCTAAATTCTACTTCTATATATACTATATTAATCCCCAACTCTTACAGAACGGGGTCTTCCATCTCCTCAGAGCTTGGTTGGCCCCGACGCATCAGTTTAATAAAAATTCCTTTGCTTTTGCATCGACTCTGGACTCCGTCTCTCATGGGGCTTCCAGGAATAGGCTCTAGCGAGTCTAGCACAGCAAGAGGCCAAAGGAAGGAACAGGGCGGGGCAAGTCTTCACTTGCTCTCTCTGCTGGCATGAGAGAGCAGAACAGGGCAATTCCTGGAGTTGGCCAGTGAAGCTGGCTTCTCACCTGTGGCTTGGCTCTCCCTCCTCCACTCCCACCTGCTACGGTGCAGCCTCCCTGCTTCTGAATTTGCTTTGGTTCAATTCACCCTTTGGGGCTGGGTGCCATCGTCATCATTACCTTCAGTGGTGGTCAGGTGACTGAAGGGTGGGGGATAACATGGCTAGAAGGTGTCTTAGTCAGTGTTTTATTGCTGTGAAGAGACCATGGCCACAGAAACTCTTAAAAAATAAACATTTAATCGGGGCTTGCTTACAGTTGCAGAGATTTCAGCATGGTGGGAAGCATGGCAGCATACAGGCAGACATGGTACTAGAGAAGGAGCTGAGAGTTCTACATCGGATCTGCAGGCAGCAGGAGAGAGAGACACACTGGCCTGGTTTGGGCTTCTGAAACCTCAAAGCCCAGGGCCAGTGACACACTTCCTCCAACAAGGCCATAACTACTCCAACAAGGCCACAGCTATTCTAACAAGGCCACAGCTACTCCAACAAGGACACAGCTACTCCAACAAGGACACAGCTATTCTAACAGGCCACAGCTACTCCAACAAGGCCACAGCTACTCCAATAAGGACACACTGGAAAGAAGGGTTTTTTTGTTGGTGGTTTTTTGTTTGTTTGTTTTTGTTTGTTTTGTTTTATTGTTTTTGACACAAGGACTAGTCAGAAGCCAGGGCAAACCACAAAGTCAAACAGCACAACAAACCTCACACAAGAGATTTATTGGGGAGTAAGAGGCACTAGATATATAGACTTGGTCCACCTCATTGCCTGGTTTCAGTCAAAGCAGGCTAAAGTTCTGGTCCTGGACCTGCTGCTCCCAGGATGTCCACAAACCACGGGCAGCCAGCCAACGACAGCCTTGCCATCCAGCCAGAGCTAAATAGGGTTGCTTAGTAACCGCTCTGTCAATCCTAGCCAAAGTCACATAGCAGGATGCCCCAGCCCTCGCAGAAGCCTGCACTGGCCAAGTGTGAGCCAGTGAACTAAATGGCCACCTAGCACTGGCCAATCAACTTGTGCCTCATGTAGCCAATGCTCAGCCCTCCAATCATAGTCAAAATTACCTCACACCCCCCCTTTTTTTTAAAAGTTCACTAGTTCCCTATAAAAGACCCCTATTCCTTTGTCTGGGGTCATTGCCAATTTGTATGAATGAATGACCCCAGCACGCTGGAATTCTCTGCAGGAGAAACACTCTTTGTTGTTTGCTTACTGCTTGAGTCTGAGGAGTTTTTTCCAGTGATTTCTGGACCCTCCCAGGGAGAAGGAAAGAATGATGGCTCACTCTGAATAGGAATAGGAGCAGCAGAGGGCTGGGCAGAGGGGAAGGTTTTTATAAGGATTTTGGAGGATCCAGGGTGGGAAAGCATTGCATGATAGCAAACATTGTTTGGCCATTAATGCTGAGCCATGGGGCAGGCATTTCCAAGTCTCAGAGCTTCCGGTCAAGCCAGGGGCAGGGTGTTCTTCCTTTAACGCAGGTGCTTGGGGTCAAGTCTGGGTCAGGGGGTTCTTTTCTGGCCCTAAACACATCTCCCAGTCCTTCTACATTGAGCCACTCCTTAATGACTATGCATTCAAATATATGAACCTATTGGGGGCATTCTTATTCAGCCAGCACAGGAGGGTTTGATGTTCCCAGACCTCATTTCTATAGTATTGGTAGTAAATTAAAATGCAGAGATGAGATGGCACTAAGGAATGACAGCATCTTGGGTAGTGGTGGCGCACACCTTTAATCCCATCACTTGGGAGGCACAGGCAGGAGGATCGCTGTGAGTTCAAGGCCAGCTTGGTGTACAGAGTGAGTTCCAGGACAGCCAAAGTTACACAGAGAAACCCTGTCTCAAAAAACCAAAAGAAAAAGAAAACAAAACAAACAAAAAGGGAAAGAAGGAAAGGGCAGCACGTCAGAGACTGGAGGGGGTGACCCTATTAAACCCTGTTGTGCAGAGCTGGCCTGTGTCCAGCAGTGGCAAAGCCTTGGTGACGTCACCCAGCCCAGAACCAGGACCACCCTTCCTGTAAACCAGCATCATGAAGGTTCAAGGAGAGGAGACGAGGGTGAAAAGCAGGTGAGTGACCCACTGGGAGGGGTTTGCTGGGTGCAGTTTATGTCAGGGTCAGCACATAACCATGCCTTTGCTTTTTATGGGATACTTAGAGAGTTCCAGGCATCAGGGATGGAAGACACAATGTCACGGGAGCCCTGACACTAAGTGATTAAGAGCTCAAATTCTACTGTGATTGGGAGCAAGTGAAGTTGGCAGGGACCTGGAGAGAAACAAGGCTGTGGAAAGCAAGTGGCAGTGGCAGGATTAGGCAGAGGTGTCACAGTCAGCATGGGCAAAGGGTTCCTGAGGCTTCCTGCTTCCCAGAAACTGCTCAGCTAACTGATTTATGTAACAGTTTGGTCCAATCTCAGATGTCAGAAAGCAGAGGGCAGACAGCCAGGGCTAGCTGGGACCAGCTGGGATAACAAAGGGAAGTCCTAGAGGGCAAAGGGGGAGAGGCGGGATACCAGGCACACGGGGGTGGGGTGGGGGTGGGGGTGGGGGGGGAGGTCTGGTCTTGCCCCCCAGGGTCTCTCCTGGTATCCCCATCCTTCCGGGCCAGAGGGCCACCTTGCTCTTCTGGTGCGGACCTCATTGTGCATGTTGGGTGTGGCATCCTGAGGTCAGCTGGAGACAGCTGGAGAGTTCCGCTTCCTCATGGAGATGACTGGCTTGCTTCCTTCCAGGTGGGCCAGGCAGGAAGGACAAGGGAGAAAGAAAAACTCCCTTCCGGCAAGGGGCTCCCTGTCTGCTTATCTTTTCCCGAGTTTGGGGGTCTAGCCACTGGCTTTCCTTGGCTCTGGGTTCTGGCGCTGGCTTGGCAAGGTGAGTTTCAGTGGCTAGCGGAGGCTGGAAGGTGGGCTCTCCTAGCACCTGTGCCAGATGTGTTATGATGAACTGTTACTGCGTGGTGAGGCCGCACCACAGTTCTGCTGTGACAGAGCATGAAGGCAGCCAAGTTGACAATATTCTATTTGGTAGGACCAGCCCCTTTGGACAGCACCCCATCTGCAGCCGGAGAACAAGGCAGGTCACCTGCCTGGGGCTTCCTGTATATTATGCAAACCTTTTCTGAGTTTTGAGACACTTAGCTGGGAAATTCTATAACTAAAACTATTTTAAAGATTATTCTACTGGGCGTGGTGGCACACGCCTTTAATTCCAGCACTCAGGAGGCAGAGGCAGGCAGATCGCTGTAAGTTCGAGGCCAGCCTGGTTTACAAAGTGAGTCTAGGACAGCCACGGCTACACAGAGAAACTCTGTCTCGAAAAAAAAAACAAAAAAAGATTATTTTATTTTATGTGAATGTGTGTTTTGCCCACATGTGTGTCTGTGTACCAGGTGTGTGCCAAGTGTCCAAGGAGGCCAAAGAGGGTGTTAGATCCTCTGACACACATGTACACAGAAGGTTGATAGTTGCCACGTGCTGGGGATAAAACCTGGATCCTCTTAAAAAGAAGCCAGTGCTCTTAACCACAGAACATCTTTCTAATCCCCAAAAATTAACAAAAAAACATATGTTTTTAGAGCTTTACATACTTATGTACAGGACTGTTTTTGCTTACTTGTACTGTTTGTGTGCCGTGCTCACAGAGGCCGGAAGAGAGCATCGAAACCCTTGGCATTGGAGCCACCCTGTGGGTACTGGGAACTGAACCTGGGTCCTCTGCAAGAGCAGGGAGCATTAGTAACTGCAGAGCAGCTCTCCAGCCATTCTGAAACAGACTTTTCAAAAATGGCTTCATATCTTGGCAAACAGGCACCATCACGGTCCTGTGTGCCAAGATCCTATTAATGTAGCTGCTGTGACCAACCTTATTGGTGACTTCAAAAGCCAAGGGCAGAATCAGGAATCCAAAGATGCAAGATTCTCTACAGAGTTGCTGGGTGGTGGAGGCCACTTGGAAAGTCACTGAAGGCAGTGACCACTAATTCCCAGGTGGCTGCCTGAGTGGTAATGTCAGGCCACCTGTACCCCTGAGCCATCTTTGCTGCATCTGGTGCTCAGACTGAGTTCTTCACGCCCTCTTCTGCATGCCTGTGCATGCACACACCTGAGCACACGCACACACTGCTATGCAGACTGAACCCAGGACTTTGCACACGACACCGGCCTATCTATGTTCTCAACCCTCCTCATGCTGCGACCCTTTAATACAGTTCCTGCTGTTATGGTGACCCACGACCACACAATTATCCTTGTAGCTACTTCGTAACTTTAATTTTGCTACTGGTATGTAAATATCTAATGTGTGAGCTGTGTGTTGGTGGCGCACGCCTTTAATCCCAGCACTTGGGAGGCAGAGGCAGGCAGATCTCTGTGAGTTCAAGGCCAGCCTGGGCTACAGAGCAAGTTCCAGGACAGCCAGGGCTACACAGAGAAACCCTGTCTAAAAAAAACAAACAAAAAATATTTAATATGTGATGTGTAAGGGGGTCACAACCTACAGTTGATAACCATTGATCTAGAGCAAAAAGATGTTGCTATGTCCTGGACTCAGCAGAATCTGCTTCCCAATAGGATCTAAGCTAGTTGGTTTTCTTTTTTCTTTTTCTTTCTTTCTTTCTTTCTTTCTTTCTTTCTTTCTTTCTTTCTTTTTTGTTTGTTTTTCGAGACAGGGTTTCTCTGTGTTAGCCTTGGCTGTCCTGGACTTACTTTGTAGCTAATTGGTTTTCTTGGAGATAGATAACTAACAATTAGCGACTATTCTAATATCGCCGGTGGGGGTGGGGCAGGGAGGGTGCTTCCAGGTGACAGGAGCTGGAACAAGTGCTGTGCTGACCTGAATTGAAATACTTAACACCTTTAGCTATCACACCCTTGTGGCTATTCAGATTTCTCAGGCTTGGTGTGCACATCTGTAATTCCAGCACTCTTGAGACAGGGGCAAAAATTCAAGGCTATCCTTGGCTATACAACAAATTCAGGGTTAACATGAGCCACATTAGATTCTGTCTCAACAACAACAACAACAAAAAAAAACCAACAAAACTGCCAACACTTTCCTACCCAAAACACCCTGAGCTTTAGCATGTATCATGTCAGCAGCATGTATCATGTCAGCAGCATGTATCATGTCAGCAGCATGTATCATGTCAGCAGCATGTATCGTTTCAGTAGCATGTATCATGTCAGCAGCATGTATCATGGCAGCAGCATGTATCATGGCAGCAGCATGTATCATGGCAGCAGCATGTATCATGGCAGCAGCATGTATCATGTCAGGATAACTCCACAAGCTCTACCTGGCAGCTCCTGGCCTTTCACATCCGGGCATCAGGAATAAAGGAATTATTCCTTTAGCTATGGGAGTAACAGTGAAGAAAAAAAAAAAGCAGGCTAACAAGGCCAATGGATGTTTTTGTTTTATTACATATGCAGTGTTCTGCCCACATGTATGCCTGCAGGCCAGAAGAGGGCACCAGATCTCATTATAGATGGTTGAGCTACCTTGTGGTTGCTGGGAATTGACCTCAGGACCTCTAGAAGAGCACACAGTCCTCTTAACCAATGAACCATCTATAAGGTATTGTTATGTGGCCCAGGCTAGCCGAAAACTCAGTATCCCTGTCTCTATATTCCAAGGCTAAGATTATAGGCATATCGCGCCATACTTGGCCTGACAAAGCTTTCTGATGCAAAGACCAGCTATTTGTTCCTTGTGTGTGAAGGCATCTGCATTTTCTTTCTGATCCCTACTTAATGCTCATCTGTTTTCTCTCTCTCCCCCTCCTCTCTCTCCCCCCTCCTCTCTCCCCCCTCCTCTCTTCTCTCTCTCCCCCTCTCTCTTTCTCTCTCTCTCCCCTCCTCTCTCTCCCCCCTCCTCTCTTCTCTCTCTCTCCCCCCTCCTCTCTTCTCTCTCTCCCCCTCTCTCTCCTCTCTTCTCTCTCCCCCCTCCTCTCGTCTCTCTCCTCTCTCTCTCTCCCCCCTCCTCTCTCTCTCTTCTCTCTCCTCTCTCTCCTCTTCTCTCTCTCCTCTCTCTCTGACCTCAAACTCACTCCGTAGCTGAGCATGAGTGTGGACTTGATCCTCCTGCCTCCACTTGCTGAGTACGAGCATCACAGGTGCTTACTGCCAATGCTTGTTTTTTGTTTTGTTTTGTTTTGAGATAGGGTCTCTATGTAAATCTCGCTGGTCTAGAATTTATAGACCAGGCTAGCCTGTCAGGAGCCGTCTGTAAAGGCTCTCTGCCCATAAGCATTGCTCTCGTGCTCTCTGCTCTAACACAGGAATCACATAGATTGCTGAGACTGTGATTAAGCAAGCTGTTCTGCCAAGTGCACACTCAAGGTCTTCAGACTCTCAGAAAAAGCACAGTGGCCTCAAGGCTGAGAGTCAATGGAGATTACACTGCCTTTCCCATGAGAATGTCCACATTATCTCCTGAGAGCGACCTTTTGCTTTGTTTCCCCACGCCTGAGATGTGTATAAAGTGAACTGGTGAATAAAGCTGAGGGGTCGTGTGGTTTTGACTGCATGCCCACTAGAGTCTGTCCTTTGTTTCCGACTATTTCTTGTCTCAGTTTCTTATTTCTGCTCTTTTATTTCTCAGTTTCTCTCCCTGGTCTAAGAACTGTTTGCGCGGGGTCTGGCACTAGCCTTAAGTCCACAGAGATCCACATTCTTCCCTTTAGGGTTACAGGGATGCACCAACGCACCTGGCCGTGTTGCCATTTGCTGTTGTTTCACTATGTGTGGACCTTTTGTTTGTTTTTTGTTGTTTTTGTTGTTTTGAGACAGGATTCCTCTGACCAGTTCAGCTAGACTGGCGGACAGCAGCCCAGAGGTGGTCCTGCCTTCTGGTGTCTGCCTCCCACCTGGCTCTCACTGTGACTTCTAGGGGACCTCATTCAGAACCCCCTGACTGTATGGCAGGCACTTTCCCATTAGCCATCTGTCCTTCTAGGCCCCCAACTTTAAACTTACTTTCACTCCATCTGGTATTAAAGCTTAACACTTTATCAAAATTCGAATCTGACCCAATGATATGTTAGAATTAACAGGTAGGATCAAGGAGATGGCTCAGTGGGTGAAATCCCTTGCCTCAGCAAACCTGTGACCCTAGTCAACAGTGAAAGGAGAACAGACTCCACAAAGATGTCCCCTGCCCTCCACAAGAGTGCGTGCGCTGGGCGTGGTGGCAGCGCTTGGGAGGCAGAGGCAGGATCTCTGTCAGTTCAGGACAGCACGGTCAACAGAGTGAGTCCAGGACAGCCAAGACTACACAGAGAAACCCTGACTTGGAAAAAAAAACCACAATGGTACGTGCAAGCACATGCACATACACACAGAAATAAGGAAAAGAATGAATTGTAGTAGGCAAAACTTATGGATTCTTTCGGTTTTTCAAGACAGGGTCTCTCTGTATTGGCCTTGGCTGTCCTGGACTCACTTTATAGACCAGGCTGGCCTCGAACTCACAGTGATCTGCCTGCCTCTGCCTCCCAAGTGCTGGGATTAAAGGCGTGCGCCACCACGCCTGGCTAATTTATGGTAATAGGTATGGTAAATACCTATTACAATTAAAATTTATATATCTTCAATTTAAATACATTTCAATCTTTTATTAAAATTTTTGAGGAAACAAAACTGATCTTACCTTCAATATAGTAAAGAGAAAAAAAATAGCATCAACCTCAATTTATTGTTTTGTTTTGAAACAGGGCCTCACTACGTATTCCTGGCTGGCCCAGAACTCAGAGACCCGCCTGCCTCTGCCTCCAAGTCCTCAGATTACAGGTGTGCGCCACACCTGCCCATCAGCCTCATTTGACAGTGAAGGTCTTCAGCCACTTCTGCTGTTCTGACAGCACTTTTAGCTGCTGTTAACTTTTGAAGAGTCTTAAAGACAGTCAATGTAACCTAAGGTCATGTTGCTCTGCAGAAAGCTTTTGTAATTTATTCTTTTTATCTTTGCACCACAGCAGTAAGGCAAGAAAGCAATTCCCTTCCCTAATCAGAGACAGAAGATCCGCCCACTTGAGAACCACTGCCAATTACCTCACAAGAAACAAAGGCTGCAGAGGTCTCTATTTTAACCATGCGGTAATGTTAGCAGCGTTACTCCCTGCAAGCACTGAGCTTGTAAGAATGTGGGTGTAGATCATGGGACGTAAACAGGCCCTTCTTCCTCTTGTACGACTGCTTGCACAGTCCCTTGGATGTGTTTTAAGATGAGGCGAGAGAACACAAAGCTGAAAGCACAGCACTGTGCTGCAAGGAGAGGTATGCTTGAGAGGTCAGGGAGAGGTGTCACCTCTCAAGCCCCACCCCTGCCTGGCAAACATGAGCAGACACTGTGTGTGGAGTGAGGAGGCCAAGGCAAGAGGTGTGGCTCTTACTCAGAGGAGACCCCAAGTGCACTTGCACCACTGTTACCTGAAGCAAGCCCTTCCAGAAACGTGAAGGAGAAAACCCGGTAGCCCAGCCTTCCCAACAGCGTCCCAGGCTCTGCAGTATTGTCTGTGAGAGTCGGCAGCATATGTCAGCCTGCGTGGAGGTAGAACTAGGCCCTCAGGGAGCTTCGGGTAAAGTCACTGCAGCTAGCATGGGGTACTTATAGCACTACTCATCCTGGCTGGAAAGCTGCAGGAAGAGCCAGTTATGCGGCCAGCTGTACATGCTGCAAGCAGGGAGGCAATGCAGTGTTCTCAGAAATCCAAGCTGTATCAAATTGATCGAAGGCTCTTTATCAGAAGGGACTGCATAGAAATTTCACTTTTCCTACCTTGGCCAGCCTGTCCTCTCCTCGTGGCATATGCCAAACAAGGTGAGTGGCCTCAGTTTCCCCACCTGTTTGAGTGGTTAAACAGCTTCAGGAAGTTAGTACTTGATAAAAGGCAGAAAGCAGCAACTCAGTTTCGAGACCCCTCCTGCAGGGACTGTCGCTCTACTTCCCTGCCAAGGGAGGGTCTTAAAACTTGACTAAAAATTGAAAGGCATTATTACTATGTTTCTGTAGTGTGAACAGTCTGTGGGTGGCACTCTAGGCATTGCCAACCTGGGATCCTGTGTACTCAGCAACGGAGGAGGGAACAGGTAAAAGAGACAAATGTTGAGGCTGGGGGGTACAGCCCAATGGCAGAGCACACCCATGTCTGACCCCCACGCACACGCACACGCACACGCACACAACACACACCACTCTAGTTTAATATACGCTGATAAAGTAAGGTGAAAAATATATAAAATAAAGAACTTAATGAAAATTTAAAATTTTTTCATTCTCCTTTTAACATTAACATAAGAAAAATAAGAACTCTTAGCTATTGCTAGCCTGTAGGGGTGTTACAAAAATGGGTATTTCCAAGAAGAACTATTACTGTTTAGCAAAGGAAACGGAACCTTGGATTACACAAGGTTGGATTTCTCCAATCCAGAGCTGGCCTCAGTGCTCAGGTTCACAGCTAGTCCTGGAGTCTGCAGCAGAAGTCGGATCTTCACTGTCTCTGCAGAGACCTGGATGAAAAGAGAAGCGACTTCCACTTGCAGCTATAGAAACAGTTGAGGAAGATGGTTTCAGGTCTATGTATAACCTAGCATTTCAGCTGGATCCTGAGGGCTGGCCTTCGTAGACTGAGGTCAGCCAGCACTTTTCTCGCCTAGTTGTGCAGGCGCTAGGTGCCTCTGGCTGCTAACACAGAGGAGAAGGTACTGCCTCTTAGATGAGGCCTTTCAGCTCGGCGTCAGTCAGCTTGTTCACCTCCATGATCTTCTCCAAGTGTTCCCTGTACCGGCTGTGGTCCTGGAGGAAGTGAGGGACCCGCATGTTCTCAGTAACCGCCAATCCTTTCAGGCGTTCCACGTCTTCATAAGATACCTGAAAAAAGGGAACCGTTTTTACAACCACAAGTTACATTTGGAGGTGAATTTTTTCCTTGGACCGGAAATGAAAGCATGCAGTTATGTGGCTTACATCTTTAATCCCAGCACTTGGGAACTTGCAGAGATAGCTGGATCTCTGTGAGTTTAGGGCCAGCCTGGGCTACATAGTGAGACCTTGTATCAAAACCAAACCCAAAACATGGATTGTCAAAGTAATAGTTGCAAAATACAAAGGCAAATACATTTACTTTCCTCTACAACATTAAACATTATTTTATGTCCTCTCATGGCTAGGTATAAAAGAGAACAGAAAGTATCTGACCTCACACCCTATCTCGGAACTGAATCAGTCTGTGTGGACATTAGGCAGTGAGCTTCTGTGTGTTCAGGGCTGACTTGATCTTTGGCCTGAGTTGCCAGGCAAGTACTCTACCACTGAGCTACATCCTCAGGTAGAAGTTTAAACTCAAGTCTCTCTATTCAGTCTAAATCAGAGTCAGGCTATAGCTAGCACGGTCAGTCTCTCCCGTCCTGGCCTCCTGCGTCTACTCATCACGGTGGCAGAAACACTGGGTCAGGTTCTCTTGCTCTCACGTTTCATTTTCCCAGCACTTAAAAATGTGCTCTGCGGGCTGCGGGGGAGGGGCTGTCCCCACAGTCTAACTCAGCAGTGGGCTCCGTGCTGTGTCCACTGTGGCAGAAGTGGCACGTCTTACAGGGATGGCCAACTGCTTCGTGGTCAGAATTGAGGCTCTCTCCATAGGAAAGACTTCTGTAAGGGAACTTTAAACCTGGCCCGAGGCTCGTGGTGGAGGACGCCATAGCCCTGGCTGGGAAGCTGCTGTTGCTATGTGGTAAATGAGGTGGGATTCCTAACAAACCTGTGCCCACAGGTGAGCACTGCTCTCAGCTTTAGCTAGAGCAGCAGCAGCTGCTGCTTCTTCTCTTCTTCCTCCTTCCTCTTCCTTCCCCCTCATTTGTTTTTGTTTCTGAGACAGGGTTTCTCTGTGTAGCCTTGGCTGTCCTGGAACTCACTCTGTAGAACAGGTTAGCCTCAAACTCACAGAGATCCGCCTGCCTCTGCCTCCCAAGTGCTGGAATTAAAGGCGTGTGCCACCAGGCTCTTTTTGGTTTTTTGAGGCAGGGTTTCTCTGTGTTATCTGGCTGCCCTGGACTCCCTTTGTAGACCAGGCTGGTCTTGAACTCACAGCGATCCGCCTGTCTCTGTCTCCCAGTGCTGGGATTAAAGGCGTGCACTACCAAGCCTGGCTTGGCACCAGTCTTCTAGGTTGGGAACTTTCTTAAAAATATATTTTAGTAATTTATTCATATTACATCTCAATTGTTATCCCACCCCTTATATCCTCCTGTTCCTCCCTCCCTCCCATTTTCCCCCTATTCTCCTCCCCTATGACTGTGACTGAGGGGGACCTCCTCCCCCTGTATATGCTCATAGGGTAGCAAGTCTCTTCTTGGTAGGCTGCTATCCTTCCTCTGAGTGCCACCAGGTCTCCCCATTCAGGGGACGTGGTCAAATATGGGGCACCAGAGTTTGTGTAAAAGTCAGACCCCACTCTCCACTCAACTGTGGAGAATGTCCTGTCCATTGGCTAGATCTGGGTCAGGGTTCGATGTTTACTTCACGTATTGTCTTTGGCTGGTGCCATAGTTTGAGCAGGAAGGGATGGGAATTTTGAGAAGAAATCATAGTCATATTGCACTTCTATCTTTTTTTTTTTGGTTTTTCGAGACAGGGTCTCTCTGTGTTAGCCTTGGCTGTCCTGGACTCACTTTGTAGACCAGGCTGGCCTCGAACTCACAGCGATCCGCCGGCCTCTGCCTCCCGAGTGCTGGGATTAAAGGCGTGCGCCACCACGCCTGGCATTGTGGAGGCTCAGCCCAAGTTTTTTTTTTAAAGATGAACATAAAAATAAAATTACATTTTCCCAAATTTTCTATTCCTTAGTGAGCACAGGGAAAATTCCCTTCTGTTATCTGTGATCACAAAAGAGAAACTTGGTCCAAGAGCAATAAAGTAAAAGCGGCTTGGCTCTGAGCTGCTTTGAGTGTTGGGCACTGGTTACTCACCTTGCCCAGGGCAGTCAGCAGATGAAAGTCTATGGACTCTCTGAATCGAAGGATTTGAAGGATTCCATCCAAATACACCTGGTCTTTACTGAAACACCCTGGAGGAACCAGAAAAATGTTTACTTTCTTTCTCTTTAGAAGGATATTTTATTTTTAATAATGTGTGTGTGTGTGAGTGTGTGTGTGTGTGTGTGTGTGAATGTGTGTGTGCATGCACAGACACCCAGCCCTGAGCATGGGTTCCTGAGGCAGCCAGAGGTATCCGATCTCTTGGGGCTGAAGCTGTGAGCTGCCTAGGGTGGGTGCTGGGAATTAGACTCAGGTCCTTGTCAAAACCAGTACACACTCTTAATTGATGAGCCATCTTTCCAGCCCCAGTGTTTACCGTCTCATGTTTAAAGAAACAGGCTGTTATATGCTAACCATTGTCTTTATGGTAGAAACAGCTCTCTAGTCTTTACTATTTGCAACAGGGTCTCATTCACCTTGTGGCTTTAGCTGCCCTGGCACTTACTCTATACAGCAGGCTGGCCTTGTACTTAGAGATCTGCCCGCCTCTTTCTCCTGCAGGGATCGAAGCAATGTAACACCATGCCTGGCCCATGTTCATTTTTCTTTCTTTCCTTCCTTTCTTTCTTTTAGGTTTTTCAAGACAGGGTTTCTCTGTCTAACAATCCTGGCTGTCCTGGACTCTCTTTTATAAACCAGGCTGGCCTCGAACTCACAGAGATCCGCCTATCTCTGCCTCCAGTGTGCTGGGATTAAAGAAGTGCACCATCACGCCCGGCCCCATGTTCATTTTTATTCAGTTGTCTTCACAACATAAAATGTAAGATCTTGGAAAGTAACAGGACAGTGTTGATAGTACAGAGACCAGTACTTTGCTATGAAGAACCCCCTTTACTTTTTCTTAATTAAAATAGTGTGTTCTCCAAAACTAAAGACTGGCACTTAAAAACCTTGACTTAGAAGCATTGCCCTGCCCTCACCAGGTGAGTATGAGTGTGTCCTTGGTGTGATGGAGGGCTAGGGTGAGAGGTCTTAACAAGGGCAATATGGACATGTGGGGTTTCTGAACATCCTATTCTCCTCTGTCTGCTTTGTGCTAAGCAGCAATAACCCTGTCCTAACTATAAAAGAGTTAGGCACACGATGGCACATCCCTGTGATCCCGGGTACTTGGGAAGCTGTGACTGATTCTCCTGGGTGGCGTTTAGGTTGATTGGGCTTCTGGTGCTTCGTTTTGAGACTAGGTTTCAGGCTCAGGAAACACCGCAGTCTGTAAAGAGCTCGCCTCTCAATCATGAGGACCTCAGCTCAAGTCTAAGAACCTACATCTAAAAAACTGTCAGTGAAACTGGCTTCTACTGTGTAGCCCAGGCTGGCTTTGAACTCACATCCATTTCCCATCTTAGCTTCCTGGGGAGTGGTATTGCATTGATCTACACAGGGAATTCCTAGTCAACCAGAGCTACCTTGTGAGACCTTGTCTCAGAAACAAAGCACCTAACATGATGGGTATGTAGCTCAGAGGGTACAGTGCTTGCCTAGTATGTAGGGAGCCCTGGCCTGGAAGCCCACCCTGCACAAGCCCGGGATAGTGGTGCACATCTTTAACTCTAGAGATGGGTAAGAGCATCAGAAGCACACAGCGAGGCTGAGGACAGCCTGGACTACCAATCCTTGTCTCATAAGAAAAAACAACAAAAACTGCCAGGTGTGGTGGTCTTTAATCCCAGCACTTGGGAGGCAGAGGCAGGCAGATCTCTGAGTTCAAGGCCAGCCTGGTCTACAGAGTGAGTTCTAGGACAGCCAGGGCTACACAGAGAAACCGTCTTGGAAAAAACAAAATAGAAGAGAGGAAGGAAGGAAAAACAGAGGAGGGAGGGAGGGAGGGGGGAGGGAGGGAGGGAGACAGAGAGAGAGAGAAAGAGAACTAAATGCCCCTATGTACATACACACAAAGGTAAGAGTACTGTCTATTAATAATCCTAACATTCTGGAGGCAGAGGCAAGCGGATCTCAAAGTCAACAACGGCCCTAACCACACTCTCAGAGTGAGCCTCTAACTCAAAAAATAACTCAAAATAAGTAAACTCTAGGTGATTTTTATATTGTTTCTTCCCATGAAAATGATGAGAGCCAGCATTTAAAGATTGTATAGGATTATGCCAGGCACCATGGGACATGCCTTTAACCCCAGCACTCAGGAGGCAGAGGCAGGAGGATCTCTGTTTGAGGTCAGCCTGGTCTACATTGTGAGTTCCAGGATAGCCTGGTCTATAGAGTAAGTTCTAGGACAGCCAGGGCCACATAATAGAGAGGCCCTCTCACAAATAACCAGACCTAACCTCCTCCTTGACAAAAGACAATACAGGGTTAGAAGTAGGAACTGCTGAGAGGAATCTCCTTACAAGAAAAAAGTTTGACTCATTCACACACACAAACCTAATATGGAATAGTGCTCACACTGTAATCCCAGCACTCGGGAGGTCATGAAAAAGGTTAACAAGTGTACACTGTGAAACCTTGTCTCAAACAAAAAAGCCACAATCAACACAAAGATACTCTCATAACGTGCTTGAGCTTTTAAAAAACAAAATGTAAGGGGCTGAAGTGATGGCTCGGTGGTTAAGAGCACTGACCAGTCTTCCAGAGGACCTGGGGTCAACTCCGAGCACCCACATGGAAGCTCACAACTGTCTTACAACTCTAAGATTAACGCCCTCACACAGGCATACATGTAAGCTAAATGCTAATGCACATAAAATAAAAATAAATTACTTTAAAAAGTTGGCAGAAGTGAGATATGACAGATATTGATTCTCATTCAGAATTTTAGAATCACCAAGATAGGAAGATGGTTTCTACAAGGTTGCCAAATACAGTTAGCCAAGACACGATGGATGTAACATTCATATAATCCCTGATCGTTTCATGGTTCTTCTTGCTGTACCTAATTTTTTAATTTATGTGTAATAATATAAATGTATATGCCAAAAAATAAAATAAAATCTTTGGAAAAACAGTAAGTGGACTATATTCTCTATGTAGTCACATATTAAGGAATTATGGCTAATTTTATTAGGAATGCTAGTAGCATGGCAATTAGGAACAACACTGTCATAACTACCTAGAGATACACACTGAGATATCCATGACATGATACTGGAATCAGATTTACATTGTCATAAGGAAAGCAGGAACACAGAAGGGCAGATGATTCAGTAGGAAAATGTCAATGAATACTAAACTTGGGTAATGTATTAACAAGAGTTCAGCATCTTAAAACTGTCCTTGCTTTATATAAATTTCAAGATGTCTGTTTCTAAAAAGGTCTTAGGGATAGAGTTGTTACCTTTGTAGAGGACCTTGATGTGATTCCCAGCACCCACATGGAGGCTCACAAGCATCTCTAACTCCAGTCCCAGGGGATCTGACACAACCTTCTAGACTCTACAGACAGCAGGCATCATAGACACACATGCAGTTAAAATACCCATACACAGAAAAAAGTAAATATTAAGAAGCCAAGAGGGATAAGCTGGGTGTGGCAGCACATGCCTTAATCCCAGCTCTTGAGAGGCAGAGGCAGAGGCAGAGGCAGAGGCAGGCAGATCTCTGTGAGTTCGAGGACAGCCTGGTCAATAAAGAGAGTCCAGGACAGCCAAGGCTACACAGAGAAACCCTGTCTCAAAATAAATAAATAAATAAATAAAAATAAAAAGCCAAGAGGGCTAGAGTGGCTTAGTCAGAAAAGTGCTTGCTGTGGGAGCAGGAGCCTCAGTTTGATCCCAACATGTATGTAAAAACACCCATGTATAAAGCTGGCTGTGGTCACGCATGTGTATAGTCCGAGTGCCATAAAGGCAGGGATGGGTGACCTCTGGGGCTCACTGATGCCCTAGTCTAGTAGAGCCTGTGAGTCCTAAGTCTGAGGTAGAAATTCTGTCTCAAAATACAAGGTAGGAAAAGAAAGTTGGCTATGGGAGCACACTCACTCGTAATCCCAGGAGTGGAGTCCATACCCTGACTCAAAAAAGTTTAAAAAGGGGTTAGGCAGGGCACAGTGCACACAGCTTTAATCCCAGCAAGTGTGAGTTCAATGTCAACAGGTTTATAGATGGAGTTCTAGACCAGCTAGGGCTACATGGCACAACTTGTTTCAGGGGTAAAGAAGCCTGAGGTGGCTCAAGGGGCTCATGGGCTTACTATGCAAGCCTGACTCCCTGAGTTCCATGCCTGAAGCCCATGAGCGAAAGCTGGATGCAATGACATGCATGTGTCACACCGGCCTACTGAGAGGCTTGGGGAGCCAGCCAGCCTAGCGCAGGGAATGGTAGAACAGGAAGAGACTTGCCTCAATAGGGTGGAAGGAGAGAACTGTCTCTCAAAAGTTGTCCTGGAACCTCCACATTCATAACATGACATATGTGCACACACTCTCACAAGCATATCATATTCACACACACACACACACACACACACACACACACACACACACACACACACACATAAAATAACCTTCCTCCAAATAAAAACAATACTACAAATGTGTATGGCTCTTTGGCAAGGATACGGGAAGCTGACTTCTGGTCTTCCCAAGCATGTGCACATATATGCACATGCAATAGACATACAGTGATCTCCCTCTCCATGAACATGTTCCCTCTCCACCAAACACCTCAGACAGACAGAAGGCTAGGCATGAAGAACATTTGCCAAGTTCTGTATTCCCAGCATGGGGGGTTGGATGGAGTTGTCAAAGACAAGAAACTGGAAAGACAGTCCAGAAAATGATGAAAATATTTGTAAATTGTAGATCTGACAACAGATTTGTATCCCACATAAAGACCTCTTGTGTGTCTATTTTTTTTAAAGGCAAATAATCCAATTAAAATGAGCAAAACCCAAGCAGATAGTTCTCTGAAAGAAATACACCACGCCTTTAATTCCAGCACTCAGGAGGCAGAGGCAGGTGAATCTCTGAGTTCAAGGCCAGTCTGGTCTACAAAGCGAGTCCAGGACAGCCAGGGCTACACAGAGAAACCCTGTCTTGAAAACCTTAAAATTTAAAAACTGCAAATGTTGGCAACGACGTGGAGAGGAACACTGAACACTGGTGAATGTAGTGAGCCAGTAGGGTCACTGGGGATGCCCACAAACCTGAACATAGCCATGTGCTGACTACTCTACTTCTAAGCAGAGTATGCTAGCTTGTGCCTGTAATGCCAGCACTCAGGAGGCTGAGGCAGAAGATTTCTGTTTGTTCCAGGACAGGCTGAGCTATGAAGTGAGGCTCGCCTTCAAACTCCCACCAACATATTTTCCACTTGTAAATATAGTTAAGTGTAATGAAAACACAGCTGCAGGCAAGCTGGCATAAACATTTGGCGCAGCTTCATTCCTGAGCACCCAGAATGCCAACTGATGAGCTGTCTGCTGACTGGAAAATGCAACAGTTTGAGTGTCAACAACACATGCTGCTAGGGCCAGGTGTAGTTCTTCTGGAAGTAGTCCCAGCACTCAGAGGCGGAGGCAGGTGGATCGCTGTGAGTTCAAGGCCAGCCTGGTCTACAAAGCGAGTCCAGGACAGCCAAGGCTACACAGAGAAACCCTGTCTTGAAAACGCAAACAAAAAACAACCCCCCCAAAAAAAAGTAAGAAAGAAAGAAAGAAAGAAAAGAAAAAGAAAGAAAAGAAAAATCAAACTGAAAAAAAAATTCTGCTAATTGAAGGGAGCCAGCTACAAAGGATCACAAATTATATATAATTCTATACATATGAAATGTTCAAGTTCGAGGCTGGCCTGGTCTACAAAGTGAGTCCAGGACAGCCAAGGCTACTACACAGGGAAACCCTGTCTCAACCCCTGCCCCCCAAAAAAGAAGAAAAAATGAAATGTTCAAAACAGGTAAATGTGCAGAAACAAAAAGTCAAAACCACTCATGTATTTCCTGGAAGCTGAGGGAGAGAAGATATGGGGAATGAATTCTAGTGGATATGTTTCTTGGAGGTGGGGCTTATAAAAAGAAAATTTTAAAAGTAGTGGTGATAACTGCATGGCTCAGTCATATTGAAAAACAATGAAGTTTATATTTTAAATGGGTGAACTAACTATAAGGCATATATGTCACCTCACATATCTCAATAAAAGCTGTTTTTTAAAAGTCAGAGGGAGGGGCTGGAGGGATGGCTCAGTGGTGAAGGCTGCCTACGGCTCTTCCCAAGGCCCCAGGCCAGGTTTCCATTCCCACAGGAGGTAGCTCAAATCTGCCTGTAACTCAGCTTCCAGGGGTCCTGATGCCCTCAGGGCCTACACATATGGTACACATAAACTCACGAAGGCACATACACATAAGTAAACACAAGTAAATCAATCTTAGAAAAGAAGAAGAGATGGCAGAACATTAGTAACTGCTTAGTCCCAGCGATTGGTTGACCCAGAAGGCTGCGTGTGTTTTCATTTACATATTTAGTGTGTGTGTTTATCACACACAGCACAAGTGGAGGGGCCAGAGGACAACTTGCAGGCATCACCCTTCCCCTTCCACTGTGCGAGTCTCAGGGATCAAATTCAGGTTGTCAGGCTTGGCAGCAAGCACCTCCTACCCGCTAAGCCATCTTGCTAGCCCCCTGCCTTTTTAAGTCAGGGTCTCATGTGTAGCTGACTGACCTCAAACTTGTTATCCTCCTGCCTCAGCCTGCATGCTGGAGTGACAGGTGGACGTCACCACACTACTGCTCCTATTATTCTTTCCAGAGTCTATTGGTCCAGAATGTTTCAAGGGGTATAATATAAACACCATGTGTGCTATACAGGGGGAAAGTAGCTGACATCAAATGACAAAGGTTTGGATTATCAGATTCAGGGATTAAAACATGACCAGACAACTAGCTAAACAGTCAGAAAGCCTGCCACCGAGGAACACTGACCTGGCTGGGAAGTGTCAGTCCACCCTCTCTTGGCTCTCACACAATAATCCCATCTTGTATTAGGATCCTTGACAAACTTGCCAATGTCCTTGAAGAGCTCACAGAACGACATGTGGCTGGCTTGGTAGACCGTGTAGTAGAGGAGGGCGGCCCTCCACAGAAAGGGGTCTTTTCTGAACAGAACACTGTGAATGCTTGCCAGTCCTTCCTCGGTAGGGTTGTTTGGCTTTAACTCGTGCTTTTTGCGGCCAACCCAACTGTTCCATGGCTGCTGAAGGTTGTTCATACCCCGAAAGTAATGAGTGCCTGCAGAAGAAACGTGAGTGATAAACGACACTGCTGCTCTGCTCTTCCCCAAAGAAAATCTGCAGTTACGTCTCAAATATTCTTCCTCAGAGTCCTAAGAGCTGAAGACTTGCCCCCAGCTTGGTGCTCCTGGGAGGTGTAGGACCTTTAAAGTGTGAGGCCAAGTGAAGTTGTGAGAAGGGGCCGAGAGATGCTTCCCTCTTGCATTTTCTGCTTTCTTGGCCATGTGTAGTGGCTACAAGAGCCCATCATGATATGCTGCCTTACTAGCCCATAGGGAGCTGAAATCTATAAAACCATGAACAACAATAAACATTCATTTTTTAAAGTTCATTGTCTTGGGCTACATGAGACCTTGTCTCAGAAAACAAGCAAACAACCCCCAAAATCTCCAAGCTCCCAAGGGGGATGGGGATGGGCTTTCATGATTCCTTTCCCAGCTAGTTTGTGCCTAGGAGCTGAAGAGAGATCAAACGAAGGTCCAGCTGACATCTTCCAGTGTTGCTGGTTACGTCTGGTGAACATACTGGGAAGATCACATACGTGATTCTAGCCACCCCAACAGCATCAGAGCCCCTAAACACAGGTCCTGGGTGCATCACTCTGGAATTAGGTCTTGAAGTCCAAAGAAAACAAACAAACCCCTTGGAGCACAACAAAGGGATACCAATACCCTTCCATGCCTCCCCTGGATCTCTGGTTAGGGCTTACAATTTTAAGCTTTGTATTGATGCCTGTTTCTGATGGCTCTAAATCTTCCCACTATTTGAAGGCTCTGATTTTATGACTCCCAGACTCCTTTGTTGCCTTTATCCCACAGACACACTCTATCCAAGTGCAAGTCAGTAGCTGCAAGGGAACCACTGCTGCATCTCCATGCCTCCCAGACCATTTCCCTGGAGGGGAACTCCAAATGCTCACCCACAGCCCCACCTAGCACTAAGATGCTCACATGTCCTGAAGGTAGTTAGGGTTACCTCTTCAGAAGGTGGAAATAATGAGAACCAGAGATAGAAACAAGGCAGAAGTTTAGGGATGGGACCTCAATTTGTGTTCCTGACCATAAGCTCAAAATTATCTCAGTCCAGTCCAGTCTGGAGGCCAGAAATGGTTTCTTGTCTCACACTGACTGGAGGATGTACATGAGCGTAGAGCTGAATCTCCAGTCCAGACATCGGTCTCTCCTGTCCAGTAGCTTTGGAACTGGGTCTCTAGAATTTTGTGGTAGAAGGTGACACTGCTAGGGTTTTATTGCCATGAAGAGACACTATAACCCTGGCAACTCTTATAAAGGAAAACATTTGAGTCTGGCTTCCAGCTTCAGAGGTTTAGTCCATCACTGTCATGGCAGAAAACATGGTGGCACAAAGGCAGTAGGAAGAGAATGCCCCATTGGGTATGGCTGGAGCTTCTGAGACTTCCAAGCTTACCCTGTAGTGACACACCTCCTCTAACAAGACCACACCTCCTCCTACAAGGCCACACCTCCTAATAGTGCCACTCTGCATGGCCAAGCATTCCCACACAAGTCAATGGGGGCCACTCCTATTCAAACCACCACATTCCATTCCCTTCCTCCATAGGGCTGTAGCTGAAAAAATAATGCAGAAATGCACCCAGTCCAACCACAGAAGTCCCCATAGTCTATCACAGTCTCAAACCTGTTTAAAAGTCCAAAGTTCAAAGTCTCTTCTGAGACTCATGCACTCTCTCAATTGTAATCACCATAAAATCAAAAAACAGACCACATACTCTTAACATGTAATGGCACATGACATACATTAGCATCCTAAAAGGGAGGACAGGGAACATAATGAATGGGAATGGACCAAAACAAGACCAAAACCAGCCGGGCAAATGCCAAACTTTGTATCCCATGTCCATGTTAAAACACTTCAGCTCTCCACACGTCAGCAGCCCTCCTTGGGTCTCCAAGGCAACCTGGGTTTACCTTTCAGAGCCTCAGGCAATGGCCTCTCTGGGCCTCCATGCAGGGACACCCTGACTCCTGCTGGGCCTCGTTCCTTAGTCATGGGGTGGGGGAGACTCTACAACCCCTTTCTTCTCTCCTTGACTCTAAAGCCAGAACCTCGTGGCCAAAGCTGCCAAGTCCTGCTGCTTGCTGGGGCTGGAGCATGGCTCCCTGTTCAGTTACATCTGCACCAGCTGTCTGTTTTGATGGCTTCCTTCACTGCCTAAGCTCAGTTGTCCTGGAACTCACTCTGTAGACCAAGATAGCCTCAAACTCAAAGATCCACCCACCTCTGCCTTTGGAGTGCTGAGATTAATGGTGTGCACCACCACACCCAGCCCTGAACTTTCTATAATTCCTTTTCCCAAATTGGAAGCTTAGCTGGGTGAGATCTTGCCCCAGAGGTCATTTAAAACCAGGCTCCCCTGCCTCCTCCACAACCCCCATCAGACAGGGTTTCTCTGTGTAGCCTTGGCTTTCCTAGACTCACTTTGTAGACCAGGCTGGCCTTGAACTCAGAGTGCTGGGATTAACACTAGGCTTTTCTTTAATCTGTTTATCTCCTTTAACACAGGACTTAGCACCATTCCACTTCCTGGTGACCCTTTTCTCCTTAAACTGTACATTTAAAATATTTTTCCACACTCAGTTTGCTCCTTAAGTGTGAACACTGATAACTACACAACAGAGTCAATACTAGGTTGTTTTGAAATTTCCTCTACCAATACAACTAATCCAAAACTTTTCAATTTAGCCTCAGGCAGACTTTTCAGACAAGGGTAGAAAGCAACCACATTCTTTGCCAAAATACCACAAGACTGATCTCTAGGCCACATACAAATATTCTCCTCTGAAACTTGTTGAGCTCAACTCCCACCGTCCAAATCGCCCTCAGCACCACTGTCTTCCATGGCTGCCAGTTTGGCCCATTCAGCTTCACTTAATGCAAAGCTCCAAAGTTCCCATTCCTCCAGGCAAAGGCCCAGTCAGGCCTGTCACACAACACCCCACTCCTGGCACCACCTTCTGTCTTAGGGTTTCTACTGCCGTAAAGAGACACCATAAGCACAGCAACTTTATAAGGAACACATTTAACTGGGGTAGGTTTGTAATTTTCAGAGGTTTAGTCTATTATTCTCATGGCAGGAAGCATGGCAGCATGCAGGCAGCCATGGTGCTGAAGAAGGTGAGAGTTCTACATCTTGGTCCACAGGCAGTAGGAAGAGAATGTCACAGTGAGTGTGGCATAAGTTTCAAAGCCCACCCCTAGAGACACACTTCCTCAAAAAAAGCCACACTATTCCAACAAGGCCTCAGTCCCTGGCCAAGCACTCGAACCCTTGAGTCAGCGGGGCCATTCCTATTCAGACCCCCACAGGTGGGTTTTATCTATTCCCTGATTATAGCCCTAAGGGATTTTAGCCCCTGTCAGAGGCTCAGACATTACACTAGCAACAGGGAGCTATTTCTCTTGGTCAAGAGAATGGAATCTATCTTTGGCCTTAGGTGGAAACCTAACATTTCAAGCTACCCAAAATCCTGGAGTTAATGTAGTTTGGCCAGCCAATTACCTGGCTAAGGGACCATCTCACAGCTAAATAGATTCTCCTTAAGCCATGCTGTAGAGATTGGGGAACTAAATCCCCCGTTAGTGAAATAATATACTTTTCCTTCCCAGAAAACAATCCTCTGGTGAAGTGGCCTATGGAGCAGCAGCCATGGAATGTGTTAGTCCTACCCACTTTCCTGGATCTTTAATCGGAGAAGAGTAACTTTTTCTTTTCTTTCTGTATCTTTCCTAAGCATGTATTCCTCAATTTCAGATGGGGAACTAAAACCCAAAGGACGGAAATGCCTTCCCAGACCATGATCTAAATTCTAATTTGAAATGACACACAGTTCAAGTGAGGCTTAACAATCTCATGAGTTTTTACTAAATAGTATTAAGGAAAAAAAATTTAAAGAATACCTTTTTTAGGGAGCAATTCTTGATAGTAAAGTGAGTAAGTAGAAAGGGTTGTCCCTACCTATCTCATGCCTCAGCATTCCCTCCAGCCAGTGCTCTCGTGCAGTAGAAATATTGATGGTTAGGGTTGGGCATCCATTTACTACTGTCATGGATGCCCTGGAAAGCAGGTCTTCAGTGAGATGAACTACGATCTAGCAAGGGGAAAAACACATATATAGCGCTGGTGAGATGAGTCAGTGGGTTAGGATGCTCAACACCAACGCAGACAGTCCAATACCAACATGCTAGAAGGGGAATCAACCTCCACATACATATACATATCTAATTACATACAACAAATAAGTACAACAGGGATGTACACATATACAAAACGCAAAGGGAGAGGGGAGAAAGTTTTTACAAAAAAATAACAGGCCTATACATTATCTAAACTAAATTAAACTAATGTATATCCAATTATATTTGAATCTTCTAATTTGCTTTATTTTTGACCCTTATAATTTTAACCCTCTGAGAATTTAAAAACCTTCATTGGATTGAAAGGAAAATGAAGGAGGCCAGTTGTGATAGCACATACCTTTAGTCCTACCACTTAGGAGGCAGAGGCAGGAGGATCTCTGTGAATTCCAGTCCACCCTGGTCTATATAGCAAGTTCCAGGACAGTTAGGACTGAAAAAAAGAGACCCTGTCTTTTTTTTTTTTCAAGATAGGGTTTCTCTGCGTAGCCTTGACTGTCCTGGACTCGCTTTGTAGACCAGGGCTCGAACTCACAGCGATCCACCTGCCTCTGCCTCCCGAGTGCTGGGATTAAAGGCGTGCGCCACCATGCCCAGCCAAGAGACCCTGTCTTAAAAAACAAACAAACAAACACACAAACAAAACAAAAAAGAACAAAGAAAGCGGAAAAGAAAGTAGATGGCTGTGCTAAGGAATACAGAAGAGACTAGGGAAACCAAGGCAAGAAGGAACACAGTCTAGGATGCAGGCCAGCCTGAGTAACTCAGTGAGATTCTGTCTTAAGCAAAAGTAAGAAGAGGAGATAGAGCGTCATGGTAGATCACTTGCCCACGGCCTCTTATTCAATTCTCAGTACTTTAAAGGGGGGAGTGGTGAGAAGGCTCAATGGGCAAAGATGCTTGCCTGAAAACTGGCAACTCAAGTTCGAGCCCCAGAACCTGCACAGGATGAAAGAACCAGCATGGGGTGTGTGTGTGTGTGTGTGTGTGTAAGAGACCTATAGGTAACACACACGCACGCATGCGCACACACATATGCACACGCGCGTGCACACACACACACACACACACACACACACACACACACACAGGGGGTGGGGAGAGAGAGGGAGAGAGAGAGAGAGAAGAGAGAGATTCCCTGTCAGTGCCGAGGCTTTGAGACTGATAAGACTGGTCTATCAATAAGAGAACACTGCAGAAAATTCTCTAATGATTCTCATTGAGTGACCACATAATGTTATAAGCTAAACACATAAGAAGGACAATTAGAGCAAAAGAAAGGTGCCAAGATCCCAACCGAGTCAGTAAATAGGACTGATCACACAAAACCCGCACGAAGAAGACTGGAAGTCACTGCAAGTGCCAACATCACAGCCACGTCCCCAAGTTTCCCATGGTGCGTACCTCACCGAGGCAGCCTTCCTTCATCATGTACTTCCTAACATGACTCCAGATTCGTGTTTTAGACAACAAGCTACCACCTGTAGCTTGTTCAAATTTTTCATAACTTCCATATTTCTGTAAAGTCAGCTCCATAATATTGATGGCCTGTAAAAGAAAGGGAGATAAAGACGTGAACAGCTCACACCACTCTTGAGACGAAGCTAGCTACCCATGGCCTTACTTGTCAGGACCTGCTCAGACTGGCTGCTGCTGAGTTAAGCCGGCACTCCAGCTGCACGCTTTTCTAGACTTACCCTGTCTCCACTGACTTTCCACAGTGTGCATAGACGCCTGTGAGCTCACCCATGCCCTTGCTGGCACAGGGGCCACTCCTACTGACTTTCCACAGTGTGCACAGACGCCTGTGAGCTCACCCATGCCCTTGCTGGCACAGGGGCCACTCCTACTGACTTTCCACAGTGTGCATAGACGCCTGTGAGCTCACCCATGCCCTTGCTGGCACAGGGGCCACTCCTACTGACTTTCCACAGTGTGCATAGACGCCTGTGAGCTCACCCATGCCCTTGCTGGCACAGGGGCCACTCCTACTGACTTTCCACAGTGTGCATAGACGCCTGTGAGCTCACCCATGCCCTTGCTGGCACAGGGGCCACTCCTGGTCTAAACAGATCCTCCCAGGGCCACACGGTAAGACTGACTGAAAAGCGGGGAAGTGAGGGGTGGGGACAAAAGAAACACTCTTCTTTGCTGTCTTCTTGTCTCTTTAGCCAGAGGTACAGGGGCTCAGTGCTGCTCATCCTGCCTGTAACTGCTGCCAGGAAAAGCAGGGCAGAAAGGAACGTGCCTTCTTGACAAGATACATGGGGGGTTGAAAGAACTCTTGAAGTTCATCATAAGATTAAAACTAGCCTTAGAGATTAAATTCTTCATCTATAAAATGAAAATCTCTCTATACAATGTTCATCATTGTCTTTGATGAGAAGACAAAGACTGTGAAAAATCTGTGTTCTGCTAACAGATCTGCATTTGGTTTACTTGCTGATTTTGTTTCTGCTTAGTAATCTGGAAATCTGATCATCAGAAGCCACTTCCAGTCACGCGCTAACAAACTAACCTCTTGTCTCAAGTGCAGGGTCACTCAGTGGAAACCTACTTATAATGGGGACACTGACACACAAGGCAGCAACAGTTAGGAGGCCTACTTTCCTAGTAAGGCCCCACGACTCGGCAGTGTGATAGAAGGTGTGTCATCTACCTTCCCCAGCTTGGTCTAGTCACTCGAAACATGGACAAGCACGTCCTTGCCCTACTTACCTTACAGAACTGCTGTAAGGACAAATGGACACGGGAGCCCATGCTCTGTAATATATTTCCCAGGTCACTGCACAGTAATGAACTGAGCAGAACGTCTAGCCTTTAATTTTAGAAATCAGGGTAAATGTTTTGCCTACTAAGTTTTTTTTTTTTTTAATTAGAGGCAGTGTCTTTCCTACCTTGCTATTATCAAACCCCAATACTCCATTTCCTTTCTTTTCAGAAAATTGCAAAATCTAAGAATTTTCTCCTTAATTCTGAATAGCTCCTCATATTCCTAGACTCAATAGACCATTTTATCTTAAACAGTCTTTGTGTATGTGTGTGGGGAGCAGGGGGCATGGTCAGATAGGGTCTCATGTAGCCCTGGCTGTGAGCTATGTAGCCAAGGATGACCCTGAACTTTTGGTTGTGCTGCCTCTAACTCCCAAGTACTAGGATTATAGGCACTGTACCCTTAATCCCAGTTTTTAAAAAATTACAGCAAGGGCACAGAGAGATGACTCAGAGCTTAAGAACACTGGTGGCCCTTGCAGAGGATCCTGGCTTGATTCCCAGCACTTACATGGCAACTCACAACTATCTGTGACTCCAAGAGCACCAAGCACACACTTGATGCAGACATACAAGCAGGCAAAATGCTCACATATAGAATAAATTTTTAAAAAACCTGGCAGTATTAGGGAATAAGCCTGGCACCTCATACACTCTAGACAAGAGCACTAGCACCAAACTATAGCTTTGACTACGAACTTGACACAGGCTAGAGCTGTGAGAGAGAAACTTCCTAGATTAGATTGTCCTGTTAACTGTCTATGGAGGACTGCCTTGATTGTCAACTGATGTAGGGGAGCTTAGCCCACCGTGTGTGGCATCATTTTCTGGACAGGTAGACCTGGACTGTATAAAAAGCCAGGTAAGCATGTCCCGGCCCATGAGTGAGCCATCAAGAGCACATGGTGGCTCACAACCATCTATAATGAGATCTGGTGTCCTCTTCTAGCATGCTGGCACACATGGGGGCAGAATACTGTGTAAATAATAAATTCTTTTTTTAAAAAAGGCATTTCCATTGGTTTCTGTTATACTCCCTTAGCCTGGTCAGAGTAATGCTTCATGGAGTTCCAAGCAGCCCTGCCTTCCCTCAGTGACGGACCAAACCCACGAGACAAGATAAACTTCCTCCTCCCTTCTGCTCCTTCTGGTCACAGCAACAGAAATGAAGCTATAGCAGCAGCCTGGCCGGCTCATACTGGACAGCTTTCTGCCTCAGCCTCTTGAGTGCTGAGGTGACTGTACATATAACCTCAAAGGCTGTCTTCAGCCCCCAGGGGAGGTAAATCAATAATATTTTCACAATTATAAAATTTAATTTATGGGGCCGGGCAGTGGTGGTGTATGCCTTTAATCCCAGCACTCGGGAGGCAGAGGCAGGTGAGTCGCTGTGAATTCAAGGCCTGCCTGATCTACAAAATGAGTCTAGGACAGTCAAGATAACATAGATATACCTTGTCTTGAAAAACCAAAAAAAAAAGAATGTTTAAAAGCTGTATACATTAGGTATGATAGCACACTGCTGTAATCCCAGGACTTAGATTTATTTACCTTGAAGCTCTATGTGGGGTGGCACATACATGCATGGATGGGAGATGATCAAAGGACAACTTGCTGGAGTCAGTTCTTTCCTGCTAATCTCGTGGGTTTTGGGATTGACTTCTCTGAGGTCCTCAGGCTTGGCGGAAGGAGCCTTTCCCTGCTGAGCCATCTCACCAGCGTAATCCTAGCTGCTGGGAAGTGGAAGCAGGGAGATGCAGAGTTCTATGCTCTCCTCAGCCACACTCTGGGAGGTTAGCCTGGGTTACTAGATCCTGTCTCTAGTGCCTCCATAAAGCGATGTCGCACGTACAAGACCCTGGGTTTGATCTCCCGTACCCCAAGAGAAAAAAGCTGACTATAAAAACACAAACAGTGCAGTCTACCTAACCCTTATCTGTGGCCTAGCTACTGAGCTACAAGTTCATAGTCCCAAGTCAAAGCATCAGATAGTGTCTTCTAGTCAGAGAACACAGGGCAGAGTCTGTTGATTTTGATATCCGCAACATAGTTCCAAACAGGCGTGACCCAAAACACTCACCTGCAAAGCTGTTACCATGTACCTCACCATCCCTGGTGGGGGTTGATTACGGAGGACATTGAGGCATCTCCTTTTGCTTACACAGTGGTAGATAATCGCTTTAGCTACACAGCAATGAACTACTACTACAGAAGTGGTATTTTACCTGCTTAAGAAAGCGGTCAGAGGCGTTGCTGTGTTTGGCTAACACGCCTGGCAGCGCGGGATTGGCATACTCAAACTGAGGGTTGTAAGTGTAGTCTGACTTGAAGAACCGCAGCTTCTCCTTCTCCAGGTTGGTGGGCTTTATAGCAGTGAGTATGCAAAGCTTCTTCCCAGAAGGGTCTTCTCCTTTCTCAAAGCTTCTGCACAGCTGCAGCTGCAGCTTTGGCTTCGGAACAGGGGTCAGACAGCGGTGCCTGGCCTTGCTTTTTGGTTTAGGTGGCAGTGCTATGCCGTTCCCTGAAACAGAGATATCACGGGTAAACTTTATAGGACTTGGTACTGAACTAGTGACAAAACCAGCAGGCTGCCTCTCCAGGCAGTACCAAGAAGCACTGCTTGTCACAGGCACCAGGGCTGTCATCCTGTTAGGATCTTTGCTACAAGAGGAACCAGGAGATTTGCTGGGCTTTCTACGGCGTTTGGAGCAGGCAGAGGAACACTGCTTTTGTGTGTGGTGCTTTCTCTCCTCCTTGCTCTGTAGTAGAACATTGTAACTACTGGTCCCAGTTGTGAAAGTGTCCTTGAGAACTCCAGAGGACAAATTCGAAAAGCTTCTTTTGCTGTCAGTGGTCAGTGCCTCTTCTGCATTGAGAACAGACTTCTTAGCAAACTCATGCTCAGGCCAGTGAAGCTTTTCTGTGATAATAAAACCAAAACAAACAAACAACAGAGATGCCAGATGAAGCAAACTGCTTGTTAAATGGAAACTAGACTGTGTAATATCAAAGCACCATCTATCCTGGCAGTGGTGGCGCATGCCTTTAATCCCAGCGCTCAGGAGGCATTGGCAGGCGGATCTCTGTGAGTTCGAGGCCAGCTTGGTCTACAAAGTGAGTTACAGGACAGCAGGGGCTGTTACACAGAGAAACCCTGTCTTCGGAGAGGGGGAAGCAAGCATCAACCAAGATACTTTTGAACTTAACACAAAGAATCATGGGTAAAGAAAGGAAGAGCGCTGGAGTGCTCCCTCCACCTGCCACCTCAGAACTCAGGAGACTGAAGCAAAAGGACTGCCTGGCATGTGAGTACCAGTGAGTACCAGTGAGAACCAGTGAGAACCAGTGAGTACCAGCAAGACCTTATCTTAAAACAAACTGCAGCTGGGCATGGTGACCAGAGACTTTAATCCTAGCACTTGGGAGGCAGAGGCAGGTGGATCTGAGTTGAAGACTGGTCCATCAAGTTCTAGCAAAGTCAAGGCTACACAGAAACAAATAAAATTAAAACAAACACCCCCCACACACACACACACAAACCCAAAAGGTACAAACATGACTGTCTTTTTCTACCTGAAAAACATTTTTAAGATTTGAGATGATCAGATGTGTGTTTAAGAATGTTTTAGCAACCAGGCATGGTGGTGCACGCCTTTAATCCTAGTTCTCAGGAGGTAGAGGCAAGTGGATTGATATGAATTCGAGGCCAGCCTGGTCTACAGAGTAAGTCCAGGACAGCCAAGGCTACCCAGAGAAACCCTGACTCGAAAAAGCAAAGAAAAAATTAAATTAAAAAAAGAAACAAAGAATGTTTTAGTGCACATGGTGGCACACACATTTAATCCCAGCACTCAGAAGGCAGAGGCAGAGGCAAAGGCAGGCAGATTGCCGTGAGTTGGAGGCCAGCCTGACTAAGAGAGTTCTAAGACATCCAGGGCTATTACACAGAGAGAGAGAGAAAAAAAGATTTTAGTAAGATCAGTCACTATTAATAACTGGCTAAGAGCTGGGGTGTGGCTTAGTGCCAGAATGTTTGCTATTTCTCCAGCACAGAAAAACACCACCAATGCTAATGTTGAGGGTAGAAGTGGAAGCGCATGCCTGCCTGTCATCCCCAAACCTGAAAGGCAGAGTCAGGAGGATCAGAATTTCAAGGTTATCCTTAGCCAAATACTTCCAGGCCAGCCTGTGCTACATGAGATGCTGTTGCCAAAAAAGAAAAAGAATATGTGATTCCTATTACAAAAGTCTCAGTATACTAAGTGGCAAGTTGAAGACTTTGTCTTTATGTGTCATAACAGCTAAGAGTCGCACAGACTGCTCATGCGCTAGCTTCACAGCTGTCAGCTGGGCGCGGTGGCTCACATGCGCAGTTGCAGCGCTTCAGGGATGGAAGGGAAGATCAAGCCCAAGATCATCTTTATCTACACAGAGAGCTCTAGGATATCCTGCGGCACATGAAACCCTGTCTCAAAAATTAATTTGTTATTTATATCCCTTCATGTCTTTAATAAACATCTATGTAGCCGGGCGTGGTGGCGCACACCTTTAATCCCAGCACTCGGGAGGCAGAGGCAGATGGATCGCTGTGAGTTCGAGGCCAGCCTGGACTACAAAGTGAGTCCAGGACAGTCAAGGCTACACAGAGAAACCCTGTCTCGAAAAACCAAAAAAAATAAACATCTATGTAATACATAGGTAAGCCTCTCCTGTGCACAGTCTGCTTTTCCCCTCTGGTGCTGGGGATTGAACCCAAGGCCTTTGCACTCCAGGTGAGCATGCTACCTTTCAGTTACAGCCCCAGTCCTGCGGCTGACTCCTGACTCTGAGCACAAGGCATTCCCGTGAAGCCTTTTACAGATAGTTAAAAAGGAGTCATGGTCAGCGCACAAGGACAGGCTCTGGGCATGCTCCCAGCAGAGCCTAGGAATGAAGGCAAACAGCCCTCAAAGGACACTTACCTAAACAATAAAATATCCCAAACTACCTCATGTCAAAGTAGAACAGGGTCTAGAACTCACTATGCATTCTACACTGGCTTCAAACTCACAGTAGTCCTCTTCCTTGGCTTCCCAAATTCTGGGATTATAGAGGTAGGTTGTCATGCTTGGCTCTACTGATTTTTAAAAGATGAATATTCAGTGTAAAAATGGATTGATTCTGAAAACAGTATTCTTTCTTTCTGTTGTTCTGGGTTTTTTTTGTTTTTTTGTTTTTTTGTTTTTGTTTTTTTTTTTTTGAGACAAGGTTTCTCTGTGTAGCTTTGGCTGACCTGGACTCTCTTTGTAGACCAGGCTGGTTTGGAACTCATAAGATCTACCTGCCTCTGCCTCCCAAGTGCTGGGATTAAAGGTGTGCGCCACCACCGCCAGGATGAAAACAGTATTCTTAACATCAAAGGGTTAACTAATTTATTTTATTTACTCATAAATTGCCAGGGACCTCCAAATTAATCTTTTTTTCCTATTTCAAAACCTATTAAGACAGGGTGTGGTGACACACAAGTTTAACCCTAGAATCAGAGGCAGAGCCAGGTGGATCTCTGTAAATTCAAGGTCGGCCTAATCTACATAGTGAACTCCAGGTCAGCCAGAACCACATCGAGAAACTCTGTCTAAACAAAAACCAAAACCTTATTATATGTCAGAATACCTTTTACATAGCCCGCCCGAGGATGCAGGTGTACCCTACCTTACCACGCATGGGTGAAGCCCTGGATTCAGTCCCCGCTGCACCAACTAACAGTGTTGCAGCACACTTGGGAAGGAAGTGCAGGCAGCAGGACCATTAGTTCAAGGATATCTTACGTGACATAGTGTTTGAGACCAGCTTAGGCCATAAAAACAAATACTAAAAAAACTAAGCCAGGTAAATGGTGGCACACACCTTTAATCCCACACTCAGAGGCAGAGGCAGGAGGATTGCTGTGAGTTCCAGGCCAGCCTGGTTTACAAAGCGAGTACAGGACAGTCAAGGCTACACAGAGAAAGCCTGTCTCAAAATAAATAAATAAATACATAAATAAGCCCCTCACCCTCCCTTGAGGGGCTCACACCCACATGTCAGTGTGTCTACTTCCACTCCCAGGTCTCCACTTTGAGAAGCCCCGCCCCACCAGTGCTTTCGTGGGTGTATCCTGCTTCCTTGAGTGCCTCCCTTACCTTTGGTTTTTGGTTTTTAGGTTTTTCCGAGACAGGCTTTCTCTGTGTAATAGCTCCTGACTGTCCTAGACTTGCTTGCTTTGTAGACCAGACTGGCCTTGAACTCACAGCAATCCACCTGCCTCTGCCTCCTGAGTGAGTGTGGGGGACTAAAGGCGTGCAGCACCATGCCCGGCTTCTTATCCTTGTTTTTACACCTATATCAAAATATATTTAGCCCACTCTTTGGGGGGTACACCTGGAGGAGTAGGAGGGAGAAGTTGGAAGTGCATACGATGGTTAACACGTATGGAATTGCAAAGAATAAACAAAAGATAGTCTCTTGAAAACAATAATCCTGATTGCAAAAATAAAGCTCCTGCCAAAATGTTCATGGAGGAGTAGGAAGTAGGGGAGAGGGTGCCCGACAGAACTCCGCTCCTCAGGAGTCCTGGCATTCCAGTTCACTTGTTAGTGTCTACTGGAGGCCTGGTTCCATCTGTGCTACAGTCTCCCAGTGACGATGAGGCCAATCTTGCCAAGTGCTGGACAGTCCATACTATCCAGCAAAGTGGGCCACCTGGCCGTCCTGTGTGAAACTCCCCTAAGATGTGTAGAATTAATTTCCCAGTCGCACTAATCCTATTTCAGTTATATTAAATGGTACAGAACCTGAGTTGTTTGTGGTGGTTCATATAGTTAATCACAGTACTTGGAAGGCTGAGGTAGTACTCTTGTGAGTTAAAAATGAGCCAAACTACAGAACAAGAATCTGTTTCAAAACACACACACAAGGCCTGACAGTGGTGGCACATGCCATTAATCCCAGCACTCAGGAGGCAGAGGCAGGTGGATCTCTGTGAGTTCAAGGCAGCCTGGCCTACAAAGTGAGTCCAGGACAGACAAGGCTAACACAGGGAGACCTTGTCTCAAAAAAACAAAACAAAACAAAACAAAACAAAACAAAACAAACCTGCCCCACCAAAAGATGACTAGTATTAATCCATTAAAATTACTTCTCAGCACTAGCACTCTGGTAAATACGTTGAACTTGCCAACGTAACAAAAGCTTCATATGTATCTAGAGCAGGAGAAAAGGACACTCAGGTTCCCGGCTTCAGCCCCAGCTCTGTCAATGACGCTCTGTCATCAAAGCCGTCAGGGGCGCCTGTTCCTGTCTAAGAGCATGGAGAAGGGACGCTGCGCAGTCACAAGTGTTTCACCACTGGGGATGGGTTAGGTGTCTAAAGAACAACAAGAGGAGGGAGACGAGCAAAACCTGGAAAAATACCAGTCAGTAGACTCTGGCCTACAAAACGGTACTTCTCCCTTTTCTTTTTGTTTTTCTGTTCTGGGTCTATCTTCCTTCCTTTCTTGTTTTCAGCTCAGCATTTTGTTGCTTTGGTTTCAACGTGTCTTTTTGTATGTATTTGAGTGAATGTAGGCCACTTATTACAGGTACCCTCAAATGCCAGAAGAGATGTTTGGAACTCTTGGAACTATTGTTCCTGGCATTTGTGAGTACATGGATATTGGATCTCTGGTCCTCTAAAAAGCAGCAGGCACTCTTACCTGCTGAGCCATCCATACATACACACACACACACACACACACACACACACACACACATTTTTTTTTTAAATCAAAGCATTCCTGTGTCCCCCTGGTTGTCCTTGACCTCCCTTCATAGACAAGGCTGGCCTAGAACTCAGGGATCTGCTTCTGAGTTCTGAGCTTTGAACCTATGGTCTTGTACATGCTAAGTGGCTAGCTGTTCTGCCTCTTAGCTATGCTCCTAGCCAAATGAAAATGTCATGATGCACTCATAAAACCTGACAACTTGCATAAATGTTGCAATAGGATGCGTGACGGCAAACAGAAGTGTAAAACAGAACACAAAAACCCCATAATGTCCAAAGATAAACTTTAATGTTATCAAGACTTCCCCACTTAAGCACAAATGATATCTATCAGTAGTAGAAAGGATGTATTAATTTATCAGAATTCTAGAGTATTCTGCAATGAAAATGAAACAGATTACAAGTGACAATGTTGAGGAACATCAGGTAATGTTGAATAATTAATAATGGGATCAAAAGAGAACATGATTCTATTTATGTGTAGTTCAGGACAGTAAAACTAGCCTAGGTTTCTGTGTTTTGCTGGTAATCGCAGCATTTAGGGGAGGTGGAGACGGAGAGGCCAGCCTGGGCTACACCATGAGTGCCAAGCCAATCTGGGCAAGAAAGAGACCCTATCTAAAACACAACCTCCTCTGCAGGTTTTATTTCATCAGTCCTGTTTACTGACTGAATTGGGATCTTAGCACCTTTCTTTTGCTCTTACTGTCTGTCATTCTTTTTGTTAGTTTGTTTGGTTTGGTTGTTTTTTTTTTTTTTTTTTTTGAGACAGGGTTTCTTTCTGTAGCCTTGGGTCTGCCTAGCTCTTCTTTTTTTTTTATTTTTTATTTTTTTATTTTTTGGTTTTTCAAGACAGGGTTTCTCTGTGTAGCCTTGGCCATCCTGGACTCTCTTTGTAGACCAGGCTGGCCTTGAACTCACAGTGCTCCTCCTGTCTTTGCCTCCTGAGTGCTGGGATTAAAGGCGTGCAGCACCACGCCCGGCCTTATTGTCCTTCTTATGTGTTTAGCTTATAACATTATGTGGTCACTCAATGAGAATCATTAGAGAATTTTCTGCAGTGTTCTCTTATTGATAGACCAGTCTTATCAGTCTCAAAGCCTCTTACAGAAAACAGAAAACAACAAATTTCATGCAGCCAAATTCTCTACTGTTTCTTCTCAAGTATTTCTTTCCCTGGGCTACCTCCCTGTTTCCCTTTTCATAAGCGTGGAGGTGGGGTGGGGTGGGGTAGAAGGGGGCAGGGGTTTGTCTGCATGTGCAAAACCAGGGGTAAGCAATTGTACACTACGAAGAGCTCTGAGTTTTGTTGTTGGGAAAGGAAACTGCAAACATAGCAATTACAATCAAGGTGTCAGGAGAGTCTGGTAGGAAGTGAAAACTGTTCTAAAGGTGCTTTTTGAATTGAGAAAGAAGTAGCTATTACCAAACAGCCCACAAGGAGTACCTAGGGAGAGAGTGATGCGCTGAGGGGCTGACGTGATAGGAGTTAGGAGGTCAGGGGATGGGAAAGAAAAAGAAAAAGCTTATGCTTGCTATCAATAGGGTGCCGCCGAAGCACTCTCAGCAGGGAGGATGAGGTGCATGCTAAGCATGGTGGTTCACACGTGTAACTAGGGCTTGGGAGGCAAAGGCAGGAGAAGCTCCAATCTGAGGCCAACATGGGCTACACAGTGAGGCTGTTTCTAAAAACCGAAAGAAAATCAAGAATAGTTGGCTCAGGCTATTCCCAGAACTCTGGAAGCTGAGGCAGGTAGATCTCACAAAACAAAACTAGAAGCAAAAAGCAATAAATAAATAAATAAATAAAAATAAAAAGAGTAAAATATAACATGAAGTCCTGGGCTCCTGGGATTGTAGGTGTGAGCCACCATGCAAGGATTCTGCGGGTTTTGTGTTTGAGACTGGATCTCACAGATCCCAGGCTGGCCTCAAAGTGCAGCTGAGGAGGACCGTGAACTACTACTGATCTTCCAAATCTTAGACTGCAGTTGCAGCCACCATGCTGAGCTGTTGCGTGGGGCCCTATGGGAAAGAACCTTATCCTAGGAAGGTGTGGCTCCTCACAAGATTCTCGAGACAGGGTATCTGTGAGTCCTTATCGGTCACAGCTACAAAGCAAGGCAGTGTATCTAAAAGAAAAGAGACAGAGAAGAGAGACAAAGAAAGGGAGAGAGAGAAGGGGAGATAAAAAGGTTACAAGAGGTGAGCTAGGTGTGATGTTGCAGCCTGTAATCCGCAAGGCTCAGGATGCTAAGGCAAGAGGCCACTCTGCTAAGTAGAAGGACACAGGGAAGCAAGAAACAAAGGATCAAGGGAGGGAGGGGAGGAGGAGCAAGAGAGGAAAGAAGAGAAACCTTTTCTGATTTAATACCATTTCTAAGCAACACACATCTTTTCTATAGCTTCCTCTTCTGTGTCATCTTACCAGTCTAATCCGCGTTTCCACTAGGAAATCACATACAGATCATAGTCCATTGTGACTAAGTCAAGAGTGGCGACCAGAGAAACTGCTTCGGTTTTGAAATTTGAAATGTAAATGCCACGTTAACTCTCTATTTATAGCTTTTCTTTCCCACTTGAACTTCTGATCCCCCTACTCCATATCTTGTATGGAAGGCTCTTAAGTGTGCACCACCACTCCGGGGTTATATGGTGCTGGCTACCAGAACCAGGGTCGCTTGCACACAAGGAAAGCACTCTCTCAACTGAGCCACATCTCCAGCACCCCAGCCCTTTACATTTATTTTGGAATAGGCTCTCAATAAATTACCCACAAAGACCTTGAACTTGCCATCTTTCTGATACAGCTTCTCATGTAGCTGGGATTACAGGCCTGTGTCATCAGATTAGCCTATTTATTGCTTTTCAAAGAAGAAAAGGGAACGTATTCTCATCAGTATTCTTTTTTTTTTTTTATTTTATTATGTATACAGTATGCATCCAATCACATTATAGATGGTTGTGAGCCACCGTGTGGTTGCTGGGAATTGAACTCAGGACCTCTGCAAGAGCAGTCAGTGCTCTTAACCTCTAAGCTATCTCTCCAGCCCCTCATCAGTATTCTTATCACAATTAAGTTCTTCTGCTAAAGGGAAGAGAATGACCCCCTGACCCCCTGACCCCCGAGTCGGCCATGAAGAAGTTAGAGGACAACAACACACTCGTGTTCACTGGGGATGTCAAGGCTAACAAGCACCAGGTCAAACAGGCTGTGAAGAAACTCTATGACATCGATGTGGCCAAAGCCAATACCCTGACAAGGCCTGACAGAGAGCAGAAGACATATGTTTGACTGGCTCCTGATTATGATGCTCTGGATGTTGCCAACTAGATTGGGATCATCTAAACTGAGTCCAGTTGGCTAATTCTAAATACACACTTTTTTCACCATTAAAAAAAAAAAAAAAGGACGAGAATGAGGATCCAAGACACCATGCTAAGTGAGGGAAAGTCAGAATAGTATAGGGTATGTTTTCAGCTGCAATCTCTTCATAAAGGTTTTAGTTGTCCCATTTATTGATCGATATTTCAGCAAAAAGTATGGACTAAAGCAGAATCTGTATAATAAGTTAATAATAATAATAATAATAATAATAATAATAATAAAACCGCTTTGTACAATGGTGGATGTATAAGAATACCAGAGACAAAAGTTTTCCTAAGGCTTTGTTTCACTGCTAAATTACCTAAATCAGAAAATGCAGACTAAGTCGACACTGAGTTCAAATCCAGCCTGGTCTACAGAGTGAGCTCCAGGACAGCCAGGGATACACATGGGGGAAAAAAAGAAAGAAGGAAAGAAAGAAAGTGTAAGGCCAAGTTGGTCTGGTGCTTGAACTCAACTATTGACTAAATTATGGGGAAAGAACTGATCCAACAAAGGTAGGTCTTCTGTTGAAAAGACTCCATCCTCAAGCCCCTGTCTCTCCATACTCAGGCAGCTCACTGTGCTGCGGCTATCAGCACACCTATTCTCTAATGCTATACTTTAATCATACACTACACTAATCATATACTACAATAATATTTAATCATATTCTCACTACAATGACTTTAGGTTTGAGGGAGATTATTTTAATAGGTGTAATTTTTTTTTTTTTTTAGTACTGTAATTTCTAAACCCAGTGACTCACACAGGGACAGAATCTATTTTCTTCAAGGCAATGTTTTCAACTGGATAAAAGAGAGAGTATTTTGCCACCCACAGGACATTTTTGGTTGTCACAATTCTCTATGTGTAAAAAAACAGTCGCTTACAATAAAGAATCAATTCCTCCACTACTGAACTGCTGAACTTGCGAAGCCTTGATCTGCATTATAAGGAGGATTGGCATTTTAAGTTAAAGTATTTTTAGTGTACAAAAGAATGTGGTTTTTTCTGATATTTCCTGGGCTTTAGGGTGTTATTGTTGTTGTTCTGTCAACACAGGGTTTCTCTGTGTTATCTTGGCTGCCCTGAATTCACTTTGTAGACCAGGATGGCCTCCAACTCACAGAGATTCACCTGCCTCTGTCTCTCAAGTGTTGGGATTACAGGTGTGCACCAGCTCAATAGTTCCTGTTTTAAACTTAGTTTATGGTAAGCAAGTACTCTCTCTATCAGTCCCATTATGACATCCTCAAGCATGTATTATCATTGAGACCTGCTTATGTATTTGGCCCTGACTTCTGCCAGGATTGATATTTTAAAGTAACTTTTGACTTTCGTATTGTTTGGGGTTTTTGTTTGTACGTTTTTGGAGACAGGGTATCACTGGCTGTCCTGGAACTTGTTGTGTAGACCAGGCTGACTTTAAACTCATAAAACTTGTCCTGCATCAGCCTCGGATATTCTGTTTTAAGATGAAAGAGTAATATCTATACCAAATCACAACTTAAAAAAGCCTAACGCCAACTTAAGTGGCCTCTAAGATACTGGCATTTATAAATGTATGTTTTCTGTCAACATAACAGTGGGGTAAATTGTAGGAATGTACAAAAATCAGTTCTGTGTTTTATAACACCAAACAGCAAATAATATAAAACAATTAAGATAAAAAACTATTTTCACTGAAAAATAACTTAGTTTTTCAATTTAAAAAACTCTGCTGCAACATACAATGACATGAGTTTCAAAGTACCATAATGAAAACTATTACTTTGTATGCTAATTTTAAAAAAATCTAGGCCAGGCATGGTGGTACATACCTGTAATCCCAGCACTTGGAAGGAGAGGCAGGCAGATCTCTGTGAGTTTGAGGCCAGCCAGGTCTACAAAGTGAGTCCAGGGCAGCCAGGACAGAGAAGCCCTGTCTCGAAAAACAAAAAACAAAGCAAAACAAAACAAAAAATCTTAGCTAGTGATGTCCATAACCTCAGCACTCGGGAGACCAAGGCAGGACGGTCATGAGTTCAAGGCCAGACCCTGTCTCAAGACAATTCTGAAAACTGGTCTACTGGGTACTGCAATACCCCAAAGCCAAAAGTTCTAGTCTTTTTTTTAAACTTCAGTTTGGGAATTAGCTGTTTCCCTTAACTCTGTTGTTTTGGTATCTGGCCTCAGAAATGTTTCCATGAAGAACCAAACGCTGGTAAAACGGTCCAGGAACTGTCTAATATTATTAAAGATTTAAAGATGGCAAATATGCATATCTACTTAAAAATGGAAAGGCAATTAAACTTAACAACCTTGTATCTAAACACCTATTCTTATTACATCAATTCAAAATGTTTAAGAATAAACGCATACAAAACACACAGAACATACACGGAAATGTAGAGATGTGTTTCCTACAGCTGATTTTTGTCTGAACATTCTAAAAGATACCACAACTTACTACACGTCTGAAATGCTCTGAAATCAGACTGAACTCTAGATTACACTGTAGAGTGCACAGCTCCTCCTGCCCGCGGCTAGCGCCTGAAGCAGGGAAAGGAGCGCGCTCCCTTCCCTCTGCGAGACTGCTCCAGGTCCACCGAGTGCAGACCCCAAAGCTCTCCGCCCGCTGCAGCCGCGCCACCTGGGCCGAGCCTGCCTGCACTCACCAGTCACACGAATAGACTCCAGCATCGCCCCACAGAAGCCGAGGCCGAGGCCGGCGGGCCTGGCGGCGAAGACTCCTGGAAGGTAGCTCGGGTCCAGCCCGGACAGGACCCGCAGCGCCGAGCGGAGGACGACGTCTGACACAGCGGCTGGAAGGTGTACAGAGGGTTCCACCTGGCCTCAGCGCTGAGAACCCGCCACGGTGACGTCATTGCAACCCCGTTGCTATGAGACGCTCCAGCCTTTTATGCTCACTCGCGCTACCAAACAAACACGCTAGCCGTTGGAGGCGCTCGTGCAACAGACATCCTGCTCGTAAGGAGAGAAACGAACTACAACTCCCAGCGTGCCGAGCGCCGACCATGCAAAGAGTGGGTCCATAGCAGCTTGGGTGTCTCAGAGGAATAGTCCGTTTGCAATTAATAAACAATTTTGAATTTAACAGTTGCGGGGCGGGGGTCTGTATGAGGCTCAAGGGGCCTTAGTTTCGTGCTGGCAATGAGAAACAGAAATGGTGATATTTCCGTCTGGCGCGGTGGCACACACCTGTGATCCCAGCACTCAGGGAGGCAGAGGCAGGAGGATCCTGAGTTCGAGGCCAGCCTGGTCTACAAAGTGAGTCCAGGACAGACAGTGAACGCTACACAGAGAAACCCTGCTTTGGAAAGAAAAGACAGATATGAGAGAGAGAGAGAGAGAGAGAGAGAGAGAGAGAGAGAGAGAGAGAGAGAGAGAGAGAGAGAGAGAGAGACGGCTTTTCTCTATACAGCCTTTGCTGTCCTGGACTCACTTTGTAGACCAGGCTGGCCTCGAACTCACAGCGATCCACCTCCCTCTGCCTCCCTGAGTGCTGGGATTATAGGCGTGCGCCACCACACCTGGCTACCAGAAGAATATTTAATACTGCAGAATGCAGAGTATCTTCAACATCTTCAACACTGTTTTACATTGTGTGCGTGTGTGTGTGTGTGCGCGCGGTCGGTCAGAGGTCAGAGGACAACGTGCAGGAGTCGGTTCTCTCCTTCCACAAACGTGCTCTGGGACTCAAGCTGAGATCTGCCAGGCTTGGTGGTTGGTGCCTTGGCCTGCCGAGCCATCTCTCCAGCCTGCATCTTCCACATTTTTCAGGGTTTTGTTTGTTTTGTAATTGTCAATGCTGAGAACAACATTTTACAAAAGCATATGGTACAAAAATAACAAAAGTATGCTTAGGGAATTTCAGAATGTCAGAAATTCTGCCCTATTCCCAAGACAAAGTTCATTTCAATTAAAAAATAAAACTCAAGTCAGCACATTTTTGGCAGGGACTGTGGTGGTCGTGACATGAGGTTTCATGTAGCCAAGGCTGACTGAGCACTCACTATACAGCTGAGAACTTTGAACTCCTGACCCTTCTCCTCCTCAGCTACTCAAGTGCTGGGATTACAGGAGTGTACCACCACACATGGCTAAAACAACAACTGTACTTAAACATTTTCTTTAAAATGAATGTGGTCTTCTAAAAATTTATTTGTGTGCATGAGTGTTTGCCTTTGTATGTACCATGTGACTGCCTGGTCCCCATAGAGACCAGCAGAGGGCATCCATCATCAGATTCCCTGAAATTGGCTTTGTGGATGCTGTGAGTCACTGTCTCTGTGCTGGGAACTGAACCCAGGTCCTCTGCAAGAGCAGCAAGTGCTCTTAACTACTGAGCCACCTCTTTAGCTCTTCCAACAGGCTGAGCCTGGTAGACTAAGCCTGTGATACCAGCTACTTGGATACAGGGCGAGTACAAGACCAGCTGGGCAGCTTAGTGAAACTCTGTCTCCAAAGAAAAAGTAAGAAGAGGTTGCAGAGCCGGGCGTGGTGGCGCACACCTTTAATCCGAGCACTCTGGAGGCAGAGGCAGGTGGATCTCTGTGAGTTCGAGGCCAGCCTGGTCTACAAAGTGAGTCCAGGACAGCCAAGGCTACACAGAGAAACCTTGTCTCGACAAACCAACCAAACCAAACCAAACCAAAACCCCCAAGCACTCAGGGACAATCCAATGTAAAGGTATACTAGGTACTTACATGCTGAGGGGTCACAGCGGAAGACTATTAAACGTCTTTGTTTCCATAATGATACCACTGTGTCCTGCTTCCCTAAGAGCAGACAACCTTATAAACCATTAAAAACACTGCCGCTCTAAACATCAAATCATCTGGAATCCCAGCTGAGGTCTTTCAGGCAGCATGCATTAGTGCATACACAATCTAAAGTACACAGGCTTTGTGTTCAGAGCCCAGCTGCAGCGCCATCAGCTGGTGCAATGCCAGTGCTACGAGAAATGCTCTGGGTTCAACACATTTGATTTGAAGTCAACACTTGATGATTCCACGTCCAGGAATGTTTCACTGTTGGAAACAATTTTCACAACCCCACACTCAGTTACATGACGTCATGTGGAGGCTCAACCCTCAGTTTCTAGATGCGCCTTGTAGTCTCACCCTGACTCGAATCTACTCCCAAGCCCAGAGGCCAGAGCAGCCCCTCTGTCGTCCTGCCACCCTGCTGCCTACTCCTGCAAGGTCCTTTATGACCCAGCTCTGGTCAGTTTGGCTGTCATCGCCTTCTGTGCCCTCACTCGCCTAGAGACCCACTGGCAGCTTGCTGCTGCTCAGTGGTGATGCAAGCTTTACCACAAGGCCTTTGTCATTGGTGACTTTTCCTACTTGGAATGCTTGTCCTCCAAACAGCTCCAAACTCCCTCCCTCAGTTCACTCAGGTCTTGATCCAAATGTCACTCTTCTATTCGGCTTTTCTATCCACACAGCTTAAAATTCCTCTTCATATTTGATGTCCCTTTCTCTGGTCTATTTTCCATTAGCATCACTTGTGCTATGCTCTTCAGGATTTCTTCCCTATTGTGTGTATCCATTGATAGCACATGCAATGTTTTCTCTTTAGCGCTATAGAGATTAAACCTATGGCCTCACAGATAAGCACACTGATCTTTTAATGTTCATTTTATTTCTGCACTCTCTGCCTCAAGAACAGTACCTAGGAGGCAGGCATGGTGGCACACACCTTGAATCCCAGCCCTAGGGAGGCAGAGGTAGGCAGATCTCTGTGAGTTCGAGGCCAGCCTGGTCTACAGAGTGAGTTCAGAACAGCTAAGGCTACACAGGGAAACCTTGTCTCAAAAAAATCAAAACAAAACAAAACAAAAACAACCCCCCCCAAAAAAACCCAGTACCTAGGGAGTGGGGAGCTGAAGAGATGGCTCAGTAGTTAAGAGCACGTGTTGCTCTTGTAGAGGACCCTGATTTAGTTCCCACACCCACATGCACGTCACAACCATCTGTAACTCTGAGGGGGAGATCTAGTTCTGGTTTCTTGGGCACAGCATGCATACATGCATGCATGTGCTGCATAAACATATACACAGGTTAAAAAGTAACCCTTACACATGACATATAAATGGAAAACATTCAAAAGAAAAAAGAAGAGCGCCTATAACAGTGGGTACTCAATAAATGGGAGCTAACAAGTGAATAGTAGAAAGCTTATGATTTTCAGTGTTAACTCAGAGAAACAGAATGATATCAAATGGGTCTTCAGATGAGTTCATTTGTTGTTGTTTATTTGTGGAGGTTGTTTGCTTGCTTGCTTGTTTGTTTGTTTTGAGACAGGGCTTCTCTGTGTAGCCTTGGCTGTCTGGCACTCACTTTGTAAACCAGGCTGGCCTTGAACTCACAGAGATACACCTGCTTCTGCCTCCTGAGTGCTGGGATTACAGGTGTCCAATGCTGAGTTCATGTTTTGGTTCAAGCATTTGCTAAAGGAATTTAATTGCAGTTACTCTTGTGACACACAGGCCTGCACTCTCTGAGCATCTTGTTCCACAAACTTCTAGTGTCTACAGTTACTGTAGCTTCAGGGCTCTTTCTCAAAAAAGGAAAACTTGTGGATAGAAGACAGCATTTTGCCTGCTGTCTAGTCTGTTTCCCTTTTACAGTATATTCAACAATTATTCTTTGAAAAAGAAAACAGCCAGGCATGGCAGCACACCTTTAATCCCAGCACTCGGGAGGCAGAAGTGGGCAGATCTCTGAGTTCGAGGCCAGCCTGGTCTACAAAGTGAGTCCAGGGCAGCACAGCCAAGGCTACACAGAGGAACCCTGTCTTTAAAAAACCAAAAAAAAAAAAAAAAAAGAAAAGAAAGAAAGAAAAAGAAAGAAAGAAAACTAAGAGCATTGTCTACTCTTCCAGAGGTCCTGAGTTCAATTCCCAGAAACCACATGGTGGCTCACAGCCATCTAGAATGAGATCTGGCGCCCTCTTCTGGTCTGCAGGCACAGATGCAGGCAAAACACTGATAAGTAATAAATCTTTTTAAAAAAAAAGAAAGAAAGAAAAAGAAAAAAAGAAAGAAAGAAAGAAAAAGAAATTAAGGAATGACCTAATGGAAGTTTGTCAGAACACAGTCCAAGAATGGAGTTGCGGGGCTGGCGAGCACTGCCTGCTCTCCCAAAGGACCTGGATGCAATTCCCAGCACCCACATGGCAGCTCACAACTGTCTGTAACTCCAAGATCTGACACCCCTACACCAATGCACATAAAGTAAAATTAAATAAAATATTAAAAAAAAAAGAATGGAGTCATATGAGAATTCTGAGTGCTTGTGAGAAAACGCCAAGTAAGCAAGTCTTGTGACCTCAGTGCCTTTAAAACACAGAGTTGTTCATGGAATGTGTGTTTGTGCTCCTTCCAGGGGTAGCAGACAGGAGTGAGTTCACTTCAGCTGTGGTTTTCCATGTTTCTGCCACATGTGGCTTGTCCTGTGATGGACACCTTACTCATGTGATGCTTCTTAACCCTCAAAGTACAAACTGACTGATGCTCTGAACAAAGCTGGCTACTGCATGAGACTTTAGTCCGCCTCTCCCAGGTTCAGGACACAGACTACAGTGATAAACAGATTTATAAAGTCATATGGTCATAGCTCGTGCAGAGTGTACTCTGAATGCTTTTTGCCAGTGCACTTATTCATTGTGTTAATTTTCTTTATATTTCATTAGCTTTTCAGTTTTTCTTTTTCTTTTCTTTCTTTTTTTCCCTGTTTTTCAAGACAGGGTTTCTCTGTGTAGCCTTGATTGTCCTGGACTCACTTTGTGACCAGGCTGGCCTCCACCTCACAGCGATCTGATCCCACCTGCCTCTGCCTCTGCTGGGATTAAAGGCGTGTGCAACCACATCCAGCTCAATTCATGGATTTTTATATAAAAGGGCATAGCTTAATGTATTTAGACTATAGAAATAACTTACGGACTCTAGGGAAGATTTTAAATACTGATATGCACTATATATATGACTACATAAATGCAAAAATATATATTGTACACATATATATACAAACTAAAGTATATATTAAAATTATACCTCCTCTTCAATGATCATCAATCTTAAGGATTTGGAGGCTTTTGTTTGTTTGTTTGTTTGTTTGAGACAAGGTTTCTCTGTGTAGCCTTGGCTGTCCTGGACTTGCTTTGTAGACCAGGCTGGCCTCGAACTCACAGTGATCCTCCTTCCTCTGCCTCCCAAGTGCTGAGATTAAAGGCGTGCGCCACCACGCCTAGCTCTTACCTCATTCTTATGTTTATTTTTTCCCTGCCAATATTTTTGTCAATATAATCAAAACATTTAAAATTATGTTTTACATATTCAAGTACTTGCTAACACATTCATGAACACAAGGTTTTATCTATTCTTAGGCTATGGTGCTGCTGCTGTTGTTCACTATTCCCAGCTATGCAGTTATTCATCCTCACTAAGTCTGTGCATCTGCATTGCTAACAGCTGATTCACTCTGTGCCCGCTCGGGGTCTGTACTGGGTACAGCATCTGCAGCTGTCCCGTTCTGCTTTTGAGTCAGCATTGTTTTTACACACTGCCAGGACAAAGAACAATTACATCTTTCTGAAAAACCTTCTTTTATACCTGTTTCTACATGACTAGTTAAGAGGGAGATAAAAGAACTGATTTATCACTCACTCTTGCAGTTTTCTCCCTCTCTCCATTGTTTTCCCCATTGTTTTTGGGGTTTTTTTTGTTTGTTTGGTTTGGTTTTTGGTTTTTCAAGATAGGGTTTCTCTGGCTGTCCTGAACTCACTTTGTAGATCAGGCTGGCCTTGAACTCACAGAGGTCCCCTTTCCTCTGCCTCCCAGAGTGCTGGGATTACAAGGGTTATGGGGCTGAATAATCAAAATGTATTATATACATTGCAAAAATACGTCATCATGAAGGTCCTTATAAATAATTAATATGCTAATAAAAATATTTCAAAAAGGTTGATCAGTGTTTGGGGGAAGAAATCAAATGGTATAGGTAAGTCACCCAAAGACTCGGCCCATGTGCTACTTAAAGGCAGTAAAGCCTTTAAGAGGCAGAGCCTCTTTCCTGAAGGCACCATGCATTTCAGACTTTGGACCCAGTGCTGGATGAACAGGAACTGACCTGAACACCTCCTCCCTGAGGCCAAGCTTCTCATGGTACCAGAAGGTAACATGCAAGTTTTCTTTTTTTGTTGTTGTTTTTTGTTTTGTTTTGTTTTGTTTTGTTTTGAGACAGGGTCTCTCTGTGTAGCCTTGGCTGTCCTGGACTCACTTTGTAGACCAGGCTGGCCTCGAACTCACAGCGAACATGCAAGTTTTCAAAGGAAGGAAGCAAACAACAGTCCTACCCAACTATGACACCAATGAACCACAGTAACCACCAGCAAGGCATGATGGCCTTAAGGGTGCGCTAGTGGCACGTATAACCAACAACTCTAATTGGACTTGGACCTGCTCAAAGGAAGGATGTCATGACTGGAACTGGAAACCTACTACTCAGGGCTAGTGAAGTCATAGATACTGGAGAAAACCCAACATCCACCTCCTTATTAAATCAGCATAATCGCCATATTTGTCCTTATACCCACAGATGAGTGCAGTCCTCACCCCTCATTATGGAAACTTCTCTCTGTAACCGTGACCATTACAGAAAGCCACAACCAATCAAAATGCAGAGTTGTGGAGTCTAGTCTTTATTGAGCACGTTGTATTTAGAAATATATAAACACAGTTATGCTCACATATGTATATAATAACAACCTGTAAAAGTAACGTTTCTTTTCCTGGGTCAGTTGCTGTCTGGGAGGCTTACTGCCTCTGTCTGCTAACCTAGGCCTAGTTCTGTGAGCTTCCAGCCTCCATTCAGTCTAACCGAGGCCTAGATGTTTCCGGCCTCTGAGACTTACTGCTTAATAAGCTCACCATTACTTGTTCTTCCTTACTGAGCACTGGGCTGGCTGGGTCAACTCAGCTGTTCTGGATCAAACTCCTCTCTCAGCTGATTTATTTAATCTGGCTTCTCTCTCAGCCCAGAATTGCTCTGCTTGGCCTCATACTAACACAGCAATCTGCTCTAATCTTCTGGCTCCTTCTCATTTTCTGGCTAGTTCCGTCTTCACCTGCGTTCTCTCTGCCACCCATCTCTCTATTACTGTCCTAGTAAAACCTGCCTTCTCTGTCTGTGAAACTGCCTCTTAAGTAGCTTCCCTTTCCTCTTTCCTCTTGAGAGTTGGGCAAATCCTATTTTGTCAAATCTTATCTGATTCGTCACCTTTTCTGCATGGTGACATTACTTTCAAACATGGGTGTTTGCTTCTACAAACTAACTTTACCTTCATTTGGGATTAAAGGCGTGTACCACCACACCTGGATCTAAGCTTTTCTTTACCTAATACTTGCTCTATACCAGGCTGGCCTTGAACTCAGATCTGTTTGCCTCTGTCTCCTGAATTAAAGGCATGTTTGTATTCCAGCCGGATCACACAGACCTAGAAGACCTCTGGATGTGATCTCTTGCCAGAACAGCCATGTTCTGAATTAACATTCCTCTACAACAACTAAGAAAAAAGAGGCCATAAGTTTGAAAGAGAGCAAGAAGTGTGCGTGTGAGGGTTTGGGGATAGGAAAGGGGAAGTGATGTAATTACATCATCTCAACATACTCAAAAACTTGTACTTATTATTCTTGTCTGACTGTAGTGAGTGGGCACCTCCGTCCTCTGGTGATTGCTCACATCAAGACGTTTGCCCCACAAGCCTGTCTGCTAGGGAAGAAGGTCTTCACTAACTGTGGAGCCTGCATCTGAGACTGCTGCCTTACAGAATGTTACATGTTACATGTGATACATAGTATCGGATTATAGGATTATACCAATTATAAGAAATAAACCTCTTTAAAAACTACTCTGTTTTGGCCAGGCATGGTGGCACATGTCTCTAGTCCTAGCACTTGTGAGGCAGAGGCAGGAGGGTCTCTGTGATCTATACAGCCCCAGGGCAGACAGGAAAATACACAGACTGCGTCTCAAAAAATCAATCAAACAAGCAAACAGACGAACTTTTGATATTTTGTCATGGAGGAAGGCGAACTAACACAACTGGGACGACGCCAGACTGCAAAGTAGGGGAAAGGCGACTGAAACAGATTTTATGGGCTGCGGCATTGGGAAGGGTTAAAGTGAGAGGAGATGAATTTTGACAAGGTAGAAGACAATGAAGTACAGTAAACCACATGTATATCCTTGAATCAAAGTTAAAGGAAATTTATCCTTGATGCTCAATTAAAGAATATGAGCACTGGGGCTGAAGAGATGGCTCAGAGGTTAAGAGCACTGACTGTTCATCCAGAGGTCCTGAGTTCAACTCCCAGCAACCACATGGTGGCTCACAACCATCTATAATGTGATATGATGCCCCCTTCTGGCCTGCAGGTGTACATGCAGGCAGAGCATTGTATATATAATAATAAATAAATATTTTTAAAAAAGGAATATGAGCACACGCTAGGCATGGTGGCGCACAACTTTAATCCCAGCATGTGGGAGGCAGACATAGATGGATCTTTGTGAATCTGAGGCTAGCCTGGTCTACAGAGTGAGTTCCAGGACATCTAGGGCTGGTACACAAAGGAACCCTGTCTCAAAAAACAAAACTAAACTAAAAAAACAAACCAAAAAAAAAAAAAAAAAAAAAAGGAAGAAAATGTGACTACTGAGCCAGGAGACAGGTGACTCTCTGAGTTTGAGGTCATAGTGAGACCCTCTCTCAAAACACCACAGAGAAATAAAACTATAGATTAAGGTTTGTGAAAACAGCCTTATGAAATAAATATAGGTATGGAAAAGCAGTCATGTATGCATCATAAGATGGGCATGGGGCCACACCTGTGACCTCAGGCCCTGGGAGGTGGGAACAGATGATCAGGGCTTCAGGGTCATCTTCAGCTGCATAGGGAGTTTGAGGCTATCCTGGGAGACAGGCCACCCTTTCTCAAAAAATGAAAAAAATTTCAAAATCCCCAATTCACAGAAACCGAATCATTTTCATTGCCTACATGAGGAAAGGGAAAAGATTACACAATGCTAAAAGCAATTGATAGCACAGTGCACTTTGGGTAGCACATCGGCAATACTCCCGCCCACGCCCATCACTAGGGGTTGCTCACAGGGACTCTCCCACATGATGCACTAGCACTCTATCACTGAGCCAGGATCTCACTCACCACATGGCCCAGATTGGCTTCAAATCTGTGACCCCCCTCACCTTAGTCAATCTGAAGTAGCTGGGATTACAAGCGGGCACCACCATGCCCATCTGCCAGCTTGGAACTCACTAGGTAGCCAACGTTAGCCTTGAACTAAAATCCCCCTGCCTCAGCCTTGGGCCACTATGGCCCACTTGATGTTATTTTTAAATTTTTATTTATTTACTTATTTATTTTTTGGTTTTTTGTTTTGTTTTGTTTTGTTTTGTTTTGTTTTTCGAGACAGGGTTTCTCTGTGTAGCCTTGCTGTCCTGGACTCGATTTGTAGACCAGGCTGGTCTCAAACTCACAGCGATCCGCCTGCCTCTGCCTCCCGAGTGCTGGGATTATAGGCATGCGCCACCACCGCTCGGCTTATTTTTGTTTTTCAAGACAAGGTTTCTCTGTGTAGCCTTGGCTGTCCTGGACTCACTTTGTACACCAGGCTGGATTTGAACTCACAATGATCTGCCTGACTCTGTGCTGGAATTAAAGGCATGTGCCACCACGCCTGGCCTTGATATTAATTTTTGGTGGTTCATTATAGTACATGTATAAAAGGAGAGGCCTATTAGCCAGATAACCTGAGGTGGAGAACTTCTGTCTGATCCTTCTTGCTACTGCCTTCTGGTCAGGTCTTGGCCTTTTCTCTTTCTGTAAAAATAAAAATATTTATATTATTGTATTATTTTGTCAATTGTGAGAATGTATGTGAATTTTGAAATTTTAACTGGAAATATATATTTTTGGAATGTCCTCAATAAAGTTAGTGCTACCACATTGTAAAGTTTTTTAAAACTCTATTAATTTTATCTACAAAAGACATTATTAGTTTGAAATAAGTCTTCCAAAGAGAAAAATACTCATTTTCTACGGCTCATGATATGTGCTGGAGATCTTTGCCTTAAAAAAAATTATTATTTATATGGCATTTTTGCCTGCCATGTGAGACTGCACACCAGACAAAAATACCAGATCTTACTATAGATGGTTCTGATCAACCATGTGGTTGCTGGGAATCGAACTCAGGACCTTTGGAAGAACAACCAGTGCTCTTAATCTCTGAGCCATCTCTGCAGCCCTGAGATCCTTGTCTTTTTTAAAGGATTTTTTTATGGGTTTGGGTGTTCTGTCTGCATAGATGTTTGTGCATTGTGAGTGCACCTGGTATCCCCACCTGGTGTCCACAGAGGTTGATGGGGGAACTGGACACTTGGGACTGGAGTTACAGGTGTCGTGATCCACCTTGTGGGTGCTGGGAACTGAATGTGGGTCCTTTGGAAGAGCAGCTAACGCTCTTGACTGCTGAACCATCTCTCCAGCCCCTTGGTTATCTTAAATGAATATAATGTTATCCTCCTCCTAACTGCTGGGATGGTGTGCACTACCACCACACTCGGCAATGGTGGTTTAAGTGAGAAAAGTTATTCCGGCGTATAAACTTAGGAATGAAGTGCCATGGGTCAGAAATTCCCATAGACATGTTAGGAGACAACAGCAGCGGTCTGCGGGTGTGGCCCTGAGCCTGTGGAGGCTTCTGGCATATACCAGGAGCTTAGAACAAGGGAGCTACTGTGCTGGTGGGTGCCGCTATCCCTGGTCCCACTACAACCAGGGCATGAGCAAAGGCCAGTGCTACCGGGTGAGGAGGGCTGAGAAACTGCAAGGTTAGAGTAGCTACAAGGCTTTATCCAAGCTGCCTACGATCAAATTGTCTACAACGAGACTACACAGTAGAGGCAACAGCCAGAAGGCACAAACGGCTACATGCATTTCCAGTGACTCATTCCCGAGACTGAAGCGTGCAGCCACCCCCCAAGAACACACACCCCTTTCCTGTTCAGCACTTGAAAACCAATCAGATATCCCTTCCCTTTGGTTCATGGGTGGCACAGTTGACTTAAGCTAACAACCCCACAGCCCTCACACACGTCCATTTCCCATCATTCCTCAGCTGCAAGGAACAGAGGACGTTTATCATTCCTGCTTGCTGTGGAATTCACTGTGGTCTCAATGGAAGCTGGATTCTTAAGAAACTGCCCTTACTCCATGCCCAGACTTCAGTCTATTACAATCGATAGACTTTTATACATTTAAAAAATCCTTTATCGATTACAAAAGCATAACTATTTTTGTTTGTTTTTATTTTCCAAATCAGGGTTTCTCTGTGTAGCCTTGGCTTGCTTAGTAGACCAGGCTGGCTTTGAACTCGCAGAGATCTGCCTGCCTCTGCCTCCCAGAGTGCTGGGATTATAGGCGTGTACCACCGTCCCTGGCTAATTTTTTGTTTTGTTTCAACATGTATTTATTTGTTCTCTGTGTATGCAAGTCAGAGTACAGTTTGCTGGAACTGGTTCTGGGTTTAGAATTCAGGTCCCAAGGCTCAGCAACAAGTGTCCTTATAGCACAAGCCTTGTTGCTGGTCCCAAGTTTCCTTTTTGTTTGTTTGTTTGTTTTTTGAGAGAGTTTGTGTAGCCTTGGCTGTCCTAGACTCACTTTGTAGACCATGCTGGCCTCGAACTCACAGCAATCCACCTGCCTCTGCCTCCCAAGTGCTGGGATAGAGGTTAAAAGCTCGGGCTACTCTTGCAGAGGTCCTGAGTTCAATTCCCAGCAACCACATGGTGGCTCACAACCATCTATATAATGAGATCTGACGCCCTCTTCTGGCCTGCAGGAGTACATGAAGAGAGAGCCCTCAAAATACATTAAATAAATAAATAAACAAGCTTCCTATTTTTAATTTAGCTTTCTGACTCCAGATTTGATCAACACTTTCACAGTGAATAAGGAAAGCAGTTGATCGTATTATGGGTCCATTTAACTCACATAGACACAATCATAGGCCTTGCTAACTTATTTGTGTTTTACATGATCTTCTAAGGACTTTAGGTATCACAGCACCAACCTGGGCACAGAGACTGTGGTGCTTTCTTGACCTTTTGGGGTGTAAGGGCAAACAGTTCTACTACCAGGGGTTAACTGGACTCAGTTTTGTTAAAAACCCTGCATTCTTGGAAAGCCTAGCTCTGGATGTTTTAAATGAGAGACCCTCCCAGGAAGAGAAAAAAAGAAACCGGGATTGACACAGTGGCGAAATGGTTTCTGTCCTGCTTACTGGCTGGTAAACGGGGCCTTTTTTAAAAATTAAATATGGGTTTTTCGAATTGTCCCTTCTCTCAAACGTGGAAGACTGAACTAGAAGGCTTCTCAAGTGTTCTCAAGGCTGATCCTGGGTAGTTGGGTGGGGTTAAAACCGAAGGGCCTGTGAAATAACTTGTCGCACCGCTTATTACTGTGGTCATTTTCCCAAGGACAAAGAACTAGCCGCTGGCTGCGACGGGGTGTGCGGGAGGACCCACCAGAGTGGCCTCTCAGGAGGGTCACGCTTGCAGTCCACTCTTTCTGGTGGCAGGAGACAAATTACATCAGGCCCACCGAGGAAGACGGTAGGGCGGTGGCAGGCGGTGACGAAAGCACGAAAACACCAGCTAGGGCACGCGTGGGTGCGAGCGTGGCAGCGGAGCGCTCCCCTGGGCAGTTGAACGGCAGGAGCATCCCCACCCACGCCGCGGAGAGAGAGAGGAGGCTCGCGGCTCCGGGGACCAGCCCCTGCGTGGCAGTGTCACGTGAGCGAGCTCCGAGGCGGGGACCAGCACGGCCCGCCCAGCCCCCGCGCGCATGCGCACCGTCCCGGGCGCTGAAATTCAAATTTGAACGGCTAGGGTAGCCGACCGACCCGGGGCGCCGTGGGCAGTGCCGACTGGGCGTGAGGGAGCCCCGCCGCCCGGACTCCAGCCTTCCTCCAGGAGCCGCGCCGAGCCCCGCACTACACTTCTTTCCTGTTCCGCCGCCGGACCCACCGTCTCGCAGTACTCACGTGAGGCCGGGGACGATGGACCCGTTTACGGAGGTGAGAGACCCTGCGGGCGCTGTGAACCATGACCCCAGGCGGACCCCCCCGCCCGCGCCAGCTGTCAGCCTTCGGCCCACCGGCGGGCCGCGCGGCGCGTGCGCAGAGCGAGCGTGCAGCCGGGCGGAAGCCGCGGGGTCGCGGTCGCCCCGGCGTCGCTGCAGCACCTGTGGCTCCTGCTGTTTCGGGCTGGGGGGAGGGGGGGAGGAACGGGGCGCTTTAGACTCGGGGGGGGGGGGGGGAGACAGGAAAGACAGGGCATCTAAAACGCCACGCCAGCCTCGAGCTCTGTGTCGTGGGCTAGCCTTCCTCCACTCCCCAAGTGCTGGCACAAGGTGTGAGCATTCTTGTTTGGCCCCTGCCCTTCGGTCCCAGGTGCCCTAAATAAAGCACACTTGCCTCCTTTCTCCGTCTCGGGGTCTCCCGGGAGACAGGGCTAGGGGGCCTGATGGGACCGGCTCTGCCCAAAAGCTGAATTAGTTGGCGGGGTGGAGTCTGCCCAGGAACTCCTGTGCGCCTGGAATCTGATGGGAAATGATAAAGTGCCTCACTGGCCCGGAGGAGCGGTGCACTTAAGAATGCTGTGATGAAATCACTTAAGTTCAAATCAGCAGAGCAGGTGCTTTTTTAACCTCGAGTTTTCCTCAGATGTCAACTGCACTGAAAGGAAACTGCTAAGCTACCTCAGCGTGTAAGAACCAGTGTTCTTAGCGCAAGATGACAGAAAGGTTACAAAAAAGTTCAGGGGTTATGTAGCGTCTCACTTCGACAACACCTTCCTCGTCTCTCCCTTGGAAATAGGGTCGAGAGTCCACTGTTGACCCTGTTATTTATCCCTAGTTTTACTTTCATGTTGCATCTGTGCACTTGACATTCAGGAATTTTCCTGCTGACGTTTTGCCCACTGTCGCTTTTATTCCGGGACACTTCCTCTTTTTCTCTTTCTTTAAGCTGTTGCTCAGATTTCAAGAGTGTGTTGTGAGTTTTGCACAGTGGGTGGACAGTATTTCTGCACTACATTGGGAAATGCAATAGAAGATAGTAATAACTTCTTTTGCGTGGTGTAGTTAACAGTTCCATGAGCTAATCCCAGTTAGCAGTCAGAACAACGATTTGAGATCTTTTCCTTAATTGGTAATGAGGACAGCGAGTGACTCCCAACTACTAGGTATGCAGTCATAGCCTCATAGCGTTCATAACATCTTTGTACTGGGGAATGAATTTCTTATACAGGTTTTTTTTTTTTTTGGTCGAAAACAAAACCATGCAACACAGAAACTCATTTAACACAGAAGCTTATTCTCCCAGGGTGATTCATTGCTAATGCCATCATAAAACAGAAAAGAAATGAACTCTTTACATTAATGTCAGGACATTAGAGCCCAGTTCTCTTAATAACTCCTCTTTCAAATGCGGTGGTCCTAGTAGGTATTATTTTCCTTAGGCCTTTCTTCTCCCTGCTGCCCTGGTCCGGCACAGTCTCACTTTACCTGCTTTTTTCTGCTTTATAAACTCACACCAAACTTCCAGTTTGTGAGATGATCTCTAGAGTGTCCTTGCAAAATCACTTCATGGTGCGCAGTCCCCTTGCTGCTGAAAGTGTCCCCTTCCCGGGTATCCGTGTTCCACATGGGCTGCTCTTTCTTGCTCAGGGATATTTTCTCCAATATCAAACATACCTAAAAGCATCTTGTTGACTTACACACCAGATGGAAGTTTTATTTTTGGCATTAGGGAGTGAACATAAGGCCTCCTGAAGACTGAGCTGTATACCCTGCACACCCCTTTTAAGATAAGACCCAGCCTGGCAGCACTCAGGAGGTAAAGGTGAATCTCTGAGTTCAAGGTCAGCCTGGTTTGCCCAGTGAGTTCCAGGACAGCCAGAACTACACAGAGAAGCCCTGTCTCAGAAAAAGAGAGATATCTCTTGTATCCCGTGCTGGTCTCCAGCTTTCTGTAACTTGCCGTGTACCTTGAGGTCCTGGTCCTCCTGTCTCCGTCCTCAAGGGTCCTAGGGGTACACTGCCACACCCAGCTGAAGATGTGATTGAAAAAAATAGTGTCGCATACTAAATAACGGGTTTCATTACTACATTGTTGTACAGATGTGTCAGTTTATTTTAACTCCCCCTCTCCCACTGCTTTCCTTTTTACATCCTCCACCTCATCCCTCTGGCTGGTTCCTGAAGCTGCCACACAAGGCAATATAAGGAAGATAGACTTAAAATACTGAGCACTTACATTTATGTAATTCAGGCATATTTCTTTAATAAAAAAATCTTTGGCACTCACTAGCTTTATTTTGTTTGTTTTGATTTGTTTTGGTTTGGTTTTTCGAGACAGGGTTTCTCTGTGTAGCCTTGGCTGTCCTGGTCTTGCATTGTAGACCAGGCTGGCCTTGAACTCACAGAGATCTGCCTGTCTCCAGAGTGCTGGGATTAAAGACGTGCGCCACCACCACCCAACCCTTATTTTGTTACTTAGAGTGTTTAAGCTTTTATTTTTACATCTGAGTTTTGAATCCATTGCAAACAATAGTGTACTTAGTTGTGTGCGTTTGAACGGCAGAGCCGCATTCCTGTGTTGTGAAGCATTGCTCATGGCTCTGAAGTGGTGCTGACTCAAGTGCTTGACTGCAGAGAATGGAATGCTGGGCACGTCCATGGCTGCATATAATTGGAGCGTTTTGTTTTCTCAGAGTGATGTTTTATCATGAAGGAGATTATCAAGCCATTATGAATTTGGATAGCAGTCTGCGCACTTTTGTATTGTTGAGGGAGACTTCTTTAGGGGATAAAGGTCTTGTGAACATAAAATATTTTAATTACATAGCATTTGATTGTCAATTCTTTCAATGAACCTTAAGTTAGAAGATGGTTCAAAGTGCAGAGAGTTGTGCCTGAATCCAAATTTAGCTCACGGTTTGTGTTGTTGTAAGCTGGGTTGAACTAGCTCTGTGTCCCGTGCTGGCTTCCCACTCATGGTCTCCCGCCTTCCCTCCCCAGCCTCCCACGTTCTTGGACTCGAAGAGTGGCTGCCCCCTTGCTAGAGCTCATGCTCCTTCGAAGGGTTTCCTAAATGTTGTTGTTGTTGTTGTTGTTTTTATGTGAGAGAATTTTTATTTATAATAAAGGGAAAAATATAAAATGGTAATTCTTTTTGATTCAACATTTGTGGTTGTTAGTATGTTTAAATCTGGAACAATTCTAGTCTTTTCTTTGACAACATCTTGGCTTTTAAGAATTCACAATTGTTGTCCCCTGGAGGGGGAGACCTGGTGGCACTCAGAGGAAGGACAGCAGGTTACCAAGAAGAGACTTGATACCCTATGAACATATACAGGGGGAGGTAATCCCCCTCAGTCACAGTCATAGGGGAGGGGAATAAGGGGAAAATGGGAGGGAGGGAAGAATGGGAGGATACAAGGGATGGGATAACCATTGAGATGTAACAAGAATAAATTAATAAAGGAGAAAAAAAGTAAAAGAAAAAAAAGAAAAAAGAATTCACAATTGTGGGTTTTTTTTCCTTTCTAATTTTAACTACAGGGTTAAATAGGTCAAATGAAGCTTAATCCCAGGTCTGTATTAATCACTGCTCTCTATGCAGGGTGGTGATTATCCGTGTTCTTCAATTGCGTACATTTGAAAGAGAACAAATTGTTTTATGACACATCCATTCAAATAGCAGTGTCTGAAAAAAAGTAAAAGAAAAAAAAGAAAAAAGAATTCACAATTGTGGGTTTTTTTCCTTTCTAATTTTAACTACAGGGTTAAATAGGTCAAATGAAGCTTAATCCCAGGTCTGTATTAATCACTGCTCTCTATGCAGGGTGGTGATTATCCGTGTTCTTCAATTGCGTACATTTGAAAGAGAACAAATTGTTTTATGACACATCCATTCAAATAGCAGTGTCTATTGATTCAGACTGAGAAAAAAGGAGTATTCATGATTTTATTTAGTAGCTAAGATTTGAATTTACAAGTGTTTTATTATATTTTAGTATTTATTTGATAGGACATAAGAATATTTAGCATTTTTCTCCTTGGGAAGTGTATTATGAAAGCCTACAGTTATTTTTTGCTGCTTGTCACAACTTCAGGTCCAAGTGTGTTAGTTTGAAGCTGTAACAAGTTAGTATAAACTTAGGGACTTAAGTTGGGCATTGTGTTGCATGCAATCCCAGCACCCAGGAGGCAGAGGCAAATAGATCTCTTTTATTAAGTTAAAATTAATAGAGTTAAAGGCTAGCCTGGTCTACATGATGGATTCCAGGAAACCAGGGCATCTTAGACAGAGACCCTGTCTACAAAAACAAAAAATTAGTGGCTTAAAGACTTAGTACATTTTAGGGGGCTGGAGAGATGGTTCAGTGGTTAAGAGCACTGGCTGCTCTTCCAGAGATCCTGAGTTCAATTCCCAGCAACCACATGGTGGCTCACAAGCATCTGTAATGGAATCTGACTTTCTGGCAGGCATGAAAACAGAGCACTCTTATTACATAAAATAAATAAATAAATAAATCTTTTTAAAAACCACTTAGTACTTTTTAGTTTGTGGGTTGTGGGTCTGAACTGGGTTTTATCAAGTCAGAGTCAAAGTGTGGGTAAGACTTCCTTCTTCTCATGAAGCTCCAGGAGGAAGTCTGTTTCCTAGCCTCTTCCAGCTTCTAGATCTTTCTGCACACCCTGGCTTCTGGCACCTTTGTCCGTTTTCAGAGCTTCAGTCCCCCTCATCCTGACATCTAACTTTGTCATCGTCTTTCTTGATTTTCCCCTCCGTAACTAAGAGCTATTGTGATTTTTCTCGGGTCCACTCTGATACCCCAGAATAATGTGTACATACCAAGATTCCTGACCACATTAGCAGAATTTCTTTTGCCTATAAGGTAACATTCGTAGGCCAAAGATTAGAATACAAGCAGGTTTGAGGGACCATTTTACTGCCTAGCATACTGACTTAAACAACAATTACTTTCTGTTAATTTCTTTTAATGGAGGAGGCTGGGAGACGGCTATAGTGAGGAGCACAGGTTGCTGCTGCAGAGGACTTGGGCTCAGTTCCCAGCCCCACCCACATGGTGACTCACAGCCATTCATAGCGACAATTCTAGGGGCGGGGCCTGTCATCCTCTTCTGACACAGGCATGCGTGCTGTTCATATACATGCAGACATACACACATACATTTTTTTCTTTAATTTAAATTGTTTTCTGGGTGCCATAGAGATGGCTCAATGGTTAAAGAGAGCTGCTTTCCCAGAGGAGTAGCGGTCTGTTCCCAGCACCCTCATTGAGCAGCTCAACAACTGCCTAGCACTGCAGCTGCAAGGGATCCAACACCCTCTTCCGGCCTCCGTGGGCAGTTAGATGCATTTGTCTATATTTACCTGCAAACACACACAAAATTACATTTATTTACTTGTGGGTGTGGGTGGTAGTGAATCTCAGAAAACAGTTGGTTCTTGTCTTCCATGTAGGTTCCGGGGATTGAATTCTAGAGTGAGTCTTTGCAGGAATGCCTTAACCTACTGAGCAGTCTCCTGCACTCTCTCCCCCTCCTCCGCAGCCACAGCCACTTTCCTAGTCAGTGGAGCAGAAGTTTGTGCTGGGCTCCGCTGGGCTGTCCATCTCTTGGTTTTGCCTGTGATCGTGTAGCATTCCTTAGTGTTTGACAAATTATCTAGAGTTAAATGCCATGGCGCTGGCTGGAGTTGTTTCTCTAGCATATCAAACCTGGACTTTTCACATGATGTAACAGTCTCAAGAGAGTACAGAAACTGCAAGACTTTTGGGGACCTAGCATTTCAAATCATATAGTCTGTTGTTCCTGCCATATTGTATACCAGGTGAGTTAAAGCAAATCAGCAGCCAGATTCAAGTGGTGACGCAGATTACCTCTGTATGAGTGTATTTGCGCAGCTGTGTGCGCACCTGTGCATGCACGAGCACCTGGAGGCAAGGCGTTGATGTTGCACGTCTTCCTTAGTCTTTCTCCACCTCATGTTTTGAGACAGAACTTTCACCAAACCCGACTCACTGATTGGCTAGACTGGCCAGTGAGTTTTTAGGAATGCCCCGTCTGCCCTCCCTAGCGGTTCTTTTGGTTTCTAAAGAGCATTACCCTGTGTTACCCTGGCTATGCTGGACTCGCTTTGTGTAGTACGGGGTCTGCCTAAGCTATCACCCTAGCCCCTGATTAGACCTTTGGCTGAGACAGAAAGCATACAGCAGTGAGTGTCTTTACATGCTGCTTGTTAGTACTTATATTGCTTGTAGTAATTTTGATGCTGAGGCGCTGGATCATTTGGTGAATCTTGGTTCGGTTACTTGGGGTTTTACCTTTGAACTGTGTTTGACTTTTATCCTCCCTAGCAGTTGTTGATTTTAGAAGGCGTCTGAGGTTTTGTGGACCTTGAACTAACCTTGTGTTTTAACCCTGATATAATATAGAAGCTGCTGGAACGAACCCGTGCCAGACGGGAGAATCTTCAGAGAAAAATGGCTGAGAGGCCCACAGCCGCAGCAAGGTCTGCACTGCATGCTAAGCGAGGCCGAGAGCCACTTTCAGAAGCAAGCAATCAGCAACCCCTACCTGCGGGCGAAGGTAAGAGGGGAATGGGAAACTGGCATGGATTTGGAGTCCATAGCTCCAAACATTTCATTAGCATATGGAGGAACTGGTCTTGTGAGCTAATGCAACCACCTCTTGAGTTGTTACATCAGGCCTCAAGTCTGCAGGGAGCCAGACAGAGAACTTGGTTAGATGGCCAGGGAAAATCACTTTGTATAAAATTCATGTTCTTACTTTTAAAAGTTTTAAACATATTTTGAGATTTATTTTTCCATATTTTATGTGTCTGGGTGTTTTACCTGCATGCCCACAGTGCCTGTGGAGGCCAGAGGCGGCCACTGGCTCCCCTGGCGCTGGAGTTGTACACAGTTGTGAGCTGCCGTGTGGTTCCAGGTCCTCTGCAAGAGCCACAGCGCTCTCAGCCGCTGAGCCATCTTTCCAGTAGGCACCTCCTAAGTTTTTGTTTAAAAGAATATATTGATGTATGTGTGGCGAATGTGCCATGGTGCATGTGTGCAGGTCATAGACAACTCTATAGAGTTGGTTTTCTCTCTTCATTTTCATGTGGGTTCTGGGGGATCAAACTCAGGTTTCCGGGCATGTGCACGTTTACTCATTGAACCATCTCACTGGCCTTTCATTCTAATTTAAAATATGAGCTGGGGAGGTGGGTGGGTCAGTGGACACAGTACTGATGCACAAGGGTAAAGGCTAGGGTTTGGACTCCCAGCAGCCATGGCAATGCTGGGCCATGGCGAGGAAACAGGAGGTGGACACAGGCTTGCTATGACAAGCTGGAAGTCTGCACTGGCTGAGTTGATGAACTCTGGCTTCAAGAGAGAGACCTTGCTTCATAAGGTGGAAAACACAGAGGACACCTATGTCAGCCTCTAGCCTCACCTGCGCACGCACCTGCACACATACACACATACACACATACAACACACACACACACTCATGTCAGGAGATACGTTGAGGCCCATCCCTGGGTAGAAGTGAAATGCCTTACTTGAATGGCACCTTTAGGACCTGTTACTGACTTCATCGATGTCGTAGACATTTAGACCCTGAGAGCTCATCTATTTGGTAAGATGAGGTAGCTCGGTTGTCTCCAGAGCCCACTTCTCTCCTGAGCACCCTTCTGTGCTGCTTTAGTTACTGTCTGTGAAAGGTGGTTTCAAAAAAATCAAAATTCCACAAAATCAGGTTTCTACAACTTACTTTCTCTAGACTTGATTGATTTTTTCTTCCCTAAAATGAGGTGATTGAGCTTAAAATTTTTTTAGAATACTTGGTTATTCTTGTGTGTGCTGCTGCTGATTTCTGGTGGTCTTAACATTACATAAAATCTTATACATCTTGAGAATATTTAAATTTGTTTTCATTGAAGTTTTTAACAGAAAAATGGCATGTTCTCCTAAAAAAAAGGTCTTTTTCGGGTCGTATTTCAAAATTAGTGCAAGAAAGGTTTTTATGTTTTTCTTAGAAGTAAGTAGCTAAAGTGTTAGAGAAATTTGATAATTGTTAAGCAGCCACTTCAGGCTGTGAAAACGGCAGAGGTTTCACTATGGGCTTTTGTGTTCTTTGGGATCTAGAGAAATCTTGTACAAAACCATCACCATCAAAAAAACGATGTTCTGACAAAACTGAAGTGGAAGCTTCGGACTTAGAAAATAAAGAACCTGTTGAGTCAGCTGTACCAAAGCCTTGTTCTCCAAAGCCCGCACCCCAGCAGGTGCAGGCCCCAGCACCCCATCCTGTGCAGCCCCCAGCACCAGCTGCCGTCAGTGAATCTGTGGCTGCCCCGGCATCGCCGCTCAGTGTGGACAGAGGGCTGAACTCAAGATCAGAAGCATCCACTGCCTCTTCAGTTAAAACTCGAATGCAGAAACTTGCTGAGCAGCGGCGCCATTGGGATAGCGAGATAGCAGGTATAAACCAGGTGGGCAGGGTGGCCCCTGAGCTGCTGTTGGTAAGGTTCAGCCTGGTGCTGCATGTGTGGTCTATGCCTGCAATCCCACCCCCGGGGAGGCTGGTGCAGGAGGGTTAGTTATACCCTATTTGAGGCCTGCCTGAGTAGCGGGAAAGGTAAGTGCTTTTGTTTTGTCTGTGTATGAAGTCCTAGCTTGTAGATGATTAATATCCCAGGAGTATAGCTTTAAAACAATGAATGAGAATGAGGCATTCTCAAGTAGATGACGAGGTTCCTGAACGTCACCTAATAACTGAATTACTTCCTGTTTTTTGTGGTTTGGTTTTGTTTTTCTGAGACAGAGTTTCTCTGTGTAGCCTTGGCTATCCTGGACTCACTTTGTAGACCAGGCTGGCCTGGAACTCACAGTGATCCGCCTGCCCCTGTCTCCTGAGTGCTGGGATTGATTAAAGGTGTGCGCCACCACGCCCAGCTGAATTGCTTCTGTGAAAAAGCACTGACCCTCAGCTCTAGACTCAGGAAATCCTACTTCATATGTTCACTTATTGAGTAAAGAGACTAAGGTGTGCGCCACTGTTTGGTGTGGAAAAGTTGTCAAAACACAATACTCCCCGCCCCCCAGTATACTGAACTGGAAAGCACGTTCTTAGCCACAACTCTGGACACAGGAGAATGACGACCTTATATGCAAACTGTTTAGTAGTTATGGACCAGTGTTATTTTTATCACAACTTATTTATTGATCTTCTAACTTGTTAGGTAATGCTGCAACCCTTTAATACAGTTCCTCATGATGTGGTCACCCCCAACCATAAAATTATTTTGGTTGCTACTTCATAACTGTAATTTTGCTACTATTATGAGTTGTAATATAAACATGTGATACACAGGTGGTCTCAGGTGACCCCTGTGAAATGATCTTTTGGCCCCAAAGGAGATGTGACCCACAAGCTGAGAACTACTAATCTATATTCAGCCATTTCATCAATATCTTATTTTTATTTTCAAGTAAAACAAACTTATTTCAGCATAATTTTATTTGCTGAAAAGAGTTTGTAGGGAGGAAGACTCTTTTGGAGTGAGATTCCTGAGGTTTCAGAGGGGTAAAATAAAAATCTAGGCCAAGGTAGAAGCCTGGGCAGGAGGGGGTCCCTTCTCTTGGTTGCATATGTGGAGTCTCGTCTTCCCCAGGCCTTCGTCTCTCCAGCGCATGCTTTTTGAACACACAGGCCTAGATTCTTCACTGGGTATCACGATCTGATTTTTATCTCCAAATGAAGGATCTAAAGAAAAATAGTTGTTTAGCCTGTGCTATCCAAATAGCCACTAATAAGTAACTTTTATTTAAATTAATTAAAATAGATTCAGTGTCTTAGTTTCTTTAGCCGTGTTTCAGTGTCCTCAGCACCTGTGGCGAGCACTGGCTATGTTGGGTGTGCAGGAGTGGGGCACATCTGTTTTCCTAGAGCTTTAAGTTACATATCGTTGGTCAGCTCCTGAGCTGTCACCCTAGCCCTATAATGGCATCTCACAACTCCTTAACCTAGCAAAAGGAAACTCCTGTAAGGCAGGCAGTAGTGGCTTACGTCTTCCAGCACTTCAGAGGGAGGTGAGTTCAAGGCCCGCCTGGTCTACAGAGTGACTTCTAGGATAGTCAGAGCCACACAGAGAAGCCCTGTCTTGAAAAACCAAAAAATAAAAATAAAATAAAATAAAACTGTAAAAAAAAAGTACATGTTAAGTGTTTCAATTTGGATTAAGTATCATTTTATTTGAAAAGATGCTGCATTTAAGTAAAGTAATATTTTATGGATGCAAATTTAATCTCATTTAAAAATTCTGTATTAAGTGACCATGTGATTATATATATATATTATATATAAGAATAACTTGAATATTTCTTTTTTATTTTTTTCTGAAAACATTTTCAGAAGATGTATTGGAAAGCTCACACTTCTTACCAATGCCATCTGAGGAAAAGGCTGCCTCGCCTTCCAAGCCACCCCTGTCAAATGCCTCAGCTACCCCAGTTGGGAGAAGGGGCCGTCTGGCCAACCTTGCTGCCACAATTTGCTCCTGGGAAGATGATGTAAGCTACTCATCTGCAAAGCAAAACAGAGTCCAAGAGCAGCCTGGTACTGCTTGTTTACCCAAGTCTTCCTGTGCAAGTGGAGCATCTGCTAGCATCAATAGTAGCAGTGTTCAGCAGGAAGCTACATGCTGTTCCCAAAGGGATGGCAATGCCTCTGTCAGGAAAGCCCCATCTTCTAGTGCTGCCGATGGACCATTGCTTAAAGCCTCAGTGTCCAGCTCTGGGGTGAGTCAATAACATGTTATTCTTTTGAAACTTATATTATAAATGGTAATGACTATATGTGGTCTCTGTATGTGTTGGGTACTGTATGTGGGCATATTTATGTTTTATAAAAGTGAAAACTATAAATTTGGTAATTTATCTAAGATAAATTTACATTTCATAACTAAAATAATAATTATTTAAATTAATTAAAAATTTAAAATCCAAAGTATGTAATAATGGAATATGATGAAGCCTCTTTTTGGTCAATGGGGGAAAACTAAAATTAGTCCATGCCCCCCCCCAGCAGGGTTTCTCTGTATAACTTTGGCTGTACTTGACTCTTTTTGTAGACCAGGCTGGCCTCAAACTCACAGCAATCTGCCTGCCTCTGCCTCCCAAGTGCTGGGATTACAGGTGTGCACCACTGCGCCCAGCTAAATTAATCCTTAATTACAACACCTTTATGGATATCCATAAATGTAAGACACTGACTATTTCTGGAAAGATAGTGTAGATCTGTATCTGTGGTTGCCTCCAAGAAAGGTAACTGACAAACAGGAATGTCAGGGGTAATGCTTTCACTGTATAACTTTGAAGTGTTTGACACTTTTACTTTATGGATGTACTATTACCTCAGTAGTTTAAAAAAAGAATGGTGGTTGTTTCTGACGATTGCCTGCCAATGCAGAGAGGAGCGCCGCCTTAAATCCCAGCTATGAAACTGTGAGGAATGTGTCTTTGTACAAGTTACTTAACATTGTAAAGGCTTATTTTTCCTATGCAAAATCTGGGATCAGGGTTACTAGAAAGAGAAGCTAATATGCATAAAATTCTCACCATAGTTCCTGGCTGAATCTTAGTTATTTTTTATAATCAACTCTCAAGTCCATGATCCTTGGGGTGGTTGAGCATTCCTAATCTGAAAGGCTTCAACGTCTGAATGAAGCCCAAGTGCTCCCTGTGATGGTACAGTGGAGAGCTCCACAAGGAGCCGGAGTGCTCCCTGTGATGGTACAGTGGAGAGCTCCACAAGGAGCCGGAGTGCTCCCTGTGATGGTACAGTGGAGAGCTCCACAAGGAGCCCAAGTGCTCCCTGTGATGGTACAGTGGAGAGCTCTACAAGGAGCCCGAGTGCTCCCTGTGGTGGTACAGTGGAGAGCTCCACAAGGAGCCGGAGTGCTCCCTGTGATGGTACAGTGGAGAGCTCCACAAGGAGCCTGAGTGCTCCCTGTGATGGTACAGTGGAGAGCTCCACAAGGAGCCTGAGTGCTCCCTGTGATGGTACAGTGGAGAGCTCCACAAGGAACCCGAGTGCTCCCTGTGATGGTACAGTGGAGAGCTCCACAAGGAACCCGAGTGCTCCCTGTGGTGGTACAGTGGAGGGCTCCACAAGGAGCCTGAGTGCTCCCTGTGATGGTACAGTGGAGAGCTCCACAAGGAGCCGGAGTGCTCCCTGTGGTGGTACAGTGGAGAGCTCCACAAGGAGCCTGAGTGCTCCCTGTGATGGTACAGTGGAGAGCTCCACAAGGAGCCGGAGTGCTCCCTGTGGTGGTACAGTGGAGGGCTCCACAAGGAGCGCGAGTGCTCCCTGTGGTGGTACAGTGGAGAGCTCCACAAGGAGCCGGAGTGCTCCCTGTGATGGTACAGTGGAGAGCTCCACAAGGAGCCCGAGTGCTCCCTGTGATGGTACAGTGGAAAGCTCCACAAGGAGCCGGAGTGCTCCCTGTGGTGGTACAGTGGAGAGCTCCACAAGGAGCCCGAGTGCTCCCTGTGATGGTACAGTGGAGAGCTCCACAAGGAGCCGGAGTGCTCCCTGTGATGGTACAGTGGAGGGCTCCACAAGGAGTTGCTCCCCTATGATTTGAACTCATGGCTTCCTGCATGCTAGGAACATCGTGTCACTGAGCTGTAACCCCACCTGTACTGCACGGATGTATTTATTTATTTTTATCTTATGTACATTGGTGTTTTGATTGCATGTGTGTCTGTGTGAGATGTCAGATCCCCTGGAACAGATGTCACAGACAGTTGTGAGCCTCCATGTGGTTGCTGGGAATTGAACCCTGGTCCTCTGGAAGAGCAGCCAGTGCTCTTAACTATGAGCCATCTCTCCAGCCTCCGAAATTAATTTCTTTCAGATAATACAAAGTTGCTTTCAGGCAGTTTCTAAGGTGTATATAACACAGAACTGAGTTTTGTGTTTAAACTTGGGTCCCATCCTAATGATACCTCATTGTACGTACTTCCAAAGTGTGAAACACTTCTATACCAAGTACTTCAATTAAAGAATACGGAATTAATATCCTACTGAATTGATATTAACTTACTTAAAAATACAAATAAAACTAATTTGTATAATTAATAAGACACTAGCCCATAATTTGAGATTTCTTTTTAAACTAGGAGTGACTCTACCCCTGATAACTACTTAGTTTTCAATATATTATAAGACTAAATTGTCTATTAATTTAAATAACAGCATTTTATAAGTTGAGTTTATTTTATTTTTATTTTTATTTTTTTATTTTTGGTTTTTCAAGACAGAGTTTCTCTGTGTAGCCTTGGCTGTAGACCAGGCTGGCCTCGAACTCACAGAGATCAGCCAGCCCCTGACTCCCAAGTACTGGGATTAAAGGTGTATACTACCACACCCAGCTCAAGTTGATTTTTTCTTTTAATCCATTTAATTTAACATATGTTAGAGAGGAAAGGAAGTAATATTTTTGGTAATTCTTTGTGTAATGGCTACCAAGGAAGTGGAACTTGAAATGATTTTGTGGCATCTGTGCCACAATGATAATTACTGTTTACCCAATGTGTTCTCATGGTTCAGAAGGCGGCATCTTCCCCTGTGAAATCTGCTGCAGTCAGCACCAGTGCTAAAAACCGTGAGGTACAGAATCCTGAGCTACTTCACAAAACCTCTAGTCCTCTGAAAACAGAGGCATGGAGAGCAAGTGAGAAGCCAGCTGGATCCCAGGCAGCTCAGCCCAAAGACGCAGCTAACAGAGAAGCTTGTCTCCAGTCCCACTCCAAGGACAAGGCTGCAACCCCAGGTGAGTATTCAAAACTGTGGAGTAGATTCAAGACACTGGCTTTTAACATTTTACTTAATGTTACTTTGTTGTTTTTTGGTTTTTGAGTCAAGGCCTCCTTCATATGTGTACCAGGCTGGAGGCAGCCCAGCTGGTCTCAATCTTGTGATCCCCATGGTCTCCTTGGGGCTGGGGCTAGGTGATTATCATCAGGGTACCTTTTTATTTTTCTTTCTTTCTTTCTTTGTTTTTCTTTCTTTGTTTTTCTTTCTTTGCTTTTCTTTATTCTCTCTCTCTCTTTTTTTTTTTTTTTTTTTTTTGAGATAAGGTTTCTCTGTGTAGCTTTGGCTATCCTATACTCACTTTGTAGACCAGGCTGGCCTCAAACTCACAGTGATCCTCCTGCCTCTGCCTCCCAAGTGCTGAGATTATAGGTGTACACCACCCTGCCCGCCCTTTTCTGTTTTTTGATGTATAAGCACACAATCAGAATCTGCATTTTAGGGGACGTGGAGAACCAGCCTTAAGCTAAGTGTGTGGGACACTGCCTGCCAGTCTTGACTCTGACGAAGTAGAGAGAGTCTAGTCTCACCTTGGCCGACACAGTGGGCCGCCAAGCTCCTAGGAGCCACTTGATTCTGCCCCACCCTAGCAGCGGGAAGCTAATGTGCACACAGAGTACTGCACTGCCTGTATGTTTACATGCTTCGTGTATGTATGTAAACACTTTGTGTGTTTCTTACAGTAGTAAGCTGAGGGTTTTTGTTTGTTTGGTTTTTTTTTTTTTTTTTTTTTGGTTTTTCGAGACAGGGTTTCTCTGTGTAGCCTTGGCTGCCCTGGACTCACTTTATAGACCAGGCTGGCCTTGAACTCACAGCGATCCACCTGCCTCTGCCTCTCGAGTGCTGGGATTATAGGCGTGCGCCACCACGCCCGGCTCGTAAGCTGAGGTTTTATAAAGTGCTACATTTATCTTGTGACTTATTTTCTGGTGTGCTCCACATATTATTGAGAAATGCAGGACTAAAAAAGTTAGCAAAAACACATGATGACAGAATTTACTGAGAGCTGTGTTTAGCTGTGTGTGTGATGCACACATCTGCTCATGTGGGCGTCGTGCCCATGGCGAAACAGGAGGAGGCTGTTGCTTGTCCTCCTGAGACAGGGCCTCTTCAAGCTGGAAACTGTTTGGCGAGGCCAGCTGGCCAGTGGGTGCCCAGGAGCCCATGCCTCCCTTCCCAGCTAGGGGCACAAGCACATGCAGCCACACCTGGGAATTCAAACTCAGGGCCTCAGGCTTGCAGAGCAAATGCTCTTGCCCACTGAGCCATCTCCCTGCCCCCCTTTCTTTAGTACAGCTCCTGTGTTTTGGGCAGGATGTCATGTGTCCCAGTCCCCCTGAGCTTACTCTGTGGCCTAGGATGGCTTTGGACCTTAGATCTTCCTGCCCCTGTTCCCAGGGCTGGGGTTACAGACATGCACCACCACACCTGGTTTATGTGGCGCTGGGATTTGAACTAGGGGCCTCATGCTTTCCATGCATGTACTCCATCCCCAGCCTGTGTTCATCCTCCTGAAAACAGGCTTTCTAGACGTTATAGTTCATGTTATAAGTGGAGGGAAGAGTAAGCTAAGGGGAGAGCCACAGTCAGTTTCTACATGCTCTCAAACAAGAGGCGGAGCTCGGGTGGAGCACTTGCCTAGCATGCACTGGAGGTGAGGACAATGGTGACAACAGAACCACAGAAGAAGGTCCTTTGATGGAAGCACACTGGTTCTTTAAAACAATGGCTTTTTTTTCACATTTATTGGTTTTATGCTGTGTCTATTGTTTTTGGATTTATTAGTTTTATGCTGTCTATTGTTTTTATATATATTGGTTTTAGGCTCTGTGTCTATTGTTTTAGATTTATTGGTTTTAGGCTCTGTGTCTATTGTTTTTGGATTTATTAGTTTTATGCTGTCTATTGTTTTTATATATATTGGTTTTAGGCTCTGTGTCTGTTGTTTGTAGATGTATTGGCTTTGTGCTGTGTCAGGTCCCAGGAACTAGAGTCATCGATGGCCGGGAGCCACCATGTGGTGCTGTGCAGTGAGCCCAATCCTCTAGGAGCCGCAAGTGCTCTTAACTGCGGAGCTGTCCCTTCCGCCCCACAGACGAGTTCTTTCTGCCTAGGCTTCTAAAGACTTGCGGCTTCAGTATGAAACATCCCTTATACTACTCTTTCTTAGTGGATATAGCCAGCACCTCAGAGAGACCGACTTAGATGTGTCTTGCACTGACCTCTAGCTTGGTATATGACCTGAAATAGTAACAAATGACACGTGGTGTCCTCAGCCGTGCCAGGTGCTAAACTCTGCTGTTTGCTTTTTCTCTCCCTCTTCAAATAAAGTTTATTATAATAGTCACATCCATTTATTTATGTATTTTCCTGTGGCTTCTTTCAGTCTTTAATGCAGAGTTGAAAAGCTGTGACAGCACAGGGCCCACAAAGCCCCAAGTACTTACTATCTTGCTCATCAAAGGAAAGTGTTGCTAACCTCTGATATATTAATCCTGTTTTAAATAATACAACTTTTTGGTAGAGGTGACTGTGTGTGCAGTGTGTGTGTATGTATGTGTATGTTTTTTTAAAGATTTATTTATTATTATATATACAGTGTTCTGCCTACATGTACAACTGCTGGCCACAGGAGGGAATCAGATCACATTAAAGATGGTTATGAGCCACCATGTGGTTGCTGGGAATTGAACTCATGACCTCTGAAAGAGCAGTCAGTGTTCTTAACCACTTAGCCATCTCTCCAGCCCGTGTGTGTATGTTTTATGAACATATTTCCATATATATATGTCACATTTGCCCTACTAAAAAAAGTGCTTTCTATTGTTATTATTAGCACTCTCATGTGCACAAATGCATGCTAACCTGCATGGAGTTCAGAAGATAGCTGTCTGGAGTTGCTTTCTGTTGTCTTTTTTGAGACAGGAGCTCTCGTTACTTCTCCCCTGTACTGTTGAGTTTCCAGCCAATTCTCCTGTCTTCTCCTCCCATTTGACCATAGAGCATGAGTTTGGGATTGCAGATGTGAGTTACTAAATCCAGTACCTTTTAGGGGTTCTGAGGCTCAATGCAGGTTATCAGAGCTTCGTGGAAAGCAATTTACCTGCCCCACCCCCACCCTTTAAAAAAACAAAACAAAAAAACCCGAAGTCCTATAAATTTTAGTCCACTGGGGCTAAGGAGATGGCTCATCAGTTAAGAGCTTGTACTGCTCTTTCAGAGGACCTGAGTTCTATTCCCAGCACCCATGTCAGCCTGCTCACAACTGCCTGTAACTCAATAGGCCAAGGGTATTGACACCTGGCCTGTGTAGGTGCCTGTAGTCATGGGCACCCACCCACAGACACACAAGCAAACACATAGTTAAAAATGATTAAAAATTAAAAATTTAGAGCAGTATTTAATAGACTCTTTGAACAATTTTAATATTCTCTTTGTGAATGACTGTTCCTAGAAACAAAGCATTCTGTAACTAATGGATTTAGAGTTTGTCCCTTGGAAATGATAATTGCTACTTATTTTGAATAGATTCCAAAACTGTGTTTTCTATAGGGGGAAGAGGAATCAAACCTTTCCTGGAACGCTTTGGAGAGCGTTGTCAGGAACACAGTAAGGAAAGTCCAACTCCTAGAGCATCCCATAAAACCCCTAATATCACTCCAAATACGAAGGCCATCCAAGAAAGACTATTCAAGCAAAACACATGTTCCTCTACTACGCATGTAGCCCAGCAGCTCAAGCAGGTAAGGGTGTCTGCGCTCAGTACTTACTAGATGCCCTCAGCATGGAACCTAAGGAAGAAATATGGCCTCTCCCATCTTCTTTTTAAAAGATGTACTTATTTTTATTTTACGTGTGTAAGTATTTTGTCAGCAAGTTTGTATGTGTACCACATACATCACTGCCCACGGAGCCACAAGAGGGCAGATGCCCTGGAGCTGGAGTTGCAGATGGTTGCAAGCTGCCGTTGGGTTCTTGGAACCGAGCCTGGATTCTCTGTGAGAGCAGCCAGTGCTCTTACCCACCGAGCCACCCCTCCAGCTCAGATATGAGTGTTTTTGAATGAGCTAAGGAGAATCCTTTTGAGAACATGCAAGAGTTTCTTCTGTAGCCTAGGTCGCCTCGGAACTCACTAAGCAGCCCAGGCTAACTCTGTATTCTCAGAACTCCTTCTACCTCAGCTCTATATGTACTGGGATTACCATGCTTGGCTTGATAAGTAGCATTTTAATTTTCTATACCTCTAATTGTAAATTGGATGATGAAACCATGTATCATATTTCACACATGTTGTGAATCTTTATATTTTATAACTGAGCACAAGAATACTTTTGTTTTCTGTTTTTCAAGACAGGGTTTCTCTGTGTAGCCCTGACTCTCCTGGAACTCACTTTGTAGACCAGGCTGGTCTCGAACTCACAGCCGATCTGCCTGCCTCTGCCTCCCAAGTGTTGAGATTAAAGGCGTGCGCCACCACACCCAGCCAAAAATACTTGTTTTTAATTTTTCTTTTGCTAAGGCTTTATTGAGTCCAAGCTGGTCCCAGCTGTACAGCTGAGGAGATGGTCCTGCTGCATCTCCTCCCACGTGTTGGCTTTAGAGTGTGTGCTACTACATCTAGCTTTTAAAAGGGTTTACTACTGGGCTGGAGAGATGGCTCAATGGTTAGGAGCACTGTCGGCTCTTTCAGCGGTTCCTGAGTTCAATTCCCAGCAACCATAGGGTGCCTCACAACCATCTATACTGTGAGCTGATGCCCTCTTCTGGCGTGCAGGTGAACATGCAGATAGAGCACCTTATATATATAAAATAAATAAGTAAATCTAAAAGAAGTTTGCTAGTATTTGGATATTTCTATTTTTTAAAGATTTATCTATTTATTATTTTTATATATACAGTGCTCTTTCCTGCATGTATACCTACATCCCAGAATAGGGGGCATCAGATCACAATATAGATGGTTGTGAACCACCCTGTGGTTGCTGGGAATTGAACTCAGGACCTCTGGAAGAGCAGTCAGTGCTCTTAACCTCTGAGCCGTCTCTCCAGCCCATATTTGGCTATTCTTAAATGCTGTTGGTTCTTGAGTAAACTATTGCCTTCTGTGTTTAGGAACGTGAAAAAGAACTAGCATGTCTTCGTGGTCGATTTGACAAGGGCAATTTATGGAGTGCAGAAAAGGATGAAAAGTCAAGAAGCAAACAGCTAGACACCAAACAGGTAACATGAACAAGAAGTGTAAAAGTCAACTGTGTAAATTCTTAGTTTTGAATGTTTTGGTTTTGAGAGGACAGGGCCTCGCAGTCTAGCCTAGGCTGGCTACACACGTGACATAATCCCCTTGTGTCAGCCCCCCAAGTTCTTGCATTACGGGTATGGGTCACCAGCCCAGCTTTGGGTCAGGGGATATCAGTCCTTCTTGGCTGCTGCCTTCCTCCTGGCTGCCGACACGTTGCTCAGCTCCTCCCGCTCCCCCTTGGCACAGATGTGTATGCCCACCCTCTTCTTGATGGACTTGGGTGCACATGTTTGTCTTTGGACGCCTTGAGCAGCTCCATGGTGCTGGGCTTGTAGGGCGAGGTCACACACCTTCCCGGCCGTGGTGTGAACTCGGTGTGTTTGGTAACGCTGTCTCGGCTGTGCCTCGGCTTGCTGGCATTCTTTATCACCTTGTGGCCCTCATTGAGGCCAATGGCCATGCGGCAGCCAGTGTTCTGGTTGCTGCTCTCTGATGGTGGCTGCAACAGGAAACGTAAAATAAAGTTTCCGCGTCTCCCTTTCCTGATGAAGCACTCTCTACCTTCACTAGCCCTCCAGTGGGCATTCCGCTTCTTTTCTTGTCCGCACAGTCTACAGCGTTTCCACTGATGGCTGGCCTACAGTCAGTCCTTACCTTCCACGTCTGTGTTCGTAGGAATCCACTGAGATGCTGGTTTTGAAATAGTTCTTGGAATCTCCATTTCTACTGTTCTAGTTTACTTTTCTGTGTGATAAAACTAAAAACAACCTGGGGAGGGGAGGGTTCATCTAAGCTTACATCTTTTTTTGGGGGGGGGGTGGTTTTCGAGACTTGGCTGTCCTGGACTCACTTTGTAGACCAGGCTGGCCTCGAACTCACAGCGATCCACCTGCCTCTGCCTCCTGAGTGCTGGGATTAAAGGTGTGCGCCACCACGCCCGGCTTGAGTTTATATCTTACAGTCCGTCATAAAGGAAAGTCTGGGTAGAAATCGGAGGCAGGAACTGAGCAGAGAGCACGGAGGAGTGCTGCTTCCTGGCTTCCTCGCCATGGTTTGCTCAGCCTGTTTCCTCATACTATCCAAGACCACCTCCCTAGGAGTGCCACCACCCACAGTGGGCTAGGCACTTTCACTTCAGTCATTAATCAAGAAAATGCCTCACAGACGTGCCTGCAGGCCAATCTGATGGAGGTGTCTTAGTCACTGTTGTGCTGCTGTGAAGAGACACCATGGCCAAGGCAACTTCTAGAAGAAAGCATTTAACTGGCCTTGCTTACAGCTTCAGAGGGTGAGTCCATGATGGGCATGGAGGGACATTGTTGGAGGCAGGCAAGCAGGCATGGTGCTGGAGCTTACATTGTTCAGGAGGACTGGGCTTGGCTTGAGTGAGCTTTTCAAACACGAAAGCCACCACCAGTGACATACCTCCAACAAAGGCCGTACAATCCTTCCTCAACAGTGCAGCAGCTACGGACCAGGCGTTTAAATATATGAGCCTATGGGGGCGTTCTCATTCAAACACCACAGAAGTATTTTCTCAGTTGGGCTTTTCTCTTCCCAGATTATCCTGTTGTGTGTCTCGTTGACGGACACGCCCATCTACCATGCCTTAAGTGTCTGCAGTCCTTTTGGTTTCCATATGCCTCCTAGTAGTCTACACATGGTGCTGCCTAAACATGTGAGCAGAGTCACACTTAGTCACACTTGGATACATACATCGAAGTGTAGGCCCAATTTTCCCAACCAATATATTTTATTAACAATTCATTAACCGAGCGTACGTCACTTATAACCTGACTAACCAAAACAATAGGAAAAGAGGATTAACAAACACAATAACAAAACCATAAGGATATCAGTTCCAAGGAACAATTCTCCTGGTGTAGTCAGCAGAATTTCTTCTGCTGGAACCTGGAGTAACCAGAACCTGGAACCTCCGCAGGAACTGGAGCCCCAAAACTCTCTAGGAGCATCTCGAAGTGGAGCGATGAAAAGCCAAAACTATCCCAAGTCTCCAAAGGCCCCCCTCCAGTTCTGGGCTCATTTATATATCTCCTCCCAGAGTCTGTTCATGCAATCTTTTCAGCTGGCAACAATCAAGTTCTCACATGAGGTGTTCGGTCTTCTAGTGGATTAAACTCACCTGTTCTCTCACAAGACCGTTCTGATCCCGCACTTGGGATCCAAAAAACAGGTTTATCTCTCCTTCAAACAATAACTTTCTGTCTGAAGACCACCATCATTTGGCTACCACGACGAGGTGGCACACACCTGGCTTGTGCGTTATTGACATTAAGACGTTTCAGGTTGTTGGTGCTGCTGGAGCCTTTGGTCATGGAGTGCACTAAATCCTGGTGGCTGAGTCTTGGAAGAAGAGCTATAACTAGGATTAATAAGACATGAAGAGGGTGCTGTGCTTATGGTGTCGGGGCTCAGATGAGGAATCTGTTTTAGATGTTTGTAGATTAATTTTTATATTTATAAGAAAGCTGGGTTTGTATTAGAGCTAAAAAGTGGAGGGTGCTTGCTTACCATGCAGTAACAGTCTTCAGGAAAGACAGTGGGGAGAAGGAAATGGGGTAACAGAGTTCTGTATATTGTGTGTCTGCAATGTACCAGGGCTTGGGTGGGCACCTTGAAAATATCACTGAGTCTTTCAATAACAGTGTTAGATAGTAATGCTGTTTCTCTTTCCCATCTGAGAAGCATGAAAACAGCACTTCTGAGTAGATCCTCAGCCCTACAGCCAAAGGAGTACGGGTGTGTGTGTGTGTGTGTGTGTGTGTGTGTGTCCAAAGCTTTGAAAAGAGGGCAGTTGTTTCCAGTCTCGTCAGTTATTCACTAAGCAAACATTTGAGTAAACAAGCTGAGGTAGGTGTCAGGATAGCACAGAAGTCTTTTTTCTCAACAGTACCTTGGAGCCCATTTTTCTGTTTTCTGTAGGGTACTTGCTCTGCCTTAATTTCCCTTCCCAAAATGTCTTGCCTCCCTTTAAAACATTCTGTTTAGAGCATTTACTCTATGTATTATATCATGGGAGAGAATTTCTAATCTGGAGCTAGATGAGGGGTTTGTGTCCTGGCTGCCAATTCCTAACCATGTGTGTGGTGCCTTAGCTCCTCTGCACCTGGTTTCTCGTGGACAAAACAATGTGCCTGACTCTAGAGGACCAGGAGGCTTGGGTGAGGCCGTGAAGACTGCACTGTAAGCTCTGTGTACGTGTTAGCTGCTGGTATCCCACCCTCATGGTTTCCAGGATTTCTGTAGTGTCGATGCCGCCCCCGACCAGCAGGAAAGACACCAACACCGGGAACTCTTCTTGCAGCAGTTTAATCAGGAACCTTGACTACCGGAGTGACCTCGGGAAAAGCTCCCACAGAACCTTTATAGTGTGCCTGGTCCTATCAGAGACTGCCACGTTGTCCCTCTTGGTTGGTGCGTTTGGATCACGCCACCTCACGCTACGCCTTCAGGCATGCGCATAAGGGGCTCACTCAAAGGCGCATTGCACATGCACATAAGGGGCTCACCCAAGGGCGCATTGCGCATGCGCATAAGGGGTGGATTGCGCCGGGGAAGCAGCAGGGGGCGCTGCTATCTGTGGCTCTCCACACTGTAGTTTCTGTGTGCTCCTTTGGGTTTAAGACAGGCTCTTACTATGTAGCACAACCCTCCCCAGAAGTCACCATATAGACGAGGCAGGCCTCAAACTTGCAGTGCTTTTCTGCATCTGCCTCTAGGGTGTCGGGGGTGTAAGTGTGGGCCACCATGCCTGGCCATCCCAAACTGTCTCCCCAGCCGAAGGCAAGATCAGCTTATCGACTACACTGCCTGTCTATCATAGGGTCTTGAAGCATGTAGAACAATGCATGGTTTTCCTCTTATTTTCTTCCTTATTATTGAATCTGTTTTATCCTTGTTTCTTTGAATTGTATCCTTTGAGTAAATGACAATTAAATACAATCTTCATGTCAGAACTGTCTCCAGACTGTACAGGGAAGGACTGAGAAAAATGGCAGGGGAAGCTGTTTTGCGTGGCTTTAACTTTGGTTGGTTTGAATAATACTGAACTCTGATGTGAACTTTTATTCTTTCTCACTTCCTAATCTTTTGAAAATTTTACGTCCTTAGAATCTTATTCACTGGAAATTATTAACACTGGCCTGGGCCTGTTTAGTATACATTATTTCTTTTATTCTCAAGAAACATAGAGAGCCAGGCGTGGAGTGCACGCCTTTAATCCCAGCACTCGGGAGGGGGAGGCTGAGGCAGGTGGATCTCTGAGTTTGAGGCCAGCCTGGTCTACAAAGCAAGTCCAGGACAGCCAAGGCTACACAGAGAAACCCTGTCTTGAAAAACAAAACAAAACAAAAAGAAGCATCTAGAATGTCATTTAATAATAGTCTTATTTAATAACATAATTAAGACTTATAATTCTGAGAAATAGAATTTACTTCTCCATTTGCTTTTTGCAGGAAGTTCATTGCCAGAATACTCCCCTCAAGAAACATCAGATTGTTTCAAACACCCCGTCTTCCGTAACAGGAAAGGTGGCCGAAAAGCAAACGGCAGAGAAGACTTTGAACACAGAGCCTGCAGGTTAGTGTCCCGGGCTGCTCAGATGTAGCCTTGTGCTCCGCAGCTGGCTGGAAATGGCGCCAAGGATGAGCGCTGCTGCACTGGGGCCGGCACAGCTGGTTTCCTCTCCGCCCAGCTTTTCATTCCCGCCATTCAGTTCTTCCCAGAGTAAGAAAGCACTCCCACTTGGCTCGTGTGTTGTCCTCTACCTAAGGAGAAAAGGGCTCTGTTCTGGCTTACAGCTCCAGAGAAATACAGTTCGTCGTGGCACAGGAGGCATGGTGGCAAAAGCTGGGAAGCAGAGCTCTGCTCCTCTCTTCTGTGCTGTCCTGTCCTTCCTTCGCCTCCCCTCCACCCTCCTTACTCCCTCACCTTTCCCTGCCCCACTTTCTTTCTAGAGACTGTGTAACCCAGACTAGCCTAGAAATTTTGGGGGGGGGGGTAGGAGGCCAGGTTGATTTTGGTTTTTCTCTGTGTATCCCTGGCTGTCCTGGAACTCACTCTGTAGTCCAGCCTGGCCTTGAACTCACAGAGCTCTGCCCACTTCTTCGCATATCTCACACACACACACACACACACACACACACACACACACACACACGCGCGCGCGGCGTGCATCACTGCCAGACATTTTAATCCTTTTGTCTCAGTATTTCAAGTGTCAGATTACAAGTGTGAGTCACTATATCTGGTTTATCAGAAACACTTTCAAGTTTTTATTTTCCTCCCTTTCAACTTCCCGCGCCCTTCTTTCTTTTCTTCCTTGGGACAGGGTCTCACTATGTGGCCCCTGCTGTCCTGGAACTCACTCTGTAGACCAAGCAGGCCTTGAACTCACAATGATCCGCCTGCATCTGCCTCCTGAGTGCTGGGATTACAGGTGTGTGCCCCCCCCCCACCTCCCGCTTGCCTTGCTGCTAAGGGCTTTTCGTTTCATACCTGGTCTTACTATATGAGTGATTTTTGTTGACAATTTTTTTTTAAGGTGAAAAACTGTTTATATGGCAGTCTGGATTAAAAATAACTTGTAATATTGGTCTTCTTTTTCCTCTTGGTAGAGAGGAAAGCAGGAGGTTAGGAAAAAGCAGGTAGAGTAGTTCTCTATTTCTAGATGTGAATGTTTTAAATAAAGGCATGGCTTGGAAATAAAGATTTATGACTCCCTAATTTTACATTTTCAGGTTACTTCTGGCATGTGTGCACATGCACACATACACATGAATTTGGTTTTTCTCAAACATTCTTTCAGGTTCCACTGAAGGCGAGATGACAAAGTCCAGCCCTTTGAAAATAACATTGTTTCTAGAAGAGGAAAAGTCCTTACACTTAGCATCAGACCCGACAGTCGAGCAGAGGACAGGTTGGTTTATAGTCTGCTTCTCATTAGCTCTAGACACATAAGAAGGAATGCAGTTAATATAAGAACAATGCTGTACTTTTAAATGTCCTATGATTTTATAATACCCTTTAATACTGTAGCCTCCATTAACATGTGGCACTGTTACCAGTTACTATTAGTTTACCCTATGAAAATGACCCAGTGGTGTTAATATTTTCTTATGCTTACTGCTTTGTGAAGAGACAGTTTCTAACAAGAGACTTAGTTTGACAGTGGTTTTCTGAGATTGATTACTTATTATTTATTTATTTGAGACGGGGTTTCTCTGTGTAGCCTTGCCTGTCCTGGACTCATTCTATAGACCAGGCTGGCCTCAAACTCAGAGATCCTCCTGCTTCTGCCTTCTGAGTGCTGGGATTAAAGGTGTGCTCTACCACTGCCCAGGGAGATTTATTTTTAAATTGTGTATGCCTATCTGTGTGTGGGTGTGTTTACTTGAGTACAGGTAACTATAGAGGCCAAAAGAGAGTCATAGCCCCCTCAGTCTGGAGTTGCAGGTCATGCTGAGCTGCCCATTGTGGATGCTAGGAATCGAACTTGAAGAAATATCAAGCCATCTCTTTCTTCAGTTTTGTTTTGTTTTTTCCAGTTTTTCAGGACAAGGTTTCTCTGGCTATCCTGGACTCACAGCAATCCACCTGTTGGGATTAAAGGCATGTGCCACCACACCTGGCTGAAAGTCAGAATCTTATGGTCCTGCTTAAATCCAAAACATTAAGTTCAGTTTTTTTGGTAGATCTAATCTTTATATCTTAGAAAATATTTTTGGAACTTTTAAAATATGAGGAGAGCCCAGCTTTACTTTGATTTTATACATACTGGAAGTTGTCCTCTCTACCTGGTGGTTAGGAAGGAATTTTCTTAGGGTCTATGTTAGTAAGCATTGTGGGTGCACTCACAGTCCGCCTCCTCTGCCACCTTGGATCATACTGTCTACCCATTGAAATGTTTTTCAGAAGTAGTACGTGAAATTGAGATGAGTGTGGACAATGAGGATATCAATAGCTCCAAAGTCATTAATGACATCTTTAGTGATGTCCTAGAGGAGGGTGAGCTGGATGCCGAAAAGAGCACAGAGGAGACGGATCCGGTGGGAGCAGAGGACAGCGAAGAGCAGGAAGATGCACTGAATATCTCGTCGATGTCCTTGCTCAGTCCCTTAGCTCAGACGGTTGGTGTGGTGAGTCTAGAGGTGAGAAGAGACGTCTGCATGGCGAGTTGGCACTCTGGCCAGTGGGATTTTGTAAACTTGGTAGAATTCTCTTAGAGCGTAAAACTCTGGTGATTTCCTATGACTTTAGGTAAACATTAACGTGTTTATAAGTAGGACATTTGGCTCAAATCTTGGTTGTAGCATTTTATCACTGTGGCCTCTCTCTGGCATGATTCTTTCAGCTGTTAAGCAAGGCCAGCAACAGCACCTAAACCTAGGGCTGATGTAATTATTAAATTAAACATATGTAGGACCAAAGATGCATGTAACATTTACTGAGCACTAACCTGTTAGTGCTATCACCCTGTACCTAGTAACTGTAGCTCTGGAGATGGGTTCGGTAGAAGTACTTTTAGTTAAAGTGTGTTGTTGGGTTTTGTTTTAGTTTTGGAGACAGGGTCTCGTGTAGCCCAGGCTAGCCTTGTATTTGCTGTTAAGTTGGTCTAAGAAAAATTGCAGTTTCAATTCATGTATTATAAGTCTATAACAGGGGTAAGTGCAGCTTTCTTTTTTGTTTTTTTGAGACAGAGTTTCTCTGTGTAGCCTTGGCTGTCCTGGACTCCCTTTGTAGACCAGGCTGGCCTTGAACTCAGAGCGATCTGCCTGCCTCTGCCTCCCGAGTGCTGGGATTAAAGGCGTGTGCCACCATCGTCTGGCTAAATACATCTTTCTTAGGACCTATTATAATTAACACATTTTTGCCAATGAGAAGTAAGTTTGTTTAATTTTGTAGAAAAATGTGTGCTTTAGGGTTCAACAACTTTTGAAAGCATTTTTGTACCCTGCTGATTGTGGAAGCATTTTTTTCTTATGAAAATGTTATTGAGATGTTTGAATAAGTGGTAGTTGGTTGACTAGAAAGAAGTCAGGTGAATGTGGTTCATGAGACAAAACTTTGTGACTCAACTAGTTCAACTTTAAAAACTGTTTTTTCCCTTTTTGACTTTATGTTGGGTGCTTTGCCTGAGTGTTTATGCATATGTGTGTACAGTGCCTGCATGAGCCACACAAGGCACTGGATCCTCTGGGACTCGACTTAGTGATAGTTGTGAGCCATCACGTGAGTGCTGGGAATTGAACCCCGGTCCCCTAGAAAAACAGCCATTGTGCTTAACCACTGAGTCATCTCTCCAGCCCTTAGGTTAGCCCTTGAAGTTTGGTTCTGTGATGTTTGGTCTGCTTTGTGTTCTCTCCATTACTTCTTAGGATCTTAATCTATTTTGTTGTCTTTATTATAAACCAGCAGACTTGTTAGATAGTATTTCCTTATAGCAGAATTAAAAGACGTATTATGTAGGATCAGTGTTGCTCATCGGTAACATCTAGTAAGTCAGTCCTAGGTGTAGTGACCCGGCCTGGGTTTCCGGAGGTCGTGGCAAGAAGATGAAGAGTTGGCGACTAGCCTGGATGATATACTGAAGGTGGTGTCTGTGATGTAATCGCAAAACATACCAAAATCTAACATCTCATTTACGTCTTACTTTTCGGTAGAATGTAATGTCTTCACCTAAATTGGAATTGAGAGACACTAGCGAAAGTGCTGAGAGTCCCAAGCCAGGAAAATTCCAGAGAACCCGTGTCCCTCGAGCCGAATCTGGTGACAGCCTCAGTTCTGAGGACCGTGGCCTTCTTTATAGGTATGCGTGTGGAAGGTCTCCCTCACTGTGCTGCTTTAGGCTGACAGGAATATGTCACAGCCTCATCCTGAGTTACGTTCTCCGAGTTGAGCTTGGGGTAATTTTCTGTGGCCTTGGGGTTTGAACTCAGGGCCTCAGGCATGCTGAGCAGGAGGTCTGCCGCCACACCGCCTGCCCCGCCTGGGGTAACTTGTGTTCAGTTTTCCTTTCACCAAGTGACACTTCACTCTGGGAGAGGTCATGCATATGTTTTAAGTGTGAAGCTCAGTTTCTGTTGGCGTATTTGGTGAGTGTGGTTCGCTGTATTGCTAACTGTAATGTTTTTCCTGAAGCATTGATGCATATAGATCTCAAAGATTCAAAGAGACAGAACGCCCTTCCATAAAGCAAGTGATTGTTCGAAAAGAAGATGTTACTTCAAAGTTGGGCGAAAAGAATACTGTCTTTTCTTGTCAAGTCAATATCAAACAGAAGATGCAGGTATGTTCTGGCTTGGGAAGGTGATTTGCACTTTACTGAACTGGATTGGGGGCTCGCCGCTCTGCTAATCTCTGTCCCAAGAGATTGCAGTGCCATCTGACGCATGGGAGCTAAGATTCTTCTGGGTTCAGTTTAAGTTCTGGAACATCCTCTTTTTAGAAAATTAGAAGCTTGTTCACATTGCTGTAATGTTTATTTGTGAACTGCTTTTGGTGGTTTTAAAAAAAAAAAGGCTGAGCCGGGCATGGTGGCACACGTCTTTAATCCCAGCACTCGGGAGGCAGAGGCAGGCTGATTGCTGTGAGTTCGAGGCCAGCCTGGTCTACAAAGAGAGTCCAGGACAGCCAAGGCTACACAGAGAAACCCTGTCTCTCTCTCTCTCTCTCTCTCTCTCTCTCTCTCTCTCTCTCTCTCTCTCTCTCTCTCACACACACACACACACACACACACACACACACACACACACACACACACACAAAAGGCTGTTTTGTACTGCAAACACTTAGCCAGCTGACCCAGCTCCCCAGCCCCACAGAATGATATTTTAAATGGAGCTCAAGTCAACACAATAGCAATTAAAAAAAAAAAGATTTATTTATTATGTACACACTGTTCTGCCTGCATGTGATCCAGCAGGCCAGAAGAGGGCACCAGATCTCATTATACATGATTATGAGCCACCGTGTCGTTGCTGGTAATTGAACTTGGGACATTTGGAAGAGCAGAGTGCTCTTAATCTCTGAGCCATCTCTCCAGGCCAGCACAATAGCAATTTTAAAAACTGAATATGCACTATAATTTAAAGTTAGTGCTAATTACTAAGAAACACTAATAGGAAAATACTAATTTTGAAACAGAGTCTTACAATGTAGCCTTGGCTGTCCTGGAGCTTGCTATGTAGACCAGACTGGCCTTGAACTCTGCCTGTGTCAGCCTCCCAGGTGCTGAGATTGAAGGACTGTTATGTTTTATTGGAACAGAAAACTCTGTGTGTATAATAACACAGTGTGACCTTCATGGCCAACAGTTACGAGCTGCAGGAGGCAAGAAGGCTGTTTGGGTCAACCGAACTAACTCAGTAGCTGGTGTTGGTTCAGACTTCAGAAGTCTGACCCAAGTGGTTTATTTTCGGTGTATTTAAGCACAGCACGGTTTGGTGAAAGCTATTTTGGTGATAATCAACTTAGTCCCACATGTACAATAAATCTCCCCTACAACAGATCAGATGAGACTACATTAAAGCTATAAAGTCCATAACGATGGGTTCTATAGATTGACTGAGGAAAACAAATTTACAGTAAATGTCTGGGGGAGGGCCCGATGCTGGAAGTCTCTAGTCACACAGATACCGCAGAAGGTCACCAGGCTGGAAAGGGCAGCTGCTCCAGCCTTCTGGGTGCATAACAGGTGCTGCATTTTTTTCCTTGAAGGGACAACCCTGTATGCTTAGCATTTTCGGTTACTCTAGTGAGTGAGTGAGCACAAAAGCCTCTGTGCCTCCTACAGTTCAGTAGTGTCACATTGTAGGCTGTCTTAATTGTGTTACATGGTGAGATATACATGCTGTTTTCAGAAGTCTGGCAACGGTGAGCTAAGGTGTACCGTACACACGGATAAGTGAATCTTGGATTAATCACATAATTTGATTTTGGTTTTTTTTCCAGTTTTTCCAGACAGGATTTCTCTATGTAGCTCTAGCTATCTTGAACTGTGAGACCATGATGGCCTGGAACTGACAGAGACCCACCACCTGCCTTTGCCTTCCTAGTGCTGGGAGTAAAGGCTTGAATTAATTTTTGATTCTTTGTTTTCAGAGCCTTGTATTGTTATTTTTGTGATGCACACAGTTAAGTGACTCACGGTTTAGAATCTGTGGTCTAAAAATTTGTGCGGCAAAACTGACATTTTGACTTTCTAAAAAATTTGGAAAGTATGCAATCAGATTAGTTAGAATTAAGGTTTAAATAACGTGTAAACGGTGGTTAACCATGTGGACTCCCTCTTCCTGTGGCCTCTCTAGGAGCTCAACAATAAGATAAACTTGCAGCAGACAGTGATCTATCAGGCCAGCCAGGCCCTGAACTGCTGTGTTGACGAAGAGCATGGGAAGGGGTCCCTGGAGGAAGCCGAAGCAGAAAGACTCCTTCTGATTGCAAGTATGTGTGACGCTCCCGCATGAACACACATGTGCGTGGCCCTGCTGTCCCCCAGATCTGATGTGAAAGTGGAGCATGTTGCAGTGGGGAAGCCGACTAGCAGATGGCTAGTCCATCAAAGAGACAGCCACTGATCCTGCCTGTGGTCTTTTGCGCAGTGGCCTTTTCAGTCTACACTCATGATTTGCTCTTGTTCAGAAACAGTGCTAGTATGTGAAATATTTGCTTGCATATTTTACATAGCTGAGAAGAGAGCGCTTCTGATTGATGAGCTGAATAAGCTGAAGAGCGACGGCCCGCAGAGGAGAAACAAGGCTGGCGCCGGGTCGCAGAGGGAATTTGTTCCTTCTAAAGGCTCAGTCACTTTGTCAGAAATCTGCTTGCCTCTGAAGGCAGACTTTGTCTGCAGCACCGCTCAAAAACCAGGTATGAGGCTGGAGGATGTTTAGCTGGACTGGCTTTGTTTGAAAAAGATATAAGGAAAGCATGCATAATGATAACAAAATTCCATCTTTGGTCTTTGTTCCTCATATGAAAAATGTCTTTTAATTTTATTAATTTATTCAGATTACAGCTCATTTGCCATCCCATCACTTGTATCCTCCTCTTCCTCCCTCCTGCTTTCACCCTATTCCCCTCCCCATGAAAATATTTTATAGACAGTTGGGGATATTTACATACAGGGTTACCAGCCCATGCAGGTGTGAATGTGGCTACCACAAAGTCAGGCTAAACATGGTTACGTCAGGAAGCAGTTTCCTCCGCTGAGCTGTCTTGACAGGACATACCCTTTGACCTCCATTAATTAGCTTTGTTATAGAAATGTGCCAGATCATTTGAAAGAATTTATTCTACTTTATTCTAGTTAAAATTCAATAAAGGCTAGAAGCTCCTCTGAAGACTGAATTACTGCTTGCACGAGTGGTGATTGCTCAGTGAATATACTGCTATTGGAGTTTATTTCCTTTTCTGGATTAGACAATCACAGTAATCTTTTAAAATTGTCTAATGTACTAAAAATCATATGGGATCAAATGGGTAAAAATGAGTATAGCCACAGACTCTGAAAACAAGGGAATAAATTTCTAGAAAATTCAATAAAATTAAACCTGTGAAGCGTTGGGTAAGAATTGTTTTAAATTCCTTTGATTTTTATTTGATTAGAACTTTATCTCTGAAGTCTTAAGATGAAAGGATTTTAAGGTCTGGGGAAAATGAGAACAGACCTTTACACGTTTGCGCCTTCAGTGGCACCTGGTGGGACAAGCCTGTAATCCAAGCCACCTGGGCAGCTGGAGCTGACAGTTGTAAGCTCAAGGCCAGACCCTGTGGTTTTCAAAACAAAGTTAAAAAGGGTAGGGCTCTAGCCAGTGATAGAGTGTTCCCTTACATGTGTCAGTCCCGGAATTCAGTCTCTAGGACTTAAAAAGAATTTTTCTTTAAACATTCTCTGCATATGGTGGCTCATGTTTATAATGCCCACATTTTGAGAGATTGCAAAAGTATATTTTCTCAAATTCAAGGCCAACCTGGATTACAGAATGAGTTCCTGTTTCCAAACAAACAAATGAAGAAAAGTTAGCGTATTATTGTAGGAATGGGATAATTTAGGTTATGATACTTGCTTTTGCATGATGTTAATATAATGCAGAAAACTTGGTAACTTAGCATTTATTTTGAGATATAGTATTCAGTGATAAATAGTAAATAAATAGCTCATATTTTTATTAGTCATTATCCATGAATAACTTTAACATTTTGTTGTTGTTGTTTGATTTCTGAGGCAAGCTTTCTGTGTGTAACCTTAGCTGTGCTGGACTTAAAACCAGGCCATCCTCGGACTCACAGAGATCCGCCTGCCTCTATTGCCACAGTCCTGGGACTAAAGGTGTGCGCCACCACCACCCAACTACTTTAATGGTTTTTAAATCTCAATTTTGAAATAACAAATCATAGCTTACCCTTTGGAGGTATGTCTTACTATTGCCAAGCAGATTAGAGCAGAAAGTGGGGAGCGTAGAATTGTTATTTGCTTTGTTACTAGGAGACCTTGACACTTATTCCAGGACTGTGGTATCAAATGTATCTTTCTTAGCTTTTTGTTTTGGGAAATTTGATTGTCAGAATTCTAAATATAAATATGTGGATCAATCGCAGTATTGACTCTGGTCTTAGCTAAGTACTTTTCCTTTGCTAGTTTTACAATGTGATTACTTATTACAGATGCAGCAAATTACTACTACTTAATTATGCTAAAAGCCGGAGCTGAACAGATGGTTGCCACACCGTTAGCAAGTACCTCAAACTCTGTCAGTGGTGACGCTCTGCCATTTACCACTACATTTACTCTGTAAGTCCATTGTGGTCTCACAGTCAGATATGTGGAGTTAAGGCAGTCTCAGCATCTGAGTGACTTTTATAATCGTTTTTTCTCCATTGTAGTGCATTGGATGGAGCTCAGGGCTTTGTGCATGTAAACAAGCGTTCTATCATAAGCACCATCCCATACGCCTATAGTTTTTAAAATGTATTTACATAACTTACTATACTTAATACAATTTTATTAGCAATTATTGTACATAACAACGTGACATTTTCATACTTGTATATAATGCATTTTTTATTGTATTAACTCCCCACCACCTCTTACCTCGTCTCACTCCGCTGATGCCCTTTTTTCTCCTACTTCCAGCCCTTTCTGTCTTCTTGGTAATATTGGAACTCAAACCTAGGGCCTCGTGCTAGGCAAATGCTCTAATTTGGTGAGCCAATGAGTTTAAGCTAGGGTTGCTTACCGGAGCCCGGGTGAGGGGTTATTGACAGTAGCATGGCCAGCTTAGTAGTGATTGCCCCACTGAGAGAAATGTCTCTGCCAGTGTCTCCTCAGGAAGAGATGAGCCCTTGTAAGCACCTCTCCCAAAATACATTATTTTAAAATTTATTTATGAGAGACTGGAGAAGCGGCTCAGTGGTTAAGAGCACAGGCTGTTCTTCCAGAGCTCCAGGTTCAGTTCCCAAGATCCTCATGGCTGCTCACAGCCAGCTGTAGCTCTGCTTCCAGGGGGTCCGGTGCCCTCTCGCAGCCTCTGCAGCTGCTGCTGCACATGGCGCAGACGTACATGTAGGCAAGACACCTGCACACCTAAAATAAACATTGTTACGATTATTATCAGTGTGTGTGTGTGTGTGTGTGTGTGTGCATGCGCACACACACGTACATAAGTGTGTGTTGTCAAGGCTCGTGTAGAAGGTAGAGGATAACTTTGAGACTCTGTTCTCTCGTGCTTTTATATGAGTTCTGGGTAATGAACTTAGGTTGCTAGGCTTGTGTGGCAAACCCTGTTGTCTGCTGAGCTGTCTCCTGGGCCCCTGATTTTTATTTATTTGTTTGTTTATTTATTTATTTATTTATTTTTGAGACAGGGTTTCTCTGTGTAGCCTTGGCTGACCTGGACTCTCTTTGTAGATGAGGCTGGCCTTGAACTCACATCGATCTACCTGCCTCTGCCTCCCGGGTGCAGGCATTAAAGACAGGTGCCACCACGCCCAGCCCCCCATTCCTTTTTTTTTTTTTTTAAAGATTTATTTATAATGTATACAGTATACATCAATCACATTACAGATGGTTGTGAACCACCATATGTTTGCTGGGAATTGAACTCAGGACCTCTGGAAGAGCAGTCAGTGCTCTTAATAACTGAGCCATCTCTCCAGCCCCTATTTTTTTTTTTAATATATCAGATCATCCAATTTTTAGTTATTCAGTTAATTCTTTCTGATTTATTTTGTTCATTGGCATTTTTTTTACTATAGATATGCAGTGTGTATATATATATAGTGATTCATGTTTTGTACCATTTTTATAGATGCTTTAAATCATATAACAGTATTTTATGCAACTTTTTTAAAAAATAGGATTTTCATGACAGTGTTTCTCTGTGTGGTCTCTGCTTGACAGTTTTTCTTTCTTTTTTTGTTTTGTTTGTTTTGTTTTTCGAGACAGGGTTTCTCTGTGTAGCCTTCACTGTTTTGGACTCACTTTGTAGACCAGGCTGGCCTTGAACTCACAGTGATCCACCTGCCTCTGCCTCCCGAGTGCTGGAACTAAAGATATGTGCCACCACTGCCTGGCTGGCAGTTTTTCTTACATTTCTTTAAAATATAATGGAGTCTTTTACTTTGTCCTGTGACAGTATTTGTACATTATTTTTAAAGTCATAACTTTAGGGTTTTTATTTATTTATTTACAGTTTTATTTAATCCTTTTTTTTTTCTTTCCCCTAGGCATGATGTTTCCAATGACTTTGAAATAAATATTGAAGTTTACAGCTTGGTAAGTAGTTAAAGCTCTCTGAAATGAACAATACTGTATTTCCTTACTGATATCAGATTTTAAGGTAGTTATATTTTGGATTTGTTTATAGGTACAAAAGAAAGATTCGTCAGGCCCTGATAAGAGGAAGAAAGCATCCAAGTCCAAGGTGAGAATTATAGAGACCTAGTAACGTCTTAGTTAGGGTTTTGTTGCTGTGGAGAGACACCATGACGGCAGCAAGTCTTACATTTATTAACTGTGGCTGGCGAACAGTTCAGAGGGTTAGTCCATTACTGTCATGCCAGGAAATATGGCGGCGTGCAGGCAACAGGAAGAGAGAGAAACACTGGGCCTAGACTTGAGTATTTGAAACCTCAAAACCCACCTTTCCCACCCCTGACTGACACATTTCCTTCAACAAGCCACACCTACTCCAACAAGACCACACCCCTCATAGTTCTGCTCCCTGGTGACCAAGCATTCAAATCCATGAGCCTGTAGGGGCCATTCCTATTCAAACTGCCAGAACCATGTTACAGTTTTTTTGTTTTGTTTTGGAGACAGGATTCCTATGTGAGAACTTTAGTTTTAAGTTCTGAATTGCAATATTTAATAGAAATATGCTCTCTCCTTTTTCAGGCTATTACTCCAAAGAGACTCCTCACATCTATAACTTCAGTAAGTAGAATTTTTCTGAAAGTTGAATTCTTTTGATGAATATATATTTTGAATAGAACTTCAAATTGACTGACCCGCTGTAAGCCATTACAACTAAAGAAGTCTTTAAAATGCACCAATGGGTCCCAGCACTTGAGAAATACAAGCAAGGGGGTTACAAGTTGGAGTCTACTCTGGTCTACATAGTAATACTTTCTCAAAATAAATTAAGGTATTTTAATTATTGATACTTATATGGGAAGAAATGTTTTCTCAAATGTAGTCCTTGTGTTAGAATTTTGTATTTTACACTTAAATATAAATAAAAGAAATAATGTATTTTCTTTACCCTCCTTCTCTTAGAAAAGCAGCCTTCATTCTTCAGGTAAGTGTACCTTCTTTTAACTTTACTATTTGAAACCTTAGAATAATTAAATCTAGCAGTTGCATACATTTATAAAAATATTCATCTGTACATGTGTATATGCACACACCTTATACACACACACACACATACCGTGCTGATTTGCTTTTGGAAAATATTTATATTTTACAATTTAAAAAAACTGTTTATTGGGGCTAGAGAGATGGCTTACCAATTAAGAGCAGCACTTCAGCTCTTCCAAAGGTCCTGAGTTCAATTCCCATCAACAACATGGTGGCTCACAATCATCTATAATGTGATCTGATGCCCTCTTCTGGACTGCAGGTGTACATGCAGGCAGAGCACTATATACATAATAATAAATTAAAAAACAAACAAAAAAACTGTTTATTGGAAGCTGGGCATGGTGGCGCACACCTGTAATCCCAGCGCTTGGGAGGCAGAGGTAGATGGAGCTCTGTAAGTTCGAGGCCAGCCTGGTCCAGGACAGCCAGGGAAAAAAACAAAAAGCAAAATTATTTATTGGGCTGGAGAGATGACTCAGAGGTAAGAGCACTGGCTGCTCTTTCAAAGATCCTGAGTTCAATTCCCAGCAACCACATGGCAACTCATAGCCATTTATAATGAGATCTGATGCCCTCTTGGCATGCAGGCACACAGACAGGAAGAACATTGTATACATAATAAATAAATAAATCTAAATAAACAAAAAGATTTTTTTAAAGAATGATTTTTATGTGGTATATGTGTGTGTGTGTTAAGTTAGAAAAGGGCATTGGATCCTCTGAAACTAGCATTACAGATGGTTGTAAATCACTTTGTAGGTGCTGGGAATTAAACCCAGGACCTCTAGAAGATCCAGCGCTCTTACCCACTGAGCTGTTTCTCCAGCCCCTTAGGATCTATTTTTAGCTATGTGTATGTGTGCACCTGTGCATCCAATGTGTTGGATTTCCTGGAGCTAGACTTAGAGGCAGGTGTGAACTACCCTATATAAGTGCGAGGATCTGAGCTCTGGTCCTCTGCAGGAGCAGCAAGCATCCTTAGCTGCTGAGCGAGCTCTCCAGCCCTGGAAAATATTTCCTATAAAGACTTTTTAAAGCAACACTTATTACTGGTCAGAATAGCATGTATCTGATTGAAGTCTTATTAGGCAGCAATATAAGCTAATCAGGGTTTTTAAGATTGCGGCCGTCAGCACAGGATACCTAGTCACTTAGTGACTCCAGCAAGTAGCATTCTTCTTCGGCCCCACTTCTCTCGTTCTGTGGGTTTGCTTTTTATTATCAGCACCATGGAGTTTGTTTTTTAACTTGACTGATTGTGGCTGACATTGTGACATGTCAGCGAAGTACCTTTGGGGTGCTAGTGATGGAGGAAAGTCCTAAAATGATTTAGTCTGCAGTTCCAAAGTGGATTGCGAGGCAGCTAGCCTGGTTTACCTCCTGTCCTTCTCTCATCCCTGACACAAGAGAGTTACAAAGCTCTGCACTGCTAATGTCACCCGGGATTCCCAATAGTAAGGAAGTCTTCCAAATTCCTTGTTTTATTTATTTGTATGTGTCTGTATACACATGCACATATGTAGGCCAGAGTTGGTTCTCTTACACCATATCGATCCCAGGGATCAAACTCGGGCCATCAGGTTTGGCTTTGCAAGGACCTTTACCTACTGAACCATATAGCTAGCCTACTTTTTTGTATTTTTTTATGGGAAAATTGGTTTATGTAGAAATTTTTAGGTTCTGTGTCATTAAAAGCACCACTTTACCAAATGTTCAGACTGTATTTTGGGGCTGGAGAGATGGATCAGCAGCTAAGAGCACTGTCTGTTCTTCCAAAGGTGCTGAGTTCAATTCCTAGCACCCACATTGGGCTTACAACCATCTGCAATGTGATCTGATGCCCTCTTCTGGCCTGCAGGGGTACAAGCAGGCAGAGTACTGTATACATAATGAATAAATAAATAAAGTCGTAGAAAAAAGACTGATCTTGGTTAGTTAAAGATAATCTTCTAAATAGTTAGGAAAGCTTGGTCTTTGGTTCTCCTTCATATTTAAAGAGCTGGGACAGTAGTAATGGCTGAGCAGGTCGAGACTGAGTTTGATCCTGGGATCCCACCACATGGCAGACTAGAACTGACTCGCCACCTTGTCCTTTTGATCTTCATGCATGTAAACACAAACACACACACACACACACACACACACACACACACACACACACACACACACACACACACACACACACTAAACTGGAGGACACCTGAGCACAGAGCCTCATAATTGTGGTCTTGATACTTAAAAGGCTGAAAAAGGGATTCTGTGCTTTCCAGCAGTTCTGGGCCCTCTGGGGAGTTCCAGGCCTGCCCAGCTGAAGAGCTGAATCCCTGCCTCAGAAGACAAACAAAACAGAAAGAATGAAAACAAAACAAAACAAAAGACAGCAGGGCAGATTATCTGTGGAGGTTTGATTTCATTGTGTGGAGGGTGACAAGTCGTTGCATATCAGTGTCTTAGTCACTGCTCTGTTTCCAAAGCAACTCTTTTGTTGTGGTTTTAGTTTGTTTGTTGTTTTACCAAAGCAACTCTTAGAAAAGAAAGCATTTACTTGGGTCTTGCTTATAGTTTCAGAGGGTGAATCCATGACTGTCATGGCCAGACCAGACAGGCAATAGCTGAGAACTTTACGCTTTGATCCACAGGCAGCAGGCAGAAGGGGGGGTGGGGGAGAGATTGAGACTGGGCTTGGCCTGGGCTTTTGAAAGGGACACATCTCCAGCGAGGACTCCAGCAGGGCCACACCTCCTAATTCTTTATCTACTGGGACTAAACAGTCAAATGTATAAGCCTGTGGGGTCATTCCCATTCAAACTACCACACTTAGGAAAGCCAATTTGAGCTAAACTTTGCTTCCTGTTTCTCCAGTTATGGCCAGCCCAGGAGGTCTCAGTGCTGTGCGCACCAGCAACTTTACCCTTGTTGGATCTCACACACTGTCGTTATCTTCCGTTGGAGAAACTAAGTTTGCTTTGGACAAGGTAACTCAACTGTACTTATGACTGTATCATATTTAAAAACAGTAGCCTGTAGAAATTCCAGAGTACCTTGGCTGAGGGAGGCACTCTTCCCAGATAGGGACACACATGCGTGATGAATGTCGGGATACTGTGTTAGACCTTCAGGGTTACACTGGCTTCTGTGCCAGTCCTAACTGACATGTTATGTCTTGCGTTTAGATGTTGTTTATATTTCAAAACAATTCAATATACTGTGGATGTAAGCTTTTATATTTGATAAGACAGGGTCTTGTGTCACAAAGACTACTGAAACTTGCTACATAGGCCAGGTTAGCCTTGAACTGTTACCTCTCACTGCTGGACTATAGGCTGCCACCTTGTTTTTGTTTTTGTTTTTGAGACAAGGTTTCTCTATATAGTATTGGCTGTCCTAGACTTGCTTTGTAGACCAGGCTGGCCTCGAACTCACAGCAGTCCACCTGCCTCTGCCTCCTGAATGCTGGGATTAAAGGTGTGCGCCACCACGCCCAGCCTAGCCACATTTTTTCAACTCAAGAGATTTCTTTCTCATCCTTCTTCCCAAATTCAACACTGCAAACTTCAGGTCTGTATTTTATTGCTATTGAATGCTTTTCACCTTAGTATGAAATAAATAAGGTGAACTTCCTTAGGTTGAATTCTGATATATAATATAAAGGTTGTGATGTGTGTGTGTGTGTGTGTGTGTGTGTGTGTGTGTGTGTGTGTGTACGTACAGGTTTTTAAATCTTAATTTAAAATTTTGTATTGGCATGTAATAATTTGCATATTTATTTTAACACTTGTACATAGTGTATATAGATCCAGTAAGGATAATTAGACTTTATTTCTCTTTATTTCTGGTTGTTTAGAACCTTTGAGCTCCTGTGTTTTAGTTTTTCCTAAAACATATAATAGGTTACTATGAACCTATAATCTTCCCACTGTGATGGGGACACTAGAATTTACTCCTAACTAGTTGTGGATTGTTTTTCCCTTTTCCATTTGTTTGTTTTTGTTTTTGAGGTCCCATACAGCCCAGACTGCCCTCAATCTTGTTATGTGTAGCTGAGGCTGACCTAGAATTCGCAATCTTCCTCTCTACCTGTGAATTGCTGAGGCTGCCAGCGTGTGTCATCATGCCTAGCTTGACTTACTTTAGTACTTACTTGACCTTAGCCTCCCTCCTCCCCATCCTTTTCCTGTTTGCCTTCTCCATCCCTGGTAATGACCACTGACGTTCAGGTTCCTTGTAAAGCACCTTCCGTGTGTGGATGGGCATGTCGTCTGTGGATCTTATGTCCTCGTTAGAGAATTCCTACTCAGAGCGTGGAGGAAAAGGTGCATGAGACTGGCTGGTTTCTTCCTCCAGCCACACTGCAGGCTGAACGCACGCAGTGCGTGTGCAGCCAAACTAGTAATGTGCTTCCTAATTCTGAGCAAAGTCACTCCAGTTCTCAGGGACCCCCTTTTCCCCATAGGGAATATTAATATTAGATCAGTACAAGCCAGCCTAACTTTAAAAATATTTCTTTTGCTTACTGGACAGAATGCTGACTGTTTAAAATTTTTACACAAATTTAACACAAAAATGTACTTTAACATGCTAATATCTAAAAATGTATGTAACTTTATTTAGCAATTCAACCAGTCTTAATACATTGAGTGATTTTGGGTCTTTTTTTTTCTTTTCTTTTCTTTTTTTCTTTTTTGTTTATTTTTAGATAAATTTTGATGTAAGAGAGCAGGAGCTACTGGGCTATTTGTTCCAAGAAAAGGTTGCTTTATTTTCTTTACTTAAAATTAATGTGTTTAAAAAATCATTTCTTAATCATCATGTTATATTAAAGTTGTTGGTTAAGTATACGTTCTAATGAATAGATTGAATTTAATAATTTAAAAAAAACAATAACTAACCAATCCTTGATTTTTGGTCCATGTGTGTTTGTTTCACTAACAACTCTCATATAATTTTGGTTTTTTTTGAAAGTAACAATGTATATGTAAAGACAAAAAAAGTTATTCTTTGGGCCCTTGTATATGGACATTTTTTTCCTCTATTTTCATAATTCTTTGAATTTTTTTCAATTTCTTCATTTTTTTCATTGCTTTGGAATTTTCTCTATATGCTTTTTTCATGTGTGTGTGTGTGTGTGTGCGTGTGTGTGTGTGTGTGTGTGTGTGTGTGTGTGTGTGTGTGTGTGTGTTTTAAGACAGGCTTTTATGTCTCCTTGGCTGTCTTCAAACTTACTATAAAGCTAACGGGGCCTTTAACTTCTGATCCTCTTTAACTTTCAAGTGCTGGGATCACAGCTACTGGTTGTTGATTTTTAAAAGTAAAATCCCGATAAAGACTCAGGAGCCAGGTGCTGGGGGTGAAAACCTACTAGCTCAGAGACACAGAGAAAGCACCCAGCTGACCTCCTACTCAGCCTACATCCCAGAAGGAAAAAGCCAAAAGGCCACTTCTCCTTCTTCACACTGTCTAAATACCTTCAGCTCAGTGCTCCTCCTTTGTTTACTCCCTAGCAGCTGGGTTCTTTTTCCTTTCTTTCTTTCTTTTTTTAATTTTTTAATTTTTTTTGGTTTTTTGAGCCAAGGTTTCTCTGTGTAGCCTTGGCTGTCCTAGACTCACTCTGTAGACCAGGCTGGCCTCGAACTCACAGTGATCCGCCTGCCTCTGCCTCCTGAGTGCTGAAATTAAAGGTGTGCGCCACCATGCCCATGTCTGCTGGTTTCTTGTTCCACCTCTTGGCCTAGGGTTAACATCATTTAGTCCTGTGTTCAGAAAGCTCTTGGATTAAAGGTATGTGCTAGGGCTGAGCCACACCATAATGACCTGTTTACAATAAACAGAAAGTTCTTGGATTCAAGGTGTGTAGTAGGACTGAGCCACACCAAATAAACTGGTTTTTACAGTTCACAATCTGGGGTTCACAATGGGATCAAATATCCTGCAACAATTGGCTGGATATTGGATGCTGGGAATCAGACTCAGGGCTTCATGTATTCTACCAACTGAGCTATATTCCAAGCCCACATTAAAAACATTTTTTAAGGACTGGCAAGATAGCTCAGAGGTTAAGAGTTGACTGCTCTTCCAAAGGTCCTGAGTTCAATCCCCAGCAACCACATGGTGGCTCAGAACCATCTATAATGAATTCTGGTGCCCTCTTCTGGTCTGCAGGTGTACATGCAGGCAGAGCCCTGTATAAATAATAAATAAATCTTTTCTAAAAATTCTGTGAGCCGGGCATGGTGGTGCACGCCTTTAATTCCAGCACTCGGGAGGCAGAGGCAGGCAGATCTCTGTGAGTTCGAGGCCAACCTGGTCTACAAAGCGAGTCCAGGACAGCCAAGGCTACATAGAGTGTAAGCCATGGGGAGCAAGCCAGTAAGCAGCACTCCTCCACGGCCTCTGCTTCAGTTCCTGCCTCCAGGTTCCTGCCCTGACTTTCCTCAATGGTGGGCTGACTGAAGATGTCAGATGGCAGCACCTCCTGTCCTCTCCAACTTGCTTTTGGTCACGGTGTTTTAGCATAGCAGTGGGAACCCAACCAAGACAGCAGCCTTAGTCCTTTGCATGGGAACCTCCTCTTTTCTCCATACCATTTGTTCAACACCACTCATTTTTTGGACTAGTCTTGGCACGGTTTTCAAAAATTAATTAGCAAAAAAGCAGCAAATAGTTGGTATCAATATTTGGGCTTATTTCTGATCTCTGTCTGTCAGTCCCGCGGACTGAGGCAGGGCCTTGTGCACACTACCTAGGTCTCTGCCACGGCTTCTCCTGGCTCTCAGCTCTGCTCCGCTTGCTTGTGTCTGTCCCTCTGCTGTGGCCATGCTGTTTTGATTATTTGCGGTCCCTTGTAAGCCCATTTAGACTCTTGATTGGCGGTCCCTCTCTTGTTCAGTTTTCTCTACTGCTAAGTAACGCTGCATTATAGGAGTGTGGCCGCTGCTCTGTTCAGGCTGCGGCTGAGCTTCTCCTCCTCTATAAAGGAGTGAGCACAGCCATCTTATCCTCAGCTTTCCTTTCTTGAATTCATTCAGAACTTGGGACTTTTGTTTTTGTAAAATTCTACCTTGAATGAATTTATTCTTTAAAAGTATCTGTTGCTAAGGAACCAGTGGACCTTTTATACTTCAGCTTTAGAATGTGATATGTTTTCAGGGCATAGAAAGATTTTGAAATGCTTTTATGAATAATTCCCCCTTTTCCTCACAGGTACCTTTCTTATCTCCTTTGGAAGGTCACATCTGTTTAAAAATAAGCTGTCAAGTGAATTCAAGTGTTGAAGAGAAAGGTTTTCTAGTGAGTGCCATCTCCTGTTCTTTGTCACCTTTCGTCTGTGTTCCTAAAGCAGGGGGTTCTCAACCGGGGGTCTCATCACATTTGGGGGTTCCATGACGTTTTCATAAGGAGAGTGAGAAAGGAAAAGGCAGGAGAATGCTCAGATTGGCCCTGCCTTGCACAAGTTGTGTGGCTGATGCTGCTGAGAAAGGTCCCTGCTGGGACAGTAAGACTGCTTCTCTTTTTGACATTGAAATAGGAGTGGTGGGTTTCTTTCAACATTTTATTGTGAAAATAGCAGCCACCTAGAAATGTTGGCATCATTTTACAAAGACTGTACATGGGCCACCTTAATTTTGTCATTACTCTAGTAGTTTATTTGTTTTTAAGACAGTCTAGCTCTAGCTCTGGCTGCCCTTAAACTCACAGTGATCCCCCACCTGTCTTCCAATCAACGGCATGTGGCGCCGGGCCCAGTTTGATCTAGATACTCTTCATGTATTCTTGACAGGGACAATTGGATGGATATTCTTTACCGAAGTGAAGGACATGATAAAATGATGCAAATATATTTTTACATAAAGATATCACAGCATGTGAAAACTTTATCTAAAGTTTCTAATGTCATCCAGGTGGGGCATGCCTTAATCCCAGCACTTGGGAGGCAGAGGTAGGAGGATCTCTGTGAGTTAAAGGCCAGCCTGGTCTACAGAGGGAGTCCAGGACAGGCAGGACTCTTATACAGGGGAGACCCTGTCTCCAAAAAAAATTTTTTTTTTCTAATATCAGTGTTTCAATTAACTTGCAGACCATATTTGAAGATGTCAGTGGCTTTGGTGCCTGGCATCGAAGGTGGTGTGTTCTGTCTGGAAACTGTATCTCCTACTGGACTTACCCAGATGATGAGAGGCGAAAGGTAATTGACACAGCTTTAGTCAGTGGTGAAAGTCCTACTGCTTTTGTGCTGCTTCGTGACTGCGTGTCCCCTGTCCCCACTCCTAGATCCCCTTCTGTTCGTGTTCTGGCCGTGTACCGTTCTCCAGCTAAGAATACACGTGCGTCTCTGACCCATTTCCCTTGCCCTCCCAACTAGTGCTGGACACTGAGCCCACAGCCTGGCGTGTGGTACACTTGTGAGGCGAGGATGGTGCTGCTTGCCTAGATCCCTGGACTCTTTATGAATTTATTTGTCTTTTTCAAACAAAAACAAACACTTTATAATTAATTTTTATTTGATAAGATATTCTTTCTAAAGCAATAGACATACCTATAATGTTGGGGTTTTTTGTTTGTTTTTTGTTTTTCGAGACAGGGCTTCTTCTCCATGTAGCCTTGGCTGTCCTGGACTCACTTTGTAGACCAGGCTGGCCTCAAGCTCACAGAGATCCACTTGATTTATTTTTATTTTATGTGTTTGTCTTTCTGGATCTAGATCACTTCACTCAGTATATTTTCTTGTTTCATCTGTTTGTCTGAAAAGCTCGTTATTTCATTTTCTTTATAGCTAAATGTTATTTCACACAATGAATGGTCCATATTTCCGATAACCCGTTCAGCAGCTGAAAGACGTTTACATTGTCTCCATTTCCGCGCTGTTGTGAACTGAGCAGCAGTGAGCATGGCTGAGTCAGCCTCTGGGTAGGGTGTCCAGTGCTTTGCGCATATGCCAGGGAGTGCTGGAGCTGGGTCTTGAGCCTGATTTATTTCAGCTACCACAGTGTCTTCCAGCTTCATCCTTGTTCATCCTTCACAAACACAAAGTTTGCTGTTTTCTTTTAAGGCAGAACAACCCATTGTGTATGTATGTCACAGTTTTTAGTTAACTCATATTTTGATGGACCCTTGTGTTTTTTCTTATCACAACTATTGTGAATAAGCCTGCAATGAGATCTCTTTTACATAGTATTTTATTCCCACTAATTTCTGTAGTGGGACTATTGGATCATATGGTAATTGTATTTTTTGAAAAAAAAATTTGAGAAACCTTCTGTTGTCTAAAATGAATTTACATTGTTTTTTAATGATTTGCAATGTTTGTTTTTGGATATGCATATGATATGTGTGTGAGAGCATGTTCAAATGTGAATACATAGTCACATAACGTTTTCCTAAAAGTTTACATGGGAACATAGATTTGCATTATTGAGCATGCACCCAAGCCCAGGCATGCCAGGTCAGTCCATTGCCTGTACTTCCTAGATTGTTTTTCTTTGTGTTTGATTAGAAACTGGCTGTTGTTGAGAGGTTGATAAAGGGGAACTTATCCCCATTGTTTAACAGAGGTGTATGTGCTGCCTGGTGCAGGTGAGGGGTCCTAGGGCTCCAGTAGGTTGCTAAGTGCATTGCTCAGAGAGGGATGTGTGCAAGACCTAAGACAAGTGAAGTCCCAGGCTGCTAATCTATTTCCTGTACTTGCCTGCTTTGTGCTTATTTGTTTCCTGGTTGTTAAATATTACATTTCAAGCTACTGGCTTTTTAATTTTAATTTATAAACTTAAACTGCTTAATGCTTAATGACTTAAATAACCTTGCTTGTTTTCTACTAATACTTTTTACATTTTAATTTTAAAGAATCCCATAGGAAGGATAAATCTGGCCAATTGTATCAGTCATCAAATAGAGCCAGCCAACAGAGAATTTTGTGCAAGGCGCAACACTCTGGAATTAATTACTGTTCGACCACAAAGAGAAGACGACCGAGAGACTCTTGTCAGCCAGTGCAGGGACACACTCTGTGTCACCAAGTATGTATTGGTCCCATGCTTATTTCTGCCACCTGTGTAATTGCCAGCTTTGTTCCTAAGCATATAGAAAGTATCAGTGATGGTCCTTACTCAACTTTGAAAAGTGTGACGTCCTGGTAGGAAAACATACAACAGGAAGAAAGCAGCCTATTAAACCTGACCGAGTGTAGTCACAAAAAGTACGTATTGTTCAGGGTGAGTCTCAGCTCCCCGTGGCTGTTCTCCAGGGGTGAGCTGGCAGTCTTTGTGTTAAGCTCACAGAGTTCATGTGAAGTTGAGAACTCTCTCCATTAAGAAATACCCTCATTTGATTAGATTCCTTACAAAACCATTTGATTCTACTCTGTAGACGTCTGGTTGGAGGTTATCAAACTGAACTCTTGCACATCTTGAATACAAGATGCCCAAGCTTATCTCTAAGTATAAACACCGTGGCCAAAAGCAACTTGAGGAAAGTGTTTATTTGGCTTTCATTTCCAAGACAGTCCATCACTGAGGGAAGTCAGGGCAGGAACTCAAGGAGGGGTCTGGAGACAGGAACTGAAACAGTTCCTGGAGCCATAGAGGGACACTGCATACTGGCTTGCTCCTTATGGCTTGTGCAGCCTGCTTGCTTGCACTCAGGACCACCTGCCCATAATGGGCTAGGCCACCCACATCAGTCTTTAATTAAAAAAAAAAAAAGTGCCCCACAGGGTTACCCTGCAGGCCAGTCTTATGGAGACACTTTTTTCAATTGAAGTTCCCTTTTCCCAGATGACCTTAGCTTTTGTCAACACAGCAAAAATACTGCCCCACACAAATGCCCAAACAAAGCTTGAAGGGAGTCTTGAGTGAGCAGGTTCTGACTAGAGCGGAGACTGGAATGTGACACGGTGTTCCTTCATCAGGTTGTTTCCTGATACAGATATGGAGATGGGTAGAAGTCCTCCAATGAGACCTGAGATTCCTTCTCAGAAAACAAAAGGAAACACTGAAAAATTAGTGTGGGTTACAGTTAGTTAAACACACCAAGAGTGACAGAACTCTTGTGCAGAGAGGCACTCTGTGTGGCCCTTGGGTGGCGCCCATTAGAAGGAAGGCAGCAAGTCTCAGTTTGTCAGGGCTTTACGCTGTCCTAGCAGAGGTGTCCATGTGGGCATGGAGTGGGGAGGGAGCTGACCTCTGTTTGCCCTTACAGGAACTGGCTCTCTGCAGACACTAAAGAGGAACGGGATCTCTGGATGCAGAAACTCAACCAGGTTATTGTTGATATTCGCCTCTGGCAGCCCGATGCTTGCTACAAGCCTGTTGGAAAGCCTTAAGCTGAGGCAGCTTCCGTACCCTGGAGAGGTTTGGCAAGTGTGCCAAAAAATGTCTTAAGAAGACATGGTTAAAAGCACCAGGTTTGCTAGTTGTACTTTATGCTTTAAATATAAAAGGGTTTGTGCAAATATTCACTACATATTATGCAGTATTTATATTTTCTCTGTGTAAAACGTCACCCAGTTTCTCTTGCATTCCTAAGTGTTTGTTAAACACTTACGATAGTCATCGTAATGGATTTTGCTAAATCTAAAGTTAAGGGTCCTTTTCTAGAAACCTAATTAGCCAGTTATTCGTGGCAAAATATATATAAATATTGTAATCAAGTTCTGAGTTGTCTTTTACTGTGGGTTTTGAGGTAGTAAGGGCTCCTGTGGGTCTCAAACAGAAACGTCTAGTTTGAGCTCTCCGGCTTCAGTGGCTTTTTAAAAAAGTTGTGATGTGGCTTGTTGCTAGAGTACTGAACTCAACCTCAAAGAGTTTTCAGGAATATATTTAGTGATGGAGATGAGAAAAAACAAGAGCTTGCTAGTTTAATACAAACTTGGGGCTGCTTTCTGAAGAGACATGGATGTAGTGACACTATGTGACATTTGGGGCTCAATATTTTACATAGAAGCATTAAGAATCACATGGCCTGCATTCACTCCGTGTCTATGTATGCAGTGTGGTGCACATTTTCACAGTATTTGGGCTTTATTGAATAGTTATTTTTCCATATAGCTTGGAGATTCCTCATATTAACACATTCTTTGTTTCTCTTATAACAAGAACAAATGTAACTTGAAGAACATTTACATAAAAGGATCTAATGTTTTACCAAGCTGCTGTTTCTGTACTTTGCTTGCCAAAGTTCTTGTCTGTTTTTTATATGCCTGTCCATCTATGACAGTTTCTAGATACCTGAAAAATAGTAAGCCGTGTATTACTTTTAAAAGCCCAGTACCTTCTTGCAATTTAGAAATATTGAGATGCATGGCTTTAATTTTTAAACACAGTTTAAATTTCTTCTCTGTTAATTATTGATGTTTTCATTTATAAACACTAAATTCTATCACCATTATATTTCTTACTCATTTAAATGTGGTTTTTCTTATGTATATTATAAAAATATTTTATGGCCTCCTACATAAATAAATAATTACAAATCATCAAAAGAATCAGTTTTTGGTTTTTTGTTTTGTTTGTTTTTCGAGACAAGGTCTCTCTGTGTTAGCCTTGGCTGTCCTGGAGTAGCTTTGTAGACCAGGCCAGGCTGACCTTTAACTCATAGCAGTCTGCCTGCCTCTGCCTCCCAAGTGCTAGGATTAAAGGCGTGCACCATGGCCGGCTAAGAATCAGTTATTTAAGAGGAACTGTGTGTGATGTAATTGCTGTGTTTGCCTTAGCTGTGCGTGAGGCATTGTGCTGACAGGACTCCATCCATATATTATATCTGGCCTAGTCTTTGTCTTACTGACTGTTCTTGGGGTTGTCGTTGAATGGACAGGCATGCGAAAACCACTTCTCTGCTTCAGCAGAATGTGGTGATGGGGTGTGCATTTGAAGAGATCGATTACACCTACGTGCTTAGCGGAGACTAGAACAGGCAAGCAGGGTGGGACTGGTGTGATGATTCTTTAAACCAACTGACAGACGCGCACTTATGTTCAAATAGTCATTGCTGTGGTGGTACAAAGAAGTTAAACAAAATGTCTTCTCTTTTTCTCAAACATACTTTTTTCACTTCCTAGTTACATATATTGTGTGCATATCCCTTACAAATATGTATAGTCTTTTGTATGTAAGTGTTCTATGCATACTATTTGTTATAATATATGTAAAAAACCAAAAGTCACCTCATTTTGTATGTGTGTGTATGTGTGTGTGTAATTTTATATATAAAATTAAACTTTAGAACAAGTCTAAAGTATATATTGGCTACTTTTAATGGTTAATGAAACAATCTAGAATCACCTAAGTAGGGAGGGATTGTCTGATTAGGTTGGCCTGTGGACATTCCTGTGGGGGACATCATTCGTTTGTTCGTTTGTTTGTTCGTTCATTCATGTGTATGCGTGTGTGTATGCGCTTATGAAGAAGGCCATGTATGAAAATATAATGAAACCCATTATTATGTATAATGTGTTAACATGCTAATAGTATATTTTAAACTCCTTTCTTACAAATATCTGTAGATAAAAGTAAACAGAAAAAGTGAATATTCCTGATGCGATAATAAAAGAATTAATGTTCAAAATATAAAAGACTGAGCATTTATCATGTATTGGGGTTATCTTTGATGTTGCATTTACTATTATTATTTCATATATATAATTAAGTGAACATTAGCATTAAATTAACATTTCTGAAACAACATTGCAAGTGACAGACAATGTAAGCCTTGTGTTCTGTTCCAGAATCTGTTTCTCACTGTTATACTGTGATAGTTCTCAAATTAGTTAGTAAAACAAAGTTACAAAGATCCAACAAATGTAAAAGTAATAAATTAACAGAAAAAGACAAGTGTGAAATGGCTACTAGTTAGTTATAAACGCGTACACTAGCGGTGAGGATAGAGATTAATACAGCTTTCTTGAGAAGAGCTGCTCGATGTAACTGGGTGTGACAACTTTGAAAGGGAAAGTGGTGAAATATCCTGGGAATCCATAAGGATAAAAATACACAATAATCCTCAAAACATTAATAAGAAATTGGGGCATACTTTTTCTATAAAATACTACATAGTGTTAAAAAGGCTGAATTATGCCAGGCGGTGGTGGCGCACGCCTTTAATCCCAGCACTCGGGAGGCAGAGGCAGGCGGATTGCTGTGAGTTCCAGGCCAGCCTGGTATACAAAGTGAGTCCAGAACAGCCAGGGCTACACAGAGAAACCTTGTCTCAAAAACCAAAAAAATAAGCCAAAAAACAAAACAAAACAAAAAGACTGAATTAGGTCCTCATACATACTGATCTGGAAAAACTTTCACGACATCTGGAAAAAAATTGGGATGTGGTGTCAACATGAAAGTGCAGCATATAGGTGCATTGTCAGTTGATGAAGATATGAAAGGCTGCCTCAGTCTTCACATGGGGGTGGGGGATGGGCAGACTTGCTCTGACATCAGGCTGTACTTCTGGGCTATTTTATATGGTTATAGTGAATGTCTTCATTTTATTGAATATTTGCATTGGATATTGTGTACGTGGACTTGGGCAAAACTTTAAAAATTAAAGTCAGAGGCTGGAGAGATGGCTCAGGGGCTAAGAGCACTGTCTGCTCCAGAGGTCCTGAGTTCAATTCCAAGCAACCACATGGTGGCTCATAACTATGTATAGTGAGATCTGGTGCCCTCTTCTGGTGTGCAAGCATATATCCAGGCAGAGCATTGTATATATAATAAATAAATAAATCTTAAAAAAGAAATTAAAGTCAGAATGAAAAATTGAATGAAGCCAAGCTTAATGGTGCACGACTTTAATCCCTCCCCGAAGGTAGAGGCAGGCAGATCTCTGTGAGTTTGAGGCTAGCCTGGTCTACAAAGTGAGTCCTGGACAGCCAGGGCTCTCTGTGTAAGAGAGGAAACCCTGTCTCCAAAAACCAAAAATTAAAAAATTAAAATTAAAAATTAAAAAAAAAGAAAAAGAAGAAAAATTTGAATGGGGCTGTGAGGAGAGGTGCCAACTAAAGTTCAGTGGACAAATGCTGAAGGAAGGATATTTTTTAGAATCAGAAATGCCTGGTACAGGGCTGACCAAGAGCCAAAAGTAAAGGAAAATACTGCTGAAGGGTGAGTATAGGATGAAGGGTAAAGAACACTATCACTTCAGAGATAAGTTGATAAATGTATATGTAAAAAATAAAATGTGAGCCGGGCATGGTGGCGCACGCCTTTAATCCCAGCACTCAGGAGGCAGAGGCAGGCGGATCTCTGTGAGTTCGAGGCCAGCCTGGTCTACAAAGTGAGTTAGGACAGCCAAAGCTACACAGAGAAACCCTGTCTTGAAACCCCCCCAAAAAAAATGTTTAAGAAAGATATAAGTTGAGTCCAGAACTCAGTAGCCACCCTTTATTGAGAATGGATACCCAAACTTAAGAGCTGTGAGAACCAGGCAGGTGTGGAATGCTCTGTAGGCTCTATTTTTTGGGGCCCTTGAAATGGTGGCAACCACCTTGAGGCAAGGGAAATTGCAGTGTGGGAAAACTACACAATTGTTTCAAAATACAAAGTCAGGCACGACCAACCTTAGCTGTTAAGGAGACTGCAGAGGCCTCTAGGCCAGAGATCTCTACCCCTTAAAGAACTGACTGTCTCAAGAGACTCTAAACCTGAAAGGCATTCCTCCCCGCTTTTCTATTTGATGTATGACTCTGTCTTTCTTTTTTCTTTGTTTTTCGAGACAGGGTTTCTCTGTGTAGCCTTGGCTGTCCTCGACTCACTTTGTGGTCCAGGCTGGCCTCAAACTCACAGAGAAATGCCTGCTTCTACTTGCTGAGTGCTAGGATTACAGGCTTGGCCCATTACTTCTTTTTTGTTTGTTGTTTTGTTTTGTTGTTTTGTATTTCTGATCAACCCGAATGTGGTGGTGCTGAGACAGGCAGGGCAGCCTGGGCTACAGACCAAGCCTTTTTCAAAAAATTAGTAAGGATTTTTAACATTTCAGCGTAACAAGTTACATAGGCTGTAATTCCATCATTTTCGGAAGACTAACGCTTCATACTTTAAATGATCCAATTTCTGACCAAATTAAAAGAACCTAAGTGCAATTGCAATTTGATTGCCTCGTCAGGAGTGGATGTAGAGAGGGGGCTGAGTGGTTAAGAGCACATCCTGCTCTTTCAGAGGACCTGCTCAGGCCCTGGCGCCTGTGGGGAGTGCAGAGATCAGCCTCTCAGAGGCCCACGGAGGAGGACGAGTGAGCATCAATGGCTCCTAAGACTCCTCGAAAGATCCTGATCCACTGCACACAGGGTTGAGCTACTAGGGACTCCTAGGGCACTAGTGAAGTCTCAAAATGGATCCGAGGCAAGGGAGGTGACCCCGCCCCATTCCTTATTGCTATGCCAGCCTGCCTGATTGCTATTGGTGCTTGAGGCCAGCATGGGATTGGCCTATGTATAAAAGCTTATACACTGCACAGTAAAGTTAAACCTGCACCTTGAATCTGGTCTCTGCAGTCTAATTCCCGGGCTTCTGTGTGGGCTCTGTCGCTCCCTTTCCCCCGGTTCCTGATTCCCCACAGGTGGTCCACGAACTGTAGGACCACAGGGACCTCTACTCGTTGCAGGTAAGTAGACCTCAGGATGGGTAACTCAGATTCTCAATGCAAAGAGAATCAGTTAAGCAGAGCGTGGTGGCACACCTTTAATCCCAGCGCTCCGGAGGCAGAGGTAGGAGGAGTATCTGTGAGTTCGAGGCCAGCCTGGTCCACAAAGAGAGTCTAGGACAGAGTCTGTGACACAGAGAAACCCAATCTCAAAAAAACAAGGGGGAGAGAGAGAGAGAGAGAGAGAGAGAGAGAGAGAGAGAGAGAGAGAGAGAGAGAGAGAGAGAATATATCGGTTAAATATCCTGAAAGATATTCTAGAGAGTAGGCAGCTTTCTTTCTCAGATAAAAGGTTCTTAAGCCGCATCCTTGGATGCTGGTGGGAGAGATCTAGGATGAAGACTTAGGAGCACGTTGCAATCCTTGCACAGAAGAGATAGAAGACAAACTGCCATCATCTTTCCCCCTAAAGTTAGGGCTACCCCTAGTTGCCTTCGGGAATCTACTATCACTTTACCGTTTTTGACCTTGGTGGCAGAGCCTGGAGAAACAAAAAGCTGAGGACTCGGCCGTGACCAGGGCACACTTTGACCACTGCTGGCCCCATAGATAAGGACCCAGCCAAACCAAAATTAATTTCCCTATATCCAGAGTTGGCTCATTTCGGTGAAACAGACCAAAGGAGAATCCTGCCCCTATACCCCAAGGTTCAGCCCCAGGGAAATGGCAGCAGCTTCCTGTTCCTCTGTAGCCCAGTGTGGTCTGGAGGGAACAGCACCCCCCTACCCCCCACCCCCAGCTAAATCCTTGGGTGGGCCCCTCTAGTTCTGCAACACCTATGTTGCCTGTCTATGAGAGTACCTACAATAAACCCTAAAAAGGTCTTCTGCCACCCAAGCTTTTCCTGTAATCCTCCAGCCTCGGGGTAGCGGCAACCTTCAAAGAGTCTGGGAACCTCATTCACTGGAAACACTGCAAAAATTTAGAAAAGCAGACCGGGTTAGATTCACCAATTGTTAGTCAAATGGCCACCACTTTAAATATGCCCCAAGACTGGAAAAATACTGTGTGAGTAGCCTTACCTGGAGGGCAGTTCCTTCCCTGGAAGTCTGCATTCCATGATGGGGGTTGGGGGTGGGGGTAACTGCTTCTGCTGCTCAAATGTTAGGCCCTCCTAACTATCCCGGACCACCTGTAAAGGCTTAGTGGCCACGCAGGTGGATCCCGTGGTGTGACAGTGATGGTGCTCAAGGGGCTCTTGTGCTGGACAACCTTCCCAGTAACCTCTGGGGAAGAGATGTCTTGGAAGATATGGATGTAGTCATTACCACAGACAGTAAAGCCTTTTATGACATTGCACTGTACAAGATAAATTGCATTTGAGGCATTCCCCCAATTCTCAGGGCCACTGCTCCAATAGGATTCCAGTTCCTCCTAAAACTGATGAGGATTTCTGATAAACCCGTGCAAGTGGATCAATGGCCAATAGGTGGAAGAGAAGCACCAGGAATTGCTCAGACTGGTCTAGAAAAAGCTTGATAGTGATCAGACAGAGCTTTCTACTGGTCCTTGGAATTCTCCTGGCTCATTTGTTATCTGGGAGGCTAACAGCCTCCTTCTGCTAACGTAGGTAGGCCTAGTCCTGGAATCTTCCAGCCCAGGCCTAGAATGTTTCAGCCTCAGAGATTTACTGCTTAATGAGCTCACCCTCTCTCGTTCTTTCTGAGCTCTGGGCTGGCTGGTTCAGCTCAGCTGTTCTGGCTCAAACTCCCCTCCCAGCTGACTTATTTAATCTGCCTTCTCTCTCAGCCTGCAATTACTCTGCTTGGCCTCAAACTCAGCAATCTGCTCTAATCTTCTGGCTTCTTCTCATTTTCTGGCTAATTCCATCTTCACCTGAGTTCTCTCTCTCTCTCTCTCTCTCTCTCTCTCTCTCTCTCTCTCTCTCTCTCTCTCTCTCTCTCTCTCTCTCTCTCTCTCTCTCTCTCTCTGCAGCCCATCTCTCTATTACTGTCCTGGTAACATCTCCCTTCTCTCCCTGAAAAACTGTCTCTTAAGTAGCTTCCATTTCCTCTCTCTTTCTGTGAGAGTTAGGTATATATCCTGTTCTGTCAAATCTCTGATTCCTCACCTTTTCTGCCATTCAATTAGACATCAGTTCCAAACATGGGTGCTTCCTTCTACAAACGAACTTTACCTTCGTTTGGGATTAAAGGCATGTACCACCAGGCCTGCACCTAAGCTTTTCTTTAACTTATATTTATTGTATACCAGGCTGGCCTTGAACTCAGATCTGTTTGCCTCTGTCTCCTGGATTAAAGGCATGTTTGTATTCCAGCCCCATCACAAAGACCTAGAAGATCTTTGGATGTGATCTCTTGCCAGAACAGCCATGTTCTGAATTAACGATCTTCTACACCTTGTCTTTGTTATTAAAGTGGAGTGAGGCAAATTTAGATTCTTGCATGACCTCAGATCTATCAGTGCTACTCTGCAGGCCATGGGAGCTACCAAGCCCAGCCTTCCTGCATTAGCTGCAGCCCCTCAAGAATACTATTATGTCACCATAGACAGTAAAGACTGTTTTTCTCTATTCCTCTACATCCAAAGGACAAAGATTTGCCTTGTCCGTGCCCATAATTAATAAAACACCTATGAGCATATATCAATGGAAGGTATTGCCACAGGGGATGAAAAATCGTCCCACTATTTGTCAGATGTATGTGTGGGAAGCTATTTTTTTAAAAGGTGGCCAGTGGCTGTTATGGGATCCGTTACATGGGTGATATTTTGATGGGTCACCCTGAACAACACCCCTTACAGCTCAAGCTCCGTGATATCTCCTGCTGTGAGGGCAGCTGGTCTTCACATTGCAGCTGAAAAGGTACAAACTCAAGAACCGTACTTGGTTTGGAGGCACACAGTTACCTCCAATACTATTAGACCGCAAAGGTCACAGCTCTCCTTTCCCGTGCCCTGCACGTTGGCTTCTGTGCAGACCTTTCAGGGAACTTGGCATGGATTAGCCTTTGTCTTCCTGTTACCACAGGACGGCTCGGCCCCTCTTTCTCCTGCTTCAGGGTGCCAAATGGCCAAAAGAGACTTTTATCCATTACAGAGGAAGCAAAAACGGGCTTTACAGGATGCTAATGCAGGCCTTGATTGAGCCCTTCTACACCGAATTGATCCTGCTAGTGAGGTTTGGGGCTTTGTGATGCCCACACAGTGATTTCCTACTAGGGCGCTCTTCCAACCACCCAAAAAAATATGCTGCGTTCATTTGGTTTATTCTTCTGTTCCTGATGTTACTCCTTTTATAGAGGCTATTTTCATTCTTGCACTAAAGGTGTTTAAAACATCCCTTTTGGTGGGATGTTGGGTAAATAACCAGATACAGGGGGCTGGAGAGTTGGCTCCGTGGTTAAGAGCACTAACTGTTCTTCCAGAGGTCCTGAGTTCAATTCCCAGCAACTGCATGGTGGCTCACAACCATCTATAATGGGATCTGATGCCCTCCCTCTTCTGGTGTTCACGAAGATAGACCACTCATGTACATAAAACAAATAAGTAAATCTTTAAAAAAAAACAACAACAACAAAAACAGATATAGGGCTGGAAAGATGGCTTAGCAGTTAAGAACACTGACTGTTCTTCCAGAGGACCCAGGTTCAAATCCCAGAACCCACAGGCCATCTCACACCTGTCTGTAGCTCCATGATCTGATACCCTCAAACAGACACACATGCAGACAAAACACAATGCACATAAAAAATTTTTTTTTTTAATTTTTTAAAGAAAGAAAACCTGGTACAATTATTCTTCCAGTTTCCCAGAACTTACTTGCCTGGACGTTCTCATCCCACTGTATTTCTCAGCCCATTTTGTTAAATTTCCAGGGCAAAATAGATAACCATTTCCCTAAAAATAAAACCCCAACTATGCTTCCTTTAACACTTGTGACTCATAGGCCATACTTATTAGAAAAAACCCATTCCTGGTGCTGCTTCAGGCTTTACAGATTCCTCAATGACATGTTTTGTCTATGTTATTCACTTTAATTTTTTTTGGGGGGGGGGTTTGGTTTTTTTGAAAGAAGGTTTCTCTGTGTAGCCTTGGCTGTCCTGGCCTCACACTGTAGACCAGGCTGGCCTCGAATTTACAGCAATCCGCCTGCCTCTGCCTCCCAAATGCTGGGATTAAAGGCATGTGCCACCACACCCAGCACTTTTTAAAAATTGTTTGTTTTTGTTTTTTGGATTTTTTGAGACAGGGTCTCTCTGTGTAGCCTTGGCTGTCCTGGACTCACTTTGTAGACCAGGCTGGCCTCAGAACTCACAGTGATCCTCCTGCCTCTGCCTCCCAAGTGCTGGGATTAAAGGCGTGCACCACCACGACCGGCTTAAAATTGTATTTTAAGATTTTATTTATTTATTTTATGTATTAGAGTGTTCTATCTGCATGTACACCTGCACGCCAGAAGAGGGCATTAGATCACATTATCGATGGTTGTGAGCCGCCATGTGGTTGCTGGGAATTGAACTCAGGACCTCTGGAAGAACAGACAGTGCTCTTAACTGTGCTCTTAACTGCTGAGCCATCTCTGCAGCCCCCATGTTATGCACTCTCGTCATTCCCACACACCTCATGTGTTTCCTAGTTGTTCTGAGGGCTCTGTGCACTTAGAATTGTTGGCCATCTTAGCCCTTTTAAGGGATTGGCAAGACACCATTAACATATTCAGTAACAGTCAATATGTTAATGTTATTAAGATTATACCTTTAGCTGTCGTTAGACCTGCTCTGGGGCCTCTGTATTGGGCCATGATTCAACTTCAAACAATTACTAAAAAAAAGGTTCCTTTCCTTATCAGCGCTGCTCTCCTTTGGGGCTCCCTGGGGCCATTCAGAGGGAAACAGGGAGCTTGGCCATCTAGTGAGATGGCCTTCCTGCCATCCTCGTTAGACAAGCCCCATTGCTGCATTCTCGGTTTCACAATTCGGCTCTCTCACTCCACACGCTTCTCCCACAATTGTCCATGAATTCCTGTAAGCATTCCACACAGGCCTTTAGGTCCCCTACAGCCAGCTGGAGCCAATCCTAGAGGTCACAACAGCTTGTGGCAAATGGACGTGACCCGTGTTCCAGAGTTTTGGTCATCTTAAAATATGTACACGTCATTATTGACACCTTCTCCTCATTTCTCTTTGCCATAGCCCATCCTATAGAGAGTGCCAAGGTGGTTGTTGCTACTGTTAAAACTGCCGTGTTGGCTATGGACTTGCCATATGTTAAATTTGTTTTTACAGCCTTTTGCTCTGAATGGAATATATATATATGCATGGTGGAAAGAGCCCATGCCTCTCAAAAACCAAAAAAGGGAGAAATCAGGGATACGACCACAGGATAAATTAACTGAGAAGCTTTTTACCATTACTTTTTAAATTTTTAACAAGAACAGTCTGTCCTCCTCCTATAAACATTGGGGTGCAATGCTTCCCAGGGTTACCCCTTTATCATTAGTTTACTAGCAGGATCCTATGGACCATGTGAGGGCTGGGACTCAAACCCAGATCCTTTGCAAGAGCAGCAGGTGCTCTTAACTGCTGGTCCATCTCTCCAGCCCCATTGTAGGCCATTTTTATACTCCAGTTTATACTTGGGCCAGGTTCAAAATGCAGAAAAATATGTGTTTTGTTTTTCAAAGTCAGGGTCCAGCCTTTGTTGAAGATATGTGGCTACTCATCTACAAGACAAAAAGAAGATGCATCAGGCATCTCGCATAGCACTGTGCCTCCTCCCCAGAGAGTCCTCTGGCAAGTCCCATGTCGTTCATCCCCTCTCAAGTGACTACAAGGACAGGAGAAGCCTCTTGGATTGGTTGAATTCGCCAACCTGAGCCTGATTCCCTGTGCCCTGTCCTCCCTCCTGAGTGAAGCCCGTCAGGGTGGTCACATCACCTAGCTCTGATTCCAAACCTTCATGAATTCTTCCTGCATCTGCCTGAGAATCAGCAGTGGGGCGCACACTGCTCAACTTGGAGTTGCTCAGCAAGAACCGAGGCCCCAAAGTTAATGGGAATTGGGGTAGCACACGCGACCAGTTCCCGAGCTCCCTTACTCAGTGAGGACTAAATGTTCTGACTGGTGAACGTCAGAACCTGTACGTTTCCTTGACTGATGGCTTTAACTTTTTTTTCCCCATAGAAAGGGTATTTTTGCCCCTTATCAGATAGGACATTAATTTCCTTTCTGTAAGAATATGGAACGAACTGGGTGGTGGCGGCACATGCCTTTAATTTCGGCACTTGGGAGGCAGAGGCAGGTAGATGGAGGCCATCCTGGTCTTCACAACCAAGGCTACACAGAGAAACCCTGTCTACAAACAAACAAACAACCCCCCCCAAAAAAAAAACAACAAAAAGACCATAATTTCCTTTTTCTGATATCAGAAATACACTGATGTCAGTCATATGACAATGGGGATACTCAGAAAATATTATACAAGCATAGCTACCTCTTTTAATAAAATATAAAAGAACAGCATGTGACTTAGGTTGGCACAGATGTAGCAGGAGTGAGAAGGACGAGATTCAATGGACTTGAAATAGAGCAGAAGCAGGTGGATCGCTGTGAGTTCGAGGCCAGCCTGGACTACAAAGCAAGTTCAGGACAGCCAAGGCTACACAGAGAAACCCTGTCTCGAAAAACCAAAAAAGAAAAAAGAAAAAAAAAAGAAAAAAAAAAGAAATAGCATGGTAAGTAACTAGACAAGAACAAGGAATTTCATGGTCTCAACCGGAAGGGAGTGCATGCCTTATTACAACAGTGAAGGAGATTGAATTGTCATGGGGAGTTCCAACGATGTCCCATACCTCTCATATGGATTTCCCATCAGTGCCTAGGTCCTTGGTTTTACAAGGTGCTGAAGGGCGGGAGCACGTGAGAGAAATGGCCAGGGACAGAGAAGGGTGCTCACATGCATTGGAAGCCACATAGATGCTGAGAAGAAGGAGATACCCACCTTGTCCTCATGTGAGATTTAGGTTTTTATTGATCTGTTGTAATTTGAGACTGGATTGTTTTTAAATGTCCTGTTAGCGTTTAATGCAGATTCAGTGGTTAGGAACACGAGTTCCGGGCTCTAGGATGCTTTGTGCACCGCATCTCTGTGGGTTGTGTGGCTTTGCTCCTTACAGCACCTCAGTTCCCCGCAGTAGAAAACGACACTGTAAAGCTGAAACAAATTCAAGACATATCCCTTTGTTTGCCTATACTGCTTCAAGACAAAACCCGTTCTCACTGGGCGCATAATTTCTGTTAATGTCATTAAATAACGCAAAAAAGTGCCTCAAGGTGCTGGATAGATGGCTCAGTGGTTAAGAGAACTTACTGCTGCTCTGCCAGAGGTCCAGAGTTCAATTCCCAGCAACCACATGGTGGGTCACAACCATTTATAATGTGATCTGATGCCCTCTTCTGGCATGCAGGTGTACATGCAGGCAGAGCACAGCATATATAATAAATAAATAAATAAATAAATAAATAAATAAATAAGAATTTTCAAGTCTGATGATTTGTGTCCCCTTAGGAAAGGGGATCCGTAGTTGGCCACCAAAATACTTCAAAATCCCAGGCCTCCCGAGGAAAAACGGACTTGACTTTCTCTGCTATGCGCTTGCGCTTTTCTCTTTGTGTGCCTCTATGAACCAGGCTGGTCTCGAATTCACAGACAGCCTCCTGGGGTTATAGGCATGCGCCGCCCCGACCCGGCTGTGCTTCTTTGATTTTAGTAAAATTTGATACCTGTTGCCATTGCCAGCTGTGCCTGAGATTTTTCCCAGCTTCTACGTAGGGTGCGGGAGATGCCTCCTGTCTCTGATCTTTAACTGGAAGAGGAGACGAACTCCATCCAGGCCCTACCGCCCTATCATATTTGTAGAACGCTAAGTGCATATGTTCGGTTGGCCGTAGGTTCTCGCACAAGAAGCCCTATCTCCTTAAGATACCTGTGAATCAAGAAGTTGTCATTCTTAATCGGTGGGAATAAAGTTAGCGTTCTTACTGTACCTATTCATGCATTGGTGCCTCTTTCTGTCACTCAGGGCCTGAGAACTGAAGCCCTGTCCAATCGAAGGCTCCGACGTGAGGAACAAGCAATCAGGCGGGTAGAGGGCGGGCTTTCGCGGTCTTACCAGGGCCTTTGTCTCTGACGTGACACAAGACCACCATCTTGGGATCTGGAGCTGGCCTCCCAGGTTCAGGGGACTCTGTCCGTACCCGGCACGGTTCTGCACCGCGCAGCGAGGACGCGGGGTGTCCGGACTCCGCCATGGTGAGCGCGGCGTCCCCGCGGAGCCGGTGCCGGCGGCTGCAGAGTTCCCAAGCCCAAGCCCTCCGTCCCCGGCTGTGGGGTGGGGTGAGCCCGAGCCCTCCGTCCCCCGGCTGTAGGGCGGAGGTGAGGGGCCTGGGCGGACTCCCCGGGCGTCCTGTCCCTGGTCCCCCCCCCGCGCGGGAACTCGAGTCCGACCGCAGCGCTCTCTGCAGCTCTGGCCTGGCGGGGAACCGCGCTGGGGACTAGGGCTGTTGCAGGAGCCCCAGGCGCGCAGGTCTCGGTCATTGGACGGGGGTCCCCGCGGGGTTTGGGGCTTGTGACACTTCCCTGCAACCAGATGTTCTGAAAGGACTTTTGTCAGCTGGACGGTGCCAGCCCCGCCCCCAGCCCCAGGCTCTCTGACCCCAGTCACTCGTTGCCCCAGGATTTTTCTGGAACCGCGCCCCTGCAGGGCCCCACCCGACCACCTTCTGTCCTGTATGCCTCTTGCTTTGTGTCTTATTTATGAAATTTGGGATCGCTCTGTAGGACTAGCTCATTAACAGGGCTGATTTTAGACGTGTGTCTATTGATTTCTCATCACCTCTTTCCCGCAAGGCATTTAGTTCCTTGAGTCCAATTCTCTAGGGAACGGGTCGGGACCTGAATACCCACTTACTCCCTGGGTGCTACCCGCCCCCTCTCTGTGATGGAACCTAGGGAGTGATTACTAAGGAAGTGCTCTGTCATGAACCCAGCCCCCATGTAACAGGAGTGTCAGTGCCTCCTGAGCATGAGACACCACTCCACTTCCCTGTCCCCCTTTTGCCCCTCCAGCTCTGTCTCTGTCCCTTGTTGACATTTGTCTGAAATGCTGAAAGTGGGTGGGAGGCCTAGGATGGAAAAGGACTATTGTTGGCTGGACCCCTACCCAAGAAGATGGTTAGTCTGGGATGTGTGCTTCCAGAAGCAGCTGTATGCAGTGGGCTCACCTCTTCCCTCTTCTCCCATGTGTCCCTTCGGTGCCCTGTTAAGGAGAAAGAGGAGAGGGCTTTTAGGCCTGGCACAGAGTTCGCCTTCCAGTCAGACGTGGTGGTGGAGGACTGTAATCCCAGCTACTTGGGAGGTTGAGGCAGGAGTAAGGATCTTGAGGTTGAGACCAGCGTGGGCTATGCACTGAGTTCAAGGCCATCTTGGGCAACCCAGTAAAGGACAGTTAAGAAACACTGACAGGGCCAGATGTGATGGCGCACACTTTTAGTTCCAGCACTCGGGAGGCAGAGGCTGGTGGATCTCTGTGAGTTCGAGGCCAGCCTGGTCTACAAAGTGAGTCCAGGACAGCCAAGGCTACACAGAGAGACCCTGTTTCGGAAAAGAAAGAAAGAAAGAAAGAAAAGAAACACTGACAAGGAACCAGTTTGGTGGCAGAGCGTGTGCTTGCCAGCTGCAGAGGACCCCGAGTTCCTGCCTCAGTCACCTGTCTGCGGCCCTAGAGTTGTCACTATCCTCTCCTCATGTGAGGTATTGCCATCCCCTAACTCCCAGTGTAATGGGACCACAGCAAGACCAAAATAGGGACTTGCTCTGGAGAGAGCCCTGCAGCTTAGAGTCAACAGCCTTCCTCTCTGGGACCCTTAATCCAAGTAGTGATGGGATAGGGGCTCTGGCCACTGTACTGAAAGGTAAGTTGAGGCTAGGGAATGGGACTTAGTGGGAATGACTTCCTCATTGCCCGTCCCTGGGCAGCCAGAGTATCAGTGGATTGGCCATCATAGGAATTAGAAGTTGGTGTCTACTAGATGCAAAGATGCAAAGGGATAGGAGAGGCAGTGTTTGCTGATGTCCTCCAGTCTCTGAGGATGCATGGGAGCTAAAGGGTCTGTAGAAGGAATATAGGCTTGAGAGAGGGTGTGATGGAGGGAGGGAGGGTGGGAGGGTGTGGTGGAGGGAGGGAGGGTGTGATAGAGGGAGGGAGGGAGGGAGGGAGGGAGGGAGGGAGGGAGGGTAGGAGGGAGGGTGAGATGGAGGGAGGGAGGGTGAGATGGAAGAAAGGAGAGCCTGGGAGAAGAGGCCGGGCCCTGAGGGAGAGGACGCCTCAATCTGAGAAAGAGTAGAGGGAAAGAGGTTTGAGGATGAGGCAACTGGAAGATCTGATCATGGAGACCAGTTCTGAGGGAGGACAGAGGTTTGAGGAGATTTGAAGAGAGAAGGCATGGCATGTGGAAAGACTGAGACCAGATAGAAAGGAGAAATATTAAGGGGACATGGGAAGAGGAAGGAAGCCCTCCTTCTGGAGACTTCTCCTTCTGGAGAACCCCTCCTTCTGGAGAGCCCCATCCCTCTGGAGAGCCCCTCTCTCTGGAGAACCCCTCCCTCTGGAGAACCCCTCTCTCTGGAGAACCCCTCCCTATGGAGAACCCCTCCCTCTGGAGAGCCCCTCCCTCTGACAGCCTCTACATCTGGAGTCTGATGGAAGTCTTTTGTCAGCTGAGAGTCAAAGTAGGATGTTTGCTTGAAGTTGTCAACACAGTGTTACTTCTATATAGCAGCATCTCCGTTATAGCCGGGCATGGTGGCGCACGCCTTTAATCCCAGCACTCAGGGAGGGAGAGACAGCCAGATTGCTGTGAGTTCAAGACCAGCCTGGTCTACCAATCGAGCCTAGGGTAGCCAAAGCTACATGAGAAACTGTCTGGAAAAAAGTTAGCTGGGCAGTGGTGGCGCACGCCTTTAATCCCAACACTCAGGAGACAGAGGCATGGGGATCGTTGTGAGTTCTAGGCCAGCCTGATCTACAAAGCAAGTCCAGGACAGCCAAGGCTATACAGAGAAACCCTGTCTCAAACAAACAAAGAAAAGTTAGCATTTTCTTTTTAAAAAATATATTTTATTAATTTACTCATATTACATCTCAATTCTTATCCTATCCCTTGTATCCTCCCATTCCTCCCTCCCTCCCATTTCCCCCCTACTCCCCTCCTCTATGACTGTTCCTAAGGGGGACCTCCTCCCCCTGTATATGCTCATAGGGTATCAAGTCTCTTCTTGGTAGCCTGCTATCCTACCTCTGAGTGCCACCAAGTCTCCCCATCAAGGGGACATGGTCAAATATGGGGCACCAGAGTTCATGTGAAAGTCAGTCCCCACTCTCCACTCAACTGTGAAGAATGTCCTGTCCATTGGCTAGATCTGGGTTGGGGTTCGAAGTTTACTGCATGTGTCCTTGGCTGGTGCCATAGTTTGAGCAGGACCCCTGGGCCCAGATCCACCCGTCATAATGTTCTTCTTGTAGGTTTCTAGGACAAAAGTTAGCATTTTCATGAACCAGTCTCAGAGCCTGAACCTCAATGACCTTGATTCTTTTGCAGATGTAAGCTTGAATTTCGTGGGAAATCCTGTGACACACTACTTCTATAAGGCCCAAAGGAGGAACTTTAGTCCCTGGTAGCTGGAAACGGTGAGTTTGTGATCTGGCTGCCAGATCCAGGGGAGGGGAATCTGCCCAATTGAAGCAGGTCCCCTTTGTCTGTGCGTCTTGAACCACATCCCAGTGGGATTCTTGGTTTGTTTCGAGATATGGTCTTGCTCTGTAGACTAAGCCGGTCTTGACTTTGGGCTTATCCTTCCTTGGACTCCAAAATAGCTGAGATTCCAGGCCTCCTTCATCAGGGCTGGCTCCATGGCCTTTCTGGCAGTGAAGAGAAAACCCCAGTTCAGTGACTGACACGTGGATGCGTGTACAAAAAAGGTACCCTGTGGAATGCTCATGGACTCCTGGATGTGTGTAGCTATAGAGACTTGGAGACAGAGGTGCAGACATGGTGAGAGACAGAAGGAGACAGACACAGCAAGAGTCAGATAAGCCAGCCGCTCACAGTTAGGCCCAAGGTTCCTTGGCCTTGTATGTTTTGAGTCCTCCTTCTGACAGAGAGGAACAGGCCATGGAGCTTGGGGACATGGAACAGGTGCTCAAGCACTGGAGGGAGGTGGAGCAGAGGTGGAGCGGAGGGTTCTCGTCTCTTCCCTGAGGTGGGGGCCCACAGTCCTGGTGGCACACGCCTTTAATCCCAGCACTCAGGAGACAGAGGCAGGCAGGTCGCTGTGAGTTCGAGGACAGCCTGGTTTACAAAAGCGAGTCCAGGATAGTCAAGGCTACACAGAAAAAAAAACAAAAACAAAACAAAAAAACAACCCTGTCTCCAAAACACCAAAAAAAAAAAAAAAAGAAAAGAAAGAAAGAAACTTCACCTAGGGGCTGGAGAGATGGATCAGTGGTTAAGAGCATTGCCTGTTCTTCACCACGGTTCAATTCCCAGCACCCACATGGTAGCTCATGACTGTCTGTAACTCCAAGATCTGACACCCTCATGCCAATGCACATAAATTAAAATTAAATAAAATATTAAAAAGAAGAAGAAGAAGAAGAAGGAGAAGAAGAAGAAGGAAGAGGAGGGGGAGGAAGAGAAGAAGAAGAAGAAGAAGAAGAAGAAGAAGAAGAAGAAGAAGAAGAAGAAGAAGAAGAAGAAGAAGAAGAAAGGACTTAATTGGGCTTATAGTTTCAGAGGCTTAGCATCCATGTTGGCTGTGCCTGGGAGGCAAGTCCGGCGGAGCTGCATTGTCAGCCCAGGAATTTTGCCTCCATGAGCTACAAACTTTGGCATTTCAACTTTGTATTCTGTTCCCCACCTTTTTCCCCCTCTCTTTTTAGACTTTTCTTTCACTCATTTGTTTTGACCGTGTGCATGTGTGGACATACATGTGTCACAGTGCGCAGAGCTCAGAGGAAAACTCCACCGTGGGTCCCAGCCATTGCGCTTAGGTCATCAGGCTTCGGGGCAAGCGCCATGACCTCCCAGCCCCTTTTTCTCTTTATGAAGACATTTGGCCTACAGATGAAAACACTGCCACAGTCTTCTTGGTGATTTGGAGATCCTTTGTGTATTGCCCTGCAGCCATAGCTGAGCCTTCTCAGCAGTGTCTACATCTTTGTCTTGTTATAGACCTGACAATAAACTTTAGGATTTTGCCATTCATAAAGATGCAGGCTGTGGCTTCATTGTACTTAGCCAAATTGTGTGCAGGTATAATCTCATTGTCTATTTATTGAGAATATTTTTTTTAAGATGAGGTATTGAAGTTTATAAAATACTTTTTATGAACCTATTTTGAATGCTGGGCACAGTGGTACATGCCTGTAATCCCAGCACTTGGGAAGAGAGAGGCAGGTACATCTCTGTGAGTTCAAGACCAGCCTGGTCTACAAAGTGAGTCCAGGACAGTCAAGACTACACAGTGAAACCCTGTCTCAAAACCTTGTCTCGGCTTAGTTAATAATTTTTTTTAAAGATTTATTTATTTATTATGTATACAGTACTCTGCCTGCATGTACACCTACAGCCCGGAAGAGGACACCAGATCTCATTATAGATGGTTGTGAGCTACCATGTGGTTGTTAGGACTTGAACTCAGGACCTTTGGAAGAGCAGCCAGTGCTCCTAACCTCTGAGCCATCTCTCCAGCCCCCTAGTTAATAATTTTTTTTAAATTTTTATTTATTATTTATACAGTATTCTGCCTGTATGTACACCTGCTCACCAGAAGAGGGAACCAGATCTCATTGTAGATGGTTGTGAGCCACCATGTGGTTGCTGGGAATTGAACTCCGGACGTTTGGAGGAGCAGCCAGTGCTCTTAACCTCTGAGCCATCTCTCCAGCCCCCTAGTTAATAATTTTTTAGAGACAGTGTCTCATGTAGCCCAGGCTGCCTTCCAGCTTGTCTTAGAGACAAGGATGGTGCTGAGGCTATAGCTGTGCACCACTGTCGCCTGCCAGTTTTCCATTGCTGTGAAGAGACTTCATGACCACAGCAGCACCTATAAAGGGAAGCATTTAACTGGGCCTGCCTTGCAGTTCAGAGTTTTAGTTCATTATCATCATGGCAGCCCACAGGCAGGCACGGAGCGGGAGAAGGAGCCAAGAGTTCTACATCTGGATCTGCAGGCAGCAGGAGGAGACAGTGACGCTGAGCCTGGCTTGAGCTTTTGAAACCTCAAAGGCCATCCCCAGGGACACATTCCTCTTTCTCTCCTGGGTATGGGATTAACGGCCTCCGCCACCATGTCTGCCTTGTTTCCTCCCGCCCCTCCCCCTTTTTAAAAAAGTAACCTCTTTCCATGTAAAGTTTTTGACTGGTTCTTTAATATTATCTATCTGTGTTCCATGTATCCTAATGGCGTTTTCTCTCCAATTTGGTTTTTTTTTTTTTAATCTTCTAGTATGTTAAATATTCTCCAAATCTCTGTTTTTGGTTATTTATCATGCAGTTTACGGCCACTCGAGGGTAACGCTGCAGTTGGTGAGTGACGTGACAGCTGCTCATCAGGTGTCATGGGCAGTCCTTGAATAGGACCTGTCATCATTCATCAGTGGCCTCGTTTAGCACATTAGCCAAGTCTGATGTGGTATTTCCTAGTTGCAGGACAGACACTGCATGACCAAACCAGAGTTCGTCTGTAAGGGGGAGCTTAGATTCAGACAATGGACCGTAGCAGAAGACTCCATTTGATGCTTTCCAGGTCAGTCAAGACATGCAGGTCAGGGGGTGCCAACAAGAAGAGAGCTCATTGTATGCTGGTTGTGTTGGGCTTGTTCACACCCAGACTCTTCCCTAAGGACAGCTAGTCCTATGACTCAGACATGCATTGTATGCAGTTTCTGAACAGGGTTCTGCATGTTGACTGACACCCCCGGTTCTGCTATTGAAATATATTTTCTTAGATTTATTGACATTCCAATGCTATAGACTACTTAGATCCAGTGGTCCTCAACCTGCGGGTCATGACTACTTCGGGGTCACATGATTCTTTCATAGGGATTGTCAGAGACCATTGGAAAACACAGGTATTTCATTATGATTCATAACAGTAGCAAAATTACAGTTATGAAGTAGCAACAAAGTATACCACAGCATGAGAAACTGTATTAAAGTGTTGCATGAGGAAGGTGGAGAACCACTGAGTTAGATGTTTTTGTTTTTAGTCACTATACCTGAATTCTCACTCTTCCTTCTTTTTTTTAAACTAGGCATTTGCTAGCAAGTTCTTTCAACACTTGCTTTTGATCACTAATAATTCTTTGTGTTATGGTGGTAATACCAATAGTACCCACACAGACAGCTCTTAAAGCCGTCCTACATTCAGTGAAAGTAAAGTGAATCAAAGACACAAGGATTATGGTGACATAGAGCTTAGAGGATGTTTACAAGGAGTGGAAGGACATAGGCATGAGGCTTTATTTTAAGAAGAGTTTAAACTGGGCTGGAGAGATGGCTCAGGACCTTGGGAAGAGCAGACAGACACTGTCAAGGAGTAGTTTATTTATTTTAGTTTAGTGTGCCTGCTGAGATGCAGGGCTGTGGACTCCTCCATAGTGTGCCTGCTGAGATGCAGGGCTGTGGACTCCTCCATAGTGTGCCTGCTGAGATGCAGGGCTGTGGACTCCTCCATAGTGTGCCTAGTGAGACGCTCCTGGCACCTTCATAACTGAGGCTGCTCTCCGACATCCTGATCATCTTAGGCTTCACAGCAGGATCCAAGACGTGTGGTTCACTAGTCAATGTGTTTCCTGAGAGATACACCTGCAAGTCAGTATAATCGTACCGACATACCAAGGGGCATCTATTGTTCCAAGACTAGAAGTCTTTATTAGGTAGCATTTTATGCCCCAAGCATGAAAAATGTAAGGAAGCACACCACCAGATTGAGGTGGGATAGTGTTCTATGGGATAGATCTCAGAAAATGGTAAGCACACACGGGAGAGAGAAATAGTATAAACATAGTTATTCTGAAAAATCTTTCATTAAGTAGTTACACCTCAGAAAACATTAGGATGTATTTGTGCAGATAAGGCCGTGTGAATAAAGAATATAGATAATTTTTGTGTCTCCAGTTAGAACTAAAAGTTCAGTGCAGGTGGAGCATGGTGACACATACGTGTAATTCCCTGCCCTTGGAAGGCAAAGGCAGGAGGGTCTCTGGGCTCCAGAGTAAGAATGTGTCTCAAGAGCCGGGCGTGGTGGCGCACGCCTTTAATCCCAGCACTTGGGAGGCAGAGGCAGGCGGATCGCTGTGAGTTTGAGGCCAGCCTGGTCTACAAAGTGAGTCCAGGATGGCCAAGGCTACACAGAGAAACCCTGTCTCGAAAAACCAAAAAAAAAAAAAAAAAAAAGAGAATGTGTCTCAAACAAAAAACACCAAAAAAAGAACCCAGCACAGCAATTTCTCCCAGCACCGAATAACAGTGAAGCCAGTGGACAGAAGCCCGAGTCCAATAGCATCGTCGTCAGTTCGTTTATAATCTTAACAACTCACTTAGGTCTGTGGTCAGCCTTACATGTTCAGCTCCTTTCATAACATGTAGTGCTGGACTCTGGGTAGAGAGCAATAACAAAATTATGAGTTCTGTTCTGGGTATTGTGAGTGAACAACGAATTGGTTTTATGAAAAAATAAGTATATGTGTAATAAAAATTTAAACGCTGTAAGAGGAATAATGCTTGCTCTTATATGAACACAGTAAAATTCACTCTATATCTTGCTTACCTTGAGAAAATTACAATCTGAAAGTCTGTAATTGTACTGGAGAAATTTAATCCTTAAAGAAGAGCGCAGAGTCAACACTGAATGAATGTAAATCATATGAGTACAGCATAAAAATATCTCTAGGAAAGCCATGGACGTTTTGGTGAAAGGAAGCAAGCAGTTTTTAGTAACATGCAGTAAATAAACATGCCTGAAAACGTGCGGAGAGATGAAGAAAGAGCTTGCGCTCCCCGGGCCCCGGCAGCTCTTTCCAACTGTTCTGTGGTGACTGTCACGTTGGTGCCAACACCGTAATCACTGTGTTTGTGGGCGGGAGGAAGAGGAAAACAACAACAAGCTCTTTGAGGAGTTAAGTTTCCTGATGAAATAAGGCTGCCAGGCGGTGGTGGTGCACGCCTTTAATCCCAGCACTCAGGAGGCAGATTGCTGTGAGTTCGAGGCCAGCCTGGTCTACAAAGTGAGTCCAGGACAGCCAAGACTACACAGAGAAACCCTGCCTCAAAAAAACCAAACCAAACCAAACTAAACCAAACCAAACCAAAAACCCGAAATAAGGCTGTGTTTCATAGAATGTTCCCAGCGTGCAGTTCTGAATTGCTTGCCTGCAGGACTCAATAATGTTTTTTGGTTATAGAAGTACACACTATTGAATCTAAAACTCTTTTTTAAGTAACATAACTAGAGGAGGTGGTGGACAATGCGAACATAAACTGATTTTAAAATCACGACACTCTCTTGATTCTATGGGAGGGAAGAATTGCAGTCGAAGGAACACAGGCTTTTTCTAGAGGTTATGGAGATAGTAAATGCTTGCATACCCAGTATGTCAGAAGGACAGCAGACTTTTCTTCTGTTTCAAGGTGAGCCTGGTTACGGCGGTGCAGTGGTGTTCACGAGCCTGATTTCAGCCCTGGGAGGCATGAGAAAGGATATCAGGCCGAGCCAGCCTCTAACCGGGTCGCAGGGACAGCTGCAGCCTGTCCTAAGCTCAGCCTTAGATGCCCAGAGGCGAGCACGTGCCTTTCTGGCCTCGTTCACCCGTGGGTTTGTGCCATCCGCTGTTACTCAGGGTTTGAGGGGGTGGGAAGTGAGCCCCTGTCCAGTGCAGCGGTGAGTCAGGTACAGACGGCAGCAGGGCCTGGGCAGTCGCTATCTCCTCCAGAGCCTGTGTTCTGAACAAACCATTATCTGATCTGTCATCAGGTTCATCTTGTCCAAGAGGCTCTAACACCACTTCTGTCCCCAGTGACATGCTGCTCGCTTGAGAACCATAGTAAGGACACTGGGCGTCCTGGAACCCAGAAATGGTGAGTCTGTGGCTCGCTCCTAGCGAGGAGCACAGGCCTGATGCTCCTGTAGCTTTCTTGGTTACTTTACACAAAGGCTATAATTTACATCAAGGTTTAATGAAAACTCAAATTTGGAAAGCCAGTTTTCTTCAGAGGTGGGGCCTGTGGTTACCCTATGTTCCAGCCATTGGCACCCCCCCCCCCCACCGCGCACATGCAGGGTTCAGTAGGGATGGAGCAGTGTTCAGTGGGAGTGGAAGGGTGTGCTGTGGGTGGATAGATAAAATACATTGTCTATACATATGAAATTTTCAAAGAATAAAAATCTTTTAAAACAGTAGAAAAAATATGGTTTATATGCTTCTCTTGTCCATGAAAAACAAATCTCTGGCTTCACAGAGAAACCAGCAAGTGACTGACCATGACTTTGGAACATGGATTTAGCTTCAGATCTAGCCCAGAGCACATATGTTCACCATTGCAGTCTGGGGAATCCCCCTGACCCTCTCCTGTCTGTGCCACGCCCAGTCCTTAGACCTCGCTTTGGTCACGCACACAGCCCGGATGCCAGCCTAATGTGCTTGTGCTGTGCGCCTGTCTTAGGGTTTCTACTGCTGTGATGAAACACCATAACCGAAAGCACCAGTTTACATGTCCTCATCACAGTCTATCGTGAGTGGAAGTCAGGGCAGGGACGTAGGGAAGGAACCTGGAGGCAGGACTGAAGCAGAGGCCACGGAGGAATGCTGCCTACTGGCTTGCTCAGCCCACCTTCTCATAGCACCCAGGATCACCAGGCCAGGGGCATCATCACCTATAGCGATCTGGGCTCTCCTCTGTCCATTATCAGCCAAGAGAATGCTTGACAGTCTTGTTCACAGACAAATCTTGGGGCATTTTCTCAATTGAGGTTCCCTCTTCAAATATGACTCTGGCTTTTAGCTGTGCCAAGTTGATATAGAACTAGCCAGAACAATGTACCCCTTGTTAACCTGGCACATAAACACATCACCATTCAACTATAGCCTTTCATTTTTTGATGTCAATATGTTATGTTAATATGACAATATGAAGCATTCTGACTTTTTAAATTTCCGCAGTCTTTACAAATTCAAACACCTTAAAAGTCCAGTTTTGCCAGGCGTCGTGGTGCACGCCTTTAATCCCAGCAGTCGGGGGTGGGGGGCAGAGGCAGGCGGATCGCTGTGAGTTCAAGGCCAGCCTGTTCTACAAAGGAAGTCCAGGACAGCCAGGGCTACACACAGAAACCCTGTCTAAAATAAAGCAAACAAAACAAAGCAAGCAAGCAAGCAAACAAAACACACCGTAGTTTAAAACCTGTGGTGGGACATAACCATGGTAGGAAGAGGATGTCTGTGCTTTCGCAGCAGGCACAAGTCACCTGATGCCACATGAGTGAGCGCTGCCAAGCACACCTTGCATTCACACACATTTCATGCAGAAGTAACTCTCAGTTATCACATATACAGGAAACTTTCAGTATGGACAGATTTCTCACCTCCTCCACATTGACTTACATGATTGCATGTGGAGCCACAGTTTTGGACTAGTGCCTTTTCTGCACCGGGCTCGCAGAATCAAACTCACGGCCCTGGCCTCTCTGCATGCACGGGGCCACAGTGCTGTGCCCCAGCCCCAACACCTGCCTTTTCATTTTTTGTCCATTCTTTACACATTAGATGCCATTTTTATATGGTTACAAGTATATATGTCTCTTTTGCTCATAGCAATACAAACCATGCATATACATGTATTCCTATGTGGATTTTTGTTTCTGTTGAAGTTCCTTGGAAAACTTTCTTTTTTTTTAATGTTTATTTTATGTATATGAGTGCTCTATCTAGATGTACACCTGCATGTCAGAAGAGAGCATCAGATCACATTCTAGATGGTTGTGAGCCACCATGTGGTTTCTGGGAATTGAACTCAGGACCTCTGGAAGAGCAGATAGTGTTCTTAACCACTGAGCTATCTCTCCAGCCCCTTGGAAAACTTTCTAATCATATTTTCTGAGTCACAAGATTAACACATAAATAAGACTTTTGCACTGATTTTTTTCTATCATAATACAGAATTCAAAGCAAACGCCTTTTTTTGTTTTTGTTTTTTTGTTTTGTTTTTTTATTTTTGGTTTTTGGAGACAGGGATTCTCTGTGTAGCCATGGCTGTCCTGGACTCACTTTGTAGACCAGGCTGACCTCGAACTCACAACGATCCACCTACCTCTGCCTCCTGAGTGCTGGGATTAAAGACATGTGCTACCACGCCCAGCTACAAGCTCCATTTTTATAAGACATTTGATAGATATAAAATAGTGAATTCTCATTTTCTGTTCCTAAGGCTGAGGACAACTTGGATTGGAGGCAAATTTGTCATTTTAGGTGTTGGTGTCATTTGAGGATGTAGCTGTGCGCTTCACCTGGGAGGAGTGGCAGGACCTGGACGCTGCTCAGAGGACCCTCTACAGGGACGTCATGCTGGAGACCTACAGCAGCCTGCTGTTCCTGGGTGAGTCTGAGTCCTGTAAGTAAGCCTGAGGGTACCAACTGTCGCTTACTTCTAATGATGATTTGATATTGTGCATTTTAATTAGCATGGCAATGATACAGACGTATGAAGAACAGTGTGGCTTTGTAATGCACGTAGTGTGTAGTGATCAGATGGTAACTGACAGTGCATCCACTCTGGACTCACGTGTGTGTGTGTGTGTGTGTGTGTGTGTGTGTGTGTGTGTGTATCTGTGTCTCTGTGTGTGTGTCTGTGTCTGTGTGTTGGGAGCATCTAAAATCTCTCAGATGCTATTTTGAAGTACTCGGTGTCAGCCATGTTTCCGATAGTCTGTAGACCGTATGTTATATATACTCACTGCCTTCCTGATACGCCCGGTTACTGCTCAGCTCCCCTGTGCACCCCTGCATCCCTGCATCTCCCCGCTGCAGTAGGTGGTGTTGTACTGTTTGAGGCCACCTGCAGTTTGCAAGTATGATGGGAACATGGCGGACTTTGCATTTGTGCTTGTCACGCGTCATCTGTATATTGTGACTTTCCCGGAGAAGCATACAGAGGAAAATGTGTTTGCTCCAAATATGGATGAAATTTTATTGCCCAAAGAAAGATTTCATCAATGCTTGGCAAATGTATGAGCTTATTGGAAGGACAAACAAACCCACCTTAGTTTTTCCTTGCAGTTTTACCAACTTCCATGGGCAAAAGTTTGCCTTGGCTGGAATCTCAGCTGAGAAATTCTTGATAGTCTTGTAAGGGAAAGTGCCGGCCCTGTGACCACGCACAGACCGAGAGAGCTGCTGCAGTTCCCTTCATTTCCTCACCAGACTGCGCCAAGGTTACCCTGTGTTATACGATGGTACCAAGCATGCCCAGAATAATGCCCTATATGCCTGTCACTATGACAAAATATTCTGCTACTTTAAATTTATATTTGCCATGTTTCTACACCTATATTCCTTTATTAAAGAATGCTTGCCAGGCTGTGGTGGTGCACGCCTTTAATCCCAGAACTCAGGAGGCAGAGGCAACTGGATTGCTGTGAGTTCGAGGCCAGCCTGGTCTACAAAGCAAGTCTAGGACAGCCAAGCAAGGCTACACAGAGAAATCCTATCTCAAAAAAAAAAAATGCTTATATGCAGACTTCCCGGAAAAACACTGAAGTAATTTCCTTTGACTATGTACAGCCAACAGTGGACAGTGCTAATGTAGTTCTAAGTTTAGTTTTTAGGAACCGTCATACTATTTTTGTTTGTTTGTTTGTTTTCAAGATAGGGTTTCTCTGTGTAGCGTTGACTGTCCTGTACTCCCTGTGTAGACCAGGCTGGTTCAGTATCCATGCTCAGGATGCACCAGTGAGTGCATTTCCTCTACTAATTTTATCTGCTAACTGCATAGCAGACCAGTGACCAGCACCTCAGCACCTGGCCTTGGGGGGCAGTTTGATCCATAGTATAATACTAAGTGTGCATGGATTTTGTTTTGTTTTATTGTTAACTGTGTGTACAGAGTGTTTCACGCTTGTTCGTTTCTATATGGAAGTCCTGTGTCTGTGGTATGAGTTCCACATGATCATATTTTAAAAGAATTATGTCCTTTCTGCTCCCTGTCCTGTTGTGTAGAGATCACTTACATCTGCGTTTGTTGGGGGAATCCGGCCTGTTGTTAGGATCTTGTATCCATGTCTGGATTTGAGATCATTGCAATGGTTGGTGTGTAAAGGGACAGGCCCCTAATAAGTGTTCATTTATGAGAGACTTTAGACTTCCTTCTTTGTGTTTTTAGAATTCCTTTTGTCTCAGAGTTTTGCCAGTTTGGACGTAATGTGATACAAAATGATTTGTTGGTCTGAGTCTATCATGGTCCCATTGGCTGTGCCTGTCTGTCTCCCCTTGTCCTTTCACAGGCTCTATGTTTTTACAGAATTCTCTTTTCTTCTAGAACACAAATAGTGGGGGTTTTTTTTCCTGTTTTGGTTTGGTTTGGTTTGGTTTGGTTTTGGTTTTTCGAGACAGGGTTTCTCTGTGTAGCCTTGACTGCCCTGGACTCACTTTGTAGTCCAGGCTGGCCTCGAACTCACAGCGATCCGCCTGCCTCTGCCTCCCGAGTGCTGGGATTAAAGGCGTGCTCCACCACTGCCCGGCTTTTTGGTGGTTTGAGACAGGGTTTCTCTGTGTAGTGTTGGCTGTCCTAGATTTTTTTGTTTTTGTTTTTTTGGGACAGGGTTTTTCTGTGTAGCCCTTGGCTGTCCTGGACTCACTTTGTAGACCAGGCTGGCCTCGAACTCACAGCGATCCACCTGCCTCTGCCTCCCAAGTGCTGGGATTAAAGGTGTGCGCCACCACGCCCGGCCCGTGTTTGTTTTCTTAAAAGGACTGTATTTCCACATATGCTTTTTGATTTTTAAAAACTTTATGTATGTGGGTGTTTTGCTTTCTCTGCACCCTTTGTATGCCTGGTGCTGCTGGCGGCCGGGAGAGGGCGTTAGACACCTTGCACCTCGAGTTGCAGGTGGTTGTGAGCCACCATGTGGGTGCTGCAAATGGAACCCAAAGCCTCTAGAAGAGCAGCCTGTGCTCTTAACTGCTGAGTGACCTCTGTAAAGCGGTGGGTCTCACCTTCTAGTGCTGTGACCCTTTAGTGCAGTTCGATGCTGCGGTGACCCCCAACCACAAAATCACTGCTGTTGCTACTTCCTAACCATAATTCTTGTCCTGTTATGAATCATAACGTAAATATTTGTGTTTTCCTATGGTCTTAGATGACACCTGTAAAAGGGTCATTTGACCTCCAAATGGGGTCATGAATGCACACTTATTACAGGAACAGCCACGGTCTGGCCTGTCGCTTTGCATTCCAGCTGTTCCGCAGGCTCTGCTCTAGACCCTGTCGCCCCGCCCCCCTTCTTTAGTCATCTTTATTTTAAAGCCGCCAGTCTTGGCTCCAGTATTTGCCTCTGCTTGATTGTTTCAGCTGTGAAGTCCTCCTGCATTTTGCTTTCCTCCCTCTCTATCAGTTGAGCTCCTCCCTTACAAATCTTCTAGTCGGTTCTTTTATATGACTGCTTTCTCTTTGTCCGGTTTGTCCTACATAGCCGGCAAATTGTCTATCCAGTTTCACTGAGTTGTCTTCTTCATTGTTTACTTGAAGTTTCCCTTTTTCCTCACCTCTCTCTCTCTCTCTCTCTCTCTCTCTCTCTTTCTCTCTCTGTGTGTGTGTGTGTGTGTGTATGCCTGTGAAGCTCATGTATGTGTTTGAGTGTCCGTGGAAGCGGGAGAAGGATCTGGGGCCCTTCTGTAGTGCTCTCTGCCGTGTTCACTGAGACCCTCGCATCTCTCCCTGAACCTGGCCTGGCTGATGGCTAGCCATTCCCAGCAACACATGTGTGTCCACGCTCTCGCACAGGTTTCTAGGGAGCTGTATGTGCAGCTGTGCCAGCACGCTAAACCGATTCTGGGGATTTGGAGTCAGGTCCTCCTCAGTCCTGCAGAACAAGCACTTTTACCCACTGTGCCACCGACCAATCTCCCTTTTGACATTCCTTAAAATCATTAGTTAAATACTACTTGGGGACAACATTGCAATCAGGGGAGAATGTGAGTGAAAAACTATGTTAATAAAAGTTTGGCCAGATGTGGTGGCGCACACCTGTAATCCCAGCACTCGGGTGGCAGAGACAGGCAGAGATCTGTGAGTTCAAGGTGCCTGGTCTATAAAGTGAGTCCAGGACAGCCAGGACTACACAGAGAAGCCCTGCCTTTAAATAAATAAATAAATAAATAAGCGAGCTAGGGTTGCGGCTCGGTTGACAGAGTACTTTTCTAACATGTGCAAGGCCATAGGGTTAGTATGCAGTGTACACACACACACACACACACACACACACACACACACACACACACGGAAAAAAGAAAAGAAAAGAAAAGAAAAAAAGAAGGAAGAAGCCAGTTTCAATCCATTAATCATCGTACGGTCCCCAGGAGGCAGCTGTTGTTCCATCAGTATACTTGACTAGCACTTTGGCACAATCTACATTATTTCTCATTTTCAGGGCACTGCATGACCAAACCTGAGCTGATCTTCAACTTAGAGCACGGACTCGGGCCATGGAGCACAGCGGGTGCCTCAGTCTGGAACCTCTCAGGTCAGTGATGCTCCGAGGCAAGACAGGACAGTGACACAGATGCCATCAGATAGTGGTCACACTGGGCCGTTTCCCACAAGCCCCATCTAAACCCAGCCTTGAAGACAGCTGATCCCATGGACCAGACAGTTGGTTTATCCCGTTTCCCTAAAGTTCTTCGTGTTAAACTCCTGCTTGCTTGATGTTGAAGAGTGTCTTCTCTTTGGGAATAATTTGTCCACTTCACCCCAATCGTGCCTCTCCCCTTCCTTTGATTACCTTAGGTTTTAAGTTAGGCATTTGCTGGCATCATTTCAACACTGGCTTTTGGACTAGCCCTTGTCTTTGCAGTTATCATGATATTAGTGATCGCTCAAATGCATCTTCTCTTAAAATACTTGCATTTAATGCAACAGAAGTGAAGCAGGGGATAATGCATCATGGTGAGATAAGCAGCGCAGAGACTGTCACTCAGCAGCAGAGGGGAAAAAATGGGCTTTTACTCCAGACAAGCAAGTGAGCTTCATATTAAAGAATTTTTCATTTATTTATTACTTTGCAATGACTGTTTTCCAAATTTGCCATAAAATACACATGTGGATTTAAATTTTAGACTAGATAGGGAACATGGTTAAAAATCAATAGTCAAACATGAGTTTAGCTTGGTTGTAAGTTGGGTCACCTGTGGAATTTTTAAGAAAACAAGAAAAGAGGACCTCAGACCTTCCAAGGGTGAAAGGCACATGGGAAGTTCTCTCTGTGCTGTGTGAACGTGAAGTCAGCGTTGCAAAGATGAGCACATAGTACACAGAGAAAAAGAGAAGGAGGCGGAGCCATCAATAAAACCCAGGAGTATTCAAATGAACAGGAGCGTGAGATAAAGTGCCCAGAAAGAGAACTCGGTCAGTAAAGTGCCTCCTAGAGAGGATGCAGCCAGAGCTCCTGTACACAGTACAAAAGTAAAAGCCTGGTGTGGTTGGTGGTCCATGCGTGTAAACTCGGTGCCTTGGAGGTGGACACAAGAGGATTGATCGTTAGGCCTCAAGGGCCAGTCAGTCTCATAAATTGGCGTGCCCTGGATCCCAGTGAGAGGCGTTGTCTCAAACAAAGTAAATGATACCCGAGGTTTACCCTCTGCACTCCTCGTGTATGCACGCATACACACACACACACACACACACACACACACTATGTGCACCCACATGTACAAGGTAAGTTTAATTCTTGTATGGAAAATTTGGCATCTTAGGTGAGAAATTGAACAGAGAGAAAAGCTCAATTCAAAAACCAAAACAGCTGAGCATGGTGGCGCACACCTTTAATCCCAGCACTTGGGAGGCAGAAGTAAGTGGATTTCTATGAGTTCGAGGCCAGCCTGGTCTACAAAGTGAGTCCAGGACAGCCAACGCTAACCCGTCTCAAAAAAACAAAAACAAAACAAAACAAAACCAAAAACAATACTAGTTTCAGGACAGCCAGAGTTACACAGAGGAACCCTGTCTGGAAAAACAAAACCAAGACAAACCAAAACAAAACCAAATACAACCACAAGTTGACAGGAGCTGAAAAGACTTCCTCAACGGTCAGTATAGTTAAGAAGGCCATGCTGCAAAGATGGCTCAGTGGTTAAGAGTACTGGCAGTTCTTCTAGAGGTCCCTAGTTCAATTCCCAGCAACTACATGGTGGCCTACTCCTCTACAATGGGATCTGATGCCCTCTTCTGTCATGCAGGTGTACATGCAGACAGAGCACTCAGTCATATAAGTAAATCTTTAAATAAAATTAAAAAAGAAGATGAAGAGGATGGAATATGGGCAGAGTATGAAAAGCTATAAGCATAAAATGTACTTACAGCCGGGCGTGGTGGCGCACGCCTATAATCCCAGCACTCAGGAGGCAGAGGCAGGCGGATCGCTGTGAGTTTGAGGCCAGCCTGGTCTACAAAGTGAGTCCAGGACAGCCAAGGCTAACACAGAGAGACCTTGTCTTGAAAAAAACAAAACAAAACAAAAAAATGTACTTACTTTGTTTGGTTTTGCTTTTGTTTGGTTTTTGAGTCAGAGTCTGCCTGAATAGCTCTAGCTGGCCTTGAACTCACAGAGGTCCACCTGTCCTATCTCCAGAATGCTGGCATTAAAGACATGTCCCAACACACCCAGGTAGATACTTTGGAAGATAAGCCTACTATCATATTTATCTCTTACCAGTCCATTGTCATCATGGCAGCCTGCAGGCAAGCATGGTGCTGGAGCAGGAGCTGAGGGCTCTACATCTTGATCCACAGGCAGCAGAAATGACTGTCAGCCACTCTAGGTGTAGCTGGAGCATAAGAGACCTCAAAGCCTGCCCCCTCCTCCAACAAGGCCACACCTACCCCGACAAGGCCACACCTACTCCAGCAAGGCCACACCCACTCTAACAAGGCCACACCCACTCTGACAAGGCCACACCTACTCTAACAAGGCCACACCTACTCTGACAAGGCCACACCTACCCCGACAAGGCCACACCTACTCCAACAAAGCCACACCCACTCCAACAAGGCCACACCTACTCTAACAAGGCCACACCTACTCTGACAAGGCCACACCTACCCCGACAAGGCCACACCCACTCTGACAAGGCCACATGTCCTAATAAGCATTCTAACACATGAGTGTGGGGGGGCCATACCTATTCAAACCACCGCAAGTGGTATCACTCCGTGAATAATAAAACACAGTTACAGAAGATATTTAAAACAGAGTAACTAACCTCTTATTTGTACAGGCAAGCCACAGGCAACATTTCTCATTCCCACAAAACCCTAAAAGGTCCTGCTGCTCTTTATCAGAGCCTCCCCGAAACCCAGCTGTGCTGCCGTCCTCTCCTGAGTCTGTGTGCTACTCAGGAGAGAGAGTATTTGACAACACCTAAGTCCTGCAAGCAGCTAGTAGAAGGAAATGTCCCTGTCTCATATGTGAAAGAGGCAGGACCTCATACCTTCAGATAATGGAGAAACGGGACAGGTAGAAGGGTGGAAGGGAAGCGCGCTGCACAGAGACCTACCACTGAGGACCGGTGAGTGCTTTGTCACCTGTGTTTCAACAGCAGCATTGCAACAGAGAACGAGGGCTGATCACTGCAGTAGCTGTTGGTGACTGTGTGAGTCTAACTCATACAGACCAGAGTGTACAGTTTTATAAGATGACCTCTTAGAAGTTCAAATGTGGTTCTAAGAGGGCACCATTTTGCTTTTGTGTTTAAACTGCATAAAGCTTGTACTCAATTCATGGAAATTGAAATGTTACATATTTTCAGGTGTTGACAAAGTGAGCAGCCTGGCTCAGACCATCCAGGAAAATGAAGACAGACATTTCTGGCAAATTGAAATCAACAGGAGTACATCAAATGAAGAACTGGTTGAAGTAGGTAAAATTGATGTGAGCACCAACTACAGCCATATGTAGGGGTCTTGATTGGGTTCATTTTCTCTGCCGGTTGAAGAATGGAAAGGCAGGACCATCATGAGTGCAGCAGTTAGCATCAAAGGAGATACCAGACGGAGCAGACAAATCAGCCAGTGAAGCAAGGCTCTTATTAGGGACGCGGAACCCCCCAGCACAAGGCACAGAGAGAAATACCTCTGCAGAGCTAAGGGGGGGGGGGCCCAGGAACCTGGAACTGAGCTTCTCATTGGGAGGTTGGGGATTACCAGGGTGCTAGAGGGATCCTCCTCTCTTAATTTAGGGTTAGTCAGGATGAACAGACAGAACGGGTGATAGACCAAAAGCTTTGGTGCACACGTGTCCTGATCCTTCCTTGACCTTGTTGGCAATCCATCAGCGAGGAGGCAGGAGAAGAAGCCCACCAGGCCTTTCTTTTAAGCTGCCAGGCTTTTGTGTCAGGTCAAGAGAGTGAGGAAGAAGCTGCCACCTTGGACATTCACTGTCTGTATTATCTAGTTCCAGCCTCTCTCTCCGTCTGTCCCTCTGCCAGGGATCTGTGTAACTCCAAGTCCCTCAAAATCATATTTCAAATTTGAATATAAGCAGTGGAAACTATTTTAGGGATGTTTGCTTAAGAACTTAGTCTACTACCAAGAAGAGACTTGATACCCTATGAGCATATACAGGGGTAGGTAATCCCCCTCAGGCATAGTCATAGAGGAGGGGAGTAAGGGGAAAATGGGAGGGAGGGAAAATGGGAGGATACAAGGGATGGGATTACCACTGAGATGTAACAAGAATAAATTAATAAAAAAAAAGAACTTAGTCTATGGGATGACTTTCTCATCAGTGACCCTGGTGAGATGTAGGCTACAGAAGAATTTGATAATTTAAAAGTAATTGAAACCCTTCACTTACCCTGAGTCTCCAAGTATCCATAACTGTCAGTCATCATTCTGAGTATCCATAGCAACCATCCATCATGTCATTCTGAATATTTTGAATCAGGGAAAACCTACAAAAGCAAGGCTATTGGCACAGCAGTTTTCATTTGTAGAGGAGCTCTAATGAGCTCAGTAAATATAGAAAATCCTTGGATGAAGCATCATTAATCCAAGCCATGGCACAGTTGAGGAAGCAAAGTTTCTAATGGAATGTAGGTGAGATAACTCATTGACTAAATTCAGTAAATGACATAAAATAGACAGTGGAGAGAAATGTTTCAGTGTAGTAATTGTGAGAAATCTCACTAGGAAATTATGACAAGCAAAACCTCTGATTGTAAACTCTACGGGACACTCCCTGTGAATATGAGAAATGTAACAAATTCTTCTGTCTTAAGGCAGAACTAAAGATTCATGAGGAAATCCACCAGGGGACAAAATCCTATGCATGTGAAGTATGTTTGGAAGCGTTTTACCTGAAGTCACAGTACAGCACAAATCAGACGTTTCACACGTGTGAGAACCCATGTGAGTGTAAGGGTTGTGGAGAAGCGTTCTGTTCTAAGTCCGCCTTCAGTCACTATCAGAGGCTCGAGCGAGGGGAGAAGCCCCACGCGTGTATAGAATGTGGGAAAACCTTCTACTGCAAGTCCCACCTCACCGTGCATCAGAGGACTCACACAGGTGAGAAGCCCTACGAGTGTACGGAGTGCACGAAAGCTTTCTACAGCAAGTCCCAGCTCAACGTACACCTGAGAATCCACACAGGCCAGAAGCCCTACGAATGCAAGGACTGCAGGAAGGCGTTCTACCGCAACTCAGACCTCACTGTGCATCAGAGAACTCACACAGGCGAGAAGCCCTATGAGTGTAAAGTGTGCAACAAAGCTTTCTACTGCAACTCACAGCTCACCGTGCATCACAGGACTCACACAGGCGAGAAGCCTTACGAGTGTCAGGTATGCAATAAAGCTTTCTACTGCAAGTCACAACTCGCGGTCCATCACAGGACTCACACAGGCGAGAAGCCTTACCAATGTAAAGACTGCAGGAAGGCGTTCCAGTGCAGGTCAGACCTCACTCGACATCAGAGAACTCACACTGGCGAGAGACCGTATGAATGTCAGGACTGCAGGAAGGCGTTCTACCGCAAGTCAGACCTCACTGTGCATCAGAGGACTCACACAGGTGAGAAGCCGTACGAATGTAAGGACTGCAGGAAAGCGTTCTACTGCAACTCACAACTCACGGTGCATCAAAGACAACACACAGGGGAGAAGCCTTACGAGTGCAAAGACTGTGGGAAAGCCTTTCAGTGCAAGTATGAACTCACTCGACATCAGAGAACACACACAGGTGAGAAACCTTATGTGTGTTTAGAATGCAAGAAAGCTTTCTATACCAAGTCAGATCTCTCTCGACATCTGAAAACACATGCAGGCAACAAGCCCTGAGTATATAGACTACAGTCAAGTTCAACACAACAAGTCAGTCCTTAAGTGGCATCATAGAACACATTAAAAAATTTTACCATAAAGTTAGACTTAATAATTCATAGACATGCAAGAAACCATGAATGTAAGAATGCTCTCTGCTTTAGCTCATCCCTGTGTGTAGACCGATAAATTTAGGGAATGTAAGAATACTTCATATGATCAAATCTCGTGCGGCATCATGTACATAAAGGTGAATGGCCCTTTGAATATAAAGAATACTAGAGCACTTTTAAAAAAAGATTTATTTATTATTATGTATACAGTGCTCTGTCTGCATGTGCACCTGCACACTAGAGGAGGGCACCAGATCACATTATAGACGGTTGTGAGATGGTAGGAGTTGAACTCGTAACCTCTGGAGGAGCAGGCAGTGCTCTTAACCCGTGAGCCGTCTCTCCAGCCCTAGAGCTTTTTTTTTTTTTTTTTTTTTTTTTTTTTTTTTTTTGGCTTTTCGAGACAGGATTTCTCTGTGTGGCTTTGGCTGTCCTGAACTCCCTTTGTAAACCAGGCTGCACCACCACACCTGGCTGAGCACTTTTTTTTTTAAACCATAAAGTGCATTGAATAGGCAGGGAAGCTCATACAAATAGACTTTATCAATATATAAAGCACAGAAAACTTTGATACCTGAGTCAGGCCTCAGGCTACAACAAAAACCACATAAAAGTGTAGTTGTTTACATATGGGTGATCTTGTCAGAGACTCGTTTGGACTTGATGTTTAACAGCGTAGCAAGACAGCAGGTCAAAGGACGGCGGAAAGCAAGGCACAGTGGTGCATGCCTTTAATCCTAGCACTCAAGTGGCAGTGTCACGTGGATCAGTGTGTGTTTGAGGCTAACCTGTTCAACAGAGCATGTTCTGGGCCAGCTAGGGATTACAATGAAATCCTGTCACAAAAGAAAACCTTCGATGGCAGTTAAACCCACATTGTTGTTAAACCGGTAAGAAAGTAAAGAGTGTCAGAACTTTTTAAATAGTACTTGAAACTCACCTGACATCAAAAACCCAATAAAGAGCTAATAAAGTACAGGAGTGTGATGCAGGAGTATAGGTGCCACAGTTCATTCATCTTCAGTGTGATAATTTCAGTATTCAGCCATTTATACACACGCATACTAGAAACCCCATCAGGCTACAGGCTTTAGAGGCTTCACTCACAAGCTAGCAAGCGTGACGTCATCAGTGACCGCGAGCACGAGACTGCCTTGAAGCGGCTGCGTTTCCGCCTCTTCTCTTTGAGAGTTCTTCCATGGCACCTGGGTCTTCAGCACTCATGCTCGAGAACCAATTTTTAGAAGGTATAAGCAAAGCTGGGCGGTGGTGGTGCACGCCTTTAATCCCAGCACTCGGGAGGCGGAGGCAGGCAGATTGTTGTGAGTTCGAGGCCAGCCTGGTCTACAAAGCAAGTTCAGGATAGTCAAGGCTACACAGAGAAACCCTGTTTCAAAAAACCAAAAAAAGAAGAAAAAGGTATAAGCAAGTGTGAAGAAGTTGCAACAAGTTGAGGATACCTTTCTGAGCACTGTCGTTGACCTCACATGTTTTAGTGAGCCGAGGTCTAGATATACCAGCCAGGCTGACTGAATGCTTTGTACTGTAGGCCGTTGTCATATTTATGGCCATGCTGCTTCATGCCCGAGAGCTTGGATTAGAGGAACGGTCTTCCATGCAACCATATATTTCTTTAACATGTGACTTTTTTCAATAAAATTTTACCATTTTTGTACATCATACGTTGGGGGAGAAATTTTCAGTTGATGTATCTTGCATGTCAAGTTCCAGGTGGACTGGTTTGATATGGCACTGGAAGTTAAGCATTCAACTGTATACTATGAAATAAACACAATGATTTTTCCAGCCAGTGTACATTAAATTTTTGGGGGCCATTTATTGTTCTCATAACTAGTTTGGTAGTAGACAAAGACCAGCGATGCTGATAAACATCTGTTGGTGCACAATTACTTCTCACACTATACATTTTTTTTTCCTGCTAGCCAGGCATGATGGCGCACGCCTTTAATCCCAGCACTCGGAGGCAGAGGCAGGTGGATCTCTGTGATGGTGGATCTATGCATCAAAATACATCAGACCAACCTCCAACACCTGCCAATATGACACATTAATGTGGCATGTGCCACACTAAAGAAAAACATTAGTAGGAAACATTGAAAGGATGGCAGAGTAAAGGGGGCAGACGGGAGCATAGTACACTTCTGCTTATTTACAACTAATACTGTAGAGAACGGAGAGACTGTTAAGCTGGTACAGCCCAGCTAAGCCTAGTGCAGTAGTACATGTCTGCAATGCCAGTGACAGGGAGACTGAGAATCGAATCCCCAGTACTTGCTACCCAGCAAATTTAGCTGAAGCAGTGAACACCAAGTTCAGTGAGAGACCCCGTCTCAACAAGTTAGATACAGAATAGTTGAGGAAGTGTGTGTGTGTGTATGTGTGTGTGTGTGTGTGTGTGTGTGTGTGTGTCTGTCTGTCCCTAAGTGCTGGGATTGCAGGCATGCACCACAGCACCCAGCTCAGGAATCTCATACTGAGAGAAAGAAAACACTAAGAAGTTGTGCAAACACAGTATTTTTTTGTTGTTGTTGAGACAGGGTTTCTCTTGTGTAGCCTTGGCTGTCCTGGATTCACTTTGTCGAGAAGACTGGCCTTGAACTCACAGAGATCCTTGTGCCTTTGCCTCCCTGAGTGCTGGGATTAAAGGTGTGCACCACCGCGCCTGGCCCAAACACAAGATTTATAACACAAAAAATCATGAACTATGAATTATACTCCCTAGCCAACACAGGTACCATGGCTGTGGATACAATTCAGTGGTAGAATTGTAACAGGGAACTTTGCCTCAGACTTCACGCAGTCCCGGCGACTTGTCAGCCCACCTTGCCCGAGACACAATACGCGTAATGGGTTGGTGGTGGGCAGCTCACACTTTTTTGGGGAGGGGCAGCTCATACTTTGACCAAGACTGCATAGGTGTTCACAGCCCTGGCCTTCTATATACATTTTAATCTCATTTCAGGTTACTGAAGGGGGACTGAAGTGGGTCACGGAATTCTTGGGGTACAGTCTGTGACCCCAAGTTAAGTAACAGAACCACAACCCCCTCCCCAAACCCAGGTCCTCCTAGGTCTGGCAACAATTTTGTAGACTTTTACCCAACTGCCTCTATCCCAACCAACCTTCCTCTTTCCCAAAGATTATTAAATACTTGTTCCTTACTGTATATATCAGACAGCGTTTTGTGATTCCCACAGCCCTGGAGCTTGATGTAAGAAAACACGCAGTGTTTCTCTCATGTGTTAGCTTTTTTAAAATAAGTGAAATGTGTGTTTCACTTGAAATACCCATAGAGGTTAGGCGGCTAGTAAGACGTCATGAGGGAGAAGGAGGGCTTTTAAGAAAAATGAGATAGCCAAGCGAGATGGCGCACACCTGTAATCCCAGCACTCGGGAGGCAGGGGCAGGATCTCTGTGAGTGTGAAGACAGCCTGATCCAGGACAGCCAAGGCTACACAGAGAAACCCAGTCTTGGAAGAGGAGGAGGAAGAGGAGGAGGAGAAAGAGACGGAGGAGGAGAAGAAAAGAACATGTTCCTCATTGGAAGAAGGAGAAGGAGAAGGAAAGAACGTGTTCCTCATTGGAGGAAGAAGAAGAAGAAAAGTGATATAGAATACAGTATTATAAAGGCATAAAGGAGAAAAGGAGAACAGGAAGAATTACATGGGAGAGCAAAATGGTAAAATAAGAGGAGGAATAACTAACACTAAAGGCCTTTTGGAAAAGCCACACTGTGGGAGCTTACACACACACACACACACACACTTTAAATGAACTTACCCACTATTAGGGGCCATATCCCAAGTAGATACCACATGCTACCAAATCAAAGCCCCTCTACTGGTGTGGATTTCCTGCCTTTGAGCACCTGGTCAGTTGGGTCCCATAGACCTTCCTACCATTGCAGGCTATTGCTACTTCTTCTGGTTACCCTCCAGAACATACCCAAATGCTTAAAACACCAAATATGAGTTGGGTGTGATGGTGCACACCTTTAATCCCAGCACTTGGAAGGCAGAGGCAGGTGGATCAATGTGAGTTCGAGGCCAGCCTGGTCTACAATCAAGTCTAGGTCAGCCAAGGCTACACAGAGAGACCCTGTCTCAAAATAAATAAGTAAATAAAAGACACCAAATACTTAAGTTATAGAATATAAAGAAATCAAGCTGGGGGCTGGAGAGATGGCTCAGAGGTTACGAGCACCAACTGCTCTTCCTGAGGTCCTGAGTTCGATTCCCAACAAGCACAGTGTGGCTCACAGTCATCTATAATGTGATCTGATGCCCTCTTCTGGCCTGCAGGTGTACATGCAGGCAGAGCATTGTATACATAATAAATTAATAAATCTTTAAAAGGAATCAAGCTGGTGCTCTACTGTAAGCTCTGTTGAGGCCTGCTCCCTTTGGGTAGCATAACTATGAGATTTTTATTTCGGACCCACCAGCCACATCATCTCAGCTAGTTGCTGATTTAAAAAAAATCTCTACACAAGGTCAGGTTTACCATAAATACCAGGTTTAGGTTTATGTTCAATGAGAGACGCTGTGGCCTTATTGTTCCCGGAAATTCCCCAACCACAAGCCCACCTGCCCCCAACTTCCAGGCACACTTTTAAGATTAGCTAGAACTTCTTGTTAGCAAAATAACGTGAGTCAGAGGTGACTGCCCTGTCCCACCATCTGCCCCCCTGTGTGAGCTTAGTTGTGGTTTTCTTCCTTAAATACTCAATACAACTTCCCCTCACGGGCGCAGTTCAGATCCTGAACTGGCTGCCTCCCTAAACTCAGAAAAGAAAATTTCCGTTTTAAGCTTTTGCATCTGAAGCAAGTTTTCTTGGCTTCCACCCCAAACCTAACATGCTCCATCCCTCCTGACTAGCTTTCATAGTAGTGGCTGGTGCTGTGCATACCCGCAGTGGAAAAGGTGTAACCAACCACTATTTTTGGTTTTGTTGTTATTTGTTTTTCGTTTTTTGAGGCAGGGTTTCTCTGTGTAACAGTTCTGGCTGTCCTGGAACTCACTCTGTAGACCAAGCTGGCCTCGAACTCATGGAGATCTGCCTGCCTCTGCTTCCCAAGTGCTGGGATTAAAGGCGTGCGCCAGCACCGCCCAGCTAACCAACTACTTTTTAGTTTGATTTAAAGACCTCTTCAGCCGGGCCTGGTGGCTCTCGCCTTTAGTCCCAGCACTCAGGAGGCAAAGGCAGGCAGATCGCTGTGAGTTCGAGGCCAGCCTGGTCTATAAAGTGAGTCCAGGACAGCCAAGGCTACACAAAGAAACCTTGCCTCCAAAACCCAAAAACAAACAAGCAAACAAACAAACAAACATTCTCTTCCTGTTCTCCATCATGGTGCAAGATCAGGGTGAAAAAGAGAACCTCCCGCCCCCCCCACACACACTAGAACTTCAGGTCCGCAAGCTCTGCCTCAGCATCTGTGTGGGGAGAGCGGAGACAGACTGATGCGGGCAGCCAAGGTGTTGGAGCAGCTCACAGGCCAGACGCCTGTACTTTCCAAAGCCAGGTACACCCTGGAGAAATGAAAAGATGGCTGTTCACTGCACAGTGCGTGGAGCCAAGGCAGAAGAAAGTTTGGAGAAAGGCCTGAAGGTGCAGGAGTGTAAATTGCGGAAAGATATCTTCTCAGAGACTGGAAACTTTGGTTTTGGATTCAATAACACATTGATCTGGGCATCAAATACGACCTAAGCATTGGTGTCTTCGTCCTGGACTTCTGCATGGTGCTGGGTAGGCCAGGTTTCAGCATCGTAGAGAGGAAGTGCAGGACAGGCTGCATTGAGGCCAAGCACAGGGTCAGCAAAGAGGAGGCCATGAGCTGGTTCCAGCAGAAATACGATGGGATTGTCCTTCTTGGCAAATAAATTTTATCCAATGGCCAATAAAAGTTTCTCAGAAATGCAAAAGAAGGAGAAGACTAGGAACCTAAAAGCAGAACCTTGATTTTCCCAATAACACGAAGACCCCTAAGCAGTTCTGTCTCCCACTGCTGTCATTTAAATAAGGAGCATGCGCTAACTTCATTTCAACTGAACAGACTCTTAATTTGTTTCTTTCTAACACCTCAAAATCCATCAGACTCTGACTTTATCTCAAGGGGAAATGCCTCAGATTCCTGGGCTACAACTTGCTGACTTTAACCACAGTAAGGACAAAAGGGTCAGAGGGAGCAGCTCCCCTCAGGAGCGACCACTGCCAAGCAGAATCCTCCCTGGTTCTCCAGGTCATCATCACACAATCTAGGAGAGTGGACTCCAGGCCAAGATGCAGAGAGGACTGCGGCTGGACTCAAGGTCCCATGCAGGGACCAGGGATGTGACAGGACACCCAGGGGCCAGAGCCAGGCCAGCATGGAAAGCAGTTGCTTTACAAGCATAAGGACTGGAATCAAGGGTCTCTGTAACCCATGAAAATGCTGGCTTTTCTCTGGCAGGCCGTCTGGGGTTTCAGCGCCCAGAAGGCAGATCCCCAGAGTAAGCCGCCTTGCCAGACCAGCTTAACTGGCAAGCTCTGGTTCCAGTTGAGAGACTGTTTTAATAAACAGGGAGGAGGGTGAACAAGAAGGATACCTGATGTCAACCTCCAGTCACGTGCGTAGGCACGAATGCACACACACAAACATGCACTGGCACATGTATATGCATGAAAAAAAAATCAAACATACTGCTAAGTGTTGAACGCTAGTCAATGACACTCAAAGCCCAGACAGAGCTGTTGTCCAAAAGTTTGCCTTTGAAAGTCTTCAAACCATAAAATTTTGATGCTAAGAATCCACTGCTGAAAAGCTATGCTTTTTAAAAAAGATTTATTTATTTATTATGTATACAGATCTCGTTATAGATGGTTGTGAGCCAATATGTGGTTGCTGGGAATTGAACTTGTGACCTTTGGAAGAGCAGTCAGTACCCTTAACCTCTGAGCCATCTCTTCAGCCCCAAAGCTATGATTTTCAAAGCCAGGAAGTAATGTTTCTAGTCTTCAAAGTTGGTGGCACAAAGGAAGAAAGTATTCATAATCGTGGGGCCTGTGTAGAGCTTTGTACACCATCCCTACTCTCCACTTACACACTGTTTTCTAACTCCTGTGACAGGAGCTTCCGCTACCTCCTCCCACAGACACAAACATCTGGGACCATTGCTTCCTTCCTCAGCTAGGGGGGTTTGTGTTGTCTTTTTAAAACAGGGTGTCCTGTAGCCTTGACGTTCCTATATAGCTGGTGGTCACCTTCAGCTTCCTCTCCTCCTGCCGCCGCCCAAGCAGTCACAAGATTTCAGGTGTGTACCACCAGGCTCCACCTCGTAGCTGCTGACCTGGGTTATCAACTTGGTTGAATCTGGAATCAATAAACTGTTCCACACTCGTTTGTGTGTGTGTGTGTGTGTGTGTGTGTGTGTGTGTGTGTGTGTGTAGGAAGGGTTCTTGATAACATCATTTCAAGCAGGTAGACCCACCCTAAATGTGGGCGGCCCCTCCTGGTGGAAGAAGGAAACTGCTTTTGTTTGTTGCCTATTGACCCTCATTGGCGCAGGCACGTTCATCCACCCTACTGTTGCCTCCTCCACCTCTACCTGGGAATTCAGTACAGGCTGAAGACCAGCAGCGCTCCAGGAACCCTCCAGGCCTTCAGCTCCAGATAGGAACTTCTGAGGACTGAGCATCATAATGTACATAATCTATGTATGTTAACTAGCATCGTTCTCAATTTTGTGAGAGTGTTGAGACCTGCTTTTGCCTTTTTGTTTGTTTTTATGTGCATTGGTGTTTTGCCTGTATGTATGTATGTCTGTGTGTGGGTGTCTGACCTAGAAGTTGCAGACAGTTGTGAGCTGCCATGTGGGTGCTGCGAATTGAACCTGGGTCCTTTGGAAGAGCAGTCCGTGTTCTTAACTGCTGAGCCATCTGTCCAGTCCTTGCTTTAGCCTTTAATATAGTGTAATTGTCGCCATTTTAATTTTTAGTTTCCATCTTGAGTATAAGGTGAAATTAAGTTCAAGTTTTCAGGGTTTGCTTTCCAATGATTATGTCTCTATGGTTTCATTTCTCAAACTTTGTATAATTTGTTACCTGGACATTTTGTAAAGTTCCTTAAATACAGAGCCAATCAAATTAAAGGCCAGTTAGAAATGCTTTGTCTAGCTAGTCAAAATGATATAATGTTGCTTCCCACACCTGGATACCTGATTGATACCTACTTGCGATTTTGTTAGCTGGTTATTAGCTGGCTTCAGTTTTGTGGTACTACCTGGTTACCGTTACTTAGTTACATTTTTTCTTATAAAAAGCCTGCCTTAGAAGCAGACCTATGTTTCAGTCTGATTCCCAAGATAGGACTGTGGCCCTGACTGGTCAGTTCTTGTTCAGTGGTCAAATAAACTTCCATCCATCTGAGTGTGGTGTTAAAGTGGTTAGTGTTTGGCAAATCTTTTGTTGTTGTTGTTTTGTTTTGTTTTTCAAGACAGGGTCTCTCTGTGTTAGCCTTGGTGCGCCACCACACCCTGCTGGGAAAGGGTTCATTTATCTTACACTTCCAGGTGACTTGTTTATCCCTGAGGCGAGCCAGGGAAGAGCTGAAACAGAGGCAGCGAAGGGTGCTGCTTACTGTCTTGCCCAGCCTGCTTCCTTATTGCCCAAGGACCACCAGCCTGGGGTGGCACTGCCCGTAGCAAGCTGGGCCCTCCTACACTCATCAAAGACACCCAAAGTTTATATTTCCATTTGTGTTCTGTCTATTCTCTAATTCTGCCTCATTTCCTAAGTGACTGACGAGACTCAGCTCTGGAAGTTCTGCTGCTGCGGTCCCAGAGGCTCTGGTGAACGGACGTCTGGGCTCTGCTGAGTCCCAGCAGGGGGAAGATACTGCTTCCTGGTCAAAAGAACGGACTCCACCTCATGCTCTGGGGGAGACGTTCTGATCTTCCCCAGAGGTTAGAACAGCACACACTGCCTGTGTCTTCTTCTTTAGGAGTTAGCTCCTCTTGGCCTGTCTCCGGGCAGAGAGATGGCTCCTCAGGAAGTCTGATTCAATTAAACCATTCTTTAAAAAAAGCGGGATGGGGGTGGGGGTTGGAATAATTACCTACCCCAACTGAAAGAAGGTACTTAGACTTTCTCAAACCCTGGAGTTACTCAGTTTAACTTCTCTCTTCTTGGCTGCTTCTCCTTTGAGATACTGGCAGCTTACAAATGGCATGGTTTCTCTCTTCCTCCTCTTCCATCTTCCTCCTGGCAGCTTTCAAGGTGAAAGCTTCTTTGAATATAGTTTTTCCTCAACCTTAGTCTTCTCCCCAAGCCCATTCTAAAAGTCTTCTATTAACAAAAGAACCAAAAGAGGGAACGTGAACACAAGCATGTGCCTGCCCGTGTGATAAAGCTGAGGACCAGAGGATGGTTGTGCGAGCACAGACTACACGACCCTTTCTTGCTTTAGAAGCTGTTGAGTAACTGAGCATAACAGGGCCACAATTTAGTCCCAGCACTGGTAGCCTAAGGCAGGATGTTTACAGGGTTGAGGCCAGCCTGGGTTATATAGCAGGCGTCCGTGTAGAAAATACGGGTTAGGATGGAGCTTGGTGGTAAAACTCTTCCTGCTCTGTGGTGAGGGACTTGCTACGTGGCTGAGGTGGAGAGCACTGGCTTAGCATTTTCGATAAGGTCTCAGTTACTCAAGGCAGCATGCTCTTTACCTGTCACCTGCCTCTTCCTAACCAAATCCTTATTAAAGTACAACAGTGAGTACTGAGAATCCACAATTCAAACCAGAAAGCACTTCACTTGGAAATCCTGGGTCCCAAGGGCATTGGAGGGTTTGAGATAGCAGCATTCCTCAGCAGAGCACTAAGGCAGTCATAACTATAAGACCCCCCCAGTTTCAGCTGGGCGTGGTGGTGCACGCCTTTAATCCCCAGCACTCGGGAGGCAGAGGCAGAGGCAGGCGGATCGCTGTGAGTTCGAGGCCAGCCTGGTCTACAAAGTGAGTCCAGGACAGCCAAGGCTACACAGAGAAACCCTGTCTCGAAAAAACCAAAAAAAAAAAAAAAAAAAAAAAAAAAAAAGAATATCCTGCCTCGGGAGTTAAGAGCATGTGCTGTTCTTCCAGAGGTTGGTTCCCAGCACCCACATGAGGCAGCTCACTGCCCCCTGGACTCCAGCTCAAGGTGATTCAACATCCTTTGTGGCCCCCACAGCCCCTCCCTCACCCCACCACTCCACCATACACAGAAAACACACACACACATAAATAAAGATCTTTTACCCAAGTGTGGTTTATGTGGTTGGCGAACAGAGTTTCCTTTAGTAAATTCCTCTGTTTGTTTGCTTGCTTGCTTTTGAGGTTTTTTTTTTTTTCCCAAGACAGGGTTTCTCTGTGTAGCCTTGGCTGTCCTGGACTCGCTTTGTAGACCAGGCTGGCCTCGAACTCACAGCGATCCGCCTGCCTCTGCCTCCCGAGTGCTGGGATTAAAGGCGTGCACCACCATGCCAGGCTAAAATTCTAGTTTTATGAGAGCTAACTAATTACAAACTGTTCAGGATGATTGGAGATACATATTAGTAGTCATTTATAAATCTTACTTGTAGTTTTATTAGATACTAGTTTAGTTAATTACAGAAGAATCTTAATTTACTTTCTTGTATATGTTTTCAAGGTTAAGCAGATTTTGCAGAGACTAGGTGAGCCAGTCCTTCAAAATTCCTGCTTCACAGAAAAGTCTGTCAGATATTTTTGGATGCCCCAATGATACAGAGAAACCTCTAGTGACTGTCCAGGCAGTCAACTCTCCGTCCTGTCTCTACTTTTAGATGTTGCTTGCCTGCACTTCCTACATTTTAGATAATATTTCCCTCTTAAGTCTCTGATGGGGTTGAAGACTAGATAGCCATAGAATTACTGTAAGCTTTAGTTTAAGACCTAAAAACATGTTTAGGGGTTGATAAATGTAAATTGTAATAAAGTGATTTAGGAAAACTTTGGACACTATGATAAGACTCAGTAGGATAGGATGGGCAGTAGAATAAATTCTCCAAGATTGTCAAATACAAATGAACTGATTCTTGTCAATGTAACTTTTACTGGACAATTCTCATAATTATTTTTGTTGTATATAATAGAAAAGGGGATATGTAATGGATGTAAAAATACATTTGTTTTCATCCCGAGTGTGGGATGGAGAATAGGCTTGTGAGAGAACAGATGATGTTTATCCATTAGAAGACGAACCACCTCATGCAGGGGGCTTGGTTTTTGCCAGCTGAAATACATCTTAGTATAGACTCTGCGAGGAGATTTTATATATATCTGCCCCAAACAGGAAGCGGGGCTTTTGGGGTCTTGGTATTGTTTGGCTCCACATTGAGTCGCTCTTAGAGAGAACTGCTCCAGAGAACGCTTTGAGGCTCTGGGTTCCAGCTGCTGCTCCAGGTTCCAGCAGCAACTTTGGTTGAATCGCTGGTCTAATGAAATCCTGCCGACTATGCCAGGGGAATCGCTCCCAGGAACTGAGTCCAAAAAGGTCTACTTCTCCTGTTCCCATTAACCTCTTTTCTCTCCTATCTAGGGTAGGTGGGTTGGAAGGTAGGTATAAGCATGAAAGAACCTCAAATAAAATACGTTTGTAAAAGGTTGAAGCCTACAATCTCCCATTTCAAGTTTGTGTAAACATGTCACCATTTGTTCTCTGTGTTGCCAATAAAAACAAACCAGCCAATGCTGAGCAATAACAGAGAATAGGGTGGGAGGGACATCCTGGCCCAGTGATGGGAGGAGAGAGAGAAGGAAGGAGAGGAGGGGTGCACATGCAGAGGCCTGGGAAGCGCCAGGAGGAGTGAGCTGGACCTAGGATGTGAGGGGAAAGCGAGTATAGAGTGGGAAATCAGAATGGCGGGGGGGGGGGGGGAAGCTGTGGTCGCATGCAGGGTTAGGATGGAATAATCGTTGCATAGCATCGTGCTGTAGGCTAATTAAAGAGATCCCAGTCTCTTTGTGTGGTTATTTGGGCATATACCTGGGTAAGGAGTAACCGCTGATATTACTAAAATGATAATTCAATATTAAATAATAATAATCATTCAACAGATAAGTGAAGCTGGGCGTGATGACGCACACCTTTAATCCCAGCACTCCGGAGGCAGAGGCAGCTGGATCTCTGAGTTCAGAGCCAGCCTGTTCTACAGAGTGAGTTCCAGGGCAGCCAGGACTACACGGGGGGGGGGGGGGGGGGGGGGGGGGGAGTAAGTGTAGGCCAGGAGCTTGATTTGGGGGTGGGTGGCCAGGAACATTCCAGGTGAGGCAAAACTTCACAGCTTAGGTAGTTCAACTTTGAAGTATTATTTATGTAAATGCAGTTAGATATTACCACGGAGACTAACAGGGTCCTTTCTGAGAAAGAAATCATCCACTGTAGCTTAACAACGTATCTTAGAATGAACCTGACCAAGGAAGAGAAAGACCTCTATGATTAAAAAAGAAAGAAAAGAAACATTGAAGGAAGAAATTGAGGAAGGTAGTGAAAATTGGATGCCCCTGCATCAGAAAGGTTAGTATCTTGTAAATTGCCATCCTAGCGAAAGCGGATCTATGTATCTAAAAGTACAACCTCAAACAGAACTCCAGGGTTATCTTTCATCGATGTAGAAGATTTTCTTAGGATTTGTATGAAAGCACAAATGACTGAGGCTATTCAAGGCAATCGTAGAAGCAAAGAATAACGCTGGAGGTGTCACACACCTGATTTCAAATTATAAATTAGATTATAGATCTACGGTAATAAAACACCATGTCGAGCCGGGCGTGGTGGCGCACGCCTTTAATCCCAGCACTCGGGAGGCAGAGGCAGGCGGATCGCTGTGAGTTCGAGGTCAGCCCGGTCTACAAAGAGAGTCCAGGATGGCCAAGGCTACACAGAGAAACCCTATCTCGAAAAACCAAAAAAAAAAAAAAAAAAAAAAAAAAAACACCATGTCACCATCACAAAACAAACATGTAGATTGGTGACAAATAACAGAAGACCCGTTTGCACAACCATAGGCATGCAGCTACTTGATTTTTTTGCAATGAAACAAAATACATTTGCGAATACAACAAGAGCTTTTCTACCAGATAGTGCTGGGCAACCTGGATTATAACTTGCAGAAAAAATAAGAAATTATGCTCTTATCTCACTTTCACAAAATCCAACTCCAAATGGATCAAGAAGCTCTACATTAAGACCCGATTCCCCGGGCTGGAGAGATGGCTCAGAGGTTAAGAGCACTGTCTGATCTTCCAGAGGTCCTGAGTTCAATTCCCAGCAACCACATGGTGGCTCGTAACCATCTATAATGAGATCTACTGCCCTCTTCTGGCGGGCAGGCACACATGCAGGCAGATGCTGTATGCATAATAAATAAATAAATCTTTAAAAAAAAAAAAGACCCGATTCCCCAAGACTGCCTGTCTGCAGGCCAGAAGAGGGCACCAGATTTCATTACAGATCACTGTAGCTGGTGAGCCACCCCGTTTGGTTGTTGGGAATCCAACTCAGGACCTTTGGAAGAGCAGTCAGTGCTCTTAACCTGAGCCATCTCTCCAGCCCTCCATTCCCCTCAACCAACGCCCCTCCCTACCCCACCCTCGCCTTTCCTCTCCTCCTCATTTGATCCTCCAGTTCCAGTCTGTCCCCAACTCTTCATAATTATATGCTGTTTTCCCTTTTTTGGAACATCCTCGCTTCCGCCTTGTCCTTGCTTTATATCTACCCTCTATGCTTATACAGAATGTATCGCGCCTATCAAAAGATTAAAAGGTAACATCTACATATAAAAGAAGACGTACCATATTTGTTGTTTTGGGTCTGGGTTACCTCAGTAAGGGCTTTTTTCCGATCCATCCCTAAGCCTGTGTATCTCATGGTTCTCTACAATACTCCATTGTGTAAATGTGTCATGTTTCCTTTATCTGTTGAGGGACATCTATGCTGTTTCTAACTTGTGATATTATGAATAGAGCAGCAACGAACATGGATGAGCAAGGGTCTTTATAGCAGGATGTCAAGTCCTCTGGGCATATGCCAGGAGTGGTCTAGCTGGACCTTGAGGTAGATGTACAGCCAGCTTCCTGTGGACCGGCCACAATGCTTTCCATGGTGGCTGTGTAAGTTTGCTCTCCTATCAACAATGGAAAAGTGTTCCCTTTTCCCTCACACCCTGACCAGCCTGAGTTGTCACTTGTTTTTTGTTTGGTTGGGTTTTTGAGACAGGGTTTCTCTGTGTAGCCTTGGCTGTCCTGGACTCACTTTTTAGAGCAGGCTGGCTTCGAACTCACAGCGATCCACTTGCCTCCGCCTCTCAAGTGCTGGGATTACCACAACCAGCTAATGATTTATGTTTTTGCTTGTTTTTCGAGGCAAGGTTTCTCTGTGTAGCCTTGGCTGTCCTAGACTCACTTGGTAGACCAGGCTGGTCTCAAATTCGCAACGATCCTCCTGCCTCTGCCTCCTGAGTGCTGGGATTAAAGGCGTGTGCCACCATACCCGGCTTTATTTTTTATCTTATATGCATTGGTGTTTACTCTGCATCTATGCCTGTGTGAGGGTGTCAGCTCTTGGACTTACAGTTATGAGTCGCCATGTGGGTTCTGGAGATTGAACCCAAGTCGTCTGGAAGAGCAGACAGTGCTCTTAACCACTGAGCCATCTCTCCAACCCCAAGTGCTTTACTGATTGACCATTATGACTGGTATAGATGGAATCTCAAAGTAGTTTTATTTTGCATTTCTCTTATGACTAAGGATGTTGAAATTTCTTTTAAGTGCTTCTCAGTCGTTTGTGTTTCATCTTTGGGAATTCTGTTTAGTCCTCTTCACCCTATTTTTAAATTGAATTGTTCCCTTCCCCCCCCCCCCAAGACAGGGTTTCCCTGTGTAGCTTTGGCTGCCATGGACTCACTTTGTAGACCAGGGTAGCCTCGAACTCACAGCGAGCCACCTGTCTCTGCCCTGAGTGCTGGGATTAAAAGCGTGCTGTTCTTTGTTTCATTTCTTGATGCCTAATTATTTTAGTTCTTTATATATTTTAGGTATCTTTTAGATATTAGACCTGTACAGAATGTAGTTGGGAAAAAATACTAAAATCAAAAAAACCAATTTATTTTGTAGCCTGCCATTTTTCCTTTGCAATACAGAAGATTTTTAGTTTCATAAGTTCCCATTCATTGCTTGTTATTCTTAGTGCCTGTGCTATCAGTGTCCTGTGTCAAAGTATTCTCCTGTGCCAGTGAGCTGGAGACGACCTCTCCCCCCCCCCCCCCCGCCCGCCCCTCTTTCTCTTCTATCCTATTCGGAGATCTGGCCTTATGTCAAGAACCTCAATCCATATGGAGTTTTGTGCAGGATGATAAATATGGATCCACTTGCATTTTTCTACACGCTCCCACCCAGTTTTCCCAGCACCTTTTGTTGAAGATGCTTTTTTTGTTCAATGTGTTATTTTTTGGCTTCTTTGTCAAAAATCAGATGTTCATGGGTGTGTAGAGTTACGTCTCGGTCTTCAATTCAATTCCACTGATCGACATGTATTTTTATGCCAGTACCATGCTGTGGTTCATCTTGAAATGAGGGCAGCGTTTTCTCCAGCAGTTCTTACTTCAGAGGGTTTCCCCTACATGGACTAGCCAGGAACATCCCTGTATTCTAGGGACGGGGAGCCAGCAACCTAGTCTCAATCTCCTGGAAGTTTTTGCAGAAAACTGCCAGGGACCAAACGGCCTGTGGCCGACCCCCACCCATTCAGCATCTGCAGCAAACATCCTGCTGGGCCACTCATTAGGCATGCAAGGCATCCGGCTTAGTCCTGAGAAGAGAGCGATCCGATCCTGAGATAACCACAGAGACATCCTGCTTTGTCTCACCTAGGAAGACCCCTCCCCTTGCAAATGTTCCCGGGGCTCAACCCTAGAAGATTTTGTACTTTACCATTTACTCTCCCCGCTTACCCCGCCCTCCCTAAAGCAGGTTTTAAAAAGCCTGCCCCCACCCTCAATAAACGGCTCTTGACAAGCTACTGTTCGCTTGAGCCCTGCGTCTCTCTCGCCCATATCTTTAACCACAGGTTGCGACCCCCCTCGGCCCCCCAATAACTGACCAGCTGGACTGGTTATGTGGACTATTTACGTGGACTAGTTAGAAAACAAAATTACATAAAGCATTTATAAAGGAAGGTAAATCAGATTTTATGCCTCTCAGACTAAGAGGAGGCACAAGAACCATAGTACTCTGGGTTTTCTTAGAAGGACAAGGAGGCGGGCTGGAGAGATGGCTCAGTGGTTAAGAGCACTGCCTGCTCTTCCAAAGGACCTGGGTTCAATTCCCAGCACCCACATGGCGGCTCACAACTGTCTGTAACTCCGAGATCTGACATCCCTACACCAAACCACATAAATTCAAAATTAAATAAAGTATTTAAAAAAAAAAAAGGACAAGGAGGACAGCTGGGTGTGGTGGCACACGCCTTTAATCCTAGCACTCGGGAGGCAGGCAGAGGCAGGAGGATTGATGTGAGTTCGAGGCCAGCCTGGTCTACAAAGCGAGTCAAGGACAGCCAAGGCTACACAGAGAGGCCCTGTCTCGGGGGTGGGGGTGGGGTGGGGGGGAGGACAAAGAGGGTGGACTCCACTTCAGTTACAAGTGAGAGTTTGTAGACAAGGAGCAAGGTTGGAAGACATGATGTATTTTTAAAAGTAACATGGGGTCAGGGAGAAGGAATGAATCTCATGTACTCTAGGTGACAGCTGGCAAAGCTGACCACTGGGGCACAATGAAGGATGCTTGGTATATCACTTACTTCCTATTACTGTGACAAGACACCGTGACCAAGGCAACTTATAAAAAATAAAGTGTTTAATTCGCCTTATGGTTAAGAGGGTAAGCATCCAGAATGACAGAGCTAAAGCAGGGCGGTGGCAACAGCCAGGAGGTCACACAGTGACCCACAAGGAGGCAGAGCATACTGAGAGTAGGTCCAATCTCCTGAAACCTCAAAGCCCACCCTCAGCGATACACCTGCTCCAATAAGGCCACGCCTCCTGTTCCTTCCCAAACAGTTCCGCTCCCTGGGGAGCAGGTGTTCAAACAGGAACCTATGAGGGCCATTCTCATTCAAATCGCCAGCCCAATCAGGTACGGGGAGCAGATGTAAAAGAACCTCTTAAGAGTATATATGTAGCCGGGCGTGGTGGCGCACGCCTTTAATCCCAGCACTCGGGAGGCAGAGGCAGGCGGATCGCTGTGAGTTCGAGGCCAGCCTGGTCTACAAAGTGAGTCCAGGACAGCCAAGGCTACACAGAGAGACCCTGTCTCGAAAAACCAAAAAAAAAAAAAAAAAAAAAAAAAGAGTATATATGTAGCCAGGCGTGGTGGTGCACGCCTTTAATCTGAGCACTCAGGAGACAGAGGCAGGCGGATCTTTATGAGTTTGAGGCCAGCCTGGTCTACAAAGTGAGTCCAGGACAGCCAAGGCTACAGAGAAAAACCCTGCTAAAAAAAAATAAAATAAATCCCTGAACAATGCATGGACAACTCAAGAAACAGAAACTGTTAATTAGTAATTATTAACAAATATCTAATAATTATTAAATTATTAATTCACTGGAGGTGAATAAATAAGGACTGGATTTTAAGCTATGCACGCACATGTGGAAGAGGACGACCTTCTGGCATCAGTTCTCTCTTCCCACCTTGTTTTAAAGGTTAGGCTTTTCTTGTTCCTGCCACTGCCCCGGCCCGCTGGGGTTTGACTAACGCTCAGGAAAATGTTCCTGTATAGAGACAGAACACTAGACACGAAGAAGGGGGCAAGTCTGCATTCTGATCAAACCTCGTTTATTGAGAATTTTTACAGAGTTTATATAGGCACAGAGGCATGGGTATTTGCATAAGCAAGGGTTGCTATGGATACCCAACTCTGGAATGCTCCAGCAGGTAGGTATCTACCTTTACAGCTGCTAATTGCAGGAGAGAAATTCCAGGAAAGTCGTGAAGGATCTGGTTAGTCAGGAAAAAGCTCCCAGAACTGCTGCTCACAGGCAGCTGGCTTTTAATCTGATCTTATCAGTAGTCCCACTGGAAAAGGAGTAGCTCGGGGGTCTGGAATGACCAGCCCCCACAATAAACCACAACAGGTGTCTAACTGATGACCTACGACAAGGTCAGCTAGTTTCTGGTGAATGGCAGACTTCTGGAGAAATAGGAACCTAGGTTCTGACAAGATGGCTGAACACTGGCCATGTAGTCCGTCCCCAACATGCCACTGGGATCTTAAGCTTCTGGCTGATTCTTCCTCTGCACAACTATTACAGAGGCTTGTGTTGCCACATTTGGCCTTTACATGGGTTATGGCAATGTGAGCAGAGGCTGCCTCTACCTCCTGAGTGCTGGGGTTAAAGGCATGCGTGCTTTACACATGGAGCCATCTCCCCGAGCCCTGAATGCACATTTTTAATCCCAATTTTCTACACTCCATTATCCTTCTGAAACCAGTAGTCAGATTTGAACGCCCTGTCCATGAGGACAAGATGGAGACTTGGTACAAAAATGGCATCTGGTTCTGCTTGGTTCCTACACAGGGACCCTGACTTGTCAAGCAGGTGCTAGGATCAGCACAATTATAGCTCTTAACCACTGAGCTCTCTCACACCATCTTTGTGGGGGCCTCTGACGTCATGTGAGTCATCTAAGGAGTCCCGTCAATACAATGGTTTCTTCATATGCTGCTCTCTGCTGCTGCGGCAGTGGCTAGATTTGAGAGGCGCTCTTCACCGTGGCTTTCCATTTGTATGGGTCTCATTTATTTGTCAACTGAGCTCAGACACGCACCGGAAAACTTTCCTCCATTTCTTTAATGTTCTGTACAGCTTCTTGGGTTATGAACTGTCTGTGTACAGTAAAGTCTACTGTATGTAAAATTCCTTGCATTCCTCACTTCTGCAGGGCTTAGCAGCTGTGTGAGTTCTCTGATGTACGGGACTTCTGACTTATGCGAGAAGGCTTTCCTGAGTTCTTCCTTCATGGGCCTTCTTGCCTGTATGCTTTTTCTGATGTGCCGTGAGTTGGCACTTCCAGTGGAAAGATTTATTGCATTCTTCACATTCATAATGATTCTCAGATGAATGAGTTATCCGATGCGCGGTAAGCTGTGACTGATGGGAAAACGCTTTACTGCAATCTGTACACTGGTAAGGCTTCTCCCCTGTATGAGTTCTCTGATGGATAGAGAGCTTTGACTTTCGAGAAAAAGGTTTCTTGCACACTTCACATACGAAAGGCTTTTCGCCCAGATGGGTCTTCCTGTGCCGATTAAGGTCTGACTTGTAGTAGAAAGCTTTCTTGCACTCTGGACATTCATGAGGCTTCTCGCCTGTGTGAGCGTTTTCATGTACATTGAGATGAGACTTCCGGAAAAAACATTTCCCACATACTTTACACTTATAGGTCCTCTCTTGTCTATGAGTTTTCTGATGTGAAGTGAGGTCCGACTTCCAGTAGTACATCTTAGTACATTCACTGCATTCATAGGGCTTGTCTACGTTGTGAGTTCTTCTGTAATGCTTAATGAGGGTTGAATTATTGCAGAAAGATTTCCTACAGTCCTTACAGTCATAGCGTTTCCCAACTCTGTGCACTGTCTCACTCTTGGTTTTCTGTAACTTGCCACAAAGTGTTTTTGCAGGCGCTCTGCCACCACAGGGCTCTGTCCCTTTGGGGACTCTCTGTTGAGTCTTTAGTTTTGCCTTGAAACAAAAGAATTTGTTAGATTCTTGAGCACTCCAGTGTTTTTTCCTAGAATGAGCTGCCTGATAGTCTGAGGTATGAATCCTTTTATTTTTTATTTTTTGGCGGGGGTGGGGAGTGGGGTGGGGGTGTCAAGACAGGGATTCCCTGTGTAGCCTTGACTGTCCTGGACTCGCTTTGTAGACCAGGCTGGCCTTGAACTCACAGCGATCCGCCTGCCTCTGCTGGGATTAAAGGTGTGCGCCACCACCACCCAGCCCCGACATATGAATTCTTAATGAAAAGTTTCTCATACTCACTAAACATTTCTGCATGGACTTTACCATTTACAGATTTAGGCTTCTTACCAAACATTAGCCACATGTTCTACATTCAGTCCTTGTTTCCACATAAGCCACTTCTTGGGCAAGGAAAATATTTCAAGCATTTACAGAATTTACTAGGTCTCTGTGATATGAAAATTCTTTATGTGTCAATAGTATCATCTTCGTATCAAAGGCATTGAAAATGCTGAATATAACACTATGAGCTTTATTGTTTTGCAAACCAAGATGCTGAGGCACCTGGTGGCCTTGCTTACTTAGGTGACAGTCACCATGTTCTTGGGCAGCCTGCATCTAATTAGGCCACCATGGAAAAAGAAGTGCTACATTCTGCCAGGGTTACGTGCGAAAAGGTTTCCTCTTCGTTCTTTGTGTGTGCATATACTAATTTGTCCATATTTGAAATATGGTTTGACTTTGAATTACATGTCTTACTTACTTCAATGTCTTCACTTGGTGTCTTTTGGCGAGTTCTTCCAAGTTGAGACAAATATATCCTGGGATTTTCCTTGCTGGTATCAATCAGAGCACTCACTTTATGAACACCTATAATAATAAAAAATGTCATGATTCCATAATAACACATGCATATTTTTATAGAATTTAAGCATAAAAGTAAAGCCGTCCCTTCACATGTTTATTGAGGCTAATTTTACATGAACTTGACAGAGCTAAAGTCATTCAGAAAGAGAGGACCTCAATTAGGAAAATGCCCTGCAGGCGGATCGCTGTGAGTTCGAGGCCAGCCTGGTCTACAAAGTAAGCCTGGGACAGCCAAGGCTACACAGAGAAACCCTGTCTTGAAGGGGAAAAAAAAAAGGCCAGGCATGGTGGCGCACACCTTTAATCCCAACACTTGCAAGGAGGCAGAGGCAGGTGGATCACTGTGAGTTCGAGGCCAGCCTGGTCTACAAAGTAATCTAGGACAACTAAAGCAACACAGAGAAACCCTGTCTCAAAAAACTAAAAAAGAAAGAAAGAAAGAAAGAAAGAAAATGCCCTGGCCAGACTAGCCCGTGGGCAAGCCTGTGGTACATTTTCTTGAATTATGTGAAAGGGCCAGTGGTTAGTGCCACCTCTGGGCAGACTAAGCAAGGCGGAGAGCAGCGTGGTCTCTGCTCCTGTCCCTGCTGAGCTACTGCCCTGACTCTGTCTGTGAAGGGCTGTGCTGTGGGTCAGCAGCTGAGAAAAACCGTTTCCTCCCTCGGCTGCTTTCGGTGTTAGCACAGCAGCAGCAACCCCAACTAAGGCACGTACTGACCTATGCTAAGTGTGCATATCTCGCCCCATAGTGGCTAGCAAACCACACTAAGATAGCAGGGTTTTAGTGCACATCTCTTTATTTTACTGTTGAAATGTAGATCGAATTCATGCTTACTGTAGGAGGCCATTAATTCTTCCAATTTTAATGGATAACTTTGTTAGTCAGAGTAATCTTGTTTTGCAACTTTGTCTCGGGGTTTAAAACACATGAGCCCATGCCTTCTAGTCAGTACAGTCTTTGCTAAGACATCTAGTGTGCTAATATGTGTGTCTTCTAAAGTAACTAAGCACATTCCTGTTTGGCCGGCTTCAGTATTCTTTCTTTTGTATTTTTGGCAATTTAATTTTAATGCCCTTCAAAAAGGCCTTTTGGGATCATGTCCATTTGTGGTTCTAAGTTACTCCCACACTTAGGTATTGGTTGGTGTGCCTAGCTTTCTAGGTCTCTAGTCTGTCTCACCTCTGTTGTGTTTCTTTTTGTTATTTTCATTCATTCATTCTGTGTGTGTGTGTGTGTGTGTATGTATATGTGTATGTGTGTGTGTGTGAGGTGTGTGCGGTGTGTGGTATCCATGATCTCTAGTAAATGTAGCATATGAGTTTTCTGTCTGGCATCTTTTCCACTTCCCTATTTCTGGACGCAGTTATCAGAAAGCCAATGTGTGTTGGCAGATTTGTCATATTTTGCCTGTTTTTTCTATAATTGCCGTATCCACTCTGCAGTTTGTACAGCAAATTGTAAGGAGGTGTCAATCTTCCCTCCTGTAGCCGTAAACTGCTGTACCACTCAGAGGAGAAAGTAAACCCAAAGAAAATGAAACCTAACAAATGTTAAAAAAGGATAAGAAAAGCAGGAGACAAAACGGTACACCGAGTATATTAAATGTCTCTGATTTCCTATGGCTACTAATTTCCAAATGTATCAATACGCTAACCATGATCACTACCAAGTCATTAATTTATATCCAACGACTGATTACATGCAAAAGTTAGAAAATGGTCATCTCAATGAAAATATAATTAAATGATGATATCTATAAATAGGAAATCCACTGTAAGCACTTGCTAACATAAAACTCCTGTCTATTTTTCCTGGCACACATTTTCCTGGCTGTCTCATCACTTATTTCACTGTGTTCTAGCTGACTGTAGGCGCTTTTGATCGTATGAAGACCACAAAGACAAGCCGGGCGTGGTGGCACACACCTTTAATCACAGCACTCCTGAGGCAGAGGCAGGCAGACTGCTGTGAGTTCGAGCCCAGCCTACTCTACAGAGTGGGTCTAGGACAGCTAAAACTACACAGAGACAAACCCTGTCTCAAAAAGAAAGAAAGAAAGAAAGAAAGAAAGAAAGAAAGAAAGGAACATTACAAAGACAGCTACCTACTATAAATTTAAAAGGAGCAGGTTTTTGAAAAAAAAAAAAAAATGTCAGCCAGGCCAGGTGGTTGCATGCACTTGTGAGTTCAAGGGCAGCCCAGTCTAGGACAGCCAGGGCTGTTGCACAGAGAAACTCTGTCTCAACAACAACAACAACAACAAAACAAACAAGCAAAACCCACAAAGCTATTATACAAAACAAGACAGCAGGACAAACAGAGATTGGGTCAAGCATCTACCCAGTGAAGACGGCTAAGAAGATCCATACAGGGACTGATTTTTTGACAAATTTAAAGAAATACACTTTAGCAACAAAACAGAGAGACAGGGTGACACCAAGAATGTTCTTTTAAAACTGGACAAAACAAACAAACAAACAAAAAAAGAAAACAAACAAACAAAAGCGCTAGAGCCACATACAAGGCTGGGCTTGTATGAAATTGGCAAAGACCGCCCACCATCCAACACGCTCTCTGCCTGCTGACATCCGCGTCCGCATTTACTCACCTGGGGAGATTCTGCACTGCTGCTTTCGCTTGGCTCCATGGCCCAAAGCCACGCTCCAACTGCAAGATCAACTTGGGTTTGGCCATGCGGGGCTCTGAAATTAGAAATAATAACCAAAGGGTGCCAGAGTCACTTACAAGAAGCCACAGCTGCACTTCCGGGCTGTTCCTTGATGAGTAAAGAAGACTAGACCAGAGGCGATGTCGTCTCTTGTCCTCACTGGCTAGAAGGCGCCCTCGTGTGGCAACAAACTGCAGGACCAGCTAACCCAGAATAGTAATTTTGGCAAAGTTTAGGAGGCTGGAGAAAGATGCTTCCAGGGTTAAGAGCAAATACTGCTCTTGGGAGACTGTCCTAGGGTTTTGTTGCTGTGCAGAAACACCATGACGGCAGCAAGTCTTACATTTATTAACTGTGGCTGGCTTACAATTCAGAGGTTTAGTCCACTATTGTCATGTTAGGAAACATGGCGGCGTGCAGGCAGACAAGGTGTTGGAGGACACCCCCCCCCAGGCAGAAGGGGACTATGTGCCACACTGGGCATAGCTTAAGCACTCCCATGGTGATGTGCTGCCTCCAACCGGGCCACACCTTCTAATAAGCCACTCCCTATGGGCCAAGCACCCACACACTTGAGACCGTGGGGCCATTCCTATTTCAAACCACGACAGGGGTCAAAGTTCAGCTCAAACCTAGCGGCTCACAGTTGCCTGCTCAACCCCAGCTCTGGGTGACCCAGTGCCTTCCAGCGTCCACAGGTACTTACTCTCACAGACACAGATACATAGCTATTAATAAGAATACGTCTTGGGGGCTGGAGAGATGGCCCAGTGGCTAAGAGCACTCACTGCTCTTCTGAACGTCCTGAGTTCAATTTCCAGCACCCACACGGCAGCTCAGAATCCTCTCACATCTTCCTGTGTGCAGATGTATCCATTACACATTAAATCATCAAATAAATAAATAAATAAATAAATCCTTTAAAAAAAAAAAACAATACATGGGCTGGAGAGATGGCTCAGAGGTTAAGGGCACTGACTGCTACTCCAGAGGTCCTGAGTTCAATTCCCAGCAATCACATGGTGGCTCACAACCATCTATAATGCAACCTGATGCCCTCTTCTGACCTGCAGATGTACATGTAAATCACTGTATAAATAAAAAATAAGTCTTTAAAAAAAATACAAAAAGAATACATCTCTAAAGTGAGCAATGATTTCTATGCAAGGAAAAAGTATTTGCTGAGGCTGAAGTGGGACTCGGCCTCACCCAGGAACAGCAGGCTGCTGTAGGTCTCCAGCATGACGTCCCTGTAGAGGGTCCTCTGAGCAGCGTCCAGGTCCTGCCACTCCTCCCAGGTGAAGTGCACAGCTACATCCTCAAATGACACCAAACCCTGAAATGACACATTTCTCTTTAGCTCAAAGACAAAACAGGAGTTCACTCACGCCTCCCCCCCCCCTCACTGTGTGTGTATGTATGTGTGTGTGTGTGTGTGTGTGTGTGTGTGTGTTACTAGTTTCTTACAAAAGGTACAGCTTGGCTGTATTCTGTCTGTGTCATGGGAAAAAAGAAAAATCAATACAAGCATCTTTATCTCTGTGTCAGCAAAGTGAGCCAAGAAAACATGACTAGAATTTTCTAATTCCAACAAAAACAAGATCCACGGAAGAACATGTGGCTATGTAAAGGAGGCCTTATTAAGAGCAAGGGGAAAGAACTCATAAACTCAAGCATGAAAAAACTAACGTCCAAGCTCCAAAGAGAGAAGTGCAAATTCTGAAGCTGACGTCACAGACTATGTTGCAGTGCATGCCTAGAAGGACCAAAGCCGTGACTCAATTCTCAGCACCCACCATAGACCAAGCCTGTCTTAGTTAGGGAGACGATTGCTATGACCATGACCAAAGGCAACCCGGGCAAGGAGGGTTCACTTCACCCACAGTCCAACGTGAAATGCAGTGAGGGCAGGAACTCAAGCAGGACAGGAAATTGGACGCAGGAGCTGTATAGAGACTATGGAGGGGTGCTGCTTACTGGCTTGCTCAGGCAGCTTTCTTATAGAACCCAGGACCACAGGTCTGGGAACGGCTCCACCCACAATGGCCTGGACTCTCCTCCACCAATCACTAATTAAGAAAATGCTCTATGGGCTTGCTTACAGCCCTGTCTTTTTTTTTTTTTAAATAACATTTCTGTGTGTTAAAAAAAAAAGATTTATTATTATGTATACAGTGCTCTGCCTGCATGTGCACCTGCAGGCCAAAAGAGGGCATCAGATCACATTATAGATGGTTGTGAGCCACCATGTGGTTGCTGGGAATTGAACTCAGGACCTCTGGAAGAGCAGTCAGTGCTCTTAACCTCTGAGCTATCTCTCCAGCCCCCTAAACTAAGCATTTTCTTTTTCCTTTTGGTTTTTCAAGGACAAGGTTTCTCTGGTACACAGAGCTGGCTGTCCTCAAACTCTGCCTCCCAAGTGCTAGGATTTAGAAGCTAATTAAGCATTTTCTTTCTTTCTTTCTTCCTTTTCTTCTTTCTTTCTTTCTTTCTTTCTTTTTTTCTGAGACAGGGCTTCTCTGTGTAGCCTATGTCCTAGACTCACTTTGTAGACCAAGATGGTCTCAAACTCCCAGCGATCCACCTGCCGCTGCCTCTCAAGTGCTGGGATTAAAGGTGTGCAGCAACATGCCCGTCTTAAGCTTTCTTTTTTTTTTTTTTTTTTTGTTTTTGTTTTTGTTTTTTGTTTTTCAAGACAGGGCTTCTCTGTGTAGCCTTGGCTGTCCTGGACTCACTTTGTAGACCAGGCTGGCCTCGAACTCACAGCGATCCGCCTGCCTCTGCCTCCCGAGTGCTGGGATTAAAGGCGTGCGCCACCACGCCCGGCTGTCTTAAGCTTTCTTAATCAAGATTCCTTCCTCTGAAATGACTTTAGCTTGTGTCCACAACATCAAGGTGCCTGGCACAAAGTCCTATTCTCAAGCTGTTACTTGCAGCGTCATGTGGGGCCACACAAATAAGGTAAGAGTCAAAAGCTCTCAACACCAAAAGGGTTTTGGAAACATGCAATCAAAGATCAATTCCAAATCAAATGTGTACTGAAGTCAGCATGCGCCTGTCCTGGCAGGGCTTAATTTCCTACTTCTGGGTGACTTCACTGTAGCGTCTGTTTAGAACATACAATATGCGTGCTTTGCACAGCACATGCCACCGCGCCACCAATGGGTGTCACCTGGAACACCCAGATGCAGATTAAGCATGTCATAAACTGCAGCTTTTGTACTCTACATAGTTATCTGCTCTTTTGAGTGACAATTTTTTGGTGGGAAACACACACACGTCATCTTTTCCTGCCACCATCTCTGTCTGCACCGTGTGATGTCCGATAAACTAGCAATCTGCTTCTCCAGCACGCCAAGCTGGTTCCATCTTTAAGGAAGAACCGTATTGGATATGCGCCGAAGTGTTGTTTTAAAATACATTTATTACCAGCAAATGTTTCAGATGCATATCTATTTTATATGCATGAGTACCTAAGGGCATCCCAGTATTTCCTGGTGGAAAAATGGGATCACAAGTACAAGACATTTATGAATCCCTGACTTGACTTCCACCCATGGGTGACAAGGTCAATAAACATCTACAAATGTACCAACTCCCCTCAAAAGCGCAAGGGAGTTGACAGATTTCAATCTACTGACCACTGAGAAAACAAGCAGGGTGGACTCTGTATGTCAGAGATCGGAAGGATGATTCTAGACCCCAAACTTCCTGAGGAAAGGAAGAGCAGGCTTGCAGAGCTAGAACCCTATTGGTCAATGCATACCGATTGAGAGGCAGAACAAACGCCCAGTTCTGTGTTCTAGTAGCAAAGAACCCGCTCGGTTCATCCCCGGGATGAAAGGCTGGACCCAAGGTCTCGGTCCCTCCATAGCAGGGAACTCTGTTGACTGCTGCTGCCAACAGCGGAGCTTTTCCCTGATCTGCTCCAGGCAGCGAATAGGGCTCATGCGACCCCCTGCAGCCCGAGGAGAGCGTGGCGCTTCCTGCGCATCACACAGGCAGCCCGGCGGCCACCAGTTCCAGTCAGAGGAGTCTGCCCAGATCCTCAGGTCATAGCTTTAACAGTAGGCTTGTAGGAATACAGGCTGAATTCCAAAGCTCTGCAAGTGAAGGGACCCGGACACACGCACTTCCCTTTCAAGCCATAAAAACACACAGCTCTCAGGAAGAACTAACCACCATTACTTACACAAGTATGGTACGAGAAACTGCAGCTCCCAACTGACCAAAGTGCAGACAGCAAGACAGGGATAGCTGGGCCATGGGTGGCACAACACCTACATCACAGTCCCTATGCCCAAGGCTCGGGGATCATGTTGGAAGAGCGGGTACAAGGTGTCATAGAGGACTCTATGAAACACTCCTTTCCAGTCATGCCAGGGACCTTGAACTCGTGAAGTCACGGTGGGTGGGGGAGGGGCTGCTGGTGATTGATGGCTGTGGGGCAAGGAGAGTCAGTTTGCTTTGGATGTGGCCCGATGTTGCAGCACAGCCCCACACCCACTCACACACGGCCCCACACCCACTCACACACGGCCCCACACATCACACACAGCCCCCACACCCACTCACACACAGCCCCACACCCACTCACACACGGCCCCACACCCACTCACACACGGCCCCACACCCACTCACACACGGCCCCACACCCACTCACACACGGCCCCACACCACTCACACACAGCCCCACACCCACTCACACACAGCCCCACACCCACTCACACACCAGGCACCACACCCCACACACACACACCCACACCCACTCACACACAGCCCCACACCCACTCACACACTGCCCCACACCCACTCACACACTGCCCCACACCCACTCACACACTGGCCCCACACCCACTCACACACTGGCCCCACACCCACTCACACACGGCCCCACACCCACTCACACACTGGCCCCACACCCACTCACACACTGGCCCCACACCCACTCACACACTGGCCCCACACCCACTCACACACGGCCCCACACCCACTCCACACGGCCCCACACCCACTCACACACTGGCCCACACCACTCACACACGGCCCCACACCCACTCACACACGGCCCCACACCCACTCACACACTGGCCCACACCCACTCACACACTGGCCCCACACCCACTCACACACTGGCCCCACACCCACTCACACACGGCCCCTCACCCCCACACCCACTCACACACCGGCCCCACACCCACTCACACACGGCCCCACACCCACTCACACACGGCCCCACACCCACTCACACACGGCCCCACACCCACTCACACACAGCCCCACACCCACTCACACACTGGCCCCACACCCACTCACACACTGGCCCCACACCCACTCACACACGGCCCCACACCCACTCACACACAGCCCCACACCCACTCACACACGGCCCCACACCCACTCACACACAGCCCCACACCCACCTCACACACGGCCCCACCCACTCACACACGGCCCCACACCCACTCACACACTGGCCCCACACCCACTCACACACAGCCCCACACCCACTCACACACAGCCCCACACCCACTCACACACGGCCCCACACCCACTCACACACTGGCCCCACACCCACTCACACACGGCCCCACACCCACTCACACACAGCCCCACACCCACTCACACACAGCCCCACACCCACTCACACACAGCCCCACACCCACTCACACACAGCCCCACACCCACTCACACACAGCCCCACACCCACTCACACACAGCCCACACCCACTCACACACAGCCCCACACACCACTCACACACAGCCCCACACCCACTCACACACAGCCCCACACCCACTCACACACAGCCCCACACCCACTCACACACAGCCCCACACCCACTCACACACAGCCCCACACCCACTCACACACAGCCCCACACCCACTCACACACAGCCCCACACCCACCACACACAGCCCCAACCCACTCACACACAGCCCCACACCCACTCACACACAGCCCCACACCCACTCACACACAGCCCCACACCCACTCACACACAGCCCCACACCCACTCACACACAGCCCCACACCCACTCACACACGGCCCCACACCCACTCACACACAGCCCCACACCCACTCACACACGGCCCCACACCCACTCACACACGGCCCCACACCCACTCACACACGGCCCCACACCCACTCACACACGGCCCCACACCCACTCACACACGGCCCCACACCCACTCACACACGGCCCCACACCCACTCACACACAGCCCCACACCCACTCACACACTGGCCCCACACCCACTCACACACTGGCCCCACACCCACTCACACACTGGCCCCACACCCACTCACACACAGCCCCACACCCACTCACACACGGCCCCACACCCACTCACACACGGCCCCACACCCACTCACACACGGCCCCACACCCACTCACACACGGCCCCACACCCACTCACACACGGCCCCACACCCACTCACACACGGCCCCACACCCACTCACACACGGCCCCACACCCACTCACACACAGCCCCACACCCACTCACACACTGGCCCCACACCCACTCACACACTGGCCCCCACACCCACTCACACACGCCCCACACCCACTCACACACAGCCCCACACCCACTCACACACGGCCCCACACCCACTCACACACAGCCCCACACCCACTCACACACGGCCCCACACCCACTCACACACAGCCCCACACCCACTCACACACTGCCCCACACCCACTCACACACAGCCCCACACCCACTCACACACGGCCCCACACCCACTCACACACAGCCCCACACCCACTCACACACGGCCCCACACCCACTCACACACGGCCCCACACCCACTCACACACAGCCCCACACCCACTCACACACTGGCCCCACACCCACTCCACACACGGCCCACACACCCACTCACACACGGCCCCACACCCACTCACACACGGCCCCACACCCACTCACACACAGCCCCACACCCACTCACACACAGCCCCACACCCACTCACACACGCCCCACACCACTCACACACGGCCACACCCACTCACACACTGGCACCACACACTCACACACGCCCCACACCCACTCACACACAGGCCCCACACCCACTCACACACGGCCCCACACCCACTCACACACGGCCCCACACCCACTCACACACAGCCCCACACCCACTCACACACTGCCCCACACCCACTCACACACAGCCCCACACCCACTCACACACGGCCCCACACCCACTCACACACTGGCCCCACACCCACTCACACACGGCCCCACACCCACTCACACACAGCCCCACACCCACTCACACACGGCCCCACACCCACTCACACACAGCCCCACACCCACTCACACACTGGCCCCACACCCCACTCACACACTGCCCACACCCACTCACACACAGCCCCACCACCCAACTCACACAGGCCCCACACCCACTCACACACTGCCCCACACCCACTCACACACAGCCCCACACCCACTCACACACGGCCCCACACCACTCACACACGGCCCCACACCCACTCACACACGGCCCCCACACCCACTCACACACAGCCCCACACCCACTCACACACTGGCCCACACCCACCCCACTCACACACTGGCCCCACACCCACTCACACACGGCCCCACACCCACTCACACACTGGCCCCACACCCACTCACACACTGCCCCACACCCACTCACACACGGCCCCACACCCACTCACACACGGCCCCACACCCACTCACACACGGCCCCACACCCACTCACACACGGCCCCACACCCACTCACACACTGGCCCCACACCCACTCACACACGGCCCCACACCCATTCACACACGGCCCCACACCCACTCACACACTGGCCCCACACCCACTCACACACTGGCCCCACACCCACTCACACACGGCCCCACACCCACTCACACACGGCCCCACACCCACTCACACACGGCCCCACACCCACTCACACACGGCCCCACACCCACTCACACACGGCCCCACACCCACTCACACACGGCCCCACACCCACTCACACACTGGCCCCACACCCACTCACACACGGCCCCACACCCACTCACACACGGCCCCACACCCACTCACACACGGCCCCACACCCACTCACACACGGCCCCACACCCACTCACACACGGCCCCACACCCACTCACACACGGCCCCACACCCACTCACACACGGCCCCACACCCACTCACACACGGCCCCACACCCACTCACACACTGGCCCCACACCCACTCACACACGGCCCCACACCCACTCACACACGGCCCCACACCCACTCACACACTGGCCCCACACCCACTCACACACGGCCCCACACCCACTCACACACTGGCCCCACACCCACTCACACACTGGCCCCACACCCACTCACACACTGGCCCCACACCCACTCACACACGGCCCCACACCCACTCACACACGGCCCCACACCCACTCACACACGGCCCCACACCCACTCACACACTGGCCCCACACCCACTCACACACGGCCCCACACCCACTCACACACGGCCCCACACCCACTCACACACGGCCCCACACCCACTCACACACGGCCCCACACCCACTCACACACTGGCCCCACACCCACTCACACACTGGCCCCACACCCACTCACACACGGCCCCACACCCACTCACACACGGCCCCACACCCACTCACACACGGCCCCACACCCACTCACACACGGCCCCACACCCACTCACACACGGCCCCACACCCACTCACACACGGCCCCACACCCACTCACACACGGCCCCACACCCACTCACACACGGCCCCACACCCACTCACACACGGCCCCACACCCACTCACACACGGCCCCACACCCACTCACACACGGCCCCACACCCACTCACACACGGCCCCACACCCACTCACACACGGCCCCACACCCACTCACACACGGCCCCACACCCACTCACACACGGCCCCACACCCACTCACACACGGCCCCACACCCACTCACACACGGCCCCACACCCACTCACACACTGGCCCCACACCCACTCACACACTGGCCCCACACCCACTCACACACTGGCCCCACACCCACTCACACACGGCCCCACACCCACTCACACACTGGCCCCACACCCACTCACACACTGGCCCCACACCCACTCACACACTGGCCCCACACCCACTCACACACGGCCCCACACCCACTCACACACGGCCCCACACCCACTCACACACTGGCCCCACACCCACTCACACACGGCCCCACACCCACTCACACACGGCCCCACACCCACTCACACACGGCCCCACACCCACTCACACACGGCCCCACACCCACTCACACACGGCCCCACACCCACTCACACACGGCCCCACACCCACTCACACACTGGCCCCACACCCGCTCACACACAGCCCCACACCCACTCACACACGGCCCCACACCCACTCACACACGGCCCCACACCCACTCACACACGGCCCCACACCCACTCACACACGGCCCCACACCCACTCACACACTGGCCCCACACCCGCTCACACACTGGCCCCACACCCGCTCACACACGGCCCCACACCCACTCACACACGGCCCCACACCCACTCACACACGGCCCCACACCCACTCACACACTGGCCCCACACCCACTCACACACAGCCCCACACCCACTCACACACAGCCCCACACCCACTCACACACTGGCCCCACACCCACTCACACACTGGCCCCACACCCACTCACACACTGCCCCACACCCACTCACACACAGCCCCACACCCACTCACACACAGCCCCACACCCACTCACACACGGCCCCACACCCACTCACACACGGCCCCACACCCACTCACACACGGCCCCACACCCACTCACACACGGCCCCACACCCACTCACACACGGCCCCACACCCACTCACACACTGGCCCCACACCCACTCACACACGGCCCCACACCCACTCACACACGGCCCCACACCCACTCACACACGGCCCCACACCCACTCACACACGGCCCCACACCCACTCACACACGGCCCCACACCCACTCACACACGGCCCCACACCCACTCACACACGGCCCCACACCCACTCACACACGGCCCCACACCCACTCACACACGGCCCCACACCCACTCACACACGGCCCCACACCCACTCACACACTGGCCCCACACCCACTCACACACGGCCCCACACCCACTCACACACGGCCCCACACCCACTCACACACTGGCCCCACACCCACTCACACACGGCCCCACACCCACTCACACACGGCCCCACACCCACTCACACACTGGCCCCACACCCACTCACACACTGGCCCCACACCCACTCACACACGGCCCCACACCCACTCACACACCGGCCCCACACCCACTCACACACTGGCCCCACACCCACTCACACACTGGCCCCACACCCACTCACACACGGCCCCACACCCACTCACACACTGGCCCCACACCCACTCACACACGGCCCCACACCCACTCACACACGGCCCCACACCCACTCACACACGGCCCCACACCCACTCACACACGGCCCCACACCCACTCACACACGGCCCCACACCCACTCACACACGGCCCCACACCCACTCACACACGGCCCCACACCCACTCACACACGGCCCCACACCCACTCACACACTGGCCCCACACCCACTCACACACGGCCCCACACCCACTCACACACGGCCCCACACCCACTCACACACTGGCCCCACACCCACTCACACACGGCCCCACACCCACTCACACACGGCCCCACACCCACTCACACACGGCCCCACACCCACTCACACACGGCCCCACACCCACTCACACACTGGCCCCACACCCACTCACACACGGCCCCACACCCACTCACACACGGCCCCACACCCACTCACACACTGGCCCCACACCCACTCACACACTGGCCCCACACCCACTCACACACGGCCCCACACCCACTCACACACTGGCCCCACACCCACTCACACACTGGCCCCACACCCACTCACACACGGCCCCACACCCACTCACACACGGCCCCACACCCACTCACACACTGCCCCCACACCCACTCACACACGGCCCCACACCCACTCACACACGGCCCCACACCCACTCACACACGGCCCCACACCCACTCACACACAGCCCCACACCCACTCACACACTGGCCCCACACCCACTCACACACGGCCCCACACCCACTCACACACGGCCCCACACCCACTCACACACGGCCCCACACCCACTCACACACTGGCCCCACACCCACTCACACACTGGCCCCACACCCACTCACACACTGGCCCCACACCCACTCACACACGGCCCCACACCCACTCACACACGGCCCCACACCCACTCACACACGGCCCCACACCCACTCACACACGGCCCCACACCCACTCACACACGGCCCCACACCCACTCACACACGGCCCCACACCCACTCACACACGGCCCCACACCCACTCACACACGGCCCCACACCCACTCACACACGGCCCCACACCCACTCACACACGGCCCCACACCCACTCACACACGGCCCCACACCCACTCACACACGGCCCCACACCCACTCACACACTGGCCCCACACCCACTCACACACAGCCCCACACCCACTCACACACAGCCCCACACCCACTCACACACTGGCCCCACACCCACTCACACACTGCCCCACACCCACTCACACACAGCCCCACACCCACTCACACACGGCCCCACACCCACTCACACACGGCCCCACACCCACTCACACACGGCCCCACACCCACTCACACACTGGCCCCACACCCACTCACACACAGCCCCACACCCACTCACACACGGCCCCACACCCACTCACACACGGCCCCACACCCACTCACACACGGCCCCACACCCACTCACACACTGGCCCCACACCCACTCACACACAGCCCCACACCCACTCACACACGGCCCCACACCCACTCACACACGGCCCCACACCCACTCACACACGGCCCCACACCCACTCACACACTGGCCCCACACCCACTCACACACAGCCCCACACCCACTCACACACGGCCCCACACCCACTCACACACGGCCCCACACCCACTCACACACTGGCCCCACACCCACTCACACACGGCCCCACACCCACTCACACACAGCCCCACACCCACTCACACACGGCCCCACACCCACTCACACACGGCCCCACACCCACTCACACACAGCCCCACACCCACTCACACACAGCCCCACACCCACTCACACACGGCCCCACACCCACTCACACACGGCCCCACACCCACTCACACACAGCCCCACACCCACTCACACACGGCCCCACACCCACTCACACACGGCCCCACACCCACTCACACACGGCCCCACACCCACTCACACACTGGCCCCACACCCACTCACACACAGCCCCACACCCACTCACACACGGCCCCACACCCACTCACACACTGGCCCCACACCCACTCACACACAGCCCCACACCCACTCACACACTGGCCCCACACCCACTCACACACAGCCCCACACCCACTCACACACAGCCCCACACCCACTCACACACTGGCCCCACACCCACTCACACACAGCCCCACACCCACTCACACACAGCCCCACACCCACTCACACACGGCCCCACACCCACTCACACACAGCCCCACACCCACTCACACACGGCCCCACACCCACTCACACACTGGCCCCACACCCACTCACACACAGCCCCACACCCACTCACACACTGGCCCCACACCCACTCACACACGGCCCCACACCCACTCACACACGGCCCCACACCCACTCACACACGGCCCCACACCCACTCACACACTGGCCCCACACCCGCTCACACACGGCCCCACACCCACTCACACACTGGCCCCACACCCACTCACACACGGCCCCACACCCACTCACACACAGCCCCACACCCACTCACACACTGGCCCCACACCCACTCACACACAGCCCCACACCCACTCACACACGGCCCCACACCCACTCACACACTGGCCCCACACCCACTCACACACAGCCCCACACCCACTCACACACAGCCCCACACCCACTCACACACGGCCCCACACCCACTCACACACAGCCCCACACCCACTCACACACAGCCCCACACCCACTCACACACGGCCCCACACCCACTCACACACAGCCCCACACCCACTCACACACTGCCCCACACCCACTCACACACAGCCCCACACCCACTCACACACTGGCCCCACACCCACTCACACACGGCCCCACACCCACTCACACACGGCCCCACACCCACTCACACACGGCCCCACACCCACTCACACACGGCCCCACACCCACTCACACACGGCCCCACACCCACTCACACACAGCCCCACACCCACTCACACACTGGCCCCACACCCACTCACACACGGCCCCACACCCGCTCACACACGGCCCCACACCCACTCACACACTGGCCCCACACCCACTCACACACGGCCCCACACCCACTCACACACAGCCCCACACCCACTCACACACGGCCCCACACCCACTCACACACGGCCCCACACCCACTCACACACGGCCCCACACCCACTCACACACGGCCCCACACCCACTCACACACGGCCCCACACCCACTCACACACGGCCCCACACCCACTCACACACGGCCCCACACCCACTCACACACGGCCCCACACCCACTCACACACGGCCCCACACCCACTCACACACAGCCCCACACCCACTCACACACGGCCCCACACCCACTCACACACAGCCCCACACCCACTCACACACTGGCCCCACACCCACTCACACACAGCCCCACACCCACTCACACACTGGCCCCACACCCACTCACACACAGCCCCACACCCACTCACACACAGCCCCACACCCACTCACACACGGCCCCACACCCACTCACACACAGCCCCACACCCACTCACACACGGCCCCACACCCACTCACACACAGCCCCACACCCACTCACACACGGCCCCACACCCACTCACACACAGCCCCACACCCACTCACACACTGGCCCCACACCCACTCACACACAGCCCCACACCCACTCACACACGGCCCCACACCCACTCACACACAGCCCCACACCCACTCACACACGGCCCCACACCCACTCACACACAGCCCCACACCCACTCACACACTGGCCCCACACCCACTCACACACAGCCCCACACCCACTCACACACGGCCCCACACCCACTCACACACGGCCCCACACCCACTCACACACAGCCCCACACCCACTCACACACTGGCCCCACACCCACTCACACACAGCCCCACACCCACTCACACACGGCCCCACACCCACTCACACACGGCCCCACACCCACTCACACACGGCCCCACACCCACTCACACACGGCCCCACACCCACTCACACACTGGCCCCACACCCACTCACACACAGCCCCACACCCACTCACACACGGCCCCACACCCACTCACACACGGCCCCACACCCACTCACACACTGGCCCCACACCCACTCACACACGGCCCACACCCACTCACACACAGCCCCACACCCACTCACACACTGGCCCCACACCCACTCACACACTGGCCCCACACCCACTCACACACAGCCCCACACCCACTCACACACGGCCGCACACCCACTCACACACGGCCCCACACCCACTCACACACGGCCCCACACCCACTCACACACGGCCCCACACCCACTCACACACGGCCGCACACCCACTCACACACGGCCCCACACCCACTCACACACGGCCCCACACCCACTCACACACGGCCCCACACCCACTCACACACGGCCCCACACCCACTCACACACAGCCCCACACCCACTCACACACAGCCCCACACCCACTCACACACTGGCCCCACACCCACTCACACACTGGCCCCACACCCACTCACACACGGCCCCACACCCACTCACACACGGCCCCACACCCACTCACACACTGGCCCCACACCCACTCACACACGGCCCACACCCACTCACACACAGCCCCACACCCACTCACACACTGGCCCCACACCCACTCACACACTGGCCCCACACCCACTCACACACAGCCCCACACCCACTCACACACGGCCGCACACCCACTCACACACGGCCCCACACCCACTCACACACGGCCCCACACCCACTCACACACGGCCCCACACCCACTCACACACGGCCGCACACCCACTCACACACGGCCCCACACCCACTCACACACGGCCCCACACCCACTCACACACGGCCCCACACCCACTCACACACGGCCCCACACCCACTCACACACAGCCCCACACCCACTCACACACAGCCCCACACCCACTCACACACTGGCCCCACACCCACTCACACACTGGCCCCACACCCACTCACACACAGCCCCACACCCACTCACACACTGGCCCCACACCCACTCACACACTGGCCCCACACCCACTCACACACGGCCGCACACCCACTCACACACAGCTCCACACCCACTCACACACTGGCCCCACACCCACTCACACACTGGCCCCACACCCACTCACACACGGCCCCACACCCACTCACACACTGGCCCCACACCCACTCACACACGGCCCCACACCCACTCACACACGGCCCCACACCCACTCACACACGGCCCCACACCCACTCACACACAGCCCCACACCCACTCACACACTGGCCCCACACCCACTCACACACGGCCCCACACCCACTCACACACGGCCCCACACCCACTCACACACGGCCCCACACCCACTCACACACGGCCCCACACCCACTCACACACAGCCCCACACCCACTCACACACTGGCCATGAAAGGGAAAATTTTTAATTAGCATTAAAGCAACCAGAACAGCAGAGCTCTCTAACTCCTAAGTGCAGGTCGACAGGTATGCTAGCCCAAGGTCCCCGATGATAAGTCACAAAGAATGCGGAGATAGGAGACAAAGGCCTACTGGGTGTTCCAGGGACTGGCTGGCCATAAAAGATAGGGAGGATACACAAGGACAAATTCCTGAGAGAAACAGGTACCGGACTTGGTCGAGTGAGTAATGAGCCAAGACCCCTCATCCAATCTTATGGTGTCTGCGTAATCCCCCCCTGAGGCCCGCACACAATGTTCCAGGTTTGAGTTTAACCAGATGTGTCGTTAGCTCAGATAAACATCTACCCTCCCGTTCCAAGAAAATCAGGAACCAAGGACTGTTCCCATGTGATTAAGTCTGAGCCTACCCCAGATCTGCCTACGCAATTTGCTGATGTTCAAATGTTTGAAACAACCAATCGTGTGTGGCCGCGCCAAAACTTCCCACTCCCCCCACCCTTGCCCATATAAACCCCAAACCCCTGGGCTTCTGGGTCGACCCCTCTGTCTCCTGCGTGAGATACGTGTCGACCCGGAGCTCCGCCAATAAACTGCCTCATGTGTTTACAGCAAGACGGTCGTTTGTGTGTCTTTGGGTGCGCGCCATCCCGAGGCTTGAGTGAGGGTCTCCCCGGGTCGACACGTAGAGGGGGAAGTGAAGGTGGGTTTGAACACACACTACAGTCACATATGACTTCTAAAAAGCAGATACTTAATCATTATGAATTTAATAGTCAGATGTGGCCTATGTGCAGCATTTATGGTCTTGTTACTCTCAGGAGAAAAGCCTAAATTAGTCAGAAATTATAAATAAAAAGAAAGGCAAAAAAGAATGAAGACATGTAGGAAAGAAATATAAAAGGTTATAGCTATGGAAAGGCTGTCCTGATAAGTAGGAAATGCTTTTTGCCAAGTATTTTGTATGATAAAATAGTTCTGTAGGCCTTTAATCCTAGCACTCGGGACACTGAGGCAGGCGGATCTCTGTGAGTTCGAGGCCAGGCTGGTCTACATAGACAGTCCAGGACAGTCAGGGCTACACAGAGAAACCCTATGTGTGTGGAGGGTGGGGTGGGGTGAGGGGAGCGGAATTTTGTACTGTAGTAAACGATTGTGAAAATGTTAGATTAACTTATTAATTAACTTCAAATTAGGTACAGCAAGGCTACACATCAAAGGCTGGTGCACTGAGCATGCAGCAGGGTGCCATCCAGATCTCGGAAGCCAGTAATTAGCATTAGAATAAATACACAACACCAGTTTTTAATCCTGGTTCAACATAATTCAAAGTTTGGCAAGATTTCCCAGTAAAGTCTGGAGTTTATAAGGGAAGACTCCAGTGCTTGCTGAGTCTTAGAGAGATCATGGAGTTGAGAACTTTAAGGGTCAGGTAAGGTTTTTAAACTGGCTACAGCTGTTCACTTGAATGGCTGTCTGTGTAGGGGCTGTGGAATCCCAGGTCCCCAGCAGAACACAGCCAGGATGAGAGTCCCCATGAGGGAGCCGAGAGTTCATTTCCTAACGCTGTTGTTTGGGGTTAGCCTGGGTGCTCAAGGCCTTGTCCCTAGCCACGGATTAAACTTGGCTGTGGTCAGACAAGGCTTCTTACAGTAACTTTCAGGTCTTGCTTGGAGATCCACCGCCTCTTTTGCTTTTTTCTATCACTTGTGGCATCTGCTTGTTGAGAAGTGTTTCTCCTTGGGTCCTCTGTGACCTAGCTGACCTGAGAGCAATAGCTAAAACATTGGCTGCCATCTCAGCTCCTTTTCATATTGGTTTTAGTCTCCACCCCACCCCACCCCCCTTTTTTTTTTCCGAGACAGGGTCTCTCTGTGTAGCCCTGGCTGTCCTGGACTCACTCTGTAGACCCGGCTGGCCTTGAACTCACAGAGATCCGCCTGGCTCTGCCTCCCAGATGCTGTGACTAAAGGCTTGCTCCACCACCACCCAGCCCTTTTGTTCTGAATTCTTGTTTTGATCGCTGGTGAGATCTACTTCTTCTGATTACATGCCAGTAAACTGCAGGTGGTACTGTCTGAGTTACCAACCTTTACCACTGACACTAGTCTCTCATCACCGAGGGCCTCTTCAATTGCAGTAAGTATCACAGTCCAACCTTCAATCTACAGTGGTTGTTAGGACCAAACTAATGCCATGTTCTCTTTGTCCTGTAACTAATGCCCTGGTCTGTGGATTTTCTGTGAGAACTTTTCCTCTAGGTGACCCTTCCCCCGCATTCGGGGAATGGCCACGTACTGCTGTAAACTGCACCTGCCAGCAGTCCCCAGAAACTCCTCTGAAGTGGTTAGATATATAATCAGCTCCCCAATGTTCCTCTGAGATGAAAAAAACTTCCCCTCAAGACTCAGCCTCCACTTAATCTGTCTGAAGGTCAACAGCCCTGTGACCCATAACCCCGCTTACGGGTTTTTCCCCTCTATAAACCCATTGCCCTGCCAGGCATGGTGGCACATGCCTTTAATCCCAGCACTTGGGAGGCAGAGGCAGGCAGATCGCTGTGAGTTCCAGGCCAGGCTGATCTACAAAGTGAGTCCAGGACAGCCAAGGCTAACACAGAGAGACCCTGTCTGGAAAAACAAACAAACAAGCAAGAAAAAAAAAAAAAAAAACCAAAACCAAACCCATTGCCCTCGAAGCTCCACACCACTTTCCTACCCTGTTGCATCAGGAAGGATGTGGTCCGAGCTCCACCCTATAATACAAGACCCTGTGTATAGATATTGAGTCCTACTGGTCTTTTTCGGGGGTCTGGCGATCTGGGTATTACATGATGACCACTCTTGTGTCCCCAAAGGGGACTCAATCATTTCTTGGCTTTCTGTTCCATCACTATAACCCGATCAGCAACAGGAACCAGGCATCTCCCTCCCTCCTACGCTCTGAAGCCGATGCGAAGACAGAAAATCATGACCATGCTAATCAACCAGTGGGAAAATATGGATCAAACGGCCATTGAAAGGTTCAGCTGACAATGGCGGAGCTAGTAATGGCACTTGCCACCAAGCCTGGTGCTTTTCTGGAAGACCCGGGTTCCAGGCACCACATGTTGCTAACAACCTTGTGACTCCAGTCCGAGGATCGGATGCCCTCTTCTGGCCTCCATGGCTACTGCATGCATGCGGTACCCAAGAGAAGCAGGCAAGACTCAGAAACTTTAAAATCTTTTTCTTTCTTTCTGTCTTTTTTGTTTGTTTGTTTGTTTGTTTTTTGTTTTTTTTTTTTTTTGAGACTGGGTTTCTCTGTGTAGCCTTGGCTGTCCTGGACTCACTTTGTAGACCAGGCTGGCCTCAAACTCACAACGATCCTCCTGCCTCTACCTCCCTGGGGTGGGGGTGGGGGATTAAAGCTGCCTGCCACCTCGCTGGACATGGTGGTGCACAGCTTTAATCCCCACACTCGAAGGCAGGGACAGGCGGATAGATGTGAATTCGAGGCCAGCCTGGTCTACAGAGTGACAGAGGGCTCGGAGTCCGCACCCCACAGCCCGGGACGGAGGGCTCGGAGTCCGCACCCCACAGCCCGGGACGGAGGGCTCGGAGTCCGCACCCCACAGCCCGAGACAGAGGGCTCGGGCTTGGAGACTCGGCAGCCGCCGGCACCGGCTCCGCGGGGACGCCGCGCTTACCATGGCGAATCCCGGACGTCCTGCGACGGTCCTCGGTTTCCGGAGCCTGAGCAGAGGAGCCCCCAAAACCGTTGACTCTAGACTACAGAACCCAAGACGGCAGGTTCACATGACCTAGGCGGAACTTTGCCACTTCCTTCATTTAAGAGTCGTCCAGCCCACAGGGCCTGAGTGACAATCAATGGCGCCAATCCACTACGGAGGGCGGGGTATACGGCTAACTTTATGATTACGTTGAACTTCTTCCCAAGTAGAAATAATGGTATCGCGATATTTTTTTTTTAACGGAGATCTCCCCCCCCCCCCCCCCCCCCCCGCCTCCCGAGTACTGGGATTACAGGCGTGGATCACCTCTCCCGGCTGGTATCTCGATTTTTTTTTTTCGAGATAGGGTCTCTCTGTGTAGCCTTGACCGTCCTAGACTCACTTTGTAGACTAGGCTGACCTCGAATTTACAGCGATCCGCCTGCCTTTGCCTCCTGAGTGCTGGGATTAAAGGCGAGCGCCACCACACCAGGCACGAGGGAAGCTTTTAAGAAACAGGTTTAAAGGCCTGGGCACGGCTGTTGGGAAGCCCAGCCTTGCCACATTCCTTCCAGCCCACTGGAGATAAGAGTTGTGTCAGCTAAGGAAGTCACCCTTCCAGTGTCAGCACAGCTATACCCTGATTGCTAGAGGCTGGGGCCATTTCCTTTTGGGTACCACATGCATGCAGTAGCCATGGAAGCCAGAAGAGGGCATCCGATCCTCGGACTGGAGTCACAAGGTTGTTAGCAACATGTGGGTGCTGGAACCCGGGTCTTCCAGAAAAGCACCAGTGCTCTTGATGCCATCCAGACCCTGCCTTTGTTGTTGTTGTTGTTGTTGTTGTTGTTTTTAACAGAGAGCCACTTGGCTCTGCCTCAGCATTGGGATGACAGACATGCACCCATGCTGAGCTTGCTTTTCACTTTTGACATTTTGGTTTAGTGCGTTTTGTGTGTGGGGGGGGAGGGGGTATGCCATAGTGTGCATGTGGTGGTCACCAGGCTTGGTGGCAAGTGCCTTTACTAGCTCCGCCATTGTCAGCTGAACCTTTCAATGCCCGTTTGATCCATATTTTCCCACTGGTTGATTAGCATGGTCACGTTTTGAAAATGGATGCAGATTTTCTGTCTTCGCAACGGCTTCAGAGCATAGGAGAGAGTGAGATGCCTGGTTCCTATTGCTGATTGGGTTATAGTGATGGAACAGAAAGCGAAGAAATGATTGAGTCCTCTTTGGGGGAGGGACAACAGTGGTCATTACAGTAGATTGAAGGTTGGACTGTGATATTTATTGCAATTGAAGAGGTCCTCGGTGATGGAAGACTAGTGTCAGTGGTAATGGTTGGTAACTCAGACAGTACCATCCGCAGTGTAATGGCATGTAATCAGAAGAAATAGATCTCACCAACGATTAAAACAAGAATTCAGAACAAAAGGGCCAGGCAGTGGTGGAGCACACCTTTAATCCCAGCACCTAGGAGGCAAAGGCAGGCGAATCTCTGTGAGTTTGAGGCCAGCTTGGTCTATGGAATCAGTTATAGGACAGCCAAGGCAACACAGAGAAAACCTGTTCTGAAAAAAACAAAACAACAAAACTGATGAATGAAAAATCTATGCCATAACTTTTTACCATAATTTGTAGCTTTCTCAACACAAAGTGGGAGACAGCATGAGTGTGAGGAAGGTGGGAAAGCCTTCAAGTGCAAGTCTCCCCTGCACATAAGAACTTGTACATGTGGGAAATCCTACAAGTTTAAGGGAAGGGAACCTCAGCTGACACCAGTGTACACGCAGGCGAGGCTCCCTGTGACTGTAGAGAATAAAGCATTATTTTCTTTAAGACACTATCACTACATCTGGCCAGTTCCCGGGACTTCCTGAAGTTTCTGGGTTGGTTATGTGCGTTTCAACAACCCTCCCTTTAGAACTCCCTGAATCTTGAGCTTCCTGCAGGATGGAATGTTTTATCTCTGAGGAAATTGCTACGTAACGGGGGGGTGGGGGTGGGGGTGTTCACCTTTCTTTTTTAAAAGAAGAGAAAAACATGTTGGAGGGGCATGGGCAGGAAGTGAGGATGGATACAGTCAAAATACATTGTACACATAGATAAAAATTCTTAAGGAATAAACTAAGTTACTGTAAAACAGGAAAATATATAAACCCAAAATATCTACCACCAACATCACACTAGTGGCCCCAAAACTGAGACCACGTCTTCTAAGGACTGAAACAAAACAGGGGCCCCACTCCCTCTGTGACCTTCTTACTCAGCACAGAGCTCAGTGTCTCACCGGAGCAATAAACTGAGGTAAAGAAAAGGGACACAAAAGGGAAAGGAAGGTTTCAAACTCTCTTTATTTGCAGATGACATGAACTCAGAGGTATAAGATGCAAGATTCCACCAGAAAATGCTTGGACCTGATACACAACTTCAACAGAGAAGGAGAGCGTCAACATGCAAAAGCCAGTGTCTCTACAGAAACACGATGAACTGGTTGAGAGGAACAAAAAATAGTGAAAGAATCCAATTAACAATAGCTTGCGAATCACAGACCAAAATAAACCTAACCAACAAGGTCAAGAAGGTGAAAGAATTCTACAATGAAATTTTATTTTATTTTATTTGTCTTTTGAGACAGGGTTTCTCTGTTATATAGAGCCCTGGCTGTCCTGGACTCGCTTTGTAGACCAGGCTGGCTTTGAGTTCACAGGGATCCGCCTGCCTCTGCCTCCTGAGTGCTGGGATTAAAGGTGTGCGCCACCACACCTGCCTTATAATCAAAACTTTAAGACACTAAAAAAATAAATGAAATCCAGATGTGATGGCATATGCCTTCAATCCCAGCACTTGGGAGGCAGAAGCAGGTGGATCTCTGAGTTCCAGGCCAGCCTGGTCTACAGAGTGAGTTCTAGGATAGCCAGGGCTACAAACAGAAACCTGGTCTTCAAAAACAAAAACAACATAGAGATAGACAGGCAGACAGACAGACAAACAGACAGACAGACACTAGAAGACAGGAAGACTGCTGATGCTCATGAATCTAAGAGCACGGTCTAGTGCTTTGTGTTAGAGCATCAACTATGTTGCTCCCCGAGGTGTGCTTGCTATCTTTTATCAGCAGACACTCACCACCACCACCCCCAAAATTGCTGTGTAACTTTGCCTCGAGGGCTGGCGGAATGAAAGGCCTACAGCCTGAGCAGGGCAGAAGGGGCAGAGGGAAGGGTAGTGGGGGTGGGGGTGGGGCGGGAGTGGGGTGGGGGCATGGTTAGAGAGAAGAGGATCTTGGGTAGGAGAGGTACAGAAGGAGGAAGCAGGAAGAGGAGGTCGCGATGGGTTAGCAGGGAGAGAAGCACACGCCCAGACTGGCGTGGACGGAGGGAAGCAGCCCCGACAGAGACCATTAGCAAGTATTTTGGGATTATGGACCAGAAGGAGCCCAGATAGTAAGGATTAAAGCAGATGGCCTGGGGTGGGGGGCTGGGAAGTGATATGGGGAATTTAGAGGGTTAACATCTGCTCAGTAACATGTAAAATGAGGCTATTCGAAAATACGACAGGTGTCTGTGTCTTTATTGATTATGGTATAGGCTTAGATAATACCGCCGTAATAATTGTAGGCTAATTTTATAATAAATATTATTAGATATTTTTATATTTCCTATAACACACAGATAGGCAGAATAACTTTAAAAACAGCTAAGCATGTGGGAAAGAGGAATCCTTAATTCTGCCAGCAGGAATTAAACTTGTTCAGCCACTATCAAGGTCAGTATGGAGGTTCTTCAAAAATCTGAAAATAATATGACTCAGCGGTACTGTTCTTGGGTGTACATCCAAAGGACTCTCAGTCAAGCTATCAGAGATACTGACTGCCGTGTATTCACAATAGCCAGGAAATGCCAGGTGTCCATCAACGGATGGATGGATAAAGAAAACGTAGCTGTGTGGTGGCACAGCCTTTAATCCCAGAACTCCGGAGGCGGAGACAAGCAGATGTTTGTGTGTCCCAGGCCAGCTAAAACATAGTGAGACCCTGTTTGAAACGAACAAGTATATTAATAAAATTCAGCAAAATTTGATGCAGCCATAATGAAAATATTCTGCTAAACTGGGTCAGATTGGCAGAGATAAACACTTCACAATTTTCCTTTAGGAAAAAGCCTAAATTAAAATCTATATGTGTGCGGGGCTGGGAGATAGTTCAGAGGTTAAGAGCACTGACTGCTCTTCCAGAGGTCCTGAGTTCAATTCCCAGCAACCACATGGTGGCTCACAACCATCTATAATGTGATCTTATGCCCTCTTCTGGCATGCAAGCAGAACACTGTATACATAATAAATAAATAAATCTTTTTTAAAGAAAGAAATACATGTATGTGAGGCATTGCACATGCCTATAATCCCAGCACTCATGAGGCAGGGGGAGGAAGATCTCTATGAGTTCGAGGCCAGCCTGGTCTACAAGGCGAGTCCAGGACAGCCAGGGCTACACAGAGAAGCCCTGTCTTGAAAAAAACAAAAACAAACAAAACAAAACAAATATATGGGGGGAGGGGATGCTGGGAGGGCATAAAAGGGAGTGTGATGGGAAACGAACAATGAGGAAGCAGAAGGGACGTTGTCTGGGGAACAATGAGAAAACAGTATCACCTTCAGTGTCAACCTGGAAACCAGTCAAACGCTGACACTGTAAATTTAAACATGGAAATGAAGTGGGGATGTAGGGCAGCGGTAGAGCACTTGCCTAGCATGAAGGGCCCCCCAGGTTTAAAGCCTAGGTCACTAAAACCAGAAAGAATGAAAGAACTTTTCACCTAAAGCAACACTTGCCTAAAGCAATACTTGCCTGCTGGAGGGCCTCAGGATCCGAATGCAACTGGCAGGATTAGCAACTCTGAAAACAGACAGGAACCACATGCTACTGTCCGAACAAGGTGACCTTAAAATAAATGAACGGAGCTACAGAGAGATCGGCGATATGGGTAAGACCACTAGCATGCAGGTGGCAAACTGGTGGCAGGGTATGGCAGCGTGTGATGAAAACATCAAAAGAAACAACTGGGAATAGTGGCCTCGAACTCATGGAGATCCGCCTGCCTCTACCTTCTGAATACCAGGCTTAAAGGCGTGCGCCACCACAACAGGCTACGGACCGTCTCCAAGTAGTCGCAGTCACGGCCTCTCCTGCTGTTAAGCACGGTTTATGTGACAAGTGCTCTCCAGCATTCTAACTCCCATAAGCTAGAAACACATGTCAGCTCAGCCATGGATCCCACACACTTCGGAATAGACAGATAACATTTATTAAGATGACCACAACACCAAAGCAATCAACATGACCTACTGCTTAACTACTCAAGTTTCTTACAGATGACTCTCTGAAAATGAATTGTGAAAAATCCGTAACACAGAGATCTCAAATAATAAGGTCGCTATCAGGAGAAGAAATCAGTTTGCGCCTTTTATATTATTTTTAGTCATTTTTACAGGTTTTGTGTGCATTGAGTGTTTGCCAGCTTGCACATGTGTGCACCACATGCACACTTGGTATCCACAGAAGTGCAGAAGTGAAGAGGGCATCAGCTATTCTGGAACTGGAAACACAGATGTGTGTGAGCCTACGCGGGTACTGAGAAGCGAACCTTGGTCCTCTGCAAAGCTCGGGTGCTGAGAAGCATCGAGCCATCTCCCCAGCTCCTGCTTTGTGCCTTTTATACTGGTTTCCTCAAGGTGTGTATTTCATGGAACAGGCTGCATTCACTGCACCAGGCTTCTCACATTGTTTGAATTTGTAAGTTTCCTCTGAATTAGAAGTCTTCACATGACTGTAAAAGTCCTTGGCGTGGCTGGGTGTGATCAGGCCTGTAAACCCAGCACTCAGGGATGCATAGGCGGGGTGAGGTGGGAGGGTCTCCAAGTTCAGGGTCACCTCAATGGCGCATGAGCCATTGTACATGGTTAAGATTCTGTTTCAAAAGAAGAAATTAATTTTAAAACTTGGCTTGTTTCCTGCCTGCTCGGGGGTTTGGTATCACATTTGTGCCCGCCCAGTGCCTGCCACGGTTTGCATGTGAAGGTCAGGACTTCCCTCACTTCACCATGTGCATCCTGGGAAATAACTCTGATAGTCAGCATGCACAGCAAGCATCGTCTTTATGAGCTCAGCCATCTCACCAGCTCTTTTTGGTTTGGGTTTTGTTTTATTTTGGCAGGGGATGAGGGTTTGAGACAGGGTTTTTCTCTGTGTACCCTTGACTGTCCTGGAACTTACTCTGTAGACCAGGCTGGTCTTGAACTCACAGAGATCCCCCTGCCTCTATCTCCAGAGGACTGGTGTGCACCGCCCAGCTTGGGTTTTGCTTTTTTTTTTTTTTTTTTTTTATCTTTTTGCTTTGATTTTCTTGCTGTTGTTTATTTGATTCTCACTGCCTAACCTGGAAATGTCCTCAAACCCACGGCAATCCTATCTCTACCTCCTGAGCAGTGACCTTAGGAGCACAAGCCACCACGTTCAACTTAAATGTGACTAGGAATTTTCTTGTGGACTAGAGAGGTTTAGACCATGCACTGCTCTTGCAGCTCTCAAGTTCAGGTCTTAGCACCCATGTCACATGCTCACAGCCACCTGTCACTGCAGCTTCACAGGAGCCAGTGCCCTCTTCTCATCTCTATGGGCACCTACACACAAACGGCACATATTTCATCACAGAATAAATAAAACACGTAACAGCACGGAAATTGAAAAAACAAGTCTTAAAATTTTCCATTTCTAACATTTTAAACTTGTTAAATCTAATATGTACTAGTTTTTAAATTTTATTTACTTAGTAGTAGTAGTAGTTTTCCAACAGTCCCTATTAGTCTTGTCTGGCTTGGCACTCACTCTGTAGTCCAGGCTGCTCTCCAAGTCACAGACACACGCCTGCCTCTGCCCCCCAAGTGCTGGGATTAAAGGCGTGCGCCATCATGCCTGGCTGTACTAATTTTACCCAAGTGTTTTAGGCAGTGATAGGCTTGCTCTCAGGAGACAAGCATCCTACCACAGTGCTGTCCTCCAGCCCTCTGGCGGGCATTGCTGCAGACACCAGCCTCCTGGAGGTTACTGTTCCCTGCGCATAGTCCACCACTTGGGCCCTCCACCCGTGTGGCTTCGTGGCTTCAAACCGAAGTCGAATGGCATCGCTACATTCAGTACTTATGGCCTATCCCCACTCTACAGTCTCAGGGATGCCACAAAGGTGTGTGACGCGGGACTTCACACAGGATATGCGCGCGCGCGCTTTCATGCTTTTTTTTTTGGAAGGAAACCATCACAAAGAAGTTGATACTCAGTCAAGTTTCTCCTTGTGAGACCTCAGGTGTGACTGATAGTTCCTAGAGCGACTAAAGGTTTTCCCGCACTGCGCGCACTGATAGGGTTTTTCCCCGCTGTGGGTCCTCTCGTGTTTGTGGAAGGTACTGGGGCAACTGAAGGCTTTCCCACACTCTGCGCACTCGTAGGGTTTCTCGCCAGTGTGCGTTCTTTTATGGATGCGGATGGAGCTGTAACTGGTGAAGACTTTGCCACACTCTTCGCACTCGTAGGGTTTCTCGCCAGTGTGGGTCCTTTGGTGCCTCTGGAAGGAGCTGGAGCGGTTGAAGGCTTTCCCACACTTGGTGCACTCATAGGGCCTCTCCCCGGTGTGGATAATCTTGTGCCTTTGGAAGGCACTGGGGCAGCTGAAGGCTCTCCCACACTCCTCGCACGTGTAGGGCCTCTCCCCGGTGTGAGTCCTCTTGTGTACGCGAATGGAACTGGAGCTCGTGAACGCTTTCCCACACACTTTACACGCGTAGGGCTTCTCGCCGCTGTGGATCTTAACGTGCATCTGGAGGTAGGTGGAGCGGGTGAAGGTCTTACCACACTTATTACACTCAAAGGGCTTCTCTCCAGTGTGAGTTTTTTCATGCCGTTGGAAGGAACTGGGACAATTGAAAGATTTCCCGCACTCCTTACACTCATAGGGCCTCTCTCCAGTGTGAGTTCTTTCATGTCTCTGAAGGGAATTCAGGCTGCTTAGGGTTTTGCCACAGTGTTTACACTCATAGGGATTTTCTGCACCGTGCAGCTTTTCGTGTACCTGAAATGAAACTTGACTAATGAATGCCTTCCCGCACTCCTTACACTTGTAAGGCTCGTTCCCAGTGTGAGTTATCATGTGCCGCTGAAACGTGGAGAGAGAGGGGAAGGCTTTCCCACACTCGCTACATTCGCGATATGCATCCTCTCTGTCGTGGACTTTTACATGGATCCGAAGAGAGCTTAGACAACCAAAGGCTTTATCACAGGTTTTGCACTTGTAGGGTCTTTCTTTGGTATGAGTCCTTAAATGTCTTTGCAAAGAACTGAAACAACTGAAGGCTTCCTCACACGCCTCACATTTATAACGTCTATCCCCAGTCTGAACACTTTCTCCGGCTTGAGAAGCTTCAGCAGGGCCTGCATCTTGCCCAGGTTGACAGGTTTTATCCTGAGTGTGCGCTTTTTCGTGTGTCTGAAGTGAACTGTGGGATTTAATGGCTTCTCCACACGCCTTAGGCTTACAAGGTCCGGGCCCACCGTGTATTCTCACGTGTCTCTGAAAGTTGGCTAAGGAAATAAACAGCAGTCCGCAGCTTTTACATTTATACCGCGCCTCTCTAGCTTGGATCCCCGGGACTTCGTGCTGCTTAGCTTGCTGCGCCGTCTCACCGCCTTCTTGGCTCTCGTACCGCCTGTGCTCAGTGTGAGTGCCCATGCGCCTGAGAAGAGATTCATGAGCAACAGACTTTAGCACACTCAGTTCACGCCCAGGGCTTCCCTCAGCTTCCTCGCTCAGACTGAGATCTGCAATCTGGCTTTCCTCGCACCTACCATATTCTTTGCTTTCTGTAAAATCTCTCTACCACAGGACTTCCATGAAAAACAAGACACATTATTCAACAGACACAAACTAGCGCTGCCTGGGAAGGAACTCAGTTGAGACTGCCTTCGTCAGACTGACCTGTGGCCATCTCTGTCTGGTATTTTCTTGAAGGCCCAGCTCACTGTGACTGGCTCTCCCAGACACGTGGGCCCAGCTATATCAGAAAGCAAGCTGAGCCACCCATGGAGAGGGCGAGCCAGTAGGCAGTGTCCTGACTCAAGTTCCCGCCGCGACTCCCACAGTGACACACTGTGACCTGGAAGTGGAAGATGAAATAACCTTTCCTCCTCAAGCTGCTTTTGGTTAGTGTTTTATTTCTTAAAACTGCACATTAGCATGAATAATGAGTGAGCCTTTGATGCTTTTCAAACCCATGGGTATTGTTAACACTGTCAGGGAAAATAGGAAGGCTCTTGGGATTTCTTGGGCATACAACTAGGTAATTTCTCTGTAAAGTGCTTGAATGCAAGTAGCATTCAGATCTGGGGAATCTTGAAGTGACCAAAAATGAAACAGCATATATGCAAAAAATTAAAACTATAATTGTAAAAAATATTGAAGGATAAGTAAATTTGAAGCAGGGCTCATTATTACTTGTGGGGTTTGGGGTTTTGTTGTTATTGTTGGTTTTGTTTTGTGAGCAATGTAGCTCCATAGTCCCAGATACTAAAGATTTGAAAAGGATGAATCAAGTGAATCCATAGGTTGCATCCAACTTTAATGACATCATGATAAATCATGAGACCTATGTTTTAATAAACATTTATATTCATGACCTTCTCCATTTCACACTAGTGGGAACTATTTCCCCTAATGAATATAAATTACCTTAGGTTTCTTCCAAAATTTTTGTACTGATCTTCAATGTGCTGACTGTCCCACTGTATTCCTAAAATGTAGACCAGAGAAAACAGTAGAAATTACTGTTATTGATTTTTTTTTTAAAGGCAAGGTTTCTCTGTGTAGCCTTGTTTGGCCTGGACTGCTTTGTAGACCAGGCTGGCCTTGAACTCACAGAGATCCACCTGCCTCTGCCTCCCGAGTAGGCAGGACTACAAGAGTGTGCCACCACGCCCAGCTTGAACTCTGTTTTCATGGTACACTGAGACGCTGCTGATTGAACCCAAGTATTCTCTTTCCACTTGCTAAGTCACTGGACGAGTTGCTAATAAGACAGTTTTCTTAAATGCTGACGGGAAGGAGTGTTGTCATCCTTACCAACAGCAGTCAAGTTGTTGACAGTTTCCAGCATCACATCCCTGTAGAGATTCTTCTGGGACGGGTCCAGCAGAGCCCACTCCTCCTGGGTGAAGTCCACAGCCACATCCTCAAAGGTCAGGGACTCCTACAACATCCCACAGAGGACGGAGACAGAGGAGGATCCGTGAGATAGGTCAGACTGGGTATCCACGCTCAGTTTATGAGAAGTTTCCTTGATTCTGATCTACCAATGTTTATTCCATAACTTTATCAGGACCTTACTCCCTGACTACAGTACCACTGCCTCCCAGACACAAATCACACAAAAGAAGGAATGACGAGGGCAACGCCCTCAGACAGCAGGAGGCACAGTAATCCTAAATCACCTGTGGTTCCTTTTCCTACCAATGCCTAGTTCTGCCCTAGCAAAGCTCTACTCATAAGAGCCAGTACGACAGTGCTCAGGATGCGTCCCTTTAGAAATGGCTCTTGCTGTCAAACCTGACGACCCGGGTTCAATCCAGAGGACGCACACAGTGGAGGCAGACACCAACTCCTGCAAGTTGTCCTTTGATATCCACATGTGAGCCATGGTTCACATATAAACACACACACACACACACACACACACACACACACACACACTACAAATAAATAAAAATATTAAAATAAGTATAACTTTTTTAAAAATTTCCCCTTACATTTGACCTTTGCTCCTAGTTGATAAATTAAAACTTGGAAACGTTTTCACAAGACTAAGTAGCTTATTTTGCCTAAAGATTTAGGCAATGGATTTACTATTGCTAGGCGTGATGTCACAGTCTTTAATCCTAGCAATTGGGAAGGAGAGGCAGGTGGATCGTTGTGAGTTCCAGACCAGTCTGGACTACACAGTAAGAACCTCCTCTCTCTCTCTCTCTCTCTCTCTCTCTCTCTCTCTCTCTCTCTCTCTCTCTCTCTCTCTCACACACACACACACACACACACACACACACACACCTTCCCTTCTTAGTGAGTCTCTAATGTATGTACTTAGATACACAATTCCAAGTTCACACATGTGGATTTTAGCCCATTATATATGAAGACTAAGAGTGTGGAAATGTGTATCCTGTTTCCTCTACAAATGTAATTAAGTATGTCATAACCTCATGCACCCAATGGGAAAGGTGACATTTTTTACTAAGTTCTGTCAGATGTGTATAAAGAAAGGTAAAGTGGTTCATAATCTTAGAAAGAACCTAAGATGGCAAACAATGGGAAAATGTGCAAAATTCTGGAAGTCCTCTAAAAAACATTTTATGAACCAACAAAGCTACTTTTCGACTTCCTTTTGTGAGTGGCGGCGAAGCAGGACAGACCGCCATGGAAGACGTCGGGCACGCTTCGGGAGTACAAGGTGGTGGGGCGCTGCTTGCCCACCCCGAAGTGCCATACGCCACCGCTGTACCGAATGTGCATCTTTGCACCCAACCATGTGGTGGCCAAGTCCCGCTTCTGGTACTTCGTGTCGCAGCTGAAGAAGACGAAGAAGTCGTCCAGGGAGACAGTGTACTGCGGGCAGGTGATTGAAAAGTCACCGCTTCGTGTAAAGAACTTCGGCATCTGGCTGCGCTACGACTCCCGCAGTGGCACGCACAACATGTACCGGGAGTACCCGGACCTGACCACCGTTGGCGCCGTCACCCAATGCTACCGCGACATGGGTGCCCGGCACCGTGCCCGCGCGCACTCCATCCAGATCATGGAGGTGGAGGAGATTGCAGCTGGCAAGTGCCGCCGGCCGGCCGTCAAGCAGTTCCACGACTCCAAGATCAAGTTCCCGCTGCCCCACCGCGTGTGGCGGCGCCAGCACAAGCCACACTTCAAAAAAAAAAAAAAAGCTACTTTTCAAACCTACAGAGGAATACCAAGTGTCAGGTGTTGATTCAGTGGAAGAGCACGTTGGCATAAGTGAAGACTTAGATACAACCCCAGGCACTGGAAAAAGAACACAAGAAATGCCTAACACTGGTCAGAGCCCGCTGCTCCAGAAAGCAATGAGGGAGCTGCGAGATGGCGCTATGGTGAGGCGCTCACTGCTCAGAGGATGCGAGTTCAATTCCCAACATTCATATCAAGCAGCCCATAATTGCAGCCCTAGTGGATCCCACACCTTCTTCTAGCTTCTTTGGGCACTGCATTCATGTCCATAAACCCACATACACTATTTTTTTAAAATAAAAAAAAAAAATTTTTAAAGAAGAAAAAAGCCAAAAAAAAAAAAAAAAAAAAGAAGAAGAAGAAGAAGAAGAAGAAGAAGGCAATGAGCTGACTGTACAATGATATACAGCTCTACGCCTACAGAGGCAGGATCACTTTAGCCCGGGGCTTCAAGGCCAGCCTCAGAAACAAGAGCAAGAACTGGTTTCCACCAACAAACCCAATAATCCAATTTAAAAGTGGGGTACAGAGCTAAACAGAGAATTCTCAACAGAAGAATATCTAATGGCTGAGAAGCACTTAAAGAAATGTTCAACGTCCTTAATCATCAGGGAAATGCAAATAAAAACAACTCTGAGATTCCATTTACACCCAGCAGAATGGCTAAGGATCAAAAACTCAAGTGACAGCACATGCTAGTGAGGATGTGGAGAAAGGGGAACACTCCTCCGTTGCTGGCGGGAGTGCAAACTTGTACAACCACTTTGAAAATCAATCTGGCGCTTTCTCAGAAAACTGAGATCAGCTCTACCTCAGGACCCAGCTGTATCACTCCTGGGCATATACCCAAAAGATGCTCCAGCATACCACAAAGACATTTGCTCAACTATGTTCATGGTAGTGTTATTTGTAATAGCCAGAAACTGGAAACAACCCAGATGTACCTAAACCAAAGAATGGATTAAGCTGTGGTACATCTACACAATGGAAGACTATTCAGCTATTAAAGACAAAGACATCATGAAATTTGCAGGTAAGGGTAAGCCGAGCATGGTGGTGCACACCTGTAATCCCAGCACTCAGGAGGCAGAGGAAGGCATATCTCTTTGAGTTTGAGGCCAGCCTGGTTTACAAAGAGAGTCCAGGACATCGAAGGCTACACAGAGAAACCCTGTCTCCCCCCGCCCCAAAAAAAGGCGAGTCCAGGATAGTCAAGGGTACACAGAGAAACGCAATCTCAAACAAACAAAACAAAAACAACGAAAGAAAGAAACTTACAGGCAAATGGATGGATCTGGGAAAGATCATCCTGAGTTAGATAACCCAGATTCAAAAGGACACGCATGGTATATACTCACTTATAAGCAGATGTTAGCCATATAACACAGGACAACCAGACTACAACCCACAGACCAAAAGAAGCTACATAACAAGGAGCCTAGAGAGGATGCTTAACTCTCATTCAGAAGGGCAGGTAGAACCGGAAGTGGTTGAGAGGGAACAGGACAGGGGTCTACTATAGATGTCCTCTGAAAGACTCCAGCCAGCAGGAGATCCAAGCAGATGCTGAGACACACAGCCAAGCTTTTGGCAGAATGCAGGGAGTCTTACGGAAGAGTGGGGGGGACAGAGAGGACAGGAGCTCCACAAGAAGACCAACAGAGCCAACAATTCTGAAACAGGGGAGGGGTGTGGGGTGCAGAGACTGACGCACCAACCGAGGACCATGCACAGCGAGGACCTAGGGCCCCGGCTCAGATGTAGCTGACAGGCAGCTCAGTCTCCATGTGGGCCCCCTATTACAGGGAGCAGGGGCTGTCTCTGGCACGGAGGGGGCCACAGAAGAAGAGGATGCAGGCAGTCCTGCTGAGACTTGATAGGCTAGCGTCAGTTGGTAGGGCAGGAGGGCTCCCCCTTTCTGAGGACTAGGGGAGAGGGAAAAGAGGGAAGAAGGAGGGAGGGGGAACTGGAAAGATGGGGGGGCTAGGAGTGAGTTGTAAAGTCAATACATTTACAAAAATAAATTTAAATTTAGAAGGAGGAGGAGGAAGAAGCTAGAGTCGATGTCCTTTGGTAAGTAATTTGACAATAATAATACACTGATACAATCTATTAATGGGTAAAATAAAACAAAAATTTAGAAAACATTGGTTGTCAGGCCTTTGTTTTTCATTAGGTGGGGGAATGGGGAATGGGATGAATGGTTAGTAGGTAAAGCACAGACAGTGATTTGTAACAATGTTTTATTTTTAATTATGTATGTGGGGGTGTATACGCACACGCATGCGGGTGCCTGGCTGGGGCCCAGAAGAGGCCGTCATCAGTTCCCTGGAGCTGGAGTTACAAGTGTGAGGAGCCACCACACCTGGATGTGGGAACTGAACTCTGGTCCCTCTGCAGGAGCAACAAGCGCCCTTAACAACCAGGCAGTTTTTAAGACAGCGGACCTAGTCCACATAACACCGTGCTGGTGGGTCCACAGCCTACACAAGGATGCGAAACAGGAGGAGAACGCTAAAGTGTGGACGTCAGTGAGCAATGTATTAAAATCGTTTCTCACCACGATCAGGTGTAAGACACTGACTCGTGACTGCGACAAACTCGGCTGCCAGGGTGCCTGCCCAGCATGCAAGAGGCCCAGTGTGGTTCCCCAGCGTCCATGGGCATGGTGGCATATACGATAAACGGAGTCCTTGGGAAGTGAAGGAAAGATCTGAATTCAAGGCCATCCTAGGGTACACAATCTCAAAACCAGCCTGTGGCATGAGGCTCGTCTCAAAAATACATTATGTGTAATATTGGCACACTACCTGCAAGCAAGGGGCCGAGCAGGGAACTACAGCCATAAAGAGGGGGTGTGTGGAAATGCTCTGTACCGTCGGCTCAACTTCTCGGTAAAACACGAAACCTAATACCATACAAACAAAACCTGATAAATACTGCTCTGGACAGACGCATTTGCACTAATGTGTACAAAAACACCCAGGCATGGGGGCGTACCAATAACCCCTGCCAAGCATGACGCCCAGTGTCAACCCAGCCATCTACTAACATTTCGGTATTTACCGCGGGGGTAAAAAGCAGCACATAAACAACAACAACCTGTTTTCTAATTCCAATACTGGCTGGTGAGTAGTCTCTGCTTTTACTCTTAAGCAAAGTATACACCCTGAGCTTGGGTGTAGCTTATTGGCAGAGAACTTGCTGAGAAGGGTCTAGGCACTAGATTGGCTCTTCAGTATCACAGACACATACAGAAGCACAGATGGGGCCAGTGAGATGGCTGACCTACAGATTAAGGATCCTGCTGCCAAGCCTGAAGACCTGAGTTCGGTCCCCGAGATCTGAGATGGTGGACGGTGAGACATTAGCGCGCACATGCGCATGCACAGGTGCGCACGCGGGGACACACACGGAAACACACACACACACACACACACACACACACGGTCTGACTGTTATCACTAATAAAAATAAAATTAAAAAATTAAAAAGTTCCCAGGAAAGCCATCCATTGCCCTCGGAAAACAACAGCCCCTGTGTCCTGGGGCTGGGTTGTGTACCAGTACCAGAACCCTTGTATCAATCACCTGGGCTCTCTCCTGGCTCAGCGCTGGAAAAAATAATCAATTTGACACATAGCATTGTCACAGAGCCAACAATGGTGATTTGGAGAAGGAAATCTGGGAACAGCACTAGCGGCCCAGGGCCACACCAGAGACCAGAAGGTCCGAGAGGACGCGGGCTTCATCGCGGACCTGGCGCCCGCTGGCCCAGACCTGTGCGCGCCTCCGGTTCCGGACGCGAACTCACCATTTCTGGTTTATGGCGCGTCCTGGGAGTCCACGGACGACACACGGATCGGTCTGTGCAGGACCAGGGAAGGATGCTGCGCAGCTCCAGGACAGGGATAAAACGCAGTGCGCAATCAGGTACCCGCACGCACGCACGCACGTACGCATACACGCCCAGCGAGTCTTGAGAGGCGAGGATTGGGCAGACGGCGTGGCCCCGCCCACTGCAGACCACCCAGCTCAGGCAGAAGGTCATGCTGTATTGCAGAAGGCTCAGCAGCCATGTTTTCCTCCATCAGAACCTGGTACCCCAACCCCCAGCACACAGACAGAATCCTCATGAACTGGGCACAGTGTGCGCACAGAGTTCCAGATTTCACCCTCACAGGGATGGCAAACACTCCAACCCAACGGAGTTGAGGTGCTCAGCCAAGGCCAGACCTGAAGAGCAGGGCCTGACGTCCTCAGAGACCGAAACTTTTCCATTAATTCTCTGGCTCCTTTTGGACCTCCATTGCTTATAAACACAGACATTTAAAGGTGACCTCATATGTGGAAGAGCATCGAGCTATGTTTTGACCTGGGGGTGGAAGCAAGTAGTGGTTGGTAATTTCCAAATCCCTAGGAAATTTGGAAAAATAAGGAGGTAAGCTCTCGAGGCCAGTGAATTCCTACTAAAAGCCGTAGGAGGCACATACGTAACGCCTGCATGTGGACAGAAATCTTACAGTACTAAGAAGTTGGGTCATAATGCTTTACGCTTGTCTCTTGGAAGCTGATTGCCGGGCTGTAACACACAGACTCACCGTGGTTCCTTTAGTTTGTACAGTTAGTTCGCTTACACTTGCAGCCATCACCACAATTTTAAAACTGTCACCACTCAGAACAAAATACTGTAATCACCGGCTATCGCTTCACTTCCTCCCTAGCTTCTTCCTCCAAACCCTAGACAACATTTATCTCTTTCCACTCTGTACAGACGTCCTGTTGTTGGGTTGGCCTGCCTTACTGATCAGGTGGGAGGGTGTCCAGGAAACCCACAACTCCAAGGCCTGGGAAGGTATCCCAGCTCTGAGCTGAGGCAGTGTCCTAGGGAAAGGGTATCCAGTCACAGCATCAAATGTTGTGGTTGGCTGTCCTGGGACTCAGACGCCCAGGAACCACACAGCTCTGAGAGGAGGCCTCCTCTGCAGAGGCGTTGCAGCCCCCAGGGGAGCGTCACCCCACACCCTGACGGGCCTGAGCTGGGCTCCTTCGTTCCTTCTTTCTTCTCTTCTTTGCTTCTTCCAATGAAGGACTCACACCAGGCAGAATATATCTTTTGTTTTTGTTTTTGTTTTTTTCTGAGACAGGGTTTCTCTGTGTAGCCTTGGCTGACTCGATTTGTAGACCAAGCTAGCCTCACACTCAGAGATCCACCTGCCTCTGCGCCTCCTGAGTGCTGGGATTAAAGGCGTGCGCCACCACTGCCCGGCCAAAATATCTCCTAAGAAAGATCTATTCGAGGGACGAATCCAGGAGAGGAGCTGATGACTCAGCAGGTACAGGTACTTGCTGGGCAAATGTAGTAACCTGTTTGATCCCCAAACCCATGTAAAGAAAAAGAGAATCCGTTCAAGTTGTCCTCTGACCTCCCCAAGAACATGATCCCCCCCCAACCACACTCACACATTAATAAGTGAAAACTGTTTTCAAATATAACTCCGTGTGCTGTTTTGAATAGGAATGACCCCTTACACTCACGTGTATCAATGCTTGGCCTATAGGGAGTGGCACTATTAGGAGGTGTGGCCTTGTTGGAGGAAGTGCACCAGTATTGAGGGTGGGCTTTGAGGTCTCACATGCTCAGGCTCCAGCCCATGAGCACCAGTCTCCTTTTGCTGCCTGTGGATGAAGATGCAGAGCTCTCAGCTCCTTCAGGACCATGGCTGCCTGCGTGCCCACACGACTCCCATCGTGAGAATGGACAAACATCTGAGACTGTAAGCTGCTGCGGGATACTGCCACACTGTGAACCCCGAGGGTGTGTTGTACACTGGAAAATCCTGTGTCCAGCTGTGGTGTGGCTCAGCCCTAGCATACACCTTTAATCCAAGAGCTTTCTGTTTGGACAGGATTAAATAAAATCAACCGTAGGTCAAGAGGAACAAGCAACCCGTTGACAGGGAGTGAATATGGGGAAAAAAACCATAGAAAGTGAAAGGAAGTCAGGAGGAGGAGGAGGAGGAGGAGGAGAATGGAGGGACATTCAGTTTGAAGGTTTTTTTGAGACATCATGGAGAAAAAAAGAACTTCCTTTTCCTTCTGGGACGCCAACTGAGGAGGAAGGTCAACTGGGTGCTCTCTATGCCTCTCTGAGCTAGCAGGCTTTCTCCCCAGCATCTGGCTTCTGAGTCTTTAATTGGTAAAATTAAGTTTGAGATTTTGTTAAATATAAACAGTAAGCCGGCCCCAGTTCAATGCTGTCCTTTATAAGAGTTGCTATGGGCTGGAGAGGTGGCTCAGAGGTTAAGAGCACTGCCTGCTCTTCCAGAGGTCCTGAGTTCAATTCCCAGCAACCACATGGTGGCTCACAACCATCTGTAATGTGATCTGATGTCCTCTTCTGGCCTGCAGGTGTACATGCAGAGCATTGTATACATAATAATAAAACAATAAAATATAAAAAAAAAACGAGTTGCTATGATCATGGTGTCTCTTCACAGCATTAGAGACCCTAACACTAAGACAGTCCAGAAGAACCTCAGAGTTTGAGGCAAGAAGATTACTGAGTTCCAGGCCATCCTGACAGCAAGGTCTAATCATAGAAAAGAAATGGCTGGGCTGACAGGATGGCTCAGAGGGTGAAGGCTCTTGCTGCCAACTTGATAGCCTGAGTTCTGCCCCTGGAACCTATGCAGAGGTGGAAAGAGAATTAATGCTGCAAAGGTCATTCTCTCAGGCCTAGTACTTGTTAGAACAGTGCCCTTTCACCCTTTACATTCCATCCCACAGTCTCCTCTGGGTACTAAGGGGAGTAACTTACTCGTATGTTTATATTGAGTGCAAAGCCTGCAGAGGCCAGAGAGAGCTTGACATCTCCTGGAGTTGAACTTACAGACAGTTCTAAGATGTCCAACATGGTACCTGCAACAGAAGTTGGGTTCTCTGGAAGGACAGCAAGCACTCTTACCCACTGAGGACCCTCTGACCCCTTTATTTAGACAGGGTCTAACTATGGTGCCCTGGCTGGCCTGGAGCTCACTCTGTAGAACAGGCTGGCCTCAAACACTCAGAGATTCACCTGCCTCTCAAGTACCAGGATAAAAGGTTTGGGCCACCCCTTTGAAAGAGAGTTATGTAACCCAAACTGGTCTCAAATTTGCTACATGGCTGAGGATGACCATGAGCTGCTGGCCCACCTGCCTCCACCTCCTAAGTACTAGGATTAAAGGCCTGTGCCATCATGCCTAACTTCAGAACCCATCTTCTGTGTATCTTCTGGCCCACCTCAATAAAATGTGCTATTACACACACACACACACACACACACACACACACACACACAAACACGTTTTATCTATTTTTATTTGTAAGTGTTTTCTTCAACCTTTTCATGCTTCCAGATAAAATCTGACAATCTACAGCTTTCCCATATTTTCTAAATAGGGTTTCCCTCTAGTAATTCTTTTCTGTTTCTTTGATTGATTGATTTATTATCATGTATACAGTGCTCTGCTGCAAATACACCAACATGTCAGAAGACGGCATCCGATCATGTTATAGATTGTTAAGAGACACCATGTGGTTGCTGGGAATTGAACTCAGGACCTCTGGAAGAGCAGTCAGTGCTCTTAACCGCTAAGCCATCTCTCTAGCCTGTAATTCTTTTCTGTCCCTGAACTAGAATAGTAAAAGATTTTCTCAGGACCTTACGTGTCCTCAGAGTGAAGGCTTTCCCACGCTCTAGTCACAGAAACCCTATACAACATGAGCGCTTTCATGCCTTAGAACCGCACTGGGGGAGCCAAAGGCTTTCCCACAAAATTTACATTTATAAGGCCCAACACCAGTGTGCCTGATCATATGTCCTTGAAGGCCTGAGTTAGAAATGAAGGCTTTCCCACATCGCTTACACTCATAGGGTTTTTCTCCAGTGTGCGTCCTTTCATGTTTTCGAACTGAGGTTGAACAAATGAAAGCCTTCCCACAGTATTTACACAAGAAAGGTCTCTCTCCCGTGTGAGTTCTTTCGTGTTTGCCAAGTGCACTGGGCGAGTTAAAGACTTTTCCACACTCCTGACATTTGTAAGGCCCACCTCCAGTGTGCCTGATCATATGTCCTTTAAGGCCTGAGAGAGAACCGAAGGCTTTCCCACACTCTTTACACGTGTAGGGTTTCTCGCCAGTGTGAGTCCTCTGATGTCTTCGAACTGAGCCCCAACAACTGAAGGCTTTTCCACACTGTTCACATTGATAAGGCTTCTCTCCTGTGTGAATCCTTTCGTGGATTCTAAGTGAGCTGGGATAGTGCAAACCTTTTCCACACACGTTACATTTATGGGGTCCACCTTCGGTCCGAGTTACAACGAACTCCCCGAGGCTGGTAAAAGAAAGGAGGGCTTCCTCGTGCCCCTGGCACTCCGAGGGTTTGTCTCCGCTGGAAGTCCGGGCATTGGCTTGGAAAGGGTAACGACAGAAGGCTGTCTCGCACTGCTTACATTTGTAATCATGTACTACCCGTCTAGCGTGAGCACCGATGAGCTTCCTTGAGGACTGAGGCGCGAAGGCTATTCCACACACACTACAAGCTCCAGCAGCGCTTGTCCTTTTCAGATCATGGTCAAGAATCTGACTGAAGGTCTCCTCACCACGGCAACCTTGTTTGCTGCCATGGAGTCTCTCCACAATATGATTACTGTTTAAAAAAAATCAGAACATATTATAAATGATTTACCCACAAGTTCATATTTACTGATATGCTTCAAATTTATATTTCTACTTGGGGGCTGGAGAGAGATCTCAGCAGCTAAGAGTGGGTACTGTTCACTTTTTAATGCTTTTGCTTTTGCTTTTATTTTTATTTTTATTTTTATTTTATGTGGATAGGTGTTTTGCCTGCATGTGCACCTATACACCGTTTGTGTGCCAGAAGAGGACACTGGAGCCCTGGAACTGGAGTTGCACGTAGTTGTGAGCTGCCGTGTCAGTGTTAGGGACTGAAGCTGGGTTCTCTGCCAGAATAACAAGTGCTCTCACCTTCTGAGCCATCTCTCCATCCCAAAGAATGGGTACCATCCTTACAAAGGACTCATGGTCAATTCCCAGCATCCATGTCAGGAGGTTCATAACCACCTCTAACTCTAGCTTCAAGGAATCCGACAGCTCTGGCCTTTCAGGTGAATGTGCACATGCGCACTCACACACATACACATAAATAAACAAAATGGAAAAATAAATAAACCTGCAGATGAGTGCGCTTAGTTTTTAAAACTTCGTGACAAACTAAAGTTCTACATCTGTGTGTATGTGTACACATGTGTGCATGTGGAGGACAGAGGTGAATCTCAGGCATCTTCTCAGTTGCTTTGCCACCTTATTTTCTGAGGTAGGGTCTTCCATAAGGAACTAGCCAATGTGACTGGGCGGGCTGGCCAGTAAATCCCACAGATCTACCTCTCTCTGCCTCCCCGAGGCTGGGGTTACAGGCACATGCCTCCATCCTCACCTGGCTTTTCACACAGGCTAGTGAGCAAACTCTGGTCCCCACACTTACATGGAAGTCATTTTATCACCCCAGCTACCTGCCCAGCTCCTGAACTTCTTTCCCGAAACATTTCTGTTTACAGCTGAGTTACCTTAAGATTCTCCCCTGACTTCTGTACCAGTCTTCAATATTCTGGTCCCATCTTTCCCCTACAATGTAGAGCGGAGAAAACTGACTTTAATTAGAGAGAATGTATTAGATTCTATTCATGAACCGATGCAACGTTGCTATGGTTATTTATCAGAGTAACTCCTTTCCCACATTTCCAGTCAAGGAGCAGCACTGCAGGCAAAGCATACTGGGTAATTGAGAGAGGAAGGGGAAGCTGTCGTCCTTACCCACGGAGGCCAAGTTCATGAAGATTTCCCCGACAACTTCCCTGTACAGGTTCTTCTGCGAAGTATCCAGCAGAGCCCACTCGTCCGGGGTGAAGTTCACAGTCACATCTTCGAAGGTCACTAAGTCCTGAAACATCCCAGACGTGTTTACAAGAGGGAGGAGAAGCCCACGCAGCACAGAGATCTGTACTCAGTCCCTAAGTCATCCCCGTAAGGGGCTGCAGCGGGGGCTCAGCAGTTAGGAACACTCGCTGCTCTTCAGAGGCCCTGAGTTCAGTTCCCAGCACCCACACTGGGTGGTTAACAACCACCAGCTCCAGGAGATGTAACACCCTCTTCCGGCCTTCCTGCAGGGGGGCGGGTGGGGCAGCCCACAGCATAGTCTAACACAGACACATATACATAGATAAGAATAAACGTGCCGGGCGTGGTGGTGCACGCCTTTAATCCCAGCGCTTGGGAGGCAGAGGTAGGCGGATCTCTGTGAGCCAGCCTGGTCTCCAAAGCAAGTCCAGGACAGCCAAGGCTAATACAGAGAAACCCTGTCTCAAACACCCCCCCCCCCAAAAAAAGAATAAACGTCCCTGACTGGTTGTGAGCCCAGACCACGGCATCTCCTGCCCCAGCGCTGAGATCACAGGCATACAGCCACACCAGGCTCGACACGGAAACTAGACCAAACTCAGGCCTTCGTCTTCCACAGCAATGGCTCTCACCCACCCAGCATCTCCCCTGATGGTTTGCTGACTTTAGACAGTGTCTGTCCCGCTGGTGCCCCAGGCCAGCCTCCAGCTCATCACCTTCCTGACAGCCCATTTGAATGCTGGGATGACACGTGGTACCACCATGTTGACAGATTCATCACAGGGCCAATTTCCTTTTCCTCTGCCCCACTTTAAAATTGTGCAGGATGGGATGGAGAGACGACTCAGAAGTTAAGAGCACCTGCGGAGGACCAGAGTTCAGTTCCCAGCATTCTCATGGTGGCTCACAACCATCTGTTCCAGGAGTTCTGGTACCTTCTTCTGGCCTCCGAGGGCAAAACATGCTGCACAGACATACATGCATACATGCACACATGCACACGTAAGTGAAAATAAACTTTTAAACATAAAATTCTAGGACACCAGCAGGAAGACAGAGAGCAGACAGAAGGGAGATGCGTCCCGACTTAGAGCAGCCTCCACTCCGTCCCCTTCCCCTCAGCACTGACATACAAGCTCCTTCCAGCAGAACCACACAGTATTGGTTTTGGCTCCTACTGAGAAGCAGGTGAACAGCTATGTCTATTCCAATTTTTAAAATTGCACTGATTCGTTTATTCGGCGCACACATGCCATAGGGTGTGTGGAGATCAGAGGTCCATTGGATCTTCCAACCCAGCTTTCAGCAGCTGGCATGCTAGGAGGCTGGGGCGGGAGGGGGAAGGGATGCAAGGCAGGACTACAGAGTTTCATTTGTTATTGATTTATTATTCATTTTTACATGTATAGGTGTTTTGCCCGCATGTGTGTCTGAAGGGTTCCCCAGGCTGTGGATTTACACACAGTTGAGAATGGGCACATGAATCCTAGAAATCAACCTGGATCCTCTTGCCAGGCATGGTGGCACACACCTTTAGCCCCAGCACCAGGGAGGCAGAGGCAGGTGAATCACTGAGTTCGAGGCCAGCCTGGTCTACAAAGCGAGTCCAGGACAGCCAAGGCTACAGAGAGAAACCCTGTCTCGAAAAACCAAAACCAAAACTCAAACCCTGGTCGTCTTAGCCACTGAGCCATCTCTCCGGCCCTTTGTCTGTCTCACTTTTTAATGAAATGCACATGGTTCTTGACTTTAGGAGAAGACTATCGTCTTTCAAACTTTACTGATTAAAACCTGCTTTTACTGAAAAACTGTGACTCAAATAAATGAACAAACCCCTTAAAGGTGACACCCCACAGGGAAAGGTAGTACTCATAAGTTGTAGCTCAAGAGCAAATGACCCAGAAATTGTTTGCAAAAATAAAATAAAAAATAAAATAACGTTAATCTCAATGTCTGTGCCCAGGAAAGACACCGGGAGCGCAGGCTCACATATCTTACAAAACACAGTTCCAAAGAGCTTCATGCCGACAGTCAACTAGGCAAAACTTCAGGCTTTGCAACAGCCATTCAACCAAGGTCGGTGTCCTACACCTGTAATCCCAGCGACAGGGAAGCTGAGACAGGAAGATTATTACTTTGAGACCATCCTGAATTGCATAGTGAATCCATGTGCAATATATACATGCTGATAAAAATCAATCAATCGATCAAAGACTTGAGATGCAGTTCAAAATCCTGGGTTCTATGCTCAGCGCGGCAAAAATCAGCCAACCAACCATACCAACCTTTGCCCTAAAGATACGTTGTAATTAAAATAATGCGTTTAGACGTAAAAAGGTCACCAGTTGTTATAACACAGGTCAGTAATCCAAATAGTTGGGATTTGGGAGGTTGAGGTCAGCGGATGAGGAATTAAATTTAGCATCGGGAGAATGCTGACTAGCATGCTGGAAGCCCCAGCTTTCATCCCAGTATAGGTTTAAACGAAGGCCAGATGGGACTAGAAAACCTTGTTAAGATAGCGAGAAAGAAGGGTGGTGGGGTTAGAGAAGAAAAAAAAAAAAACGAGAAAAGGAAAACAAACAAACAAACAAACAAAAAAACCACAGTGTCCTGGAGACGGGAGCTGCTACTGGAGAACTGGAAAGGGGGAACCGGAAACGAAGGTCCTCATTGGTACCTGAGTTTGAAAAGCTAGGCTGGAAAAGGTTCGCTAATTTGAGACCGCCCGCAAATATGGACAACACAGAGGACACGGGCCCCACTTAGGCAGCGGGAGTGGGCGGGGAACCTCAGGCGTCGTCAGCACTCCGCACCGCCAGATCTCGCTGCCACCCCGCCCACCTCACCGCCGAGCCCAGCCGGGGAGAGCCGAAGCTGGGCGGAGCCGAACCCAAGCGGAGCCGGGGGCGAACTCCTGGGCTGGCTGCGTCACGCCCCAGACGTCTGCATCCCCTGCGGCACTCACCATCTCCACCTCCCGGAGGTCCTAGTGACGCCTGCCTCCCGGCTGCCGGTTCCCTGCAGGTCACAGCGGGACGCAGACGGAGGCAGAGAGCCGAGGTGGCAACTACCGGGACAGACCCAACCCCCAGAGCCTCCCGAAGAAGAGTCCCAGTCTCTTTGGTGGCCTTGCGTGGCGGCGCCCCGCCCCTGCCAGCGGCGCGCCTCATTGGACAGTTGCTGCAGCCCTGCCCCTTCTCCCTGAGTGACCAAGGGGAAAGACTGTAAGATAAATTGGGCCAGTTTATGGATCCCAACCCCTTTGGGGGTCAAGACCTAGTCACACTGGTTGCTTAAGACCATCACAGAACACAGATTTTTTTTTTTTTTTGAGACAGGGTTTCTCTGTACTCCTGGCTGTCCTGGAATCACTCAAGGCTAGCCTCGAACTCTCAGAGATCTGCCTGGGATTAAAGGCATGCATCACTAACATCAAGCTAAAACACGGATATTTACATTACAGTTCATAACAGCAGCAAATGACAGTTATGAAGTAGCAATGGAAATAACTTAATGGTTGGGGGGAGGGGGTTGAGAGGTCACCACAACATAAGAAACTGTATTAAACGGTCGCAGCATAAGGAAGGTTGAGAACCGTTGGACCAGGATCGCAAGCTGATTGGGGATTGGGGCAGCTAAAGGGAAACATAAACGTTCTAGCTTTTTTTTTTTTTTTTTGAGCCAGGGTCTCAGGTAGCCCCACTGTCCTCAAACAAGGTATGCAGCCAAGGATGAATTGTCCTGATCCTTCTGCCTCTTGAGTGCTGGGATTATAGGTGTATGCTATCATGCCTGCCTGGGTTTACACTGTGTTGGGAATGTTATCTAGAGCCTTCTGTGTGGTAGCCAAACACTCTACCCAAGGGGCTAACTCTAGTTCCCTCCCGTTTGTTTCTCCCTTCTCCGTAAGAGGAGTGGCTCTGTATAGCCTAGCACTGGCTTCCAACTTCTCGGCAGTGCTAGAATTTCATTCGTGGGCTACCAGGTCACCTTTCCATGTCACTGAGGAGTGTGTCCTATGGGCTTTGCTGTAGCTGGCACCTGCCACAAGGGCCATGACGGTATCAATGCACCATCTGTGTACTTTTGTCCATCTCAAACTAGGTAAAAATGTTACGTCAGGATTCGTGGAGGGGGATGAAAAGTAGGAGCGGACCTCTACAGGCGTGGAGTGTCCTTTAATCACAATGAAGGGCAGCACTCGGGGGCTTGGGGTTTTGGGGTTTTGCACGACAGCAAAGGGAATGGTGGACAATCCCATCTGCAGACTGGTTTCCTTGCAGTCTCAAAGTTGTAAATACAGAGAAAAGTTGGTATGTTGCAGTGTCGGGAGCTTCCCAGCTCTTAGCTGCCTGCAGATGTTATCAGCTCACCTGAGGCAGATCTCTTGAGTTTGAGGCTAGACTGCTCTATATATCAAGTTCCAGGCCAGCCAGGGCTATACAGACTGTTTCAAATAAATAAAATCATTTTAAATTATTGCTGGAGGAGAGAAGTGCACTATGCATGAGTGTGACACTTTTTACAGTGTATATGTGTGTTTTGCCAGCATGGATGTCTGCACACAGCATGCATGCCACATGAGGCCGGAAGAGGGCACTGGTCCCCTGGGACCAGAGTTACAGAGCCACCGTGTGGGTGCTGAAAAGCACTCAGTGTTTTATCCGGCTGAGCCCTCTCTCCCACCCCAAGGACCACTCTGAGGCATCCCTTCTCTGCTCACCATGGGTTCCCAGGAGTTGACTCATCTTCAGGCTTGTATAGCGAGCACTCTTAGCCCAGTGGGCCACCTCTCGGGGCCTGATGGCTAACCATCTGAGACCAGAAATATAAAGTTAGCATCATTTTTCCCAGGACTGGTCGGACCTCAGATGCTGTCTCACCTAACTCCTCAGAGGCCTGCTTCTCGGTCCCAAGTGACGAATTTCGGCTCTCCTACCTGGTACCTGACTGTCTCTTGTCTTTGCAAACAGAACCTGGTTGAGTAACATCAAATTGGATTTTATAAAAATCCAGGGCTGGAGAGGTGGCTCAGAGGTTAAGAGCACCATATGCTCTTCCAAAGGTCCCCAGTTCAATCCCAGCAACCACACGGTGGCTCACAACCATCTGTAATGAGATCTGGTGCCTTCTTGTGGTGGGCAGGCCCACAATGTTTAGCCCTAAGGGGACAAGGATGTTTAAAGAACTTATTTGCTATAGTGTTTCTTACTGAAGTCATGGCTCACACACACACACACACACACACACACACACAGAGTTTTACACACTCATCACAGGCCCGCCACTCACAGTGAGTATTCTCATCTCTCCAATGTGGCAGAGGCCTGTTTGACTGTTCTTCAAACAGTTACAGAAAAGGCCCTTCAGCTGTACTGTTGGAAGACTCAAAGGCAGAGTTATAGGGGGAACCATGGCAGGCCAGACGCCCACACACCACAGCTCGTCCTGTCCACGGCCATGAGCCTCCACGCAGTCTGGCAGCGGTGGGGCTGTCTGTCTGCCCCATTTCTCAGATTGGAAGGAACTAGGACAAACTGCTCAAGGGCAAGAACAGAGCTGGGAAGGGCTGTGACAGGCGACGCCATCTCTGTGGCTCCTTTCCCCTAAGCTGCTGTTCTTTAATAAGACTTATTTTTAATTATATGTGTCTGTATCTGTACCTGGGTGTGTGCATGTGAGTGCGGTTGTCTGAGGTCAGAAGAGAGCACTGAGTTGCAGGCAGTCGTGAGCCACCCTGCATAGCACTGGGAACCCAACTGTCTTCTACAAGAGTTTTTAGCCAGGTATGGTGGTGCACACCTTGAACCCCAGCACACGGCAGGCAGAGGCAGGAGGATCACTGTGAGTTCGAGGCCAGCCTGGCCTACAAAACAAGTACAGGACAGCCAAGGCGGCACAGAGAGACCCTATCTGGGGTGCGGGTCGGGGGCTGAATCTGTCCTTGGGCTGGAGAGATGGCTCAGAGTGTTAAGAGCACTGGCTACTCTTCCAGAGGTCCTGAGTTCAATTTCCAGCACAACCACTCACAACCAGTGCCCTCTTTATTTAAAAAAAAAAAAATTTAGTCCCTAAGGAAGGGCTGGGTAGTTGGCAGAATGCTTGCTGCCTTAGCATTTGCAAAGCCCTGGGTTCCTCCAGTGCCCGGTAGGCACTCAGGTGGGGGCAGGAAGGTAAGGAGGTCAAGGTCATCCTCCCCACAGTTTGAGGTTAGCCTGAACTAGAAAAGAAAGAAGGAAACAGGCCGGCTGGAGATGGCTCAGCGATTAAGAACATGTTCTTTGCCGCCCTTGCAGAGGATCTGAATTCAACTCAGGCAGCTGACAATCACCTGTACACGCCTCCAGCACCAGGGATCCAACACTCTTGTGGCCTCATTGGACACCCACACTCACACACATAATGAAGAATAAATCTTAAAAAGAAAAAAAAAGTTAGCCTTCAGATAAAGACTGGTGGTGTTTTTCTCCCTCAAGACATTTTATTCAAGGTGTTAGTCGGCTACAGCACTGACATCAGAACCTGCTGCCCTTGAGGGCGGAACCCACCCAGTGCATTGCTGAGGGGAGAGGGGAGAGGGGGGTGGGGAGGGGCCAGGGCCGCACTAATTGTGCCTGAAGAGCTTCAGCCCCATCCAAGTCCACAGGTGGAAGAACACGTACACGGGAACCGTGACCGGCAAGAGCAGGCTGTAGAAACAGAGGCTGCTGGCGCTGGTGCAGCCTTCGGGGAAGCTTTCCTCCACCGAGGCGGAGTAGAACAGGCCGGCCAGTGAGATCAGCGGGATGAGGACGGTCAGGGTGGGCAGGGACGGGATCATCCTCCACGGGTCTTAAAAGGTGTACAGTATTAAGATGACGCGGCTGCTGTCAAAGCTATGCTCTGGTGCTGGTCCACTCCTGTCCTATCTCCGCTTTGTCCCGGCTCCTCATTCACCCAGGCATGCTCCCCCTGGACGCACAAAAACTCCAGCGGCCACAGGCTGGAGGCACGGGCTCCTCGGCCTCCTTCTGATGCGCTCCACCGGCACACGCGGCAGTGACCAGCAACTGCAGACGACACCCGTGTCCCTCGCAGCACACGATAAGGGATTCTTAGCTGCGTGAGAAGAGTGCAACTCAGTGACATGATGAGGAGGAGAGGGGAAGGGGGACAGGGAGGCAGCCTGGAAGCCTAGTGCTGAGCAGGTTAGAGACAGGAGGATTGCTGGGACCCTGCAGGCTGGCCTTGAACGTTGTTGCATCAGCCTCCCTAACCCTGACTAGAAAATAAATCTTTTGAAAAAGGGTGTCTTCAACCGGGCGGTGGTGGTCACATGCCTTTAAACTGAGGTAGGTGGATCTGTGCGTTCGAGGCCAGCCTGGTCTACAGAGTGAGTTCCAGGAAAGACAGGGCTGCACAGAGACACACTGTCTCGAAAACCAAACAAAATAAAACAAAGAGTGTAGCCAGGCGTGGTGGTGCACGCCTTTAATCCCAGAAAGAGAGGGAGAGGCAGGCGGATCGCTGTGAGTTCGAGGCTAGCCTGGTCTACAAAGTGAGTCCAGGACAGCCAAGGCTACACAGAAAAAACCAAAACCAAAAGCAAACACAACTGTCATCCATTGCTTTTTGTGAATTGGGCAAGCAGAAGCGGACCTACGAGTCCAGATTCACTTCAGAAGAAGGTATCTAAAGGGAGGCTTCCAGAGCACCGGAACCCGGAGCCGCGCCACGAGCTGCCCGTCGGCACTGCACGGAAACAGCCGAGCGGAGCGGAGCCGAGCCGAGCCGAACAGAAGCAGAACAGGCCGAACCCGCTTGGGCCGAGCGGAACCGGCGGCGTCCGTGGCCTAGCTGGCGTGAGGCGGCCAAAGTCCCGCCCTAGCCGGTTCCAACAGCTCTTCCGCCCGCATCTCGGGACGCCGCGACCCTGAACTTACCACTCGCAGGCCCGCAGTGTCGCGGTCCTGGCGGTGCCCAGCCGTGACGGTCACCGCTCCGCGGAGGCGGGGCTCCCTCGGCCAGCTGCCCAGTCAAATCCGTGCAGAAGCCCAGGTCCCGCGCTGGAGCCGCCCCGCGAGTGCTCATTGGACAGCGCGCGGCGCCTCCGCTCAGGCTCCGCCCCCGTGGCCTTGAGTGACGGGTAAAGTCAGGCGCTGCGAGGACATAGAGAGATTGGGGCGGGGGGTGGGGGGTGGGGGGGTGTCCTCTCGTCTCCTCTCACCTCTGTACGCCCAGTCCTGCTGGACATCGGATAGGAATCGTATTTGTCGCAGAGTTTGTTCACGATGTCCCCGAGCAGACCGTGGCGTCTTTCGGCACTTAGAAGCCAACCTCCACTTTTAATTGATAAACTGGAAATCGCGCGCGGCCGCAACCACCAACTGACCGAGCCTCTGAAGCAGAGGGAAAGGAGTTTTGATCGGTTATTTACTTATGAATTGTTGAATGTCAAAGTAGTAGTTTGTGCCGGTGAGATGGCTTAGCGTTTGCCGCCAAGCCTGGCTTCCTGAGTTCGATCCTCGGGGACCAACACGGTGGAGAACCCCCTTTCTTCTCACATTGTCCTCTGACCTCCAGACATGTAATGTGGCCCTCCTGCGAGTACTCCTGCAAAAAGTGTAAGATGGAGTCTTAAGAGAGAATATAGCCAGGCATGGTGCTATGCACCCTGAATCCCAGCACTCAGGAGGCAAAGGCAGGAGGATTTCTGTGAGTTCGAGGTCAGCCTGGTCTACATAGCGAGATCCAGGTCATCTGAGACTACATAATAAGACCCTGGGGAGTGGTGAAGGTGGGGAGAATTTGTATGTTCATAAATGCTGTCCGCAGTGCCAGCCGCTGCTTGATTATGGAGACAGAGTGTAATCTCTGAGCTTAGCATACAGAAAACAAAAACCAAAAAAACAAAAAACAACAACAACAAAAAGGAGCTGAGCTTGGATCCTATGCACTACGACACAGGGCCTTCCATCCTTTCACCTTCCAGCAAACTTTAAAAGAGTATGAACTTCTCAGCAATGGCTCAAAGTCCATGCAATTTTTATTGAAACCACAAGGTGGCAGAATAGAGCCAAGGTTGGCGCTGTCCTAGAAACAGAAAGACCATTGCTAAATTCATTTTGTGAGGCCACAGGTCCCCTGACACCCAAACTACACAAAGGTTCAACAAAGAAAGAGAATTACTGACCATTTTGCCTCATGAACATAGATGCAAAAATACTTATCAAAAAGCTTGCAAACTGAATCCAAGAATACATAAGAAATACCATCCACCATTATCAAGTAGGCTTCATCCCAGGGATGCAGGGATGTGTCAAGAAATGAAAATTAGTCAATGCAATCCACCATATAAACTAACTGAAGACAAAAAACATATGGTCACCTCATTAGATAAAGAAAAGGAGCTGGGCCAGGCAGTGGTGGTGCAGGCCTTTAATCCCAGCACTTGGGAGGAAAAGACAGGCGGATCTCTGTGAGTTCGAGGGCTGCCTGGTCTCCAGAGCGAGTTCCAGGACAGCAGGGCTGCACAGAGAAACCCTGTCTTGGTGGGGGAGGGGAGAGAAGAAAGAAAAGACCTTTGACAAGAGTCAACTAAGCTTTACTATTAGGGATACAAGGCCCATACCTAAACACAATAGGGGCAATATTCAGCAATCTGATAGCCAACATCAAACTAATGGGGAGAAACAATTCCACTAAAATCAGAAACAAGACAAGGCTGCCCACTCTCTCAGTATCTCTTCAATATAGTACTTGAAGTCTTAGCTAGAGCAATAAGACAACTGAAGGAGATCAAGGGGCTATAAATTGGAAAGGAAGATGTCAAAGTATCACTATTAACAGATGATATGATGGTATACATGAGTGACCCTAAAAATTCTACCAGACCAAGAAGAGACTTGATACCCTATGAGCATATACAGGGGGAGGAGGTCCCCCTCAGTCACAGTCATAGGGGAGGGGAGTAAGAGGAAAATGGGAGGGAGTGAGGAATGGGAGGATACAAGGGATGGGATAACAATTGAGATGTAATATGAATAAATTGATAAAAACATATTTTTAAAAGATTCCTCCAAATCTTAAAGAAAATATTAATCAAGGTGATTAGGAACTCCAAAACTTATGATGAGGTGTGCACAACACTCTTTCTCAAGATCACTGGTTTAAATGTTCCTGATGTGCTAATAAAGAAAGTTCATTAACTTTAAAAAAATTCTACCAGAGAACTCCTGCATCTGATAAACACCTTCATCAAAGTGGCTGGATACAAATGTAACTCAAAAGAATCAGTAGGCCTGCATAATATATGCAAATGATAAACAGGCTGAGAAAGAAATCAAGGAATCAGCCAGGCGGTGGTGGCGCACGCCTTTAGTCCCAGCACTTGGGAGGCAGAGGCAGGCTGATCACTGTGAGTTCAAGATCAGCCTAGTCTACAAAGTGAGTCTAGGACAGCCAGGGCTATACAGAGAAACCCTGTCTCAAACAAAACACAAAAACATGCTTTAGCTAGGCATGGCGGCGCATGTCTTTAATCCCAACACTGGGAGGCAATGGCAGGGGCATCACTGTAGTCTACAAAGCAAGTCCAGGACAGCCAAGGCTATGCAGAAAAACCCTGTCTTGAAACAAACAAACAAACAAACAAAAGCCAAGTAATAAAAAAAAAAACTAATCCACTTAAAAAATAGGATACAGATCTAAACAGAATTCTCTCTCAAATGGCTGAGAAGCACTTAAAGAAATGTTCAACATCCTTTATCGTTATGGAAACGTAAATCAAAACAACTTTGGGATTCCATCTTACACCTGTCAGAATAGCTAATATTAATCACACAATGGGTCTGGAGAGATGACTCAGAGGTTAAGGGCACTGACTGCTGATCTTCCAGAGGTCCTGAGTTCAATTCCCAGCAACTACATATAAATCTTTAAAAAATAACACAAGTGACAGCTGATGCTGGCAAGCATAGCTGGTAAAAGTACAAACTGTACAGCCACTGTGGAAGTCAACATGGCGGTTCCTCAGAAGTCTAGGAATCCATATACCTCAAGATGCAGCTATATACCACTCTTGGGCATATACCCAAAGGACACACAATCCTACCACAAAAACACTTGCTCCATTATGTTCATTGTGGCTTTACTTATAATAGACAGAAACTGGGCGGGGGGCAGGGAACAAACCAAAACTAATGTGCCTTGACCAAAGAATAGGTGTTTTGTTTGTTTGTTTTGTTGTTTTCTGTTTGGTTTGGTTTGGTTTTTTGAGACAGGATTTCTCTGTGTAGCCCTGGCTGTCCTGGACTCTCTTTGTAGACCAGGCTGGCCTCAAACTCACAGAGATCCACCTGCCTCTGCCTCCCTGAGTGCTAGGATTAAAGGCGTGCACCCCCATGCCTGGCCACTAGATTTTTTTTTTTTAAAGAAATTTAAGGTACAATCCACAGACCCAGAGAGGTTAATTAAGTAAAGAGGAGAGCTATGGTGGTGGGGGGAAGCATGGATCTCCTGGGAAGGGACTGGAGGTGGGCAGGTCATCATCAGAGAGGCTTCCTCCAGCAGCAAATGGGAGTACGTGCAGAGACTCCCAGCCAAACATTATGAGAGGGAGTCTAAATTGGAGGTCTCCAATTACTCAATCCACTCAGAGAGAGAAGGGAGCACTGCGGAAGAGTAGGGAGTGAAGGCTGCGGAAGTCCAAAGGGATGGAGGCCACCAGGAGAACGTGTCCCCTGACTCAACTAAGCAGGGCTCACATGGGCTCACAGAGACTGAAGCCGCAAGCAGCGGGCCTGCGTGACTCTGCGCCAAGTCCTCTGTGTATACGCTGTGGCCGCTAGCTTGTGTGTCTCTGACCCTTTCACTTGCTCCCGAGGCTCTTTTCCTCCTCTCGGGCTGCCTTGCCCGGCCTCGGCGAGAGGCCTCTGCTTGTCTCACTGTACGTTGTTTTGGCTGTCCTCTCCTGGAGGCCTGTTCTTTTCTGAAGAAAAAAATGGAAGGGGAAGTCAGAGGAACTAGGGGAGAGAAGTTGAGAGAGAGGAAGCTGCGCTTGGGAAGTATGAGAGAAGAATATAGTTTCAGTACAAGGTAAGTCAATAAAAGGCATGAAAGAAGAGGGAGAACCACTAAAGAAAACCCAAACTGAAATAAAACTGGAAATATTGAAAATAAGGTAAAAGAAATGGATAACTCTGTCAAAGAAAATGTTAAGTATAAAAAGTTTACATACAAAACATCCAGGAAAAATTGGGACACTATTAAAAGACCAAATCTATGAATAATAGATATAAAGGAAGGAAAAGAAACACAGGTCAAAGGCACAGGAAATATGTTTAAGAAAATCATAGAAGAATATTTCCCCAACCTAAAGGAGACATTTATCAAGCTACAAGAAGCACACAGACACCAATAGATGGGATCATGAAAAAGAAATTCCCCATGACACACAGTAATCAAAACATTAAATGGGCAGAACAAAGAAAGAATATTAAAAGCTGCAAGGGGAAAATACCAAGTAACATCTGAAGGCAGACACCTGACTTGTCATTATAGATGGTTATGAGCCACCATGTGGTTGCTGGGAATTGACCTCAGGACCTCTGGAAGAACGGCCAGTGCTCTTAACCTCTGAGCCATCTCTCCAGCATGATGCCTGACTTCTCAGTGGAGATTCTGAAGTCCAGAAGGGTCTGAACGGATGTTCTACAAACACTGAGAGACCACAGACTCGAGGCCAGACTGCTATACTCAGCAAAGGGTTCAATCACAACCAACAGGGAAAGAAAATCATTCTACAGTAAACCTAGGTTAAGCAATGTATATCTGCCTACCAAGGAACCATTCAGTTGGAAGAGGTTAGCCACACCCAAGAAGTCACGAGGAGGAAATTATCCCAGGACCGCACCAACAAAATAACAGGAATCAATAAATGCTGCTCATTGGCAACTCCCAACATTAATGGTCTCAAGTCCCCAATAAAAAGGCACAGACTAACAGACTGGGATAGAAAAAAAGGGCCTATACTCGTGCTGCATCTAAAAGCACACCTTATCACCAAGGGTAGATATCGCCTTAGAGGAAAAGGATGGACAAAGACATCTCAAGCAAATTGATCCAAGAAGCAAGCAGGTGTGGCCATTTTAATATCTGACACAGATGGACTTCAAACCAAAACTAATCAAAAGATAAGGAAGGACACTACATACTCATCAAATGAAAAATCCACCAAGAGGATATTGTAATTGTAAACACTTAGGCGCAGATAAATTTGGAAAGAAGACCTAAATACAAGAGTTCCCCCCCCCCCAAGTTCATAAAGTAACCACTATTGTGGTAAAGCCACATATTGATCTACACACTGTGACAGTGGGTGACTGGGGGACACTGCTCTCTCCTACAGACAGGACATCCTGACAGCAACTAAACAGAAAACAGAACTGCTGGAGTTAAACTTTCTTCTCAACCGCTCATGGAACTTTCTCCAAAATTAACCACATGCTTGGACACAAAGCAAGTCTCACCAGAGAGAAGATGACTGAAATAGGACCATCCGTCCTATGGAGTTACTCACTGTGGATGAAAGCAGGTGCCACCAACAACAGAAGCACAGACTCGTGGGAACTGAACGACTTTCTATGAATGAAACTTAATCAAGACAGAAATCAAGAAGAAAATTAAAATTTTTTTAGATATGGGTGAAAATACAACATACTAAAATCTATGGGGCACAGTGAAGGTGGTTCTAAGAGGCAAGTTTATAGCACTAAATGCTTACATCAGGAAAAAAAAAACCAGAGAGATCTCATATTAGTAAGTTAACAGCACACCAAAAACTCTAGAATAAAAAGAAGAAATGATGCCCCCAAAGTAGATGGCAAGAAATAGCCAAGCTTGGGGCTGAAATCAATGAAATAGAAACAACAACAATAAAAAAATACAAAACACAAAGAACTGATGAAACAAAGCATTTATTCTTTGAGGAAAAAAAAATCAGTAAGACTGCCAGGCATGGTGGCACACGCCTTTAATACCAGTGCTTGGGAGGCAGAGGCAGGCAGATCACTGTGAGTTCGAGGCCAGCCTGGTCTACAAAGCAAATCCATTACATCCGAGGCTACACAGAGAAACTCTGTCTCAAAAAACAAAACACACACACACAAAAATCAGTAAGATTGACCAACCTTTAGCCAAATTAATTAAAAGATAAAGAGAGGATCCAAATTAATAAAATTAGAGATGAAAAGAATTACAAAAAATACAAAACAAACAAACAAAAAATCCACAGCCAAGGCTACACAGAGAAACCCTGTCTCAACCTCCCCCAAAAAAATCCAGAAGCTGGCGTAGTGGCACACGCTTTTAATGCCAGCACTCCGAAGGCAGAGACAGGTGGATCTCTGTGAGTTCGAGGCTAGCCTGGTCTACAGAGTGAGTCCAGGACAGCTAAGGCTACACAGAGAAACCCTGTCTTGAAAAACCTAAAAAAAAAAAAAAAAATCCAAAGAGTCTTAAGAACATATCTTTTTTTGGTTTTTTGAGACAGGGTCTCTCTGTAGTAGCCTTGGTCACTTTGTAGACCAGGATGGCCTTGAACTCACAGTGATCCACCTGCCTCTGCCTCTTGAGTGCTGGGATTAAAGGTGTGTGCCACATGCCTGGCAAATAAGAATATATATTTTTTAAGTCTATATCCTACCAAACTGGAAAGCCTAAATAAAATGTATTTGTCGATGCCACCCCCGACCAGCAGGAAAGACACGAACACCGGGAACTCTTCTTGCCGCAGTTTTATTCAGGATCCTGGACTACCAGAGTGACGCCGGGAAAAGCTCCCACAGAACCTTTATAGTGTGGCTGGTCCTATAAGAGACTGCCACGTCATCGCTCCTGGTTGGTGCATTCGGATCACGCCACCTCAAGCTATGCCTTGTTCGAATCACGCCACCTCATGCCATGCCTTCAGGCATGCGCATAAGGGGCTTGCTCACTGCGCATGCGCATAAGGTTTACTCACTGCGTGTGCGCAAAAGGGGCACATTGCGCCGGGGAAGCAGCAGGGGGCGCTGCTATCTGTGGCTCTCCACATGTATTAATATACTATCATATTATGCTCATATTAATATATTAACTGATATGTTAATGTATAAATAGATGTATATGTGTGTATATATGTATGACCATCAAAGTTAAATAAAGATCAAATGAACAATTTAAACAGACCCATAACCTTTAGAGAAATAGAAGTAGTAAATGAAAGTCTCTCAACCAACAAAGGCCCAGGCCCAGATGGATTCAGCACAAAATTCTACCAGACCTTCTTGTCCATGAGCATAGGGAATATTTCTATCTTCTGAAGTCTTTTTCAATTTCTGTTTTTCAGTGTCTTAAAGTTTTTGTTATACCAATCTTTTACTTGCTAGGGGATTGGGAAAGGCACTGTTTCCCATTTATTTTTTAGTATTTTGTGATTTGTGTTTAGGAAGGCTATTGATTTTTGTGTGTTAACTTTCTATTTTGCCACTTGGCTGAAAGTGTTTATCAGCTGTAGGAGTTTTCTGGTAGAATTTTTAGGGTGAGGAGACTATGGGGGAGGAAACACCAATATTAAGGGCATTTGAGGGGCAATGAGGAAACCTGTTTCTGTCCAGGACAGCCAAGGTTACACAGAGAAACCCTTTTTCTAAAAAAGCAAAGAAAAGAAAAAGAAAAAGAAAACTTTGTTTTCAAGCCTGGCATGCTGGCTCACGCCTTTAATCCCACCACTGAGGAGGCAGAAGTAGGTGGATCTCTGGTCTACAAAGCAAGTCCAGGACAGCCAAGGCTACACAGAGAAGCTCTGTCTAACAAAAAAACAAGACAAAACCAAAAGCCGAACCTATATAAGAAAGCCATCATTCTGAACTTCATCGTGCCAAAGGTTGCAGAGGGTTGCAAAGGGACTTGGCGGTACTGACTGGTGGGAATTCAGCTGTTATTATTTTCTTTTAAAAAAACATTTATTTATTATGTATACATTGCTATGCCTGCATGTACACCCACAGGCCAGAAGAGGGCACCAGATCTCATTATAGATGGTTGTGAACCACCATGTGGTTGCTGGGAATTGAACTCAGGAAGAGCAGATAGTGTTCTTAACTGCTGAGCCATCTCTCCAGCCCCCTGTTATTTTCTATACTTATTCTAAGCCGGGATCTCACTGTGTAGCCCAGACCAGCTTCAAACTCATGGAGACCTGCCTATCTCTGCCCCCCAAGCACTGGAATCAAAGGATCAAAGGCACGCACCACCAGGCCTGGCCTCTTCCTTTTTTTGGAGACAGCATGTCAAGTAGCCCAGGCTGGCCTTAGATCAGGAGAGGATAACCTTGATCTCCTGCCTCCCTTTCCTCTACCTACTCCGAGGTAAAATGGCAGCTTACGCCACCACACTGGGCTTGGCTCGTTCTACTATAGGAGGCGCTCCATCCTGCCCACTACTGCCTAGCACCCAGCGTTTATTCTTTCATTAAAATACATCTGGATTATCAGATTTGATTGCAGTTCCGACGTTGGCCACGTGGGGCAGCAGTGGACAGAGCAAAGCGTCAGTTACAGGAACTCCAGCCACTGGTCCCTGCTCAGCATCCCTAATTTCCCTTTGCCAGGGGAGGAGGAAAGGAGGTAAGGAAGAGCAGGAGGAAGAGGTCAGTCAGTTCAGTGGTAGAGTGGTTGCTTCGCTTGTTCGAGGCCCCGAGTTCCATCTCAAATATTGAAAAACAAACAAACAAACAAACAAACAATGACATCAAAAAACCTGAACAGCCCAGCACTGAGGCAGAGGCTGGGGTAGCAGCAAAGGGATTTTGCGTTCCAGAACAGGCAAGCCTATAAGCCAGACTCTGCCTCCACAAAATGAATATAACTAAATTAACCAAATACATCTTTAGTGATTATCTTCAAGCCTTTAGTTAGAATGAAAACTATCCTGTTGCTTCTGTGCCAAGGAGGCAGGCCCTTTTTGTGAATTGAGTCGGGGTGACAAATGGCTGCCATCCCAGCACTTCAGAAGTACAAGCAGGAAGATCAGGGGTGTAGGGCCAGCATTGGCTACATTGAGGTCAGCCTGGGAACATGGGACTGCGTGGGAAAACAAACAAAACACTTCTTAGAATACAGTCAAGCTGTCAGGAGGCAGAAGGAGACTCCAATCGAAGTGGGAGGGCTATCCTTGGCAGTCAACTCGATTGGCAGTCACCTTGATTGGCAGTCACCTTGATGGGATTTGGACCAAGATGTGACCCCTCTAGATGAACCTGTGTTTTCAGGAAGAGTTACCGGAGAGGAGATGTCCTTCTCTCACCTGTATGGATGGTGCTGTCCTTGCAAGTGGCCCACATCTGGAAACCAACAGCTGCCTGCCTGCTTCCTGCTTGCCTGCCTGCCTGCCTGCCTGCTTCCTGCTTGCTGCATACCTGCCTGCCTGCTGCCTTGCCCACTGCCTGCCTGCATCCCTGCCTGCTGTCTGCCCACTGCCTGCCTGCCTGTCTCCCTGCCTGCCCACTGCTTGCCTGCCTACCTGCCCACTGCCTGCTTGCCTGTCTCCCTGCCTGCTGCCTGCCTGCCTGCCTCTCCTTGCTTTTGAATGCCTGTATTGCTGCCGCGGTCACTGCCACATCTGCCATCCTTGGAAATGAACTTCCTCCACCTTGCACAAGCCAGTGGTTCCCCAGGCATTCACCACAAGACTGGAACTGCTGAGGCATCCAGCCTCGTGCACTGAGCAGCTGCCAGGTTCTCAGCCTCCCGTGTGAAACAGCCACTGTTGCAATGCCAAGCCCCTGCATGTAAGCCACTCTAGTCTGTTTTTTGTTTTGGGGGTGTTTGTTTTAAGATTCATTTTTTTGCATATGAGTGTTTGGCTGCATGTATGCATGTGTACCATGTGCACGCCTACTGTCTGTGAAGGTCAGAAGAGGACATCAGATCCCTTGGGACTGGAGTTTCAGACAGTTGTGAGCCACTATGAACTCTGGCCTTCTGGAAGAACAGCCAATGCGCTTAACCACTGAGCCATCTCTTCAGCCATGAAATCCCCTTAAAGACAGACAGACAGACAGACAGGCACGCGCGCACACACACACACGCACACACACACACGCACACACACACACACACACACACATTCAGTTTTGCTCCTCTGGAGAACCCTGTCTAGCTCTTGAGGAAGTTGAGAGCACCCAAGTAGACTGCACATTCAGGCTTAATGGAGGATGAAGAGAACTGAGTGTTCAAAAGGCTTTTTATCCTGTCATGTCTTGACATGTGTGGGCTCCTGATAGACGCTGTAGGCGCTGCCAGAGAGCACAGAGAAAGAAAGTGTGGGGTGCTGTGGTGCATCCCTGTAACCCCAGCACTCGGAAGAGGGAGCCAGGACGACTAGAAGGAGGTTGTTCTTAGCTGCACAACGTTCCAGACTAGCCTGGGCTATGTGAAACCCTGTCTCAAATGCCAACAGACAACAAAGAAACAGAACCCACAAGGCAGAAAAGGTTACTGTAAGGCAGAGCCACACAGGTGGGGAGGCAAGAAAAAGAAGATAAATACACTTGGTGATGGTCAGGCAGTGATAACGTCCTGCAGACAGGCTAAAGCAAGAGGATACATCTGGAGACTCGGGTGTGGCTCTGTAGTAGATCATGAGACCCTGGATTTCACAGCCAGCATTGGGTGGAAAAAAAAAAAAAGCAAGCCAGCAGAGTGAGAATACAGGAACTCAGGAGCCTCAGTGAAAGAAGGAAGACCCTTCAAGTAAGAGGAACATTGAAGGGGGAAAAGCCCTGAGGTCAAAGGCCGAGGTCAGTGACTCTCTAGGAAAGGTGAGGAGTCAGAAGAACCCGGGTAGGTGGACAGTGGAGGGGGAAAGGGCTGGAGGAGGGGAGGGAGCCGACACAGAACCAGCTGGAGAGCTGACATCAGCAAGGGGCTGACATCTGGGGCTGAGGTTGCTGTGGGAAAATTAGATGGGGGAGCCAGCATGGTTGACTTCCTGTGGTTCTGGCACTAGGGAGGTGGAGACAGGAAGATCAGGAGTTCCAGGCCAGCCTCAGCTGTCTAGTGAGTTTAAATCTAATTCAGGTCACTAAAGTTAAAAACAAAAGACACTTATGAAATGGCAGCCTGTTTTTCTCTGAGGGCAAATCAAAGCAGAGAAAAAATGAATAAACACGGAGCTGGGGCATGGTAGCGCATACCTATTGTCTCAGCTACTTGGGAGGCTGAGGCAGGAGGATGGCTCCAGGCCAGGTGTTCCAGGGAAGCCTGGGCTAGCAACATAGCAAATCCTAAGCTCAAAAAACACAAATAAAAAGTATAAAAAAAATCCAATAAGCAGAGCGGAACGTGGTGGCACATGCCTTTGATCCCAGCACTTGAGAGGCAGGCAGAGCTCTGTAAATTTGAGGTTAGCCTGATCTACATAGTGAGTTCCTGTAGTGCTGCCCCCAAAAAAGAAAGAAAGAAAGAAAAAAAGAAAGAGAACAAAACAAATGAATAACAAAAAAGCTGTGGTGACACCTAGCAGTAACTCCAGTGCTCCAAGGGACCAGGAGTTCACGGTCATTCTTAACTTCACAGGGAGTTGGAGGCCAGCCTGGTCTCCACCAGACCTTGCCTCAAAATAATTAAGCAAGACCTTGGTTTTTATATCACTATGCACAAACCTTCAGTATGTCTGTAGATTTTATCTGCTTTCTACAGATGTCCCTTTGGTGGTGGTCTGGAATATTCACTGTACTCAGTCTCCACAGCTCTTTGGTCGCCTCAAACTCTGAACTATTTATTTATCTATTTATCTGTTTATGTAGGCTCCAGCTCTGTGGCTGAGGTTGGCCTGGAGCTCATGGTCCTCCGGCTTCTGCCTTCCCAGAGCTGGAATCACGGGTGTGGCCTCCTTCCCTCTTACCCTGGCCCTCGTCCCAACGGGTCTTCCTTCTTTTATGCGTGTGTTTACTTACCCCCTTCTACTTCAATTTTTTAAAAAATTTTAATATTATTGTGTGTGCATGGTCTATGTGTGGGCACACACATATGCTATGGAAAGACTGTGGAGGTCAGCTAGGCATAGTGGCACACACTTCTATGCCAGCACTTTAGAAGCTGAGGCAGGCATATCTCTGGGAGTTCAAGGCCAGCCTGGTCTACATATCTAGTTCCAAGACAGCTACACAGTGAGACACTGTCTCAAAAAGACAAAAGATGAGCAGCAACAAAAACAAAACAAAAGGGTGGAGCTCAAAGGACAGCTCTGTGCAGTTGGTCTTCTCTTTCCACTTAGATGTTATACCAGGGACCAAAATCAGGTTCCAGGCTCTGTTTCAGAGCCTTTTCTAGACTCTTTGACTTTTATGTGTTTCTGTGAGTGTGGATGTATGTAGGTGTGTGTGTGTGTGTGTGTGTGTGTGTGTGTGCCTGTGTGTGTGTAAGTCTGTTCATATTGGTGTGTGAGAGAGAGGGTGTGTGTGTGTGTGTGTGTGTGTGTGTGTGTGTGTGTGCGCATCCCAATGGATTTCCTTAGGCTTGCTTTCAGTAGCACAGATACCTTGCCAGTGGCTATGCCACTGAAGAAATTCTCCATTCTCCAGCAGCTGCCACCCACCTTCAGGTCCTCTAGGCTTGTGCAGACCTGTTTTTTCACTTGTGTGTGTGCCTGTGTGAGTATGTATGCACATAAGTGCAGGTGCCTTCAGCAGCCAGCAGAGGGCACCAGTTGACCGGGAGCTGAAGTTAGTTGTAAGCTGCCTCCTAGGAAGGAGTCCTGGAAACCCAGCCTAGTGCTCTTCAAGTACAATCATAACCACTGAGGTATCTTTCTGGCCTCTGGAATTATGTTCTTTTTCTCAGGAATTCATTTTGGAGAAAGGGTTTTGTGTTTTTTTTTTTTTTACGCTTTAGCCCAGGCTAACCTAGGACTGACTCCCAACTTAGTAGAGTTGTCTCAAACTCACTGCAATCCTCCTGCCTCAGCCTTGTCAGTGCTTGGGTTTACAGATGTGGTCTACCACACCAGGACTTGTAACATCTTTATTACATTTATTTACTTATTTATTATTGGGAGTGCAATATCCTATGTGGAGGTCAGAGGGCAACCTTTGCGAGCTGGTCTCTCCTTCCACCTTGTGGGTCCCAGGACGTAACTCAGGTTCTCAGGGTTTGACAGAAAATGCCATTACCTTCCCAGCTATAGCAAAGGCCCACTGCCAGGCTTTATTCTTTGGAATTCTCTTGTTGTTTGGGTTTTGTTTTTGTTTTGTTCTTAGAGATAGGGTTTTTCTGTGTAGCCTTGGCTATCCTGGAACTTGCTATTTAGATAAAACCGACCTTGACCTCACGGAGATCTGTCCCTCAAGTGATAGGATTAAAGAAGAGAGCCACCATGCGGGCCCAGCTTTATTCTTTGGAATTCTAAAGACAACTTGACTCCTCTCCCCTAGAACTTACTTTTACGCTTGAAGTTGCTATGGAGCTGAGATTTAGCATGAACTCCTGACCTCTCGTCCTATATGGCATAGGATTACAGGTGTGCGCACCTGGTTTATACCGACCTCGGTTTGGGACCCAGGGCTTTGTACGTGTTGGCAAGCACTCTACCAACTGAGCCGCATCCCCTCAGCCTCCCCGCGAACGTTTTTGTTTGAAAGAACAGGAAAGACCTGCGGTGTGCCGGGGAAGAGGCTGGCTCTGAGCTCCGCCCCTCTGGGTCCCACTCTGTAGGTCGCCAAGGGCTGTTTTACAGGTGGCTGTTATCTGGCACGTGTAGGCGCCCAATACGACCCCCAGCCCGCTGCTGAGGATGGAACCAGAGCCGCTGATCTGTCACCCTAGACCCTTCTCACCCATTTTAAAGACTAGGGAACCGATTAGTGACATCACGCCAGCTAGGGAGCTGGACCTCCCCAGCGCGGCCACCAAAGGCTGTGAGCACCCCAAGAGTCGAAGGCACATGGTACTGAAACCAGGTCCGAGGACATCCTCCTCTCCTGGGACTCTGAACCCTGGAGGCGAAACGCCAGGTAGTGGCTGAGGCAGGATTGGGGCGGGGAAACCGAGGCACCCGCCCTCTGCAACCTTGGACTCACTTAGGCTAGCGGGGAAGTTGTGGGCAAAGGCTGTGCGGCGCTGCCTCTTCACAACTAGTGCATGCCCGAGCGACCGGCCAGCGGATCCCCAGCTCAGTTGGGTTGTCCTGGATCCTGGACCCACGGCCAAGGTGAGACCCGCCGGGCCAGGTCCTTAGTTCTGCCTCCCACGGGGGGAGGGGTCTCTGTCTGCTCAGGTTTCCCACTTCCTTCCTGTTTGCCTCTGAGAGGTGCGACGGAGGATGGGGGGTGGTGGAGGGGGTGGGGGTGGGGAATGCACAGCAAGTCCTTCCTTCGCTGGGTGACCTGCGGTGAGTCGCTGACCCTCTCTGAGCCTTTATGCCAAGCACTGAAAAGGATTCCGGGATCCGCGCTTGCAGAGACCGGACGGATTGGTGGTGAATGTTGAGGGGACGGGTCTAAGAGAGTGGGCGCTGTGTGAAGGCCAGGAAAGAGGCGACGAGGTGAGACGCTGGCCACATCTACTACAGTGCTGGGCTACGTAGTCAAATTAGTGGGCCTGCAGAAGGCTGCTGAGGGTGCCCGGGTCAGAAGGCTGCAGCCACGTGGTGTGTCCCTTCTGGAAATTCCTCAGGCTGGAAGGGGGGTTGGGAGGCTTGGGAAAAGTGTAGACAGAACTTCCTGGAAAATGCAGTCTCTGCTGCTGTTTATGGGGCGAGGGGGGGGAGGTGTGGGGGCGGGACACACAGCCCCACACTTGAATGAGTCTAAATACACAACTTGCATCAGAGATACAGCAGGACTCGTGCACAAAACACAAATGGGACGGGGGTCTGTTACAATGGGTGCCACGGCAGAATTCAGACCTGTAATTCCAGTACTCGAAGGCAGTGACTCAGGAGTTCAAGGTCATCCTTGGCTACATAGGGAGTTTAGGGTCAGCCTGGGCTTCTTGAGACACTTATCACAAAACGAACAGAAAGAAAGAAAGAAAGAAAGAAAGAAAGAAAGAAAGAAAGAAAGAAAGAAAGAATTGGAGCGTATGTAAGAGACAAGCCACTGAGGTTGCTCCGGACCAGAACTCTCATGCTAGAGCGGAGGCACCCACTCAGCCTGGCTCGACTGCACACACACAAAAAAAGTGACAGACAGCCAGTTACAGGCGGCCAAGCGTGTAAGAACACAGATGTTCAGGTTCAGGTCCAGAGCAGCCTCAGCAGAAGTGTACAGATAAAGAAACACAGCCACGGACAGATGCCCAGCACACATGCCATCAGACTCTGGCGTGCGTCCCCGGCCCCCCCCCACCTCCTGGGCAATGCTAGCTTCCAGACCTGCCTCAGCCTGGCTGGATGCCCCTCACCCCAGCCCCATGTCCAGTTCTGGGGAAGTCCAGTGCTCACATGACCCAAGGGGAGGGCCTGTGGACAGTCCTTGGAGAAAATGCATCATCTTTCCTAATGATACACTTCCGCCCCAGGGAATAAAGACTCAGAGATCGCCGGTTCTGTTCCAGGAGTTTGGTTGCCTCCTGCAGCCTCTCACTGACCGCCTGTGTTTCCTCCAGGGTGAGTGAGGAGGGTGGTGGAAGAGCCCTGTGGGGCCACCCTTCCCTAGGTCCCCAGCTCCAGGGCCAATTGCTGCTGGTGTGGACCTGATAGCTATAGATGGCTAGTCAGAGGGACACACACAGAGAGAGAAAGAGAGAGTCTGTGTCTGTGTCTGTATCACGTAGCCCAGTTAGCTTCAAACTTTCTGTTTCCATTTCCCAAACTCCCTTTGTAGCCGAGGCTGGCCTTGAACTTCTGGTCCCATTGCTCCACCTCTCAAGTGCCTGAGTTTATAGGCATGCACCATCACACTGGGCTCAGCTGCCTCCTCTTTCCTTGAAGCAGGCATGGTGGGTTCTCAGGGCCTTGCTCTCTGTCCTTCCCCAGGGACTCCAGACTCTGTCTCTCTCCCTCGAAGATGGTTGGATGGACGGTGCTGCTGGGCCTGCAAATCATGATATTCCCACTCGTGGCTCACTGTACAGCCCCTACTTCCACTCTGAGATTCGTGGCTGTGGGTGACTGGGGAGGGGTCCCCAATGCCCCATTCCACACAGCCCGGGAAATGGCCAACGCTAAAGAAATCGCCAGAACCGTGCAGATTATGGGTGCTGACTTTATCATGTCCCTGGGAGACAACTTCTACTTCACAGGCGTACATGATGCCAACGACAAAAGGTTCCAGGTATGTGCTCAGCAGGGCCAGAGATGACAGTCACCCTGGAGCCGTCCCCTGGGGAAGGCGGCGGGCAGAGGGGCTCCTACAGGTACTCTGGACATCCAGTGGTCCCCTGGCCCTTGGTCTCTACTTTGGTGAGAGCGAAAGGTTGGCTGTTGACCTCAGCGGAGGGGTGCCCTTTCTCTCTGTCACAGGAGACCTTTGAGGATGTGTTTTCCGACCGTGCCCTCCGCAATGTCCCCTGGTACGTGCTGGCTGGAAACCATGACCACCTTGGCAATATCTCAGCACAAATTGCCTACTCCAAGGTCTCCAGGCGCTGGTAAGCTTTCCTTCTTGCCCGGAAGAGACTCTCGCTCAGGGCCAAAGAGACCCTTTGGCTTTTGGGAGAGTGGTGTTTTTGTTTCTTGTTTTGTAATTGTGTCGGGGAGGGGGCCACAGCACACATGTGCAGTCCAGAGAACTTGTGCAAATCAGCTCTCTCCTACTGTGCGGTTTTTAGGGCTGGGGTTTAGTTTGTCAGGTGGCAAGCACTGTACTCACTGAACCATGGCACTGTCCTCAGAACCTCTGTGTTTTGGTAAGACGGGGTGTTGTGTAGCCTGTGCTGGCCTTGGACTGGCAATGTAGCCGAGGGTAGTCTTGAGCTCCCGGTCCTGTGTCCTGTCCCTGACTCCCAAGGGATAGGATTTCAGACTTGTACCACACTCAGCTGTTTGGTTTGGTTTGGTTGGTTTTGTTTTTGAGGTGGGATGTTGCTATGTAGTCCAGGCTGGCCTCAAAACTAAGATGTTCTTGCCTCCGCCTCTCAAGCATTGAGGTGATTGACATGTGCCACTGTGCCTACCCAAGGAAGCCTTTCCAGGCTGAGGAGCCTGAGTTCAAATCACAGATTCTGTGTTGAAATCCCAGTGCTGGGGAGGCAGAAGCAGAAGGATCCTGCAGCTCAGTGGTTAGCCAGCTTAGCTGAATCTGTGAGCCCCCCTCCAAAGCTCATATATGAGAACACACACACAAACAAAAATTTAAAAAAAAAGAGCCGGATGTAGTGGCGCACACCTTTAATCCCAGTACTCGGGAGGCAGAGGCAGAGGCAGGCGGATCTCTGTGAGTTCAGGGCCAGCCTGGTCTACAAAGTGAGTCCAGGACAGCCAAGGCTACACAGAGAAACCCTGTCTTGAAAAACAAAACAAAAAGAGATCCTTGGCCTCTGGATTTGTTTTCCAGTGCCCGTATGGTAGCTCATAACCATCTGTAACTCCAGTCCCAGGGATAGTTTTCTGGTCTCCACGGGCATTACTGCTTGCACATAGTGCACAGATACACACTTGGGCACACAAACGTTCAAGAACATAAAATTAAAAAAATATATATTTGAGACAGGGTTTGTCTGTGTAGCCTTGGCTGTCCTGGACTCACTTTGTAGACCAGGCTGGCCTTGAACTCACAGTAATCTGCCTGCCTTTGCCTCCCGTGTGCTGGGATTAAAGGTGTGTGCCACCACACCAGCCTAAAAATATTTTTTTTCAAGACAGGGTCTCTCTGTGTAGCCTTGGCTGTCCTGGACTCGATTTGTAGACCAGGTTAGCCTCAAACTCACAGTGATCCGCCTGCCTTTGCCTCCCGAGTACTGGGATTAAAGGGGTGCGCCACCACCGCCCAGCTCTAAAAATAAATTTTTAAAAATCTAAAAAATTTTTTTGTTTTGTTTTTGTTTTTTTGGTTTGGTTTGGTTTGGTTTGGTTTTTCGAGGCAGGGTTTCTCTGTGTAACAGCTCTGGCTGTCCTGGAACTTGCTCTGTAGCCCAGGATGCCCTCGAACTCATAGAGGTCTGCCTGCCTCTGCCTCCAGAGTGCTAGGATTAAAAGCGTGCACCACCACACCTGGCAAGAAATGTTTGTTTGTTGGTTGGGTTTTTGTTGTTGTTGTTGTTATTGTTGTTTTTCGAGACAGGGTTTCTCTGTATAGCCTTGACTATCCTGAACTAGATTTGTAGAGCAGACTGGCTTCGAACTCACAGTGATCTGCCTGCCTCTGCCTCCCAAGGTGTGTGCCACCAATACCAGGCGCAAGAAATGCTTTTAAGATTAAAAAAATAGCTGGAAGGTGGTGGCACACACCTTTAATCCCAGCACTCTGGAGACAGAGGCAGGCAGGTGGATCTCTGGAGTTTGAAGCCAGTCTGGTCTACAAAGCCAGTCCAGGACAGCCAGGGAGACACAGAGAAACCCTGTCTCAAAACAACCAAACAAAAGATTAAAAATATAAATAAAAAGCAGAAGATCCTTTGTCCAGAGCCAGCCTTCGTGTGTTTATGTCTGAAGTGTTTACTGGGAACTTCCGTTCTCTCCGCAGGAACTTCCCCAGCCCTTACTACCGTTTGCACTTTAAAATCCCACGGACCAACACAACTGTGGCCATCTTCATGCTGGACACGGTGCTGCTGTGCGGGAATTCTGATGACTTTGTCAGTCAGCAGCCCAAAATGCCCCGAGACCTGGGAGTGGCCCGTACTCAGCTGTCCTGGCTCAAGAAGCAGTTGGCAGCAGCCAAGGAGGACTACGTTTTGGTGGCCGGCCACTACCCGATCTGGTCCATAGCTGAGCACGGACCCACCCGATGCCTGGTCAAAAACCTGCGGCCGCTGTTGGCCACATACGGGGTCACTGCCTACCTGTGCGGGCACGACCACAACCTGCAGGTGAGGGCTCTGGGGATGGGATGGAAACGTGGCAAGGAGGTTTTTCTATACCGGAAGGTGCCACATGGCTGAACGTCTGTCCAGAAAGGAGGCCTCTGGTATCTCTCCAAACATCAATATCCTCCCTCAAGTTATAATGCCAAAGGGCCGTGACTCGCCGGGCGGTGGTGGCGCACGCCTTTAATCTTAGCACTTGGAAGGCAGAGGATCCCATAGGTGGATCGCTGTAAGTTCGAGGCCAGCCTGGTCTACAAAGTGAGTCCAGGACAAGCAAGGCTAACACAGAGAAACCCTGCCTCGAAAAATGAAAAAAAATTTTAAAAGGGAGGGGGCCGCGTGACTCAATAGCAGACTAGAGTGGACTGGAGTTCTCCATTGGCGGCCTGGGAGCTCAGTGCTAGCGCTCCTGCCTAGAATCCTGCAAGGGAGGGGCTGGGGGTGTGGTTTAGTGCTAGAGCCCCTGCCTAGAATCCTGCAAGGGAGGGGCTGGGGGCCTGGTTTAGTGCCAGAGCTCCTGCTTAGAATCCCACTGGTGAGGGGCTGGAGGCGTGGTTTAGTGCTAGAGCCCCTGCCTACAATGCCCCAGTGAGGCCTGAGGCTGGGACTCAAAAGTAGAGTGCTTGTCTACCAAGCAGGAAGCTATGGATTCCATCCTCAGCACTGCTTCCCCCCCCCCAAAAGGTGGGGGGCGGGACGGAGGTCCCTAAATGCAAAAGTAACTCCCAGCTGTGCCTGTGACATAGGATTACCCACTCCTGCAGATGGGACACTGAAGCAGAGAGGTCAGCCACCTCCCTCGTGCTCAAGGTAGCTCTGTAGTCACCAGTAGACCTATTCCCACAGTTGAGGTAGATCTAGGTGAAGCCCTGGTCATCCCTTAGCCCGAGCTGGCTGACCAACCTTGCATCTTCTGCGCCCCCAGTATCTTCAGGATGAGAACGGCGTGGGCTATGTGCTGAGTGGGGCCGGCAACTTCATGGACCCGTCGGTGCGACATCAACGCAAGGTCCCCAACGGCTACCTGCGCTTTCACTATGGAGCTGAGGACTCCCTGGGCGGCTTCACGTACGTGGAGATAAGCCCCAAAGAAATGAGTATCACCTACGTGGAAGCTTCTGGAAAATCACTCTTCAAGACCAGCCTCCCCAGGCGACGCAGACTCTGAACGTCTAGAACGGTCCTGCTTGCCTCCTAATGGGTCTAATAAGGCAGGAAGCGTCTGCAAGCGTGGTGGGTGGGCCCTGGGAAGGACCTCATCCACAGGCAACTTTTTCTCTGGCCCCTGGTGCTCTGGCAGAGGCTTCTGTGTAGGAAAGAAGTATGCGCTCACCGACTCGCCCCACCCCACAGCCAGGCTCACCCCCGAGGTTTTGGGGTAGAGCTTTCTTGGAGTGGGGCATTCTTCTGAACCAAGCATCTTACTGCCACTGCTATTCAATAAAAGGATCGTTGTCGAGGCTGCGCTTGTCTCCCAGATGTGTGCGTCCTCGGGTTACAACGCATGCGTGTACACGTGTGAGTGAATGACGCCTTGGTGGGCATGCGGAGGTTAAAGGATAACATGTGGGCGTCTGCTCTCTCACCAAACCCAGGTTCCCACAGGTGGCGGCGGCAAGTCCCCTTACCTGCTAAGCCATCCCTCGGACCTTCCCTTCCGTGTATGTGTGTGTGTGTGGTGTTTTTGTTCTGTTTTGTTTTCTGGGACAGGGTTTCTCTGTGTAGGCCTGGCTGTCCTGGAACTCGATCTGTACACAAATTTGGGGCCTTACTTAAACTTTATAGAGATCCGCCTGCCTCTCTGCCTGCCAAGTGCTGGGATTCAAGGCTTGCGCGATCACCTCGGGCTCCCGTCCATCTGTTGATCCCACCGAACTTCACACATGGGCTAAGCCCACTACCCAAGCTATGGGGCTGAGAAATCCAGATACTATGGAGCTATAGAGTCTAGGAGCTTCCTGCATCCATACAGAGTTTCTCTGTGTAGCCCTGGCTGTTCTGGTACTCTCTCTGTAGCTCAGAGAGCGCTCAGCTGTTCATTTTCAGCAGGACCTTGCTATGCTGTCAGGCTGGCCTGGAAGTTCTAGCCCCAAGTGGGGGACCATCTGGGACCACAAGCTCAACCTTTACCTCTTGATGTTTACTTTAAAATCACATATGCACACACCTATAATCCCAGCACTCGGGAGGCAGAGGCAGGTGGAACTCTGTAAGTTCAAAGCTAGCATGGTCTACAGAGCAAGTTCCAAGAGACCCAGGGCTACAACAAAGAAATCCTGTCTTGAAAAATGAAACAAAATAAAAAGCTGGGCTTGGTGGCACACGCCTTTTAATCCCAGCACTCGGGAGGCACAGGCAAGCAGATCGCTGTGAATTCAAGGCCAGCCTAGTCTACAAAGCAAGTCCAGGACAGCCAAGGATACACAGAGAAAACCTGTCTCAAAAAGAAAAAAAAAGAAGAAGAAGAAGAAGAAGAAGAAGAAAGAAAGAAAGAAAAAGAAAAAGGAAATGAACAGCTGGTTTGGTGCTGCGTGCCTTTAATCTTTAATTCTAGCAGGCAGAAGGCAGAGAGCGGCTTATCTCTGTGAGCTCTGGACCATCGTCTATACATCAAGTTCCACGACAGCCTGCGCCACATGGGGAGACCCTGTCTCAAAAAAAAAAAAAAAAAAAAAAAAAAAGAATGTGTCAATCCATCGATCAGTTATTGCATCAGAGAGAAGGGCATGACAAGTCCTCCGAGTCCCTGTGTATAGCCACCCTCCCCTGAGCTGTCCTCACTTCCCTGTTCTGTTTGTTTGAGACAAAGTCTCATATAGCTCACGTGCTCAGACTTGCTGTGTAGCAGAAATGACCTTAAGTTCCACATCCTCCTCCTTCCGTCTCCCAAGGGCTGGAGTCACAGGCTCTCACGCCACACTGGTTTATGTGCTGGGCATGCAGCCCTCCACATCTTTAGAGTTCCATCTCTAGTCCGGGTGCTAAATTTTTATTATATTTTTACTATTGTTAAATTTTATTTTTATGTATATCTATGTGTGTGCACCACGTACTTGCAGGTCTCTGCAAAGGCCAGAAGAGGGTGCTGGGTCCCCTGGGACTGGAATTACAAGTAGGTGCTAGGAATGGAACCCAGGCCCTTTGCTAGAGCAGCAGTGCTCTTAATCACCGAGCTGTCTCTCCCCAGCCCTGGCCCCAGGCTGACCCTGACCCTGAGCTCAATAAGCAGCCAAGGATGAGTTTGAATTCCTGACTGTCCTATCTCCATCTCACAAGGGCCAGAACCGTAGGATGTACCACTACGTAAAGCTCTTAAGTTTTAGGGGGTTGGAGAATTAAACTGAAGGCTTTGAGTACACTAAACCTTTACTGCAGAGCCCAGAGTCCCATTTTCCCCCTAGGTGCTGAGGACAGATGAATGCCCTGCCACTAACCTGCATCCCAAACCACTCTGGGTTTTTTTGTTTGTTTGTTTGTTTGTTTGGATTGGTTTGGGTTGGGGTTTTTTGTTTGTTGGTTTGTTTTTGTTTTGTTTTGTTTTTTGAGATAGGGCTTCCTCTGTCTAGCCCTGGCTGTCCTGTCTCTTGGTAGACCAGGCTGGTCTCGAACTCACAAAGATCTGCCTGCCTGTGCCTCCAATATGCTGGGATTAAAGGTATGCGCCATCACACCCGGCTTCCAAACCAGTCTGTTTTCCCCCGTCTTTTCCTTTGCTTTCTGTCCTCAGTGTCTCCTTCCCAGCCATGAACACCAGGTGAACACAGCCATCTTCAAAGTCCTTCACTTCACCATGGTTCATCCGTTTGTCTCATGACATTCACTCTTGACCGCTTCGATATGGAGCTGGAAATATTCACCCATTCAAAAATCTCAAGTTCAGGGGCTGGAGAGATGGCTCAGCAGTTGAGAGCACTGGCTGCTTTTCTAGAAGACCTGGGTTCAATTCCCAGCACCTACATGACAGCTCACAACTGTCTGTAACTCCAGTTCCAGGGCATCTGGCCCCTTCACACAGTTATACATGCAGACAAAACGCCAATGTACATAAAATAAAAATAAATACATCTTTTTTTTTTAAATTAACATTTCTAGGAAAGTGCAGCAGGGTTTGGTAGTGCACACTTTTTTTGGGGGGTTGGGTTTTTGGGGGGGCGGGTTGAGTCAGGGTTTCTCTGTGTATCCTTGGCTGTTGTAGACTCGCTTTGTAGACCAGGCTGGCCTCGAACTCACAGCAATCGCCTGCCTCTGCCTCCCAAGTGCTGGGATTAAAAGCGTACATCACCACACCCGGCCCGGTGGTGCACACTTATACGCTCAGAATAAGGAAGTCACTGCACAAAGATCAGGAGTAGAAGGCTACCCTCTGATACATAGTAAGTTTGAGGTCAGCTTGGGCTATGTGAGACCCTGTCTTAGAATATATATGTGAGCCAGAAGTAGTGGGGCACACCTTTAATCCCAGCACTCCGGAGGTACAGGCAGGTGGATTTCCATGAGTCTGAGGCCAGCCTGGTCTACAAAGGGAGTCCAGGACAGCTAGGACTACATAGAGAGCTCTTGTCTCAAACACACACACACACACACACACACACACACACACACACACACACACACACCATAAATAAAAATAAGAAAAATATATGGCTTTGGATATAAAGCATTTGACATCCGCAGAACTACACAGAAGAAAGTGGACCTGTGGGTATGCACGCTTGTCATCCTAGGGAAAAAAAACAAACCAGCAAGGGTCCAGCTAGGTGAAAATGCCTGCTATTGGACAGGCAAGATGGCTCAGCAGTTAAGAGCACTCACTGCTCTTCCAGAGGACCCAGGTTGGATTCCCAGCATCCACACGGCAGCTCACAACTAGCCCTAGGGCATCAACAGTCTCTTCTGGCCTCCACAGGCCCCAGGCGTGCATACAGATAAAACATCCATGTACATAAGTAAACAAATGAAAGTTTGTTTAAAAAAAAAAAAAACCTGCTTGTCACACTAATGACCCAAGTGCACTCCCCAAGGCCCACAGGGTGGGAGGAAAGAACTGACTCCAGCGAATTGTCCTCTGACCGCCACACTCAGTGACACATGCATGCACACAAGTAAGCACAATACGGTTTTAAAGCAAAATACATATTAAAATAAAATAGAAAAATGTACAGTGTACCGTGTTCCCTTCCTCTATCCTGACAGGAAGCCGGTTCCCTTCCTGTCCGTCTCATATTCTTTCCCCCTCTCTCCCTCTCTCCCTTTCTGTCCTTCCTTTTTCTTCCTTCCTACCCTCCATTGAAAAAAGGCCTCACTGTCTTCTGTGCAGCCCCAGATGGGCCTCCAACTGCACCTTCTGCCCCAGCCTCTCAAGCTTTGACTAGAAGTGTGTGTCGCTGTGCCCAGTTTCTTTTATACATTTTCTTATGAGAATCAAAACAAAGCGGATTTTTTTTAACCCACTGAACCATGCCTTGTTTTTTTTTGTTTTGTTTTAACTTTCCTTTTCTTCAAAACCATTTTTTGAAGTATAATTCATACACTTAATTCAAGCTCATTAAATGTACAGTTTTACAAGGCGAGTGTGCACGTGTGTGCGCGTGCGTGAATGCATGCGTGCAAGTGTGCCTGCCTATTGGCTATCAAGCCAGGGCCTTGAGAACACTAAGTACCTGTCCTATCCTGAGCCACACCCCTAGTCAGCTGAGCTTTTTTTTTTTAATGTATCTTTATGTGCATTGTGGTTCTTGGGTGCATCGTGCAGCCTGTCACCTTTCAAGTTTCTGCTGCCTTCCAAGAGCTCAGATCATGCCAACCACACCCAATTTATAAGGTACTGGGGATAAGATCAAACCCGGAACTTTGTGCAAGTACTTTACCAACTGATCTACATCAACTCTCTGATAAGTTTTGGCAAAGTCATAAACCCACCACACTTAACATTGCAGGGATGTAAAAAAAAAACAGCAATAGCGCCTCTGCCGAGAATGCCCCAATGAAGGGCTGTGGGTGTGGCCCCATGGTAGAGCACCTTCGAGCACCTGCCTAGAGTCTAAGTTCCTGGCTTCCATCCGAGCACCAAACTCACACAAATGAGCCCAGTGTCCTCATCAGCCAGAAAGCTCCCTTAGGCAACTTAGCGTTAACATTTTTCATAACTGGAGCCTGCCCCAGCAGCTGGTGGGACAGCGCTGGCGGTCTTACTTTGAGTACAGAGGCCGGGATCTGATGTGGGTCTAAGCATCCCTCTGTGGGGGATCTCCTGGTGGCTTGCAATCCATTTTCTAATCTGCAGACAGTACTGCGGTGGCTGCCCTAGTGTACTCCCATCCTCTGTGTTCAGACTCGCTTCCGGACAAACAGGCTTTGCTCCTGGGAGTACCACTGTCATTTTAACTTCTTTTGGATGGCACGGGGAACAAACTCCAGAGTCACACCTACGCAGGCAAGTCTCTGCTTGCCAACTACTCTCCCAGCGCCACCTATAATGAAAACAGAGCCTGGCCTGATGGCACACACCTTTAATGCTAGCACTTAAGAGAGGGAGGCAGGTGGATCTCTGTGAGTGCAAGGTCAGCCTGGTTTACATAGTGAGTTTCAGGGCTACAGTGAAACTATGTCTCAAGAAAAAAAGGGGGGGGGCAGCAGAGACAGAAATAGAAAGGAAAGAGAATAAACACAGAAAGCTAGCTGGTCTGCCACCTGCACGGAGCCCAGTTCCCTTCTGTGTGTAACTGAGTAACATTTGCCTAAGTCATTGGTGTGAGGCAAGTCACACAAACCACTCTCTTGGCAGTTTCAACTGTCACATCAGGAGTGACAGAAGAGGAATGTTGGGTCATCTGCTGCCTGGCTGAGTCAAGCCGGAGCATTCCCTGCTGTTCCCTCCACAGGGAGGAGCAGAGCAGAAGAGCTAGCACCATGTGCTAGACTTTGTTGATACTGTTGGACTTGAGAGAAGGCATAAGTTACTGTTGTGGTTAAGAAAAGGATCTTTAAAATTTTTAAAGGTGGGGGAGGGGATCTTGGGGCTGGGGCAATGGCTCAGGGGTAAAGGTGCTTGCAGTCAAGCATGACGACCCAGGTTCCATACCTGGAACGCACACTTGTGGAAAAGGGGAACTAACTCACAAATTGTATTCTGACCTCCCTTCACTTGCGTACAACTCTATCCCTACCAATACAGTAAATGTTTGGGGGGTTGTTCTGTTTGTTTAAAGAAAACAGTTTTAGCGGTTGCTCGTCTCCACAGCTCAGCCTAACTGGGCTTTTTCTGTTTTCCCCAAAGACATCCCACTTCATGCAGCAGCTTGCAGAACCTGCCTGCCTTGGACCTTAAGACAAAAAGCATGGCTCTCTCTCTTACTTTCATCCCCCACCCCCACCCCTCCTGGCTGCTACCGAGAGGAGCTTTCTTTCTTTTATTCTTTTTTGTTTGTTTTGTTTTGTTTTGTTTTTGGAGACAGTGTTTCTCTATGTAACAGCCCTGGCTGTCCTGGACTCACTTTGTACACCAGGCTGGCCTTGAGCTCACAGCGATCTGCCTGCCTCTGCCTTTCAGGTTCTAGGATTAAAGGCATGAGCCACCACGACCAGTTGAGAGGAGCTTTCTTACAGTTTGCTTAATGTATTCTTTTTCTCAGATTCTGATGAAATGTTCCTTGAGCTGAGGTAGAAAGATAAATAAATAGATAGATATGACAGCTTTTGGGGTTTTTTTGGGGGGGGTGGGTTGTTTTTCAAGTCAGGGTTTTCTGTCTACCTATGGCTATCCTGGAACTTGTTCTGTAGACCAGACTGACTTCTAACTCAGAGACCCACCTGCCTCTGCCTCCCTAGTTCTGGGACACCACCACTGCCTGGGATACCCGCTTTTTAAACGTGGAAGCGCATGCCTGTAATTCTAACACCTGGGAGGCTAAGGTACAAAGATCAATGTGAGTTTGAGGCCAGCCTGTACTACAAAGGGAATTCTAGGTTAGCCTGGGCTAGAGTGAGACCCTTGCATCAATGTCACATTAAGGAATGTGGGAAGAAATTAATCTTGATTAGTTTGACCAAGAATGAGCCCAAGTTTGAATTCTCCATTTTTCTTCCTGTGTCTTCCATCTGTCTGTTGTGTGTTTCTGATCTGTCCCTATTGTCTGTGCCTGTGTGGCTACCGTGCCTGGCCCAAACAAGGGCCTTTGTTCTGCATCTATTGATCAGCACAGAAAACATGGCATGGAAAAGAAGAAAGATTTCTTTTCCAGGATGGCTTGCAGAGTTTGCAAGGGAAGAAGTTACTTTACTAAGTCCTAATAACCAGAATAGCATTAAAACACACGGATGCCCTCAGTCTATGTCCTTGTGTTGCTTCCAACACTTATGGAATGGTTGTTTTGTTTACACTTGCTTTCAACTCTTTGGCTACTTCAGTAAATGGTTACACACCACACACCACACACACACTCACACACACACACACACACACACACACACACACACACACCACATATACACACCATACACAAATACCACATACACGCAGACACCACACACACCCCACATATATATACACACCACACACACACAGGTACCACACCACACACCACATATACACACTACACAGAAATGCCACACACATACAGACACCACACAAACATACACATTCACACATAAAAACACTATAGACACTATACATACACATAACACACACAGTACCCACACATACTTACTCTACAAACATACCACACAAAGACCACACACATACTACACACAAACATACACATGCCACACACATACCACACACCACATACACACAACACACATACTCACAGTCACACTCACACACACCACATATCACATACACATATATACTACACACACACACACATGCCACTCCCACACATAATACCATATACAATACACACACACACACATACACACACATGTTAATGTAAAAAAAAAAAAGTCAGTGGGCAGTGACTGAAGTCTATAACCAGCCTAGACTAGACTACATGAGACTGTTTTTGGTTTTGATTTTTTTTCAAGACAGGGTTTCTCTGTATAGTCCTGACTGCCCTGGACTCAGTTTGTAGACCAGGCTGGCCTTGAACTCACATCCACCTGCCTGCCTCTGCCTCCCGAGTGCTGGGATTAAAGGTATGCGCCACCACACTTGGCAAGACTCTGTTTTTTAAAAAAAGAAGTACGAAGGGTGTGGTGTCACACACCTTTAATCCCAGCACTCAGGAGGCAGAGGCAAGTGGATCTCTGTGAGTTCAAGGCCAGCCTGGTCTACAAAGAGAGTCCAGGACAGCCAAGGTTACATAGAGAAACTGTCTCAAAAAAACAAAAATAAATAAATAAATAAATAAATAAAAAGAAAGAAGGAAAAAGAAGAAAAAAAGAAAAGAAAAGAAATCACTTCTGACTCTGACCCAGCACCATGTCCGTCCTGATTTGCTCTCTTCTGTGGAGATAAATCACCCTGACCAAACACAGCACAAGGAGGAAAGGGTTTCTTTGGCTCAAACATTGGGATGGCAGTGAGCTACTGAAGGAAGCCAGGACAGGAACGGAAGCAGAAGCCAGTGAGCAGTAGTGCATGCTGGCTCGCTCCCCATGACTTTCTCCTACACCCGGGACCCACAGTGGCCTGGGCCCGCCCACAGAAATTAAGAAAGTGTTCTACAGCTGGGCGTGGTGGCGTAAGCCTTTAATCCTAGCACTCAGGAGGCAGAGGCAGGCGGATCTTTGTGAGTTTGAGGCCAGCCTGGTCTACAACACGAGTCCAGGACAGCCAAGGCTACACAGAGAAACCCTGTCTCAAAAAACAAAACAACAACAACAAAAAAGAAGAAGAAGAAGAAGAAGAAGAAGAAGAAGAAGAAGAAGAAGAAGAAGAAGAAAAAGGAAAGAAAGAAAGAAAGAAAAGAAAAGAAAGCGCCCTACAGGCTTGCCTACAGGCCAGTTTGATGGTGGCATTTTCTCAGTTGAAGTTCCCTCTCCCCAGATGACCCTAGTTTGTGTCAAACTGACAAAAAAATAAAAAAATAAAAATAAGAAAAACCAACCAAACAAACAAACAAAAAAACAAAACAAAACAAAAAAGCCTATCCAGCATAGCCAGGTTGCCAACTAGCTGTGATTACATCTCAGCCCTCAGTGTTAAGCTCAGCCATCCTGGAAATTCGCAGCCACAGAGCCTATTCCCACTGACTCAGAGGCTCCTGGCAGCCAGAGCTCTGAATCAGCAGCCACCTTCATCCAGCGTCCCTGTTCCCAGGCTCTAGAAAGGAGAAGTGACATAGTAAATGTCACATGGAGAATGAGTGACAAGGCCAAGGGCTACACACTAAGTTCTCCACTCCACTAAGCACCAAATGCTATAAAGATTTCTCACAGCCACGGAGAAGGACATGGGCAGCTGTGTGGTGCTGCTGCTGCTGCTGCGGCCGATGGGACTTCTGTCCCACTGAGGTGAGGTGACAGCCGCTACCAGGAGGTGACGGCAGCTACCGTGTGTTGACTATGAGAAAAACACTGTTGTTCGATGCCCTGGCAATGAGTTCTAGGGCCCTTTGCATGCTAGGCAAGCACTCAACTGGACAATCCGGTCCCTGGCTGTTTTCCTTAGATGGGGTCTCACTATGTAGACCACACTGGCCTCAAACTATGCTTCCTGGTGCTGGGATCAAAGGCGTACACTACCATGCCCAGCTTATTTATTATTGCTTTGTGTGTGTGTGTGTGTGTGTGTGCACGCACTCACGTGTGCACATATACCATGCCACACATGTGGAAGCCAGAGAACTACTTGCAGGAATTGGTTCTTTTGCGGATTGAACTCGAATCACCAGGCTTGTAGGGAAATCGTGCTACCTCGTGAGCCGTCTAAGTATGCCATGGCTGGCTTTATTGAGACAAGAATTGGGTGAATAGCTCAGGCTTTTCTGGAGCCCGTTGCGTAGTTAGGCTAGCTTCTGGTTTGTGGGGATCTTCTTGCTTCTGTATCCTGAGTGTTGAGATTCAAGCAGAGAGTCACCAAGCCCATCTTTGATTTGTTTTGTTTTGTTTGAGACAGGGTTTTCTCTGTGTAGCCTTGGCTGTCCTGGACTCACACTGTAGACCAGGCTGGCCTCGAACTCACAGGGATCCGCCTGCCTCTACCTCCCGAGTGCTGGGATTAAAGGCGTGCGCCACCACCGCCCGGCTATGTTTGATTTTTTTTTTTTTTAATCTGGGGACAGGGTCTAAGTTGCCCAGGTTGACCTCGAACTTTTGAGCCTCTTGCTGCAGCCGCCACAGCAGCTGGAACGACAGGCTATAACACCAAAGCAGGCTAAGACATTGCCCTATTTTATTTCAATTCTATGATTTTATTTACTTTGACTGGGTCTCTCTCTATAACCCACTCTGGCCTCTGATCAAGGCAATCCTCCTGTTTCAGCTTCCTGATATGGAATGACAGGTGTGTTCAACCAGGCCAAGCTTTTGACACCTTCTAACCACAAAGAGTGAGATGCCGGCACTCTTGGCCAGCCATCTTGTCTGTTTCTTAGGATGTGCTACAATTTCTTGCTGAAAGCAACTTAATGGTTCATAATCAAGGGCACAGTCCGTGGTGGCAGGGAGACATGGAAGCAGCAGCTCCGGGGAGCTGATCACATGGCATCTGCAAACAGGAAGCAGAGAGTGAGGACTGCGCATGCTCAATGGCTTTCCTTGTTATTCAGAGCAGGTCTCCAGCCTAGGAGATGATGTGTGGACATCCTTAGTTTAACTACTTTATTGGGGGTTTTATGCCTCTATCTCCCTTCTCCACTCCAACCCCTTCCAACATGCCAATGCCGGGTAGGAGAGGAAAAAGGTGAGCGGAGAGAGGGGGCGTAGTTCTCTTTTGCTGCTTCCTGCAGGTTAGGGTCTTAGGGTTCCTGGGGGCAAGTCCAATCTTCATTTCAGGACATCTCCGACTTCTCATCAAACTGCACCAACAGCAACCAGGAGCATCAGGGGGGAGCAGCAGCTGTCTCCTTCTGCCTTGGAGAATCCTCTTCTTGGCTCTGGCATTGGTTCCCTCCCAGAGTCCCCAGAATTAAACTATCTGCAGCTGGCAAAGATCACGCCCCTCCCAGAGCCTGCACAAGGCAAATAGTCTGCTGCTGCGGACAACCCGAAGCACGCCCATCCCCCACATAGCCCTGGGATTAAAGTAAAAAACATAGGCCGGGCATGGTGGCGCACACCTTTAGTCCTAGCACTCCGGAGGCAGAGGCAGGTGGATCGCTGTGAGTTCAAGGCCACCCTGGTCTATAAAGCGAGACCAGGACAGCCAAGGTGAACGCAGAGAGATCCTGTCTCAAAAAGAAAAAAGAAAAAAAAAAAAAAAAGAAAAGAAAAGAAAAAGAAAAAAAAAAGGCTAAATAAATAAATAAATAAAGTAAAAAACATGTTTATGTAACATAACTGAGTTTTTCCAGACACCCACACTTCCACTACTGTGTTGCTGCCCGCTTTCAGAGTCAGCCGTCCCACTTCCATCAACCTAACCCAGACAGCCCTTTACAGATGTCCCAGAGGCTTGTGTCCTAGTTGATTGTAAATCCCACCTAGATCCTGACTCTCACTTGCCTCAAGCTGACAAAAAGTAATCAGGACAACCTCTGAAAACAAGAGTTTTGCACATGTGTTTTGACCATTAGCAGAAATAAGAGAGCAAGCCACACGGTATTGTGCATGGTGAATATGAGTTGATTTTATCCTCTGTGTGTTTGTGGGTTGTTGTTGTTGTTGTTGTTGTTGTTGTTGTTGTTGTTGTTGTTGTTGTTTTTCTTCTTCTTCTTCTTCTTCTTCTTCTTCTTCTTCTTCTTCTTCTTCTTCTGTGTGTGTGTGTATGTGTGTGTGTGTGTGTGTGTGTGTGTGTGTGTAAGAGAGAGAGAGAGAGTTGCACACTGTAGCCCAGGTTAGCTTTAGATTCATCATATAGCCCAGGCTAGCCTAGAACTAGCAAAGATCTTGTGCCTCTGAGTGCTGGGATTTTAGGCTTGGACCACTGCTCAGATTCCCATCCTATGAGAGTTAAAGCTGCCAACAAAGGGAAATGGGCTCCAGGAAAGGCAGTTCCAAGGATGACACTGCCCCCTATAGGACATCTTGGAGATCCAACCATTCTAAATATTAAACACCTCAAACTGTTTATGGAAACACACTGAAGAACGAGTCCCAAGCTGGGCACGGTGGACACGCCTTTAATCCCAGCACTCAGGAGGCAGAGGCAGGTGGATCGCTGTGAGTTTGAGGCCAGCCTGGTCTACAAAGCAAGTCCAGGACAGCAAAGGCTACACAGAGAAACCCTGTCTTAAAAAAAGGAAAGAAAGGGGGAGAAAAAGGAAGAAAGGAAAAAACCTCTGGGGCTCCTGTTTCAACTTGAGCATCAGCAAATGCACCCCAAGCTTCCTCTTCTCAGATCACCCAGCATCTCCACCACCGTCAAATGTCCTGGGCCCCACATGCCCCTCTCTGCTTCGCAGAAGCCTTTTAATGCTCACTTCATGTCCATACTCTTCTCTCCACAGCAGGAAATACGATTCTGTGCCTCTCGTCTCTATTCCAGAAATGAAGCTTGCCTTTCTACCTCAGTTTCTAGATGTATGAAGTTCTGTTCGCATTAATACTGCCCCACCTGAGGCCACAGTCCATTCGACCACCGCAACGGCTTTCAAGATGTTCTTCCAGATCTCCTACCTCACCTATTCTCGCTCAGGCAGCTAGGGTGGCTTTAAAGGTGGGAGGGTCTTCGTAGCCCAGGCTAGCTGTGTTAGTTAGGGTTTCTAAAGTCACAGAACATTCTCTCTCTCTCTCTCTCTCTCTCTCTCTCTCTCTCTTCTTTCTCTCTCTCTCTCTCTCTCTCACACACACACACACACAGAGGAGGAGAGAGAGAGAGAGAGAGAGAGAGAGAGAGAGAGAGAGAGAGAGAGAACAATCCTATCTAAAGATGAAGTAATTAGGGCTGGGCAGTGTGGCGCATGCCTGTATTCCCAACACTTGGAAGGCAGAAGCAGGTGGATCTCTGTGAGTTCAAGGCCAGCCTGGACTACAGAGGGAGTTCCAGGACAGCCAGAGCTATTATACAGAGAAACCCTGTCTCAAAAAACAAAACAAAACAAACAAACAAAAAAACAAAAAAACAAACAAAAAAACAAACAAAAAAACAAAAAACAAACCGTGTAGTAACTAAACAATGTTGTGTTAGAGCCTTAAGAGCTTAGAACATGGTTGAGGAGCCTGCTAAATCAACCACTTCATTTACTAAGATATTTCAAGACCCTAAAGAAGCCTTCACAGAATTCTTACAGAGATTGGGTAGAGCTCCAGATAGAACCATACCAGACCCTGAGACCAGACAGGCGTTGACACTGATCATGGCGTATGAGAATGCAAATGCTGAATGTAAGAGGGCAATTAGACCATTAAAACACAAGGAGCTCCATTAGATGAAAGGGTAAGAGAAACATCAAATCAATATCATAAGACAAGCTATAGCTAGAGGACTCAGATATCAAAACACCTGGTGCTTTAATTGTGGTAAATTTGGCCATTTACCAAAAAAAAAAAAAAAAAAAGTAAGGTTAAAAGTTCCAGACCTCAAGCCAGGCAGTGGTGGCACATACCTTTGATCCCAGCACTCGGGAGGCAGATCTGAGTTCAGGGCCAGTCTGGTCTACAAAGAGAGCCCAGGACAGCCAAAGCTACACAGAGAAACCCATCTCAAAAAATAAAAAAAAAGTGTGGGGGTGGGGCGAGCTAGAGAGATGGCTCAGAGGTTGAGAGCACTGACTGCTCTTCCAAAGGTCCTGAGTTCAATTCCTAGCAACTACATGGTGCCTCACAACCGGCTATAATGAGATCTGGTGCCCTCTTTTGGTCTGCAGGTGTACATGCAGGCACTGTATACTTAATAAAGAAGTTACTTTTTTTTGTTTTGTTTTTCGAGACAGGGTTTCTCTGTGTAGCCTTGACTGTCCTGGACTCACTTTGTAGTCCAGGCTGGCCTCGAACTCACAGTGATCCACCTACCTCTGCCTCCCGAGTGCTGGGATTAAAGGCATGCGCCACCACGCCCGGCAAGAAGTAACTTTTTTAAAAAAATGGTGGCTCACAACCATCTATGAAATCTGGTATCCTCTTCTGGCATGCAGGTGTACATGCAGGCAGAACACTACAATAATAAATAAATAAAATAAATTTTAAAGAAAATAAAAACTAAAAGAAAAGAAAGAAAGAAAAATAAAAAGGTCCAGACCTGAAAACAACAGGTGCCCTCAGTTTGGAGTAAACGGTACTCATAGCCGAGTACAAGGAGCTTCTGGCTGTGATGGTGGTGATATGCCAAGACTTCCACGGTACTGGAGCCGCTGTGGGAAGGGAAAACATTGGTCTAGGAACTGTCAATCCAAGAGAGACATAGGAGGGAATCTCTTGCCATCAGGAAATGAAAGGAGTGGCCTGTTAGTTGGAGGCCACACAACAAACAAAACCAGCCGTCTTTCTTTGGTCAGCCAAGAGGTAACAAACGTACAGGAAAATAAAGACTAAGTAGGTATGGATGATTCTTTTATTCCATTTTTTATTACCTTTCCTTTAAAACATATACATTTATATTATTACATGTAAATTTTAAAAAATCTACATAGCTGGGCGTGGTGGCGCACGCCTTTAATCCCAGCACTCGGGAGGCAGAGGCAGGAGGATCGCTGTGAGTTCGAGGCCAGCCTGGTCTACAAAGTGAGTCCAGGACAGTCAAGGCTACACAGAGAAACCTTGTCTCAAAAAAAAAAAAAAAAAAGCTAGCCTGGTCTACAAAGTGAGTCCAGGACAGCCAAGATAACAGAGAAACCCTGTCTTGAAAAGCAAAAAAAGAAAAGAAAAACCTAAGGGGGAAAAAAAAAAAGATTAGATCTGACCAAAAAAACCAAGCCTCCTACTATCTAAAACATAAATGTGTTTGTGTTTGTATAACAAAGGAATCTTAAGGGCTACTTGGTCTTTATAACATGCCTTTCTTTCATACGACATGAATATTACAGCTCAAAGAGACGTGTGAAGTTAATGCCTTACATGTGCTCAAAAAATAGGACAAAAATTATCTTTAGATGATTTGTACACCTTTCATAGTACACATTTATGTAAAAATGTAACTATAGTAATACTTTTAAAAGTTTGCTTATTTTCAGAACACAAGACCAAATAATAATAAAGACAAAACAAATAGCCCAGGTGATTCAACCATGAAGACTGCCTCAGCTACTGTTTTCTCAAAAATTTACATACATATCAACCTTAAAAGGGCTAGCCCAAAAGATCGATCTCAAAAAGACTAGACAAAAACAGATACAGCTAGCTTTTCCAGCGCTTGGCCAATATCTTATTTTTCTAAGGGTACCCAAAATGCGTTTTTATGCCCAGATAGCAAAAACTAATTTTAAAAACATAATGCCCCATTCCAATTTGTTGGGGTGGGTGTTTGTGGTGGGTTACCAATGTTTGTTATTGTCTAGGGGTGTTGGTTATAAGTTAGTAAAGGTTTTGTTTTTGGGTTTTGTTTTTCTTTTTTGTTTTGTTTTGGTTTTGTTTTTTTGAGACAGGGTTTCTCTGTGTAGCCTTGGCTGTCCTGGACTCACCTTGTAGATCGGGCTGGCCTCGAACTCACAGAGATCCGCCTGCCTCTGCCTCCTGAGTGCTGAGATTAAAGGCATGCACCACCACACTCAGATCATTGGGCTGTGTTTGTTTGTTTTATTTTTCTCCAGACAGGGTTTTTTTCTGGCTCATATTTATTCTTATTGTATATAGTTTTGTTTTGGGGGGTTTTTGTTTGTTTATTTATTTTTTTGTTTCTTGGGTTTTTTTGTTTTTTTGTTTGTTTCTGGTTTTTGGTTTTTTGAGATAGGGTTTCTCTGTGTAACAGCCCTAGCTGTACTGGACTCACTTGGTAGTCCAGACTGGCCTTGAACTCACAGAGATCCGCCTTTAAAGGCTTGCACCACCACACCCTACTCTAGTTTTTTTTTTTTTTTAAATAGAAAGCAGGGTATGTAGTGGATATAAACATGTTTTTGTTTTGATCCCAAGTGTGAGATGTGAAACAGACTTGTGTAAGAACGTGTGATGTTTTTCCGCTAAAACAGACTTCAAAGAGACCAAGGGATAAGGAACCGCCCCTTGAGGAGGGTAAACCTCCTAGGGCAGAGTCTGAGAGGAGCTATATATACAGGCCCAAGGGACGTGTCAGGGTTTACAGGTCTTGGCTGTTAGTCCGCTCCTGTCAAGACGTGCTCCTACAGCCAGGCACTCGGGAGGCAGAGGCAGGCGGATCGCTGTGAGTTCGAGGCCAGCCTGGTCTACAAAGCGAGTCCAGGACAGCCAAGGCTACACAGAGAAACCCTGTCTCAAAAAAAAAAAAAAAAAGACATGCTCCTAGAGAGAACTGCTCCAGTTCACTGCTCCGGTTGCTACGGGTTCCAGCGTCACCTTCGCCAGTTTGTTGGTTTGCTGTTTAACTGGTCTATTGGAATCCTGCCGAGTACGCCAGTGGAATCGCTCCAAGGAACTGAGCCTAAAAAGGTAACTTCTGTTCCTATTAACCTCCTTTGCTCTTACCTAGGGTAGGTGGGTTGAAAGGGAACCCAAACAAAGTAGGTTTGAAAAAGTTCAAAGCCTACACTAGATGTGACAGTTGGTCTTCTGTGCATGCTAGAACCCCAAAGAATTAGGCTGAATGCCAGTGAAGGAACGGATGTACTAGCAAAGCCAGGGCAAGCAGACAAAGAGCAAAAGCTTCCTTCTTCTGTGTCCTTATGTAGATTTCCAGCACAAGGTATAGCCCATATACATTTTTGTTTTTTTAAGACGGAGTTTCTCTGTGTAGCCTTGGCTGTTCTAGATTCACTTTGTAGACAAAGCTGGGACTCACAGAGATCCTGCCTGCCTCTGCCTCCTGGAGTGCTGGGATGGTAAGCGGGAGACCTTGAATTTCTTTCATTCTTTTTACCTTCAATTAATTTATTTATTCACTTTACATCCCGATTGTAGCTGCCTCCCTCCTCTCCGGGTCCTAGCCTCCTTCCCTTTTCACCCATCCCCTATTCCTCAGAAAAGAGGAGTCCCGCCGGGCATGGTGGCATACTCGTTTAATCCCAGCAATCAAGAGGCAGAGGCAGGATCAATGTAAGTTCGAAGCCAGCCTGGTCTACAAAGTGAGTCCGGGACATCCAAGGCTACACAGAGAAACCCTGTCTCGGAAAAAAAGAAAGAAAGAAAAGGAGAGCCCCATCCACCCACCCCAGCTCATCAGTAGCAGCAGGCCTGAGCATGTCTCCTCTTCTGTGCCTGGCGAGGTAGTCTAACCAGGGTTAAGTGGTCAGCAAGGCGCAACCGAGTCCATGCCCCGCTACCCCTCCCCTCCCGATCCTATCTCCATCTCCTCCTTGGTGCTGGCATTACAGGCGAGTAAAAACAGGACTGGAGTATTTGGTGTTTTACATTAGCATATACTAATCATACATAACGGGTTTTCTTCATGTATGTACGTAACGTACTTTGACCATCTCTTCACCCCCTTACACCCTCTCGTATCTTTCACTCCCGCTAATCCCCTTCCTCTTCCTAACTAGTTTCGTCAAGAGCTAGGATATTTGTGTGAGCATGAAGGTTAGGAAAACCCAGGGGCGCTTCCGGGGAAAGGAGCTATAACTGGGGAGAAGACCAATAAGACGAGTCCAGGAAGATGGTGGTCCCAGGGAAACCCGGGACAGTGGGAGCGCGCGCGCTGTGACTGACGTCCAGGTGCGCAGAGACGGGCAGTTGAAAGAGGCGGGATCTTACACGCCCATTGACTCCGTTAAGGAGTGGGCGGGAAATAAAAGAGACATTTCCGCTTCCGCCAGGGGCCGGAAGCTGGCGTCTCCCGGGTGAAGCGGCCTTGGCTCCACATCAGGGCTGGGTACAGGTAAGAGCAGAGTCTCGCGCGGGAGCGTTGGGGCGGGAGGAGCAGGGCGCTCTTCTTTGAATCACCCTCGGGGCGCGAAGCCGAGGCCGGGGCATGGCTCTGAGGACGGCGGTGTAGGGAGCCTGATCCCCGGACCCTTCCTTGTAGCTGAGCGAGCGGACGGCGCCCCCCCCCCCCCCAAGGCTAGGTGAGGCTGACCGCATAGCTTCTCCGCCCCGGGCGTCTCCGGACACCACGGCTCCTTCACAGGCTGCGGTTGGCCGATGGGATCCTACGGCCTCACACAGACAGACAGATTCAGGAAACTCACAGATTCGTTCAACAAGTAGTTACTAAGTGCGTAAGGTGTAGCAGGCATGTGGGTGCCGGGGACTGAGCAGTGGCCAAGTGAAGTCCGTCCTCGGAGATTGATGGATGGGTTGCAGACGCCGGAAGACCTATAAAGAGTTTGAGGTGATCGTGATTGAGGTGGTTTTGGATGCTGTGTTGGACAGCTTGCAGGATTCGGTACTCCTTGGACCGCGAGAGTCCAGGGAGTAATTGAACTCGGGCTGTCGGGCTTGCCAACGAGACAGCCTGCTGAGCCATCTTGCTTGCTCTGTTTTGACAGTTTTAGGACTCTTTTGTCACTCTGTATGTCTATAGTGTGTGTGTGTGTGTGTGTGTGTGTGTGTGTGTGTGTGTGTGTGTGTGTGTGTACACACAGAAGTTAGTGGACAGCTTACAGAGAACATTCCCTCTTCCCACTTTCAACATGAGTTCCATCATCTTGTCAGGCTTGGCAGAAGTGCCTGGGCCAGCTGAGACAGGACCCACCAAGATGGCCTAGGAAAGGTCTGTGATTCCGTTGTAGCTGGTTGCCAGGGCCAGACTTGGGAGGGGAAACAAACACAGCTGCTTAGGCGAGCGACAGCTTGGGCTGAGGACCGGGCTCCACTTCAGCAGCCCTTCAGGGTCTCCTGGTATCTGGTCTGCGCTTCTCTCTTATGCCTCTTCGTTCTTCATCCCTTGTGCTCCCAGGAGCTTCAGCCATTCTTTCTGAAGTAAAACAACGAGAAACCCCTGCATCTGCCTCAGACTCTTTGCAGATCCGTCTCTCTTCCTGGCTGTCTTGGCGTCAGAGCTGTCTTTTGTCGTCCAGGCTTCATCTTGGATTACTCCAGAAGAAAAGGTCCCTCCAAATCCCCTTTCACCCAAAGTAGCCCCGTCTCAGAAACTCACATTTAACTCTTAATAACCTCGTAGCAGTGTTAAGATTCATCCAGTCTTCTTGCTAAGAGCCTGTCATCTGTAACATCAATACAGATATTTCAAGGTTTGTTTTTATCTTATGTGTCTGGGATACCTGGATTCAGGATATCTGATATGTAACCCCGAAACCCTCAGGTTGAGAACCTCTGTCCTAGAGCCTTATAAACATGCTAGCCTATTAGCCGCTGAATTCATCCAGTTAAGAGTGTTCTGTGTCAGCCAGGCGTGGTGGCGCATGCCTTTAATCCCAGCACTCGGGAGGCAGAGGCGGGTGGATCTCTGTGAGTTCGAGACCATCCTGGTCTACAAAGTGAGTCCAGGACAGCCGAGGCTACACAGAGACCCTGTCTGGGGGGGGGCAATCACATAATCAGTTGTTAGGCAAATGTGAGTGCAACTGCCCTCTCCAATCTTGGGGACCCAGGCAGGCTGCTGGCCTCCCCTCCTGTCTTAAGGGGGTCTGGGTTGGTCATGGTGTGGTGGATATGGAGGTGCCATCAGCATCAGTGACTACAGAAGGCAGACTGAGTGCAGTGCCAGGCAGGAGATCAGTGTAGCTGCCACCGCCTCCCTGCCCACCTGCCCTCTTGGTGTCCCTCCCACAAAGACACTCATTTCTCCACATCCACCTCTTCCTATGTGTTAGGCTTCTGTCTGAGATATTTTGGGGGGCAGCTGTGGTAAAATAACTGAGAGAAGCAGCTTAAGGTACGACGGGCTTTTGTAGGCTCCACAGCAGGTACCTCACAGTGGCAGGAGCTTGAGGCAGCTGGTTTTGGGTGTCCAAAATCAGGAAGCAGAGAACAGTGAATGCTTGTGCTCAGCTAGGCCTCTAGAACCGCAGCCCAAGAGATGGTGCTGTCCGCCTGCCTTTAGGGGGAGTCTTTGTCCAGCCTCTCCCAAAGGAGTCTAGGGTCTGTCAAGTTGATAGTTTTACCCATGACTGTGTCAGGGAGCAAAAGTGGGCATGGTAGCTCATGCCTACAGTTTGAGCGCTGGGAGGTCAGAGTTGGAAGACCAGGAGTTCAGAGGCATCCTCTGCTATTTGAGAAATGGAGGCCAGGCCTGCGCTGTATGAGACTTTGTTTCCCTTTTTTCTTTTCCCCCTATTTTTTGAGACAGGGTCTCTCTATGTAGCCCTGGCCTTGTAGAACACGCTATGTATACCATAGCAGCCTCGAACTCATAATGATCTGCCTGCCTCCCGAGTGCTAGGAGTAAAAAGCCCACAAAGATATTGGTTATATGAGCCTTTCCTCCCAATCTTTTGTGTCCCCATCACAGCCTTGGCCAAGACCTTAGACTGTCCTGATTTGTTTTCCCTGTCTCCTACTCTCATCCCCTAAAAAAAGTTGTCCTGCTTGAGACTTTATATTTGGGGTCAGGGGAGACACACATCCTACGTCCTGCATAGGATGATCAGAGAGCAAGTTTCCCGGAAGACTCCTCACCTTCCATGCTGTTTCTGTCCCTTCCCTATGTAGTCCAGACTAACTAGCTAGCAAGCTCCTTGTCTCCGCCTCCGTCTCCATGTCAGAATGCTAGGGTTAAAGAGTTGAGCCATGGTACATGGCTTTTTATAGGTTTCTGGAGTTGGCCTAGGCTTGTCAGGGTGGCATGTGGTACTTTTTTTGCCTACTAAGCCATCTTACTGCCCTTGGCTTCATCTTTTTAGATTTATTTGTTAAGTATACAGTGTTTTGTCTACACATGCACCAGATCTCATTATAGATGGCTGTGAGACACGATGTGCTTGCTGGGAATTGAACTCGGGACCTTTGGAAGAGGGAGCAGTGCCCCTAACCTCTGATCTATCTCTCTAGCCCCCTTGGCTTCATCTTTAGTCACTCTTTGGCCTTAACTCCTCCATCCCCTAACAGCATGCATCACTACTTGAGTGCCCTCCCTCTGTCCACTCTTCAGCCAGCTCTCCACCCCTCCCTTCCCCTGAGCCCAAGCTAAAGGCTGTTCTCAGCCCCGCTGTCCAAAGTGTGCACAGGGACTGTTGTGCCCTGGGGCCAGGAGCCTGGACGACAGTGTACATTTTCCCTTCGCCGTAGGCTACTGCTGGTTGCCTCTGGCCCGCTTTAGAGAGTGGCCAGCTGCTACCAGCCTCTGACCCCTGTCCTCCTCTGTACCCCAGCTTTCATTCCCCTGTGCCATGGGACGAAGGAAGTCCAAACGGAAGCCGCCTCCCAAGAAGAAGATGACAGGCACCCTGGAGACCCAGTTCACTTGTCCCTTCTGCAACCACGAGAAGTCTTGTGACGTGAAAATGTAAGTGGGTAGTCAGGGTAGGTCGGCCTATGTGTGTGGCCGTCCAGGCCTCTGTCTCTGCCTTGCTCACCCTGGGCCTTCGTGCTGGTGGTGGGGTCACCCCCGCAGGCGTGGGCTGGTTTCTCATGCATCCCCCACCTTATTCCATTGCAGGGACCGTGCTCGCAATACTGGAGTCATCTCCTGTACCGTGTGCCTAGAGGAATTCCAGACACCCATCACGTATCTCTCAGAACCAGTGGATGTGTACAGCGACTGGATAGACGCCTGCGAAGCAGCCAATCAGTAGCAGTGTCATGGACCTGCCCCTCCACAGCCCCCACCTGGGTACCAGTCCAGAGACATTCCAGGGCCCCGGGGTGCAGGTCCAGGGCTGTCACAGCCCTCCCTCTGTGTGTTTGGAGTGGGTGTGAGTGAGTAGACGTGTGTGCGGCTGCAGATATGGCTGTGGGAATGGCCCCCAACTGCTTGTAGGTGAGGTAGAGGTGAGCGGGGACTCACCATGCAGCCCAGGCGACCTCGGAGAGCCTTAGGCTTCAGGTGACCGTGGAAGCCTTGGAGTTATTCCCTTCTTCAGCCCCACCCCTGTCCCCGAGCTTTAGGTTTCTTCTCTGGTGGCAGTGTCCTGACATTCCAGGCAAGGAATCGCTGTGGGACCTCCTCAGCCACCTCACCAGCACCTTGTCCTTAAGGAACTGGACCTTCTATGCTTCTCGGCCTCCTCATGCCTATGGCCTAGTCAGGGCTACTGACCACCCAGGTCCCTTGGCTGGGCTTTGCCGGGGTGCACCAATCGCCTCTTGCTTTGCTTTTGTAGGAAAGGTTGGGGCTGGCTGGGGTTGAGCTGTCACTCACAAGCCTATCAATAAAGCAGCCAATGCGTAACCCTGACTTCTGTGCTTTCTCGGGTCATGAGGCAGCCCCAGTGTCAGAGGGGGAGGTGGGATTTGGGGCTGAGACACTCAGGAGAGATCTTCGTGGCCCTATGATGTATGTTTTGGTCAGTTTTCTTTTTCTTTCTCCCCCCCCCCCCCCCATTTTGAAACAGAGTTTCTCTGTCCTGGACTCACTTTGTAGACCAGGCTAGCCTTGAATTCACAGAGATCCACCTGCCTCTGCCTCCCCCAGTGCTAAAATTACAAGTGTGTGCCACTGCACTTGGCTGTTTGTGAGGACAGGGTTAGGTAGTGATAAGGACGTGGGGTAACATATAACAGGGTGGCCCTTTTTTTTCTTTTTTTAATTTTAAATCAAGTACATAGTGCGCTGCCTGCATGTGTGCCTGCCTGCCAGAAGAGGGCGCCAGATCTCATGCAGGGTTCTGAGCCACCATGTAGTTGCTGGGAATTGAATTCAGGACCTTTGGAAGCCCATGCTCTGAACCTCTGAGCCATCTCTCCAGCCTCCAGACTGGCCTTGAACTTGCTTTGATTCTGAGAGTGGCCATGAGTTCCGGTCCCCCCACCCATGTCCCTAAGTGCTGGGGTTACAGGTATGCACCACCACAGCTGCTTCATTTGGTCCTGAGGGTGAAACCCAGGCCTGTGTGCACCTCAGACAAATGCTCTGCCTGCTGAGTTATAGTCTCAGCTCTTGGTGGAAGATGGTTGGTTGTTTTCGGGGTGGGGGTGGACACAGAATCTTACCATTTAGAACAGGCTGGCCCCGTGCTCAGAGTGTCTTGCTTCTGCCCAATGCTGAGACGAAGGGTGTGTGCCACCACCTCCAACCAGTGGTAGTATTTGAGACAAGGCTTCACCATGAAGCCCAGAATGGTCTGAAACTCATCTTCCTGCCCCAGCCCTCTAAGTGGCAGAAAGACAGAGGTGAACACTAAGCATTGACTAAACAGGTGACTCTGGGTGCACAGGACACAGAGGACCAGACAGGCATCTGGCTTTGTGTTTACAACAGTCAGAGTGAAAACTGGAGAGATGGTGGGGACATAACTGAGCAAAGTCCTTGCTACACAACATAAGGACCTTAGCTTGATTCCCCAGAATCCACCTGAAAAGCTGGGAGTGGCTGTAGACACCCGTAATCCCAGTGCCCAGGCAGCAGACACAGCACATCCCTGGGGCTTCCCACTAGACAGCCTTTTCTAATTGGCTAATCCCAGGCCTGTGAGAGACCCTGTCTCACAAACACATGACGGGGCCAGGCATGGTAGCACACACTTTCAAACATGTATTTTTATTCTAATTACATGTAGTTGTGCTTGCAAGTGGAGGTGCCTGAAGAGGCCAGAGGCGTTGGATCTCCTGGAGCTGGAAATGACAGGATTCTGAGTCACCTGATATGGGTGCCAAGGGCTAACTAAACTCAGGCCCTCTGGAAGTACAACGGGTGCTCTTGACCACAGAGCCAGGTCCTCGGCACTCAGGAGAGAGAGGAAGATCTGAGTTTGAGGCAGGTGCAGGCTACATAGTGAGTTCTGGACAAGCCAAAGCCACAAAGTAAGACCCAGTCTTAAAAAAAATAAAAACAACAACAACAAAAACAAAAAACAAACTAACAAGTCACTTGTTCAACTCACTAGCCAGATCCCCTGAGTTCAGTCCTCAGGACCCTCATGGTGGGAAGAAAGAACCAACTCCTGAAAGATGTTCTCTGTCCTCCCGCTGGACAAGGTCTGTAGACCGGGCTGGCCTTGAACTCACAGAGATCCCCTTGCCTCTGCCTCTGAGTGCTGGGATAAAAGGCATGTGCCTCCACTGCCTGCCGGCTAACACAATTATTTTAAAAGGACAGAAACTGGGCTGACATGATGTCTCAGCTGGCAAGCACTTGACAATCTAAGTTCTGTCCTCAGCGCCCTCTGCTGGGAGGAACGAACCTAAGTGTCCTCTGACCACCAGACACTCTGTGGCATTAAATGAATATTTACATTTTTACACATTAAAAAAAAAAAAGATTTTAAGCCGGGCGTGGTGGCACATGCCTTTAATCTCAGCATTCAGAGGCAGAGGCAGGCAGATCACTGTGAGTTCGAGGCCAGCCTGGTCTACAAAGTGAGTCCAGGACAGCCAAGGCTACACAGAGAAACCCTGTCTTCAAAAACCAAAAACCAAAAACCAAAAAAAAAAAAAAAAGATTTTAGGTGCATGTGCATTTTGCTTGGATGTCTGTACCATGTTAAAATGGTGTTGAGTCCAGAAGGGACTACTGGATCTCCTAGAACTGAAGTTACAGATAGCTGGGAGCTGAGTGCTCTTTAACTGCTGGGCCACTTCTTCATTGGTGTGTGTGTGTGTGTGTGTGTGTGTGTGTGTGTGTGTGTGTGTGTGTGTGTGTGTGTGTGTGTGATCAGAAAAGGATTTTGGATTCCATGGAGTTGTGGTTACAGACAGTCATGAGCTGCTTGGCATAGGTGCTGGGCACTGAACTCAGGTCTTCTACAAAGAGCAGAAAGTGCTCCTAACTACTGTGTAAAAGGAACTTTTATTCTCCTGATTCAATTGTCTCTGAGGCTTACTGCCTCCTTCTGCTAACCTAGGCCTAGTCCTGGAAGCTTTCAGCCTCTGTACAATCTAACCTAGGCCTAGGTGTTTTCAGCCTCTGGGACTTCCTGCTGAATAAGCTCACCCTTACTTTTTCTGAGCTCAAAGCTGGCTGGTTCAATTCAGCTGTTCTGCCTCAAATGCCTCTTCCAGCTAATCTGGCTTTTCTCTCAGCCTCTCAATTGCTCTGCTTTTCCTCCAACTAACTCCAGCAATCTTTTTTAATCTTCTGGCTCCGTCTCATTGTCTGGCTTGTTCTCTCATTCACTGTCTCTCTGTAAAACTCTCCTGATAAAATTTTCTCCTTTTCTTCTCTGCATTGCCCCTTAAGTAGCTTCCTTTTCTCTTCTCGCGAGAGTTGGGCACATCCTGGCCTATCAGATCTTTCTCTGATTTACCACTTTTCTTTTTCTGCCACTCAACTAAACATCAGTTTCAAACATAGGTGCTTCCTTCTACAAACTAACTTTACTTTCATTGTTTGGGACCTAAGCTTTTCTTTACTTGAAACTTGCTCTATACCAGGCCAGCCTAGAACTCAGATCTGCTTGTCTCTGCTTCCTGGATTAAAGGCATGTTTGTGGTTCTAGAACGCCTTTGTATGGCCTCTCTTGCCAAAGCAGCCATATTCTGAATTAAAATTACACTACCGAGCCATTTTCCCAGCCCAAAGTAAAACGTTTCCAAAAATAAAAAAGACGGATAGCAACCGAGGAACACCACCTGAGGTTGACCTCTTGGCTGACCTCTGGCCCACACACGCATTCACACAAACACAAGACTTCTAGACGGGTGACCAAGAGGAGGTGAGGCCCAAAGGTTGGTACCCACATGGGATGTCTTGCTGTGTGCCGACAGCCACTCTGTGAAGCAGGTGACTAGGCATAAGAGGGGAGGTCGAGGTCGATGCCCAAGTTCCTGCTAGTACACAGAAGGACCTTGACCTTGAACCCAGGGAGCCCAGCTTTACACCTCTACCATTTTAATTCCTTGTAGGTGCAGGTCCTGGGTGCTCTGGGCCAGTGGGAAAGTGTGATGGTCACAGAAGGGACATTCTCTAAGGGTGCCAAGGGCTCTCGTAAGGCCAGAGGCAGTGACAGGATGGACACTCTCAGTGGCAAGCCTGTGAGAATTCCATGTGCCCTCAGAGGATCTCAAGGGTGACAGGAGATCTGAACCAAGTGACCTGAACTCAACAGCTCGGTGTGGCCTCGGGAGCCTGGGAGGCTGTGGTTTAGAGAGTAGAGCCCCTGGCCCGAGATGTCCTAGCATCCATGAGGAAGCTGTGTCTGTAACTCCAGCCCTAGGGTAAGAGAGGCAGATCACTAGAGTTCATGAGGCTGCCAGCCTCACCACTAACAGCTCACCAGTGAGCTCTGGGTTCAGGGAGGGTGAGGACCCTGTATCCAAAAGTAAAGTGAAGGGTAACCGAGGATGGTGTGACATCAGCATCTGCTCTCATGCTCACACATGCACATGTCCCCACACAAAGTTGTGTATACCACATGCAACCTGGCATCAAGTGGTTCTGTGGCCACCCCAGGCCAGGTAAACCAGCCAAAGCAGGCAGCAAGTTGGCCCAGGAGTGGTGGCTACTAGGCTGGGCTGCCAGATCTTTCTTATCCCACCCCCCAATTCACCCTTCGGTGGTAGTGGTGGTGAGGGCCGGGGGTTGGTGGTCTCAGCAGAAAGGGTACCCAGTGCTGATACCAGAGCCCTGTGTCACTGCCACCTTACCTCACAGGCCATGCCTGGGCTAGGCTCATGCACTCAGCATGGCTTCCCCAGAACAAAGCAAGCCAAGATGCCTGGAGCCCAGTGTGTGAGACCAGGGTCTGTGTCTGTGCCTGCAGAATCCCTAGGGTCTCCAAGGACACCAGCCTCGACCTCTGTCCTGGGAGTGATGGAGTACAGAAGAGGCTGCTCTGGGCTCCTTCCCATCCCTCGGCATTCTCTCCTAGAAGCCCTGACAGCTGACAGGAGGCTTTCAGGCAGTCTGCCTAGGCCCTTCTTCAAGAGAACCGCGGCCTTGTTGAAGCAATGTGATCTCAGAGTCCTATCTAGATTTTCAGGGTCCTAGGCCAGTCTTGGGACTCAGTTTTTAGGGATTTTTAGAAAGTCACATCACTGGATGGTGGTAGCGCACACCTTTGATTCCAGCACTCAGGAGGCAGAGACAGATGATCTCTGTTAGTTGGAGGCTGTAGTTAGTTGGTCTACAGAGCAAGTTCTAGAACAGCCGGGCTACACAGAGAAACCCTGTTTCAAAAAAACCACACACAAATTATTTGCGTGGGTGGGCTATACATGCTGCGGCAAGAGGTAAAGGACAATTTAGCAGGAGTTGGTTCTCTCCACCATATAGGACCTGGGGTTCAAACTCAAGAGTTTTCAGCCTTGACAGCAAACACCTTTACAAATTGAGACATCTCACCAGCCCGTGGGATTCAAAGGCATTAGTCCCAGCACTTGGGAGGCAGAGGCAGGTGGATCTCTGTGAGTTCAAGGCCAGCCTGGTCTACAAAGTAAGTCCAGGACAGCCAGGACTATAAGAGAAACAGTGTCTCAAAAAAAAAAAAAAAGAGAGAGAGAGAGAAAGAGAGTGAGAGAGAGAGAGAAAGAGAGAGAGAGAGAGAGAGAGAGAGAGAGAGAGAGCACTGAGCTCAGGGCAGGCAGGCATATCAAGAAAGCCATGCCCCAAGGTTAATTTCTCAACTGTCCTGCCAACCTTAGGAACCATTACGTGGCCCAGTGTACCAGTCCATGAACACAATCTGGGACACTCTCCCAGCACACTCCCACTTCATTTTGTTTAAATGCCTGTGGTGTTGAATGTGCCTGCCCTGCACAGTGGTGTAAGGTCTTTAGATGTATCTGTTTAATTCTTTAAATTACTTATTTATTTAAGGACGGGTATGGAAGCTGGGCGGTGGTAGCACATGCTTTTAATCCCAGCACTTGGGAGGCAGAGGCAGGCAGATCTTCATGAGTTCAAGGCCAGTCTGGTCTACAAAGTGAGTCCAAGACAACCAAGGCTACACAGAGAAACCCTGTCTCCAGGGCGGGTGGGCGGGGGGTGGGGGTGGGGTGGTAGGAAGGGTATGTATTACACGGCTTATGTGTGGAAGTCAAAGAACATTGTAGAAGCCGATTCTCTTCCGCCACTATGTGGGTCTCAAGGATTGAACTCAGGTCATCAAGCTTGGTTTCAAGTGCTTTTTACCAGCTCTGAGCCATCTCACAGGCCCTAGTGTATGTATCCTGGGGCTCCTGCATGTGTGAGAGAATGATGGAGGCTACCTAAGCCCTGTTCCTAAACAGCTGGAGAATGATGGAGCCTACCTAAGCCCTGATCCTAAACAGCTGGAGAATGATGGAGGCTACCTAAGCCCTGATCCTAAACAGCTGGAGAATGATGGAGGCTACCTAAGCCCTGATCCTAAACAATGGAGAATGATGGAGGCTACCTAAGCCCTGTTCCTAAACAGCTGGAGAATGATGGAGCCTACCTAAGCCCTGATCCTAAACAGCTGGAGAATGATGGAGGCTACCTAAGCCCTGCTCCCAAACAGCTGGAGAATGATGGAGGCTACCTAAGCCCTGCTCCCAAACAGCTGGAGAATGATGGAGGCTACCTAAGCCCTGCTCCCAAACAGCTGGAGAATTATGGAGGCTACCTAAGCCCTGCTCCCAAACAGCTGGAGAATGACGGAGGCTACCTAAGCCCTTCTCCTAAACAAACAGACGGCCCTGAGACTCAGATGATGTCACAGCCATTTATTGTGCTCCAGTGAAATAGAAAAAGAAAGTGCTCAAGTTACAAACGCCGCTGTCACATCCACAAACGCCAGTCACTGCAAAACCAAACCGTGTGTGTCCGCTGCATTTCCAGGCATGCATTCGCTCCCATTGCAGGAATGGGGCAGGGGGCAGGCCAAGCCTGGGTTCTGGGGTCTTTGCTTGGAGGGTTTCTGGTTCTGGGAGGTACTCACTTGTGAGGGAGTAAAGGGCAGGGCAGCTGAAATCGCTTTACTCAGTGCGTCCTCTGGGTGCTACTGGGGACACCCAATTCTGTGTTGGGCCCTGTGAGAGCTACAGGGATAAGGGGCCCCCTTCTTCCCACCACCCCCCTCCCTCGGCCTGATCTCCCCAAACTGTAACCCTATAGGCAGGTGCCAGGGGGCTGGGGGACGCCATGCAGGAGATGGGGTTGGCTGGGCCAGCTGGGTCCAGCCAAGAGCAGCAGCCAGCCCCTTGGGGGGCCCCTAGGCAGAGTTATAGTAGTTGTGGGGGTGGTGATTATGGGTGGGTTCTCCCAGCTCTGGGTATTCTGGGTTCAGGCAGTACTTGGGATCGTACACCTGGCGGGGCAACCCATACACTGTCATGCCCCTCTGCGAGGCGCCCTTGTTGCTGCCCATCTGCAGGCTAACGTTGAGTGTGTCACAGTGTTCCATGCCCAGTCCCGGCTCAAAGATCTGCCGCTTGGTGCCTGGTGCAGTCATGCCAGCCTAAGGAGGGCACAGTGGTCAAGCTGGAGGTAGCAGGCCCCACACCCTACCCCGTCTCACCAGGGGTCCCACCGACCACACAAACCTGGCTGGCGCCCTTGTTGGTGCCCATCTGCAGGCTGATGGTGGCCTGGTCCAGGGGCTGATCTGTACCCAGTTTGGGGTCATAGAGGTGACGCCGGGTACCATAGGCCGTCATGCCCTGCTGACTGGCAAACTTGTTGGTGCCCATCTAGAAGAGAGATTAATTAGTCAATGCATCCCCGTGAGCCACAGGGTGGGAGCTGGCAAGAGTGGGAACATTGCAGGACCAGGCTCTTGGGTTCAAGGTGTGGCCCACAGCTGTAATCCCAAGAGGATGAGAAAGTGAAGGGAGCCCTGAGAGACAGATGGCTCGGTGGAGAAAGGTTCTTGCTCCCATGCCTGACGACCTGAGTGTGCCCCATGGGGCTCACATAGTAAAAGGAGAGAACCTGAGAAGGCAAAGGCAGGGCGATCTCTGTGAGTTCAAGGCCAGCCTGGTCTATGCAGTGAGTTCCAGGCCAGCTAGAGATATACAGTGAGACCTTGTTGTAAATGACAAAATAAATGAAAAGAGAAAAAGAAATAGGTCAAGCTGGGGCGGCTAGCACGGTTGGTCCTAGCTACCGGATGGGGAGGCCAAGGATGGAGGACAGCGAGGTAAAGGCCTGCCCTGCCCTCGGCAAGCCGACCACCAGACTGAGCAACTTAGCAAGCCCCTGTGTCAGGATGAAAACTTGCCCGAGAGGTGGAGGCAGGAGGATCAGGGGAGATGCTCAAGGCTAGCTTTGGCTGAATAGCAAATTCAGGGCTAACCTGGGTTATAGGAGACCCTGTCTCAAGTGCTTGCCTTGCAAACACAGGACCCGAGGTCAGTCTGCAGCACCACCTAAAAAAGCTGGGCATGGCGACATGTGTGGAGGTCACAGTGACAGGCGGCTCCCTTCCTTGGGCTTTCTGGCCACCAGCCTGGCCGAGCTGGGAAGTCTAATATGAAGCACGGTGGAGCTTTGGAACAGTCATCTGGGACAGCGCTAGAGCTTAGTGAGCAATCCTGTGGGAACTTGGAAAACAAGGATGTAGAAGGAAACCGGGAGCCCTGGCTTGTGAAGTTTGAGAGGGAAGTGCGAGAGTTGTCATTTATAAACTTTGAATTAAGAAGCTCGTACTGGAGAGATGGCTCGGCAGTTAAGAACACTGGCTGCTCTTCCGGAGGACCAGGTTCTATTCTTCGCACCCACATGATGACTCAAAACCATCTGTAAGCTGGGCAGTGGTGGCGCCACACGCCTTTAATTCCAGCACTCAGGAGGCAGAGGCAGGTGGATCGCTGTGAGTTTGAGGCCAGCCTGGTTGACAAAGTGAGTCCAGGACAGTAAAGGCTACACAGAGAAACCCTGTCTCAAAAAACAAACAAACAAACAGAAGCACCAGAATCACTGAGGTGAAATCTGGGAGTATTTCCTTGGGGTTGGCACAGAGAAGCTGTGAGCCAGAAGAGCCAAGGCTACATCTCAAGCTGGCAGCTGAACTTGATGATGTGTAAAGTTTCCTCGGTGACAGTTTTTGGCATCCTTAAGGGGTCATGGAGAGCAACTAAGGCTTAGCACTGAGAGGCCGTTGGTGCAGAAGGTACAGCCTCAGCTGCAGTGGAAACCCCATGGATGAGCGTTTGGACTATGAGTCAGGGCCAGAGTCCCTGAAGAGAGAGCAGAGGCTATTGGTGAAGGGGCAGCCTTGGCTTCGATGGTGACCTTGGGCGTATTAGAGATGTCAGAACTGGGAGGTAAGTAACCATCAAGGACAGCAGCAGGTGCAGCGTGGAGCTGTGCTGAGCCTTTGAGACAAGCTTGTGCAGAGCCAGAGAAGTGGAGCTACCAAGCCCCCTGGAGCCCAGAAGATCATGAGTCCCAGATGTCAGACACTGGAACTACACTGATGAACTTTAATTACGTTTAAGTGTAAATGGTTTTTTGTTTTGTTTTGTTTTGTTTTGTTTGAGACAGGGTTTCTCTGTGTTAGTCTTGGCTGTCCTAGATTCACTTTGTAGAGCAAGCTGGCCTTGAACTCACAGAGATCCACCTGCCTCTGCCTCCCGAGTGCTGGGATTAAAGGCATATGCCACCATGCCCAGCTAAGTGTAATTGTTTTATGCCTTTGCTCTTTTCCTTTTTGAGTAAGGAAGTATTTACTTTAAATTTTTTTTTTTTTTTACAGAAGCCCACATTAAGATACTTTGGATATTTTTCTAAGTGTTTTATTTAAAAAAAAAAACTGTGAGACTTTTAAAGTTACATTGTTTTATATTGTGATATTAACATGAGACCTTGGAAATAAAGATCAGGTGCATTGGGGGTGGTATGGCATGGCAGTAAAAGGAGGCTTTGGGAACAAACAAGGAAAGAAAGGTGCGTTTGTGTGTCAAGTTACTAAAAGGTCAGCTGAGGGGAAGAGGCCATGTCAGGGTTTTTCTGTGTAGTCTTGGCTGTCCTGGATTCACTTCGTAGACCAGGCTGGCCTCGAACTCACAGAGATCGACCTGCCCCTGCCTCCCAAGTGCTGGGATTAAAGACTTGTGCCACTACCGCCTGGCTGAAATCCTTGTTTTAAACAAGGGTTTGGAGGCTAAAGAGGTGGCTCAGTGGTTAGGAGCCCTGGTTGCTCTTCCAGAGGACCTAGGTTTGGTTCCCAGCACCAACACAGTCTCTCACAAGCGAGCAGAACTCAGTTCCAAGGTATCCACTGCCCTCTTCCAGCCTCCATGTGTACCAGGCACACATGTGGCTCATGGGCAAAACACTCATACACGTAAAGATAAATGGGATATTTAAGTGTTTGTTAAAACCACGAACTACTTAGGACCATGGGCAGAGGGAGCAAATTACTAAATAGGAAACACTAGCACTGACCAGTGTTTCCAGCCGGTCCATATAACTATCCTGAGCCCCGGAGCCTCCAGATGTGGGCTGCCTTCCCCTCGGCCCGGAACAGCCCCTATAATGGAGGTGCTATACCTGCAGCCCAATGATGTTGCGTCCTTCTCTCAGCTTCTCAGGCTCAAATCTCCGTTCTTGTTTCTCTGCGTATTTGACACCCACATTGACCTTGTTTCCTTTCGTCTTGGCCTAGACAGGGCAAAGGAGGGCATCAGCCACCGATGAGCCTCCAGCAGGCCACACTTCCCCTCAGTGACTCTCGCTAATGCCTGCTCAGTGGCCCAAGTGCGCCTGTGACATCGGACCTCAGTCCAGCCCCGCCCCTGCCCCGTGGGACTCTGCCCTAACACTCACCATGCTGGCCAGAGCCAGGAGCGTGGACTGGACCTGCGTATGGTTGGTGTTCTCAAACAGGTCGTTGGCTTCAAAGATGTCGTGGGGTTTCACCCCGTACTTGGTAATGGCCTTGATGAAATTGCCTATGTTCTCCAGCTGTGGGGGAAGAGGCCGTGTCAGGGATGGGAGGGCTAAAGGGTGTGTGGGGAGGTAAGGGATTGTATAAAACTCCCCTAACTCCAGTTCCAAGGGATTCAGTGCCTCTTTCTGGACTCTGTGGGCATTTGTGCACACAACTGTAACAGCACATGTGCATGCGCACGCACGCGCACACACACACACACACACAGACACACACTAATAAATAAGTAAAAATAAATATTTTAAAAATTAAACAAGCCAGACATGGTGGCGCACACCTTTAATCCCAGCACTCCGGAGGCAGAGGCAAGCAGAATCGCTGTGAGATCGAAACCAGCCTGGTCTACAAAGTGAGTCCAGGACAGCCAAGCCTACACAGAGAAACCCTGACTCAAAAAAACAAAACCCAAAACAAAAGCCAATCAAAAAATTTTAAAATTATACAAGTTATAGCCGGATGTGGTGGCACATGCCTGTAATCCCATCACTTGAGAAGCAGAGGCAGGAGGATTGCTGTGAGTTTGAGGCCACCCTGGTCTACAAAGCGAGTCCAGGACAACCAAGGCTACACAGAGAAACCCCGTCTCAAAGAAAAAAATTTAAACAAGTTAATAACCAGGCTTAGTAGCACAAGTCTGTCATCCCACACCCTCAGGAGGCTGAAACAGGATTGCAAGTTCAAGGCCTGCCTGAACAACTTAGTGAGGCATTGTCTCAAAATAAAAAGTAGGAGCCAGGGAGATGCTTTTGGTAAGAAAAAAACAAAACAAAAACTTCCTGTGCAAGTGTCAGGATCAGAGTTTGAATCTCCAGAAATCAAGTCAAAGCCAGACATGTGGCATGAATGTCTGTCATCCTAAGACTCCTATAGGAGGAACTGGAGGCAGGGACAGGAACCTCAGTTCAGGGGACAGCTAGCCTTAGTGTACCTAGTGCAAAACAACGGAGAGATGGAGACCCTGTCGTAAGCAAGGTAGAAGGAGAGGACCAAGGCCAGAGTTGTCCTCTGGCTGTGAGAGGAGACTGACAAAACCAACAATAGAAACCCATGGTTATAGCCCTGCCTAGAATCCCCCAGTGAGAGGCTGGGGTGTGGTTCAGTGGTAGAGCCTCTGCCTAGAATCCCCTAGTGAGGGGCTGGGGGCGTGGCTTAGCGGTAGAGCCTCTGCCTAGAATCCGTCAGTGAAGGGCAGAGGCCTGGCTAGGCAATGGAGCTCTAGCCTAGCAAACTCGAGGCTCTGAGTTCAATCCTCATTACTAAAATAGAAAAACAAACTAGTGACTTGTGTCTGAACTTACCTGGTGCCAGTTTTGGGTTGACTCATTTACCTTCTTCACAGAACCCGGCTGGAGCTTGTTGATAAATCTAACAAAGAGAAGGGAGGAGTAGGGAAGGTGAGCCCCAGTTGCCTCAGGATCCAGGCAGCATGGAACAGGTGACCGTTGGAAAGGGATGCTTTTGTACCTAGTACACGCTCATGGTGGGTGCAACTGTGGGCAGCCAGACTCTGATGCCAGCCAGAAAATGCTTGTGTTGGGCTAAATGTCCTGTGTTTAAAGGTCAGGGATTTTTACTGTCTTCTTTGTGTTTGTGTGTGTGTGTGTGTGTGTGTGTGTGTATGTGCGCGCGCGCGCGCGCGCGCACTCACATGCACACTGATGTGCATAGCATGTGTACATGCATGTGTCATGGCATCTCTGTGGAAATCAGTGGACAACTTTTAGGAGTTTGTTCTTTCCTTCCAACATGTGGGTCCTGGGAAATGAACTCCGGTCGGCAGTCTTGGTGGCAAGTGCCGTTACCCATCAGCCACTTGGGTGTTCTTCGTTGAACTCTCTTGCTACTGGCAAGAATGTGATTTTCTGATTGGTTATTTGGTTGCCTTCTCTCTTCTTGGTGGTACTATTTCTGGGTATGGATGGAACCAGCATGGTTTCTCCCACTGGTACTAGCACTCCCTCTGTAGGCTCCACATGAAGTCTGGTTCACAGCCCACAAGCCTGAAGCAAAGGCCTGCATACGCCAGGAGCGCTATAAGTGCTTCTTACATGGAAGAGTAAGGGAATGGCTGGCTGGCCCATTAGCTGTACAAGTTCTGGGGATGGAGCTCAGACAGCTTTGCTTATGTGTATGAACTGTCCCTCAGCCATGGCTCTGTACTCAGGCTGAGCCAGCTCTCTGTGAGCCTGGACACTTTACAGTAACTTTTTTTCTCTTGGGTTAATTGTTGTCTGGGAGACTTATTGCCTCTGTCTGTTAACCTGGGCCCAGTCCTGGAAGCTTCTAGCCTCCATACAGTCTAACCTACAACACCTAGAATGTTTTCAGCCTCTGAAATTTACTGCTTAATAAGCTCACTTTTACTTGTTCTTTCTGAGCTCAGGGCTACTGGTTCATCTCAGCTGTTCTGGCTCAAATTCCTCTCCCAGCTGACTTACTCAATCTGGTTTCTCTCTCGGCCCAGAATTACTCTGCTTGGCCTCACACTAACTCGTCAATCTGCTTGAATCTTCTGACTTCTCATTTTCTGGCTCGTTCCATCTTCACCTGAGTTCTCTCTCTGCAACCCATCTCTCTCTTACTGTCCTGGTAAAACTGTCTCCTCTCTCTGTAAAACTGCCTCTTAAGTAGCTTCCCTTTCCTCTCATAAGAGTTGGGCGTATCCTATTCTGTCAACTCTTCTCTGAATTGTCACCTTTTCTGCCACTCAATTAGACAACACTTTCAAACATGGGTCCTTCCTTCTACAAACTACCTTTGCCTTCGTTCAGGATTAAAGGCTTATGCCTCCACACCTAGACCTAAGCTTTTCTTTACCTGATACTTGTTGTATACCAGGCTGGCCTTGAACTCAGATCTGTTTGCCTCTGCCTCCTGGATTGAAGGCGTGTTTGCATTCCAGCCAGATCACATAGACCTAGAAAGATATTTGGATGTGATCTCTTGCCGGAACGGCCATGTTCTGAATTAACATTCCTTTACACTAGCATGTCCCAGACCCTCGTTTCCGGTAGATGGAGAAGAAACAAAATAAATGTCCCCTCTTCTCAGCATCTGGAACTTGGGTTGGGTGAGCTGTACCACACCTCTGAGAAGCTGCCCCAGGGTTAGCTGTAGCTCATGGTGTCAGACTCAGAGAAGCAGACGAGGCCCCAGCTGGGCTCAGGACCTGGCCCAGTGTTAGGTGGAGATGTGGTGACGCCAGCCTGTAATCCCAGCACTCGGAAGACAGAGGCAGGAGGATGAGGAGTTCAAGGCCAGCATGTACTACATGAAATCCTGTCTAAAAAAAAGAGGGAGCTAGAAATATGACCCAGTGGTTAAGAGCACAGGCTGCTCTTTCCTGAGGATGACGAACACGCTGCCAAAACACCCTTACACACAAATAAAGTTGGTTTGGTTGGGTTGGGTTGGGTTGTTTTATTTTGTTTCGTTTTTTAAAGAAGAGGGCCAGCAAGATGGCTCGTCAGGTAAAGGCACTTGCTGCCAAGCCTGATGACTTGACCGCAAATTCTGGGTAGGAGGGGTGAATGAACTCCCACAATTTGCCCTCTCACCTCCATATGTGCGTGTAGAATATGTGTGCTCCATTCACACTCACAAATAGATGTACAAAAAGGAATTTGTGCCTGGTGCTAGGAGTTACAAGAGACCGTTTCACTGTTGCTGGGTTCGCATGCGCGTGTTTGCAGGTGTGCAGCTCGTGTGTGTAGGGGACAGAAGCCAGTCTCAGTTGTGTTTGCAGGTGTGCAGCTCGTGTGTGTAGGGAACAGAAGCCAGTCTCAGTCATGTTTGCAGGTGTGCAGCTCGTGTGTGTAGGGGACAGAAGCCAGGCTCAGCTGTGTTTGCAGGTGTGCAGCTCGTGTGTGTAGGGGACAGAAGCCAGTCTCAGTTGTGTTTGCAGGTGTGCAGCTCGTGTGTGTAGGGAACAGAAGCCAGTCTCAGCTGTGTTTGCAGGTGTGCAGCTCGTGTGTGTAGGGGACAGAAGCCAGGCTCAGCTGTGTTTGCAGGTGTGCAGCTCGTGTGTATAGGGGACAGAAGCCAGTCTCAGCTGTGTTTGCAGGTGTGCAGCTCGTGTGTGTAGCGGACAGAAGCCAGGCTCAGCCGTGTTTGCAGGTGTGCAGCTCGTGTGTATAGGGGACAGAAGCCAGTCTCAGCTGTGTTTGCAGGTGTGCAGCTCGTGTGTGTAGCGGACAGAAGCCAGGCTCAGCCGTGTTTGCAGGTGTGCAGCTCGTGTGTATAGGGGACAGAAGCCAGGCTCAGCTGTGTTTGCAGGTGTGCAGCTCGTGTGTGTAGCGGACAGAAGCCAGGCTCAGCCGTGTTTGCAGGTGTGCAGCTCGTGTGTATAGGGGACAGAAGCCAGTCTCAGCTGTGTTTGCAGGTGTGCAGCTCGTGTGTGTAGGGGACAGAAGCCAGGCTCAGCTGTCATCCTTTAGGTGCTATTCACCTTGGTGATGGGGTGTATGTGACGAGGGGCGTATGTGGGAGTCGGGGGACAGCAGTGTGGATTCTGTCCTCTCTAGGTCCCAGCGACGGAACTCAGCAGCGAGGCACTGCTCCAGCCCCCAGCGCCTTGTTTTTTTGAGACAAGGCCTGGAGCTTACCAAGTAGGCTAGACTAGACAGACACGGTGCCGACGCTGTGAGCTGTCACCCATCCTTAGCATTGCCCTCACGCCTCGACAAACATACATGTGAGCTCAGAGCACAGACATAAACGTAGGGTGTCCTCTAGCACTTTCCACTCACTCTTTTGAGGCAGGGTCTGTCTCTCCCTGAACTTGGGGCCTCTTGTTTTCTTAGCTGGGCTGGAAGCCATCAAGCCCCAGTGTTTCTCCTGTCTCCCCAACCCTCCGGGCCAGGGTTGCTGGCGTTTGCGGGGATATCTGACTTGCTATATGGATGTTGGGATGCCAACTTTGTTCTTCATCACCATGGAGAAGGGCTATCAGTTGCTAAGCCATCTTCTGTCTTAGCCAGGGCTCCGGGCGTCAAACTCAAGTCCTCGCACTCACACAGCAAGCACATCACAGACTGTGCGCTCTCTCCAGCCCCGTTGTTAGTTTTGTGTTGTTTTCTGTTGCAAGGCAGGGTTTCCTCTAGCCTATGGTCCCAAACTCGATGTGGAGCCAGAGGTGACATTGAATTTCTGATTCTCCTACTGCTGCCTCTAACGTGCCGGGGTTACAGACCTGCACCGCCATACATGGCTTTATACTGTGCAAGAGGTCGAATCCCAGGCCTCCTGAATGTCAGGAGAGCACCCCGCTTATTGAGTTACACCCCCAGCCTTCTTAGTTTTAGAAGACACGGTCATGTCATGCAGCCTAGGCTGACCTAGGATTCTGAACCCTTCTAGCTCAGCTCTGCCAGGGCTAAGGTCACAAGTGTGTGCCAAGCCACGGTTGGGGATTGTCATCTTCCCTAGTGATGAGGGCAGTGACAAGTCAGGGTGTACATAAGTTACGGTGACACCACCCTAGTGTCATTAACACTGGTGATAAACAGCCACTGTTGTCCACTGCCGTGTAGCTAAGATGCTGGGATCCATAGACAGGCCTGCCCTGTAGGGTGTGCCAGCCAAGTAATGCCCCATATGGTATGCTAGCTGAGTGATGCCCTGGTAACACCCAGGGCCCTTGGGTACTGTGCTTTTAACCCGAACGACTCTCAGGCATCTCTGACTATGAAACTGGCACAAGTCAGTCTTTGGGGCCTTTCAAGGAATGTAGGTGTCATCAGATATCAGCGCCTAACCCTAGGCCCAGGATCCTCAGGGCATGTTGAGGGGTCTATGTGGAGTCGGGTGCTGGGCTAGGGGCAGGGCCTGCCCTGAGCATCTCACTCACTCGCAAAGAATGATTCCGTCTTTGAGGCCATCCATGAAGTTATTCCCGATGCGGCGACCCGTCACCCCCTCGATCCACTCTCGCAGCTCCTGCTCGCGCTGGTGGTCATATTTCTGGGCGAGCTGAGGAGGAAATGGGGCATGCAGAGCAAGTGATGAGAATACAGACACTGGGGAGCGACTTTGGCTTTCCGGGGCCCACCCCAGCCCGGGATAGGCCAGATGTCCTACCCCATCCCAACTAAGGCAATTCTGTCTTAAGTGTCCACGGCAGGGGCGGGGGCGGGTCTGGGGGCAGGCTGAGGGCCAGGATTGAGGTGGCACCTGCCCAGGGGGCCATTCCGGGCATTCTGAGGTTTGGCACCAATGAATAGACAACAGGGGCTGCAGAGCCAGGTCCTTGGAGCTGGGGGGGCGGGGGCGGCGCTTGGCTCCTTGGTTTCCCCTCCAAGCCAAACTTGGGGCTTAGCTTCCCCTGACCCAGCCCCCCCACTCTCCTGTTGGAAGAGGAGATGCCTTAAACTGGGGGTGGGGAGGAACCCTAAGAAGGAGTCCCCTGGGTGCTGGTTTCCTGGGTACACTGCTCTTTTAGCTGTCTCAGTGTAGCCCAGATCATCACATAGAATTAGAACTGGAGTTCTCTTGTTCCCCCCCACCCCCGCCCCAACCCTTGCCTGTCTGTGTTTCTTCAGGTCGGTCCTCAGCCCCACTAAGTCTCTCTCGTTGTCCCGAGGTCCCCATCTCTGAAGACCTGACCAACCAGCTGTGGGACTCCTGGCTTTTGAAGCGCCCCCTCTGATCCCGTCTTCCTGAGTAGAGGGTGGGACTCCCTTCTCAACCTCTTAGCTCTTATCTCCCTCCTGGCTCGCTGTCCTGTCTCCGCTTCTTCTGGAATCCTCCAGCATGCTAGCTTTCCAGCCCCTAGTGGTGGTGAGATTGGGGGTGGGAGGTAGGGGGGAGGGATGCTTCACTTCTTGGGGATGAGGAGAGGAGGGATGCAGCCCCTTACCTGGCCCCAGTCCTGCCGCCCCCCTCCTCACTAGCCCGGCTTTATAAAGCAAACCGGCCCTTATATAGCGCGGACCCAGGCTGCCCAAGGCCGCCTTATATGGCGCGGCGGCTCCTCTGCGACTCCGGAGCCGGCGCTGGGGGGAGGGGGCGGCGCTGCCACCAGTCTCCCGCAGAGCACCCGCCTCCCACCTCCCCCCAACTCCAGCCCCTAGGATACCCCAACCGGATCCAGGTCTCAACCCCTGCTTCTCGCTCCCACAACTCCTGCTGTGAGACCCTGGAAAGAAAGTGCCTCAGTGTTCCCTTCTGTCAAATGGGACTCTCTCTCTCTCTCTCTCTCTCTCTCTCTCTCTCTCTCTCTCTCTCTCTCTCTCTCTCTCTCTCTCTCTCTCTCTCTCTCTCTCTCCCCCCCCCCGCCCCCCGCCCCCGTGCAGTCCCCTGGCCAGAGAAGTTTGCCCTTCCTAGTGTGGAGAGGGTTTGACTCTGCACTTGTCTTACCTGACGCCCTAGCTCTTAGCTTTTCATTTTCTCTAAGCCTCAGTTTAACCAAGCATGGCAGGAAGTCATTTACCTCTGCATAACTACAGAGTTGGTTTTTTGTTTTTTGTTTTTTTAAAGGCAAGGGTCTGGTCCCTTCCCACTAATCCTAGGACTCAGGTCACAACCAGCAGGTGGGGAATTTTTGTAGCACTCTGATTACTTCTGTTTACGGATTGTGGATAGTGAGGTTCCCTCACTTCACCCCTTAAGTAACTGAGGGCTCTGGGATGTTGCAAGGACAGAAAAACAACCCCTACCGTTATCTTTCTTTTTTTCCAGGTCTTGAGACACGTGACCCAGGTAGGAGGGGGTTCAGGGAGCGGGGCTCTGTCCTGGCAGGGTGTCTGCCAGTCAGGGGCCAGGCTAGGCAGTCCCTCCAGCCTTACCTTGTTTTTCACTTCAGCAGACAGGCCGTAGGCAGGACCTCTGTTAAAATGTGCAGAAGACATGCTGGCCCGGGGCTCTGGCAAAGCGGAGGTGCGGATGACACTGACAAACACAACCAGGCAGCTGAGCCTCCGTCTGCACCCTCTTCCCTCCTCACACGTTTTTGAAGCTCCAGAAGCCAGCCCCAGGCTCTTCCAAGCCTGTCCCATTGGCCACGGGGGCTTGCCAAGGGGCGTGGCACCCCACACACTCTTTGGCCACCCCCACCTCGTGATGTCAGGGCCTTGGTATTAGGAGCTGACTGTGTCATTGTTTCCACCTAGGGGGCTGCCTGCCTTATTCTGGGAGGGGGGTGTGTGTGCTCACACTGGCCACCCCTCTTGCACCCTTGTCTCTATGCCAACTGTCTAGGTCCCATCTCTGAGTCTCCTTATGTCACAGGTCATTGGTCACTGTCCTTCTTCAATCCCAAGACAGGACTGCTGCCCCCTCGCTCCCACCCCCCCACCCCCACCCCCTGTAATGTTGCCAAATGATCTGACATACAACCTTCTCCTCTCTGGGTGTCTCCAGTGCCTTGTCTCTAGAAGGGCTAACCCTAGAGCTTGCCTCATGAGGGTGCTGTAAAGGTCAAAAAAACCAAATGTCACCTCCAGGGTGCCCAAGGGAGAGCCTCAGCAAAGTTGTAGTCTGCCGAGAATCAGGTCTGTCTGCTCCAGTCCCTCATAAAGACTTGGGGCAGCAAAGACCCTAGATTTAAGCTGGTCCAGCGCCCCTTGCCTGCAACCCCAGCACTTAAGAAGCTGAGCCTAAAGGACTGCAGAGAGCTTGGGGGTTTTTTTGTTTGTTTGGTTGGGTTTTTGCTGTTGTTGTTGTTGTTGGGGTTTTTTTGTTTGTTTGTTTTTGTTTTTCGAGACAGGGTTTCTCTGTGTAGCCTTGGCTATCCTAGACTCGCTTTTGTAGACTAGGCTGGCCTCGAACTCACAGCGATCTACCTGTCTCTGCCTCCCGAGTGCTGGGATTAAAGGTGTGAGCCACCACCGCCCAGCCACTGCTGAGAGCTTGAAGCCAGCCTGGGCTACATAGTGAATCCTAGCATAGCCTCGGCTAGAGAGAGTCTCTCTTCTCTCTCTCTCTCTCTCTCTCTCTCTCTCTCTCTCTCTCACACACACACACACACACACACACACACACACACACACACACGAGAAGACTGGCAACTTGGCTTAGTGGTTTAAGGCACTTACCAACAAGTCTGATGACCAGACTTGGAACCCCAGGCCTCACATAATGGAAAGGGAGAACAAACTCCGGCAAGCTATCCTCTGACCTCTGTTGTGTGCAAACACACTAAGTAATGAAAAGAAAATGGTTTAAGGTGAGCCTTGGATATAGATCTGTTAGTGGAGTGCTTGCCTGGCATGCAGAAAACCCTGGGTTCGATGCCCAGGCCCACAGAAAGCAAGCCTGGTAATGCATGTGTGTGTGATCCCAGATCCCTTCCCAGGAGGTAGAGGCAGGATGCTCAGAAGTACAAGGTCACCCTTGCCTCATACTGAGTTCAAGACCAGCCTGGGCTATCTGAAATGACAAACAAAAACAACGATCCTGGACCTACTTCCACTATCTGTCCACTGGCCACCTGAGCCACCAGGGCCTGTGTTAGCAGGTCCTGGGCCTCAAACACTCCCCTATCTCCGTCCACTCAGGCCAGTCTGGCTGGATACCTGTAAGTATTCCTTCTGGACCCTGGAACTGGGTGCTCCACACAAACCACATCAAAGGCAGGACAGTGACACTTAGATAACATCAATCTTCTGTGCAGTAATGACACTTGAAGAATCTGCAATTTAGCTGGGCACAGTGGCACATGCCTGTAATCCCAGCACTGGGGTAAGCAGATCTCTGAGTTCAAGACCAGCCTGATCTACAAAGCAAGTTCCAGGACATCCAAAGCTAACACGGTGAAACCCTGCCTCAAAAGCAAAACAAAACAAAAAGAATCTGTGCTGGCCAAATATAAAGGGCACATCTGGCAGGGCATGGAGGCCCAACACTCAGGAGGCAGAGAAACAGGTGGATCACAGGGCCAGGCCAGCCATGGCTACATGGTTAGACACTGTCTCAAAACAACAGCAACAAATGATGGTGATGATGGTGGTGGTGATGATGATGATGATGATGATGATGATGATGATAGTAATAGTAATAAATTTATTTCAGAAGTGCTGGGGACGCATGTCAGTGGTAAAGGCTCCGTGGCAAACCCTTACCCAGCAGATGGAAGACTCTGAGTGTAGCTGCCAGTATTTCAAGAGAGCAAGGGCAGACTGAAAACACGTCCACCTGCTGCGCAGAACAATGGACAGAAGGGCTGGCAAGGTGGCCGAGCAGTTAAAGACACTCGCCACCGGGCTGGAGAGATGGCTCCGAGGTTAAGGGCACTGACTGCTCCTCCAGAGGTCCTGAGTTCAATTCCCAGCAACCACATGGTGCCTCACAACCATCTATAATGTGATCTGATGCCCTTGTCTGACCTGCAGGTGTACATGCAGGCAGAGCACTGTATACATAATAAATACATTAAAAAAAAAAAAAGACACTCATCACTACGCCAGACAACTCGAGTTCGATTTCTGGGACCTCCATGATAGAAGGAGAAATTTGAAAGTTGTTCTCTGACCTCCACATGCAACCTGGGGTAGGTGTGAACACACACACACACACACACACACACGAAATACAAATGTTTATTATAACGTCTTTGGTAATCCCAGCACTTGGGAAGCAGAGGCAGGTGGATCTCTATGAGGCCAGCCTGGTCTACAGAGTGAGTTACAGGACAACCAGAGCTACACAGAGAAACTATCTGGAGAACTCCCCCCCCCAAAAAAAAAAACATTTTTAGGAAGGGAATGCCTCATGTGGCTCAGACTGGTATCAGACTTGCAATGCAGCCAAGGGTGACCTTGAACTCCTGACTCTCCTTCCTCTACTCCAGAGCACTGAAGTTATAGTCACGGACAACCATGCCGGGGCACATGACCCACCACTACCCTCCCTGTTCCTGCCCCTTGATATTTGGTTTTCTTCCTCTTCCTAAAGGGTCTCATGTCCACTTTTGTGTCATATATATTATCAAACAAACATATAAAGCATCTCGGGCTGGAGAGATGGCTCAGTGGCTAAAGGCACACAGTCCTCTGGCAGAGGACCTGAGTTCAGTTTCCAGCTCCCCTATCAGGTGGCTCACAACCTCCTGTAACTCCAGCTGGTGGAGGGGGGGGTTATCTGATGCCATACTGGCCTTTAAGGACACTGCATACACAGACTCAGGCATAGAAAACCTTGCTTGAGACAGGGTCTCACTACACTCCCAGGCTGGACTTGAACTTGGAATCTGCCTCCCTCCATCCCCTGTGTTGCTGGACTTACAAGCATGCGTTGCCTGTCCTGACCTTGACAGAACAGCTTCCCTGTTAAGCCTTGTCTGAACTGAGACCATAGGGGCCACTCAATACTCCCAGCATCCCTACAGCACTTTACAGATGGGGAAACGGAGGCACAGACAGGAGTGTGGGATCCCTTTCCCTAGGAATGTCACAAAGTTTTGCCAGTGTCACGGCAAAATTTGAACTCAGTCTCTGTCCCTAATCCTGTGAGGATGAAACGGGGCGTCTCAGCCTTCACATTGATGGGTAATTCTTAGCTGTGGAGTCCCTCCCTGGGCACTGTGCCTTTAACAGCATCTCAAGCCTTCATGTGATACTAGTAACACCTGCTCCCTGTTTTGTTTGCCTGTCTGTTTGTTTGTTTGTTTTGAGACAGGCTTTCACAATGTAGCCCAGGCTGGCCCCCTGAGCGCTAGTGTTACAGGTGTGCACCAACAGGCCTAGTACAACTTGGCAAGCAGAAATTGTGTAAATATTGTCAGAGGGACCTTGAGGACGGAGGGGACAGATAGCCAGATTGTTGCCATTTGACAATCTGGTGTCACATGCCTGCAGTCCCATCATTGGGGAGGTACGAGGTCCTCCTTAACTACATAGTGAGACCGACCCAGCCTGGACTATCTGACATGAGCCCTCGTCTCAGAAAACAAACGAACAAAATAAAATGAGGCACTGAAGATGTGGTTCTGGTGGTAGCGTGTTTGCCTGTCATGCACAAAGGCCTGTCTTAAAACAAAATACTTGGGTCCTGTCCCCAGTCCTGCATAAACCAGGCACAGAGAGGACCAGAAATTCAAGGCCATATTTATTTTTTTGTTTTGGTTTTTTGAGACAGGGTTTTTTGTTTTGTTTTGTTTTGTTTCTGTTTGTTTGGTTTTGGTTTTTCAAGACAGTGTTTCTCTGTGTAGCCTTGGCTGTCCTGGACTCACTCTGTAGACCAGGTTGGCCTTGAACTCACAGCAATCTGTCTGCCTCTGCCTCTCCAGTGCTGTATTAAAGGGGTGCGCCATCACGCCCGGCCCTTCTGTTTGTTTTTAACTCTTCTTTTTTCCTTAATGTTGTATGTGTGCGTGTTTTGCCTGCTTGTTTGTCTGATGTGCAAGAGTTGCCTGCTCAGTATCCACAGAGCCAGAAGATGATGCCCCGGACCTGGAGTCATGGTGGTTGTAAGCTGCCATGTGGGTGCTGAGAGCCAAACTGGCAACCCCTGGAAGAGCAGCCAGTGTTCTTCACCACTGAGCCATCTCTCCAGATTTGATTTTTTTTTTATTTCGAGACAAGGTTTCTCTGTGTCACCCTGGATGTCCTCGACTCACTTTGTAGACCAGGCTGGCCTCGAACTCAGCAATCCGCCTGCCTCTGCCTCCCAAAGGCTGGGATTAAAGGCATGCACCTTATTTAATTTACATACTGAGTTTGAGAGGCAACATGAGAAAGTTCCTGTCCCGAAAAATTAATAAAATTAAAAAGAGAGAAAACCAGTGGGGGCATAGTGCAGGCCTTTAATCCCAACACTCAAAAGGCAGAGGCAGGAGGATCTCTGTGAGTTCGAGACCAGCCTGGTCTAAAAAGGGAGTCTAGGACAGCCAAGGCTACACAGAGAAACCCTGTCTCGAAAAACAAAACGAGAGAGAGAGAGAGAGAGAGAGAGAGAGAGAGAGAGAAAGGAAGGAAGGAAGAATGGTTGGTCATGGGGGCACACAATTTTAATCTCGGCACTCAGGAGGCAGTGTCAGGTGGATCTGAGTTTGAGGACAGCCTGGTCTACACAGTCCAGCCAGGGCTATATAGTGAGACCCTGCATAAGAGGAAAAAATGGGGAGAGAGGGAGGAAGGAAGGGCAGACAGAGACAGACAGAACCAGCGGGCTAAGGAATACATCAAATTGTGCCAAGGCAGCAACCCTTGCCTCCTTTCCAACAGCCCTCTAAGGAAAGTCCTGCCGGAGGAAAAGAAATATGTTGGGCCGTCCAGCCTGAAGGTAGTAGAGTGGAAATTTTGAATTCATTCATAGCCAGAAGCTGTTTCCACTGAGAGAGCCGCGATCACTACGGCTCACGCAAGATCTGGTGCCCCCTGGCGGCCAGGGCGCTGGGCGGGGGGAGGGGGACTGACGTCAGCGCTGATTCACTCGCGGGGCTCCCGGTCCACCACAGCTTGGCCATTTATAGAATCCCCGCGAGCTCTGAAGTCAGAGCACAAGCACGGCGGGCGGAGGAGGCGGCGGAGGCGGCGGTCGGGGGGAGCCCGGGTACTCCAGGGGCGGTGCTCTGTGGGCCTGCCTCGGCGTCCTGACCCTGGAGCTCAATCGCTGGTCCCATCCAGGTCCCTGAACCACTCCTCCACAGGCCCATAGCAGCCCCTGTGCCTCAGTTTCCCACTCCTTGAAGAAGCTTGGTGCCTTTCAAGTTTGCTGATGTACAGCACTGATGCCAGCACTCAGGAGGTGGAGGCAGGTGCGTCAGGAGTTCAGGTCAGCATGGGCTACATAGTGAGTTCCAGGTTAGCCTAGGATACATGAGAACCTATCACAAAACAAAACAAAAAACAACAACAACAAAAAGTTTTAATCAAAGAAATTTTAAATAAGCCAGGCTGCGGTGGCGCACACCTTTAATCCCAGCAGAGGTAGACAGATCCCCGAGTTTGAGGCCAACCTGGTTGGTCTACAGACTTCCAGGACACCAAGGACTACACAAAGAAACCCTGTTTCGATAAAATAAATAAATAAATAGTAAAGAAGGAAAAGCTGGTGTCTTCCCTAAGCATGAGGGGACTCCCTAAAACATTACCCCCCACGTTTCATGTGTTGGGGTGAGTGATTAAACACCACTACACGAGTGTCTTTTGGCAATCCTTCTCTTCCAGACTCCTCTTGTCCTGCCTGTCTCTCCAGGAGACAGGTGGAAGGGGCTGAGTTTGAGACTTAGAGGTAGTGTCTGCCTAGCATGCTAGCGTGCAGTAGGACTTATCCCAGCCCATCAACAGATTCATGTTTTGTTTGGGTCTGTGCACAGAGGGCTTGCTAAGCACACACAGAGCACTGGGTTCTAACCCCAGTACGGAACAAACCAGGCGCCATGTTAAAGGCCTGTACTCCCAGCTCTTCGATGTGGGAGGCGGTATAATCAGTAGTTCAAGGCCAGCCTAGGCAACAGTTAGTCCTAAGCCATCATGGACTACGTCAAATGCTGTCTCAAACGGCAAACATAAAACCCACGTAAATAAAAATAAAGAAGGCTAGGGTGGAGGCTCGGCGGGAGAATGCTTGTCTGGCATGCACAAGGTCAACGTTCATCTGTAAAGGTCAGAAAGGTGGAAGATCTGGGGCTCACACTCACCCCGCTCACGCTCACCCTGCTCACACTCAACCGCTTTTGACATGGGGACTTTAAAAAAATTTGGGGGGGGGGGTTGAGACCGGACAGCGCTGGCTGTCCTGGACTCACTTTGTAGACTAAGCTGGCCTTGAACTCACAGAGATCCGCCTGCCTCTGCCTCCCAAGTGCCAGGATTAAAGGTGCACGCCACCACCCTCGGCTTTTAAGATTTATTTGTTTGTTTATTTATTATGTATGCAATGGTCTATGTGCGTGTACACCTGCAGGCCAGAAGAGGGCATCAAATCATTATAGGTGGTTGTGAGCCACCATGTGGTTGCTGGGAATTGAACTCAGGACCTCTGGAAGATCAGTCAGTGCTCTTAACCTCTGAGCCATCTCTCCAGCTTTTTTGTGGCGGGGGGAGGGGTTGTTTTTCGAGACAAGGTTTCTCTGTGTAGCCTTGGCTGTCCTGGACTCTCTTTGTAGACCAGGTTGGCCTCGAACTCACAGCGATCCGCCTGCCTCTGCCTCCCAAGTGCTGGGATTAAAGGCGTGCGCCACCATGCCCGGATTTATGCTAACATTTCTTAAAGCTGTGCATAAATGTGTGTTCCCATGTGTTCATGTGCACATGAGTATGTGTGTGCATGCAGGTGTCCAGAGGTGTTGGGTCCCCTGGAGCTGGAGTGACAAGGGATGTGAGTTACAACATGGGTTCTGGGAATTGAACTCGGGTTCTCTGCAAAGCAGTGGCTGTTCTTAACTGCTGAGCTGTCTCTCCAGCCCCTAATGTTCACCGCTGTAAGTAAAAAATAAATTAACGTTTTGGTTTGTTTAGTCAGCTGAGACGGGATCTTGTTATGTGGCCCAGGCCAGGTCTCAAACTCACAGGTCTCCTGCCTCAGCGGCCTAACTCTGAGGATTACAGGTGTGTACGCCATGTCCCATTCAGGAAAACTTCCCTATCTGCTAAACTAGAGGCCTCATGAGGGCTGTTCAGGGTCTGCGCTTTGTTTGCTTTTCTGTCCCTTCTCTCTCACTTGGGTGTTTTTTCTAGCCCAGGAGAGCAAGCCACGCCCCTTCCTTGCACTTAGTTTCCCAGCTCTACGGATTCTCGGCTGGGTGTTCTCTGTCAGCCGGCTGTGAGCCTGCGCCGACTCTCAGCAGGGGTTTGCGTGGAGAGTCTCCTACAGTGGCCCCAATGCAACTGAACCTTTCTGGGAAGGATACCAGAGAGATGACAGCGTGCCTGTGTGCGTCATACCCAGGGCATGTGATGTCACTATGACTCACGGCTGCTGACGTGAACGGTGGCCTCTGGCTGCCAGCACTCCTCACTATTTATCTAGGGTTATTTTAAGGGCTGCACGAAAGAGGGACAGACACTCAGGGCTTCAAATATTCTATTGTGTTCTATACCATACACAGCTGAGAAGGGACACGGGTGCCCAGCAAAGACATGTGTTTTAACAACTACTCAGGGCTACATTCCTTTGCCTTCAGTTGCTTAAATTTTTTTAAAAAATATATTTTGTGCATGCAAGCAGAAGCCAGGACACACATGTGAAGATCAAAGGATACCATGTGGAAGGGTGGTGTCCCCCGTCCCTCCCTGTTCCCCCGCCCCCCACTAAGTGGACTCTAGGAATCAGAGTTCAGGTCTCAGGGTCTTTACACGAGCCACATCACTGCATCACTGATCTGGGATTTTTTTTTTTTTCTTTCGAGACAGGGTTTTTCTGGGTAGCCTTGGCTGTCCTGGACTCCCTGTGTAGACTAGGCTGGCCTTGAACTCACAGCAATCTGCCTGTCTCTGCCTCCCCAGTGCTGGCATTTAAGGCATATGCCACCACGCCCAGCCTTTTTTTTTTTTTTTAATGGTGGTGATGAGAACAGAACCTAGGGACTGGTGAATGCTAAGCAAGCACTCTACCGCTGAACTACATATGGAACCCCATGGCACCTTTTCTTTGTTTGTTTGTTTGTTTCTTTCTTTTTTAAAAAAGATTTATTTATTATTTATACAGTGGTCTATATGTACATTTGCAGGCCAAAAGAGGGCATCAGGTTACATTATAGATGGTTGTGAGCCACCATGTGGTTGCTGGGAATTGAACTCAGGACCTCTGAAAGAGCAGTCAGTGTTCTTAATCTCTGAGCCATTGCTCCAGTCCTGTACCTTTTCATTTTAAAGCCTTTAATCATTTAAAAAAACTTATGGGCATGAGTGTTTGCCTGCACTGAAGTGTAGCGTGTGCCTTTAATGCCAGCAAGAGCAAGTTTAGTTCCCAGACCCAGCTCACAATCATCTGTAACTCCAGTTTCAGATCTGTTGCCCTCTTCTGGCCTTTTCAGACACTGCACACAAGTGCACAATCCACACTCAGACACATGTACAAACACATAAATAAAAATAACAAAACTAGGGGACTAGAGAGATGGCTCAGAGGTTAAGAACACTGTTTTCTCTTCCAGAGGTCCCAAGTTCAATTCCTAGCAACCACATGGTGGCTCACAGCCATCTATAATGAGATCTGGTGTCCTCTTCTGGCATGTAGGCATACATGCAGGCAGAGCACTGCATACATAATAAATAAAAATTTTAAATAAGAAAGCAGAAATCATATGGTGATGGCACACGCTTTAATCCCAGCACTTGGGAGCAAGGGGAAGGCAGATCTCTGTGAGTTCGAGGCCAGCCTGGTCTACAAAGCGAGTCCAGGACAGCCAAGGCTATACAGAGAAACCCTGTCCCAAAAAACCAAGAAAAAAAAAAGCATAAAATTTTTTTAAGTTAAAAAAAAAAAAGAAAGAAAATGAAAAAGTAAAAGAAAAACATAGCTGGTCATGGTAGCATCCGTCTTTAATCTGAGTACTCAGAAGGCAAAAGCAGGTGGATCTCAGTGAGTTCAATGCCATTCTGGTCTACAGAGTAAGCTCCAGACCAGTCAGAGATTCATAGTCAATAACAATAATAATAAATCTTTTTTTTAAAAAAGGTTAAACATAAAAAAAATTAAACATCAGGGGCTGGAGAGATGGCTCAGTGGTTAAGAGCGCCGCCTGCTCTTCCAAAGGTCCTGAGTTCAATTCCCAGCAACCACATGGTGGCTCACAACCATCTGTAATGTGATCTGGCGCCCTCTTCTGGCTTGCAGGAGTACATGCAAGCAGAGCACTGTATACATACTAATAAATAAATAAATAAATCTTAAAAAATTAAACATCAGTCTGGAGAGATGGTTCAGAGGTTAAGAGCACTGGCTGCTCTTCCAGAGGTCCTGAGTTCCATTCCCAGCAACACAATTATCAATGAGATCTGGTGTCCTCCTCTGGCCTTCAGGCACACATGCAGGCAGAACACTGTATACATCATAAATAAATAAATCTCTAGAAAACTAACCATCAAAGGCAAAGACAAAGTCATAGGAGTGTAACTGAAGACCCCTGGACCCACCTAGCTAGAGCCCCCTACATGTACAGCAAGTGACTAAGGCAAAAGCTATAGTCCAAGGGGTCATAAAAACAGAACTCCATCATGTCTCACTAGGCAGCCTTAAGTAGGCACTAAGGGGTTGGCACAGGGCAACCCAGACCCTAGATCTACCTCTGCCTTGTCTAGATGTATTAATGTTTTATGTTACTATGGTGAAATGCCTGAGACTGGGTAGCTTGATAAAAAAGAATCCATTCAGCTTAGTGTATGTTCTGGAGGTTCAAAGGCTCAACACTGGGTGACATTTTCTTGCTGGCAGAGAGCCCAGGAAGTGCAAAGCATCACCTGGCAAGAGATGGGGACCGTGAACATGTCCTCTGCGTCCTCCCAACACACACACACTTTTTTTTTTAAATTTATTTATTTTTTTGGTTTTTCGAGACAGGGTTTCTCTGTGTAGCCCTTGGCTGTCCTGGACTCACTTTGTAGACCAGGCTGGCCTCGAACTCACAGCGATCCGCCTGCCTCTGCCTCTCGAGTGCTGGGATTAAAGGCGTGCTCCACCACGCCCGGCCACACACACTTTTTGAGACAGGGTTTCTCATTATGTAGCTCTAGGTGGACCAGGTTATACCTGATTCTGTCACTTTTCATATGAAGACAATAGTACCCAATAACTGGGCCCCATTCTAATGACTCTATGCAGTCCCAATCACCACTCAATGGCATCACCTCAAAGCTACACACCTGGGTTAAATTCTGTCCTTTTATGGAGGCGGGGTCTTATAACAGCCCAGGCTCTGCCATGTCAAGGATTCATTTGAACTGCTGGTTCTTCTGCCTCCACTGTAGTGGATGTAAACATGTTTTTGTTTTGATCCCAAGTGTGGGATATGAAAGAGACTTGTGTGAGGGTGTGCAGTGTTTGTCTGCTGGAAACAGACTTAGGAGAGGACACAGACTTGTGAGAGGACATGTGGTGTTTGTCCTCTAGAAGAGGAACTGTCTCTTTTGGGGGTGGGGCATGGTCTTTGCCAGCTAATAAACATCCTAGTACAGACTTGGAGAAGATATATATATAGTGTGTGTGTGTGTGTGTGTGTGTGTGTGTGTGTGTACTATATATATATATTATAATATATATATGATATATGCCCAAAATAAGAGGCTTGACCTTTTTCATTTTGGCATCGCTTCCTGTCATTTGGCTGGTCATCTATCTGCTTCAAGGCACTGCTAGAAAGAACCACTCCAGAGAAAGCGTCAAGGTTTCAGGGTTGTCTGCAGTGGCTGCAGTCACCTTTGCTGAATTGCTGGTTTGCGGTTTAACGGGTCTGCTGGAATCCTGACACTGAAGAGTAGAACTGCCCCAAGGAACTGAGCTTTAAAAGGTCTACTTCTCCTGTTCCTATTAACCTCTTTTCTCTTCTATCTAGGGTAGGTGAGTTAGAAGAGAGGTATAGGCATTAAAGAGCCCCAAATAAAGTAGGTTTGAAAAAGCTCAAAGCCTACACTCCATTTCTTGAGTTCTAGGGAGTAACAGCCATGTGCTGGGCTCACTCACTTTCTTTTCCTTCCTTCTCCTTTGTCTTAGCTACAGATCCAGTTTGAGGCTAACCTGGGCTATATAAGACCTTGTCTTAAAAATAGTCTGGGCTGGAGAGATGGCTCAGAGGTTAAGAGCACTGGCTGCTCTTCCAAAGGTCCTGAGTTCAATTCCCAGCAACTGCATGGTGGCTCACAACCATCTATACTGGGATCTGATGCCCTCTTCTGCTGTGCAGGAGTATATGCAGATAGAGTGCTCATATACATAAAATAAATAAATTAATCTTTAAAAAAAAAGTTAACCTAGCCCCTAAGCATGGTGGCACATTAATCCTAGCACTTAAGAAACAGAGGTAGGCAGATCTCTGTGAGTTCAAGGCCTGTCAGAATACAGTCCAAGAATGGAGTCATGTGAGAATTCAGAGTGCTTGTGAGAAAATGCCAAGAAAACAAGTCTTGTGACCTCATTGCCTTTAAAACACAGAGTTGTTCTTGGAATGTGTGTTTGTGCTCCTTCCAAGGGTAGCGGACAGGAATTCACTTCAGCTGTGGTTTTCCATGTTTCTGCCACATGTGGCTTGTCCTGTGATTGGACACCTTACTCATGTGACACTCCTTAACCCTCAGAGTACAAACTGACTGACGCCCTGAACAAAGCTGGCTACTGCATGACACTTTAGTCGGCCTCATTTAAGCCCCATTCTCCCAGGTTCATACCACCAACTAGAGTAGGTAAACAAGGGCCGGCCTGGTCTACACAAAGAGTTCCAGGCTAGCCAGGGCAAGCAATATAATGAGACCTTGTCTAAACAAAAGGGTTGGGGCTCTACCTCTTACAATGTAAGAGGCTCTGGATTCTATTCCCAGCCCTACATAAGCAATGCATGATAGCACAGGCCTGTAAATCCAGTGCAGGAAGGTGAGTTCAAAGTCAAACTCAGCTACATACAAATTCAAAGCTAGTCTGGACTACACAAAACCTTGACTTAAAAATGATTACTCCTGGGGTTGATAAGATGGCTCAGTGGGTAAAGTGCTGCCTAGTCTGATGGCCTGAGTTCAATCCCTAGGACCCACACATTAGACAGATTGTACCAAGTTATCACCACATGCACCACCCTCCAAAACAACATTACACACACACACACAGGCACTATTATCTATACACACACACACCAATTCTAAGGCATGATCCAGTCACCTACACAAGTACTCCATAGGCCTCTCAGCCCTCAGAGTGGGTGGTCTGAAGTCAACCTAGCCTCCCAGCTGGGGCGGGAGAGGGGTGCCAGCAACGCACATCCTTTCTCACAGTAGCCCTTGTTGTAGTTATATAGCCATTTTACGTAGATGGATCCAAACCTCAAAAACTCTTATTGAAGGGGGTTAAAAGTGGCTGCAGCCAAGCTTGATAACCCAGGTTTCAGCCCCAGTACCCACATGGTGGAAGGGCCCCTCCTCTCTGACCTCCACACGCATACACAAAATAAATAACGTAACTTGAAATCCTGTGAAAGCTGCTGGCAGTGCTGCCCACCTGAAGTTCCAGCTCCTCAGGAGGCTGAACCCGGAAGATCACTTTGAGTCCGGGGTTTTGAGACCAGACTTAGTACTACAGCAAGACCTTGACTCAAACAGCTCAAAAGCAACCAAGCAAACTAAAACTTTGCTTAGTGAAAACAAATCTTGGGACTTGGGGCTGTAGATTAGGCTGACAGCGGTAGACTGCTTGCTTAGCACGCAAGAGGCTCTGGGTTCCGAACCAGACGTGGTGCTTCCGGTCCGGAACAATAATTTACCATCTCGGGTGAGAAAACTGAACAGACAAGACGGGCTCGAAGGTCGTACGCTTAGAGCCTCCGCCGCAGGAACCCAAGGTTCCCAGGCTTCTGGCATTTGGTGAAGGGAAGCATGGCACTTGCTCCTCCTGAGGCGGGACCAGTGTCCTCCCTCCTTCCTATTGGTGTATCTCTTCTTGGAGGCGGGACCTCTCGGTCACAGGCTCTATTGATTTGCTGTCACTTTCGGCCCGTAACCGGAAGCTCTATGGCTCAACATGACGGCGCCGAGCGGTTCCACTGAGCCGGCTTGGGTCCCGGGCCCGCCGCGTGAGTAGGTGGGTCATGCGAGGGAGGGCTATGGGGCTGTTTGGGATTCGGGGCGTCCACATCCAGGCCTAGTAGGGCCGAGCCGGGGAGGATGCCCTTCAACTCGGCCTCAGAACAGGGCACCGTGACCTTTTTGGGGTGCAGGCTGGGGACCTGCGAGGAAAGGTTGCTGGGCGCCTCTTGCTGCAGATGTCCGGTTTCGCAGATGGGACAGCCGACTCAGGCCACACACATCGGCGGTGAAGGCAGGCACTGGAGCCTTCCAGTCTGCGAGAGACCCGGAACGTGCCAGCCCACACACATACGTACACACCACCTCGCTGTTCAGATTTATCTATGTTTTGTAACATATTATTATTAGCTAATTATTGAGCAAACCACAAACGGGACAGGTAATTTTGTGATTTCAAATAGTGATTGTTGCAAGCAATTCCCCCGCCCTCTCCGAGACAAGAGTCTTCATGTGTTTCAAGCTGGCCTCGAACTCATGGTCCTCCTGCTTCAGCCTTCTGAGGGCTGGATTACACCAAGACAGTAATAGGCAGAGGGTAAAAACAAGTTCAAAGCCCTTGAGACCAATAAACTTGTCTTGTTTCAGAAACAGTGTGGCTGAGGCTACAAGGGATGGGGAGCACAGCAGGTAGGCTCCGTGTGATATGTATTCACTTTGAAGGCTGTTGCGGCCGGGGCACACATGTCATGTTGCATGGCGGAGGTCAGAGGACAATTTTTTTTTTCTTCTATGGTTTTTTTGGAGACAGAGTTTCTCTGTGTAGCCTTGGCTGTCCTGGACTCATCTTGTAGACCAGGCTGGTCACAAACTCACAGTGATCTGCCTGCCTCTGCCTCCCAAGTGCTGGGATTAAAGGCCTGTGCCACCACGCCCAGCCCAGAGGACAATTTTGTTGAATTTTATCCATACGTTTTATGTTGGTTCCAGGATTTGAACTCTGGTCATTAGGCTTGCATTGTTCCAACAGCAAGTACTTTTCCAGATTACATTTTAGACAGGACCTTACTGTAGCTCAGATGGCCATGGAACTCACTGATTATCACCAGCTGGTCAGATTCTGGAGGCAATCCTCCTGCCTCAGACTCCCCAGTGCTCCCTTTACAGACACAATACTGTCTCAAATCCGTTTGTTTGTTTAAAGACGGGCTCCCACTATGTAGCCCTGGCTAGTCTGGAACTTGCTATGTCTGTGTAGGTCAGTCTCACCTCACACTCAGAGATCTGCTTGCCTGTATCTCCTGAGTGCTGGGATTACGCCTGGAAATTCTGTGAGTTCATATGTGGGTGCATGGGCGTATGTTGGTACCTGTACACATGCATGCACATGTGTACAGAGGACAAATGTCAACCTTGGATGTTGTTCCTTAGGAGCTGTCCTCCTTGTGTCTTTCACAGGGACATGGAACTAACCGCTAGGCCAGCTGTGAGCTCAGGGACCTGCCTGTCTCTGCTTCTCCAGTGCTGAGACTGCATGTCATCTCACTTTGTATGTGGGTGTAAGTTGTGCTTAGGTTTGGAGGAGGAAACATTAGGGCACCCTGAGCAGAAATACTTACAACTCTAAGATGTGCAGGCGCCGCCTATGGGTGTTACAGTGCAGATCTCACGCAGGAGGTCTCACAGGCCCTGGGACTCAACTTGCAAAGGTTTAGATTCTTCTCATCTAAATGTATGTCAAGCAGGGTTCCTACTGTGAGCCACGCCATCAGCCCGTCACTAGGCAGAGCCTCCCTGGGCCATGTGCCCCGTAGCTCACTGGAGGGCTCTAGGCCAGGTCTGTCCTATGGAATCCGGTCTAGTTACACCTCCTCCTCCCAGCAGCAGCTGCAGCTGTCACCCAGAAGTTTTCTAGAAGGGCAACTATGTTCCTGCCAAGTCTGAATCTGCATGTTTTGTGCTCCCAGGGCATGTATCTACACCCTTAGCTGTGCACACTGTGGACGTTGAGAGGCCTCTCGTTGATTGGCTGAGAAACAGGCATGGATGCCAGGAAGGAAATCAAGGATGTTAACAAGGGGAGGGGCCTCATTATTGGATCCTTGGCAGAAACTGAACAAGTCGACACTGTGCAGACACTGGCCTCTTCAGGGTGTATTGGACTGACATTACTGACATGACTGTCAGGTGGAGAGGAAGGAGACAGTGTGCAAACATGGCTTAGGTGTAGCTTTGATGGGAAAAAAAGCAGGAAGCTGGAGGGAGATTTTGGGCCAAAATGGGAGATAACTATAAAAATAGTTGTTTTTTTCTTAAATAAGTTCTCACTATGTAGCTGGCCCGGGACTCACTGAGAGCTGCCTGCCTCTACCTCCTGAATGCTGGAATTAAAGGTGTGCAGCATTACCATGCCTGTCTCAACTAGAGGATCTGTCTATCCATCCATCCTGTGTGTGTGCGTGCGTGTGTGTGTACCCATGCCAGTGGAAGAGTGTAGGTCAGAGGACAACTTGTAGGAGTAAGTTCTTTCCTTCCACCCTGGATTCTAGGGATGGAATTCTGGTTGTCAAGACATGCCAGCAAACTGGGTGGTGGTGGCACACGCCTTTAATCTCAGCACTCCGGAGGCAGAGGCAGGCAGATTTCCGTGAAATTGAAAGCCAGCCTGGTCTACGGAGTGATTCCAGGATAGCCAAGGCTACACAGAGAAACCCTGTTTTGAAAAACAAAAGAAAACAAAACAAGATATGCCAGCAACTGCCTTTACCTGTAAAGCCATCTTGTCAGCCCCTAAGGTGGTATTTTGCTTTGTATTTTCTGATTTATTTTCGGGGTGGGGGATGGTGGTGGTCTTTTCTTGATTTTTAGACAGGCTCTCGTGTAGCCCCTGGCTTTACACTTGCTGTGTCTCCAAGGCTGACCCTCTTCCACCTCAGGGCTGGGATTCCAGGTGCACACCACTACTCCTGCCTCCAGCAAGTTTTGGTGGTCCAAGGGTGATCCAAACTCTCCCTAACATGTTCTCTGATATCAAAATCAAGAAGTACACAAGAAAACTGCACACCAGTGCCTCATGAATAGGACTGTAAAATTCTCTCATATGGGTGTGCAAACATGCAAAAAGGAATCTATATCATGTCTGAGGAATTTATCTCCAAAATGCAAGGTTAGTTTAATATCTGAACATTTATGGAATATAAATAGAACACAACCCTAAAATTACGTGGCTATTTCAGACAATGCAAAAAATATTTGAAAAAAATTCAAATGCTTACTCTATTTGAGACAAGGGCTCACTGTGTAGAACAGGCTGCGTGTGGTGGTCCCTGTAAGCGTCATAGCAGCAGCAAGTCAGTCCAGATGACGTTAGGAATGAAATTCGAGTCAGCACAACTTAGCTGCTTCCAAACTTCTGGAGTTTTAATGCCAAGTGATTTGTTTCTTACACACTGAAACGCAGTGTAACTTTGCAAGAAAGTTTCCCCGTGGCAATTATCACAACAAAGCTTTAGACATGGATACACTGACACCCCTTGCAAGTACATGTCTAGCAAACTCATTTCCCAAAAAATGAGTTCTGTTGACTGAGAACAGTGCTCAGGACAAGGGCCCAGGGAGGGAGGGTTTGTAATAAGCATAAAGACGGGTTCTCCTGGCTGAGACGGTGCTCAGCAGTCTGGGGCACTCCATGAGGCTGGCCTTACAGAAAAGCAAAGATTCCCAGCTATTAGCACGTCCATTCCCAGCCTTCTGGTTGGTTTCTTCCTTCTCGGGTGCTGTGTAAGCTGTGCCCTCTACAGCTGGCCTCAAACTCACAGAGATCCGCCTGCCTCTGCCTCCTGGGTGCCACCATGACGAGTGAAAGATTAGATTGGTTTTTTTTGCAGAGTTTAGGAAGCAGACAAGGCTGTGCACTCTGGACACTTCTCAGGGCTTCCAGCAGTAGCACCCAGGCAAGAGAAAGAAAAGAGCCACCATGGAGGCAGCTCAGTTGGTAAAGGACTTCCTGCATGAGCCTGACCATCTGAGTTCTAGCTCAAGTGCCCAGGGTAAGGAAGAGAGGGGACTGGGGACATGGCTAACTGGGTAAAAGTGATTGCTTCAAGCCCAAGGACCTGAGTTCAATCCTCAGCACCCACATGGTGGCTCACCATCTGGAACTCCAGTTCCAGAGGGGCCAAAGCCCTCTCCTGACATATCCAGGCACTTGTATGGTGCATATACATAAATAAAAGCAAAATGTTTATGCATATACTGGCCCCCCAAAAAGTTTTTTTTTCTAGTTAAAAAAAAAAAAGCCAGGCAGCAATGGTATATGCCTTTAATCCTAACATTCAGGAGGCAGAGGCAGGCAGATCTCTGTGAGTTACAAGACAGCCAAGGCTACACAGAGAAACCCTGTCTCCAAATACCAAAGTGGGGTGGGGCACTGAGATGGCTCGGTGGATAAAAGTGTTTGCTACTAAGCCTGAGGTCATGAGTTCACTCCCCAGGGCCCACATGATGGAAGGAGAGAACTGAATTCTGCAAGTTGTCCTCTGTGCTGGTGTCTAGCACATTTGTATACACGCACTCAGGAATGCACACATAGTTTTCTTTAAAAAATTTTTTTGTCTTAAGCCACACCTGTTGTCAGGTGGATCCTACTTTCTTTTGAGTGCCTCTCTCTCTCTTTCTCTGGTATTTGTTGTTGTTTTGTTTTTGTTTTTTGAGATAGGGTTTCTCTGTGTAGCCTTGGCTGTCCTGGACTTGCTTTGTAGACCAGGCTGGCCTCGAACTCACATCGATCCACCTGCCTCTGCCTCCCGAGTGCTGGGACTAAAGGTGTGCGCCACCACACCTGGCTTGAGTACCCATCTCTTAACCCTTGTGCTCTCACTTTTCTTTTCCTTTTAAAGTTGGAGAAGGCAGAGAAAGGGGGGGTCCTTGGGGCTCAATGGTCAGCCAGCCTAGCTGAATTGGCGAGCTCCAGTTCAATATAACACTGCCTCAAAAAATATTCTGGTGCATGCTGTTAATCCCAGCACTTGGGAGACAGAGGCAGGCGGATTGATGTGAGTTTGAGGCCAGCCTGGTCTACAGAGTGAGTCCAGGATGGCTAAGGATACACAGAGATACCCTGTCTGGAAAAACCAGAAGGAGGAGGAGGAGGAGGAGGAGGAGGAGGAGGAGGAGGAGGAGGAACTGTCAGGTCTGAGTTAGTGAGATGACTCATGGTATATAAAGGTACTTGCTGCCAAGCCTGAAAAAATGAGTCCAGTGCTTAAGTTCAGAGACCCACATGGTGGAAGAGAGGACCAGTTCTCCAGGCTATCCTCAGACCTCCACACCAGTGCATGTGTATGTGCACACAGTAAATCAATAGATATAATTTGAGAAATTGCCAACGTTGCGGTTCACACCTGTCATCTCTGCATGTGGGAAGTGAAAGTGAGAGGGTCAGGAGTTAGGGCATCCTTGGCTACCTGGGCAATGCAATACTATGTAGTGGACTAGGCTCTTGGGTTGGACTGTGCTCTGTCACAGTGATGCTGTCTTACGGAAGGTGCGTTGCCAGGCTAATGCTGTCTCCATCTCGTTCAACTAGGTGGTGGTTGAATCTGCAGAGGCATGAGCTGGGTGCAGGCCAGCCTGCTGGCCCGAGGCCTCTCGAGAGGCTGGGGAGGCATCTGCTGGACTGCCCTGTCAGGAGCACCCTTTGCTCAGGTAACCAACCACTGGCTGGGCATTCGTGTGTGGGGAAGGGAAGGCCTGGGCTTTACTCTCACCTCAGGATCAGGCCACAGAAGGTGAAGGTGGTCCTTGGCCTGCCTATCCTGGTGCTGGCCCATGAATTAGTTATTTTGTCATTGCTGTACAGCAACCAAAAGCAATTTACATTAGAAAGTGTGTGTTGGTGCACAGTTCCAGGGGCTGAGTCCCTAATGGCCCCGTGTGAGCAGCATACAGGAAGCCGAGAACAAACTGTGAGGGAGAGGTGGCTATAAAACCTCTACCCCCACCTCCAGCAGGCGCCATGTCCTGAAGGTTCCATAAACCCCAGGAGCACCACCAACCGGGACTGTTCAAACACGTGAGCCCGTGAGGGACAGTCCCAACTCACCCCGTAACGACCTGCCCTCTCCCGGCCCCGTGGCTCCTGGCAGGGTCATGATGCAAAATCATTTCATGCAGGTTCACAAGTCCCCATGGCCTCCAGGGTCAGTAGTGTTTCCCATTCCAAAAGGGCGGAATGAAGGCACAGGGAAGGAACACTGAACCAAAGCAGGGCTGAAAGCCCAGCAGGGCAAACTCTAGACCCTGTAGCTCCAGTGTGTGAGGCGTTAGTTTCAAATAGCTTAGACAGCCCCACTCCTAGCTTTGCACCCCAAAACATACCCCACCCAGACTGGCTCCACTCGCTCTGTGCGGCTCTCCTCCGCAGGTATCTCATGGCTCTGACATCTCCAATATCTTGGCGTCTACAGCAGCCCAGCTTCACTTTCACAGCTTTGTGCTGTGGCCTCTTGAGGTCTCCCGCCCTCTCGGGACTTTCACACAGAGAATCCCCGGCCGCACACCACGGGACCTCAGTGGCTTCCTGAAACTAGATTGGAAGGAGCCACCATGACCCTGTCACTCTTGCTTCCTTCATGTCTTCAAAGCCACTTCCATGTGACACGGCCGAGTGTGGCTGCCAGCTCGTGCTATTTCATCATAGTAACAGAAAAGTAACTAATATAGCCAGGCATGGTGGCGCACACCTTTAATCCCAGCACTCAGGAGGCAGACGCAGGCGGATTGCTAAGAGTTTGGGGCCAGCCTGGTCTACAAAGTGAGTCCAGGACAGCCAGGGCTACACAGAGAAAAAAGCAAACAAACAAACAAAACAAACAGAAGTTGATACTGAAAAGTAGGGTGGCTGCTGTAAAGCCCGGGCCATGGTGTTTTGGGAAGGTGGAGGACTTTGGAGATTTGGTCTAGACAAGCAGGTGAATGCTGTAAGTGAGTTTGAAAGCCCTATGAGGGCATTTCTCATTCAAACCACAACAGTGTGCATATGTGAAACAGAGGCATGCATGTGTGTGGATGCAGACATCCCTGTGAAGTGTGAGTGCTCTACCGTCTGAGGCATCTTGCTGGTCCTTGCAATGTTTCTTAACTGTTTTCTTTATGCTCGTGCTTGCTCATGTGCGTGCATATATGTACTGCACCCATACATGCACATGCACATGCACCATATGTAATCCCAAATGGCCTGGTCATGGAACATGATAGCTGGTCATGGTGGCACACGCCTTTAGCCTCAGCACTCAGGAGGCAGAGGCAGGCGGATCTCTGTGAGTTCGAGGCCAGCCTGGTCTACAAAGTGAGTCCAGGACAGCCAAGGCTACACAGAGAGACCAAAAACTAAATGAAACAACAACAACAAAGAACATGATGTGTGGTTCAAGCTAGCCTTGAGCTCTCAATTCTTCTGACTTAGCCTCCTGGGGGTTGGGATTTCAGGTATGTACCACCATGTGACAGTATTTTTTTTTAAATTTTTTATTCTTTTTTGTTTTTGTCTTTGTTTGTTTGTTTTTTCGAGACAGAGTTTTTCTGTGTAGCCTTGACTGTCCTGGACTCACTTTGTAGACCAGGCTGGCCTTGAACTCACAGTGAACTGTCTGCCTCTGTCTCCCAAATGCTGAGATTAAAGGCGTGGCAGTATTTCCAATGCATTTTGGCATGATATTTCATCCAGGGTTATCAGCCACAGTATCAAAGCTCCTCTGAGGCCCTCCATGATATCCAGGGCACCTCTGCTGGAACACCTAAGCCACAGCCATCCTCTCCCCCCAGGTGCCCTTCCAGGCCCCACGAGGCCTCCACTGCAGTGCAGTGACACATAAGGATGAGGTGTGGTTGGTTCCTCGAGCCCCCAAGCCCCAGAGGAAGCCCATCCCAGCTATGCATGAAGACCTGTTCAGGCCATCGGCAAATGGGGATCAGGACAAGGCAAACTTCCTGCGAGCAGTGCGCAGCTTTGGGGAGCACAGCGTGCGCAAGCGCGGCCATGTGGACTTCATCTACCTAGCACTGCGCAAGATGCCAGAGTTCGGCGTGGAGCGGGACCTGTCAGTGTACAACCTGCTGCTGGATATCTTCCCTAAGGAGGTCTTCCGGCCCCGCAACGCCATCCAGCGCATCTTCGTCCACTACCCACGGCAGCAGGAGTGTGGAATCGCCGTCCTGGAGCAGATGGAGCGGCACGGTGAGGGAAGTGGGCGCAGCCTCTGCACCCAGCTCCACTCCCCTTCTTTCTCCATCTCCCGAGTCCTTTACATCTCTTTCTCTCAGGCTCCTCCTCTTAGAATTATGGGTCCTAGGGCTGTAGGTAAGTTGGAGAAGGACATACCTGGGATGCCCCAAGGCTGACCCCCAGTACCCGGCAACCTCAGGTGCACACCTATCACCCCAGCGCCCCGGGGGACAGAGGGATAAAGCTCAACCTTCACTATATAAGTTGGTTTCTTGTTTGTTTTTAAGAATTCTTTTTCTTTTTTGTTTTTTAAGATTTATTTATTATTTATATAGTATTCTGCCTGCATGTGTGCCTGCCTGCACGAGAAGGAACCAGATTTCACTACAAGATGGTCATGAGCCACCATGTGGTTGCTGGGAATTGAACTCAGGACCTCTGGAAGAGCAGATGGTGCTCTCAACCTCTGAGCCATCTCTCCAGCCCCTAATTTTTAGGTTTTTTTTGAGACAGGGTTTCTCTGTGTAGTCTTGGCTGTCCTGGGCTCACTTTGTAGACCAGGCTGGCTTCGAATTCACAGCGATCCGCCTGTCTTTGCCTCCCAATTGCTGGGATTAGAGGTATGCACCACCATGCCTGGCTTTAAGATTTATTTTTAATCCCATGTATGCTATGTGTCAGTGGGAACGTGAGTGAATGCTGGTGCCCAAGGAGGCCAGAAGAGGGTGTTGGCTACCCTGGCCTGGAGTTCATAGTGGCGCCGTACATGTTCCTTCCTGCCGCCATTTCTTTCTCTACCCTCTGTGCTCAACACGTACATTTTACATGGTCTCATGTAGCTGAGGCTGACCTTGAATTTGCTGTGCTGGGTAGCCAAACCTGGCTTTGAACTCCTGATTTTTGCCTCCTGTTCCAAGTGCTGGGATTACAGGCATGTGGCACTATGCTGCTTTTATATGGTGCTGGGAGTCAATTCTCCAGCTCTGTGTGTCAGACCAGCATTCTACTCAGCTATGCCCCAGCCTCACCCCTAGTCCCTGCTTCAAACAGAACAAACCAGACCACTGATGGGCCAGGTGTGGTGGTGCATACCTTTGATCCCAGCACCTGGAAAGCAGATGCCTATGAGTTCTGTTCTACATATGACAGAGTTCAAGGCCAGCCAGCTACATAGGTAGCAAGACCCTGTTTCAAAATAAGAATAAGGAAAAATAAAATCATGGAAAATACATTCCTTCCCTTTCATTCTAATCTACCTGCTGCTCTGTTTCCTGACTTCAAACTTACGTCTAACCCTGCCTCTCTGAGGCTCTGCTTGGTCTGCCCAGCACAGGAGTCATGCCCAACACAGAGACGGAGTTCCTGCTCATTCAGATATTTGGACGCAAAAGTTACCCCATGCTCAAGTTCATACGGATGAAGCTGTGGTTGACCCGATTCAAGAATATCAACCCCTACCCCGTGCCCCGAGATCTGCCCCAGGACCCTTTAGACCTGGCCAAGCTGGGCCTGCGACACATGGAGCCTGACTTCAGCGCCAAGGTCACTGTCTACCAGGTACACATTCCTGTTATACCCTAAATGACCCTCCATGGCTGGGCCACATGGCTGCTCCCCTGGGCTCTGCTTACTCACCTGCTGTCTTGGCAGTGATCATGACCCTTCCTTATTACCACAGTTGAACCTGTCCTAGTCTATTTAGCCTTGTAACAAATTACCCTAGGTCAGGTGTATTAGTCGCTTTTTGTTGCTGTAACAAAATCCTGGAGGCTGGGTACCTTATAAAGAGAAGAGCATTCAGGCTTAGTGGTGTACACCTTTACTCCCAGCGCTTGGAAGGCAGAAGTAGGGGGATCTTTTCAGAGCTCAAGGCCAGCCTGGTCTACACAGTGAGGTCTGTGCAAGCCTGGACTACACAGTGAGATCTGTGCCAGCCTGGACTATACAGTGAGGTCTGTGCCAGCCTGGACTGCACAGTGAGGTCTGTGCCAGCCAGAACTGCATAGAAGAGCCTCTACTTCATGCCCTAGTGAGGGCGGGGGTGTTGCCTTCCTTGTTCTAGGCATGGGGTCCCACTCCTAGCACTGTGACAATAGAACTTTATGCAGCATGCTAGGCAAGCGCTCGCTACTGAGCCAGTTGTTGGTGCCGCCGTCTGAAGAAGTGTTACTTTCTGCTCCTGCCACTTTTCACATATCTGGGTAACCTGAGCTACAGAGGGAGTGACTTGGACGAGATCACTGCAGGCTGAATATAGGTTGGATGGCTCCAACGCCGCCTCAGGGTCAGCTCAATGTTGACAGCTCTGGCCAAACTGGCTCTAAGCAAAGAGGAAAGGACCACTTTTAGTGACCTGGCACAACTGCTCAGGATTGGCTAGCATCCCCTCCTTCTTGGCTCTCTTGGGCTCCCTGTAGAAGCTGGGAGTCACAACCCCTGCTTTTCCTTGCAGATGTCTTTGCCCAGTGACTCAACAGGCATGGAAGATCGCCCCCAGCCCCACATTGTAGGTAAGGCCCCAGCGTGTCCCCGTTCCTGCTGGGTCCCTCTGGGCCTTTTGCTGTTAGGGCACCAACAGGTCTCATCTCTACACCAGGCATCCAGAGTCCAGATCAGCAAGCCGCCCTGGCCCGCCACGACCCTGCCAGGCCTGTGTTTGTGGAGGGCCCCTTCCCTCTCTGGCTGCGCAATAAGTGTGTCTATTATCACATCCTGAGAGCTGACCTGCCACCCCCTGAGGATGAGGTGAGTTAAGGCCAAGGGCTTGCTGCTAAGCCAGACCACCCGAGTTTGATCTCCAGGACCCAATGGTGAAAGGAGAGAACTGTCTCCTGCAGGCTGTCATCTGAGCTACACAGGGCTATGCATAAATACACGTAATTTAAAAAAAAAAAAAAAGACATACATAGTGGCACTCAGGAGACAGAGGCAGGCAGATCTCTTGCATTCAAGGCTATCCTCGTCTGCTCACTGAGGTCCAGATTAGTGGTAACTCTAGATTCTTGACTACGGGTGCAGGGCTAGTGCTATCCTGAAGGCTCGGGTGAGGGCTGAGGTCCTGTGTTCTGGCCTCTGATCCTGCCTGCTCTCTCTTACCTGAGGTAGAAAGCGGAGGAGATCCCGGAGGAGTGGAACCTATACTACCCAATGACGCTGGACCTGGAGTATTCACGGGGCAACTGGGACGACTACGATTTTGACGTGGACGAAGGTAAAAGCAGTCCTGGCACAGCACATCCTGTGTGGGGCCAGAGGGCTGCAGGCTGAGACGCGCACTGCCTATTTCCCCAACTCTCCACACAGCCAGGGGTCACGCGTCCCTGCGGAACCTGTCCCCCTTGGCCACTGCCCCTCCCCCTTATAATATCGATTATGGAACATTTTATATTAATTAGTGACATGACCAGGATAGGTGCAAGCCTCTGGTCAGTGTAACAGTCAAGTTATACGTGGGGGGCGTTGGGAGGCTTGGGGTCAAGGTTAGCTTCCGGGTAGCATCTAAAGCAGCAGGCACATGGCCCAAGTGAACCGTAGAGCATCCGTGTGGCAGAGAGGGCTGCTGCGTGCATGCATGGACATGGTCATGAGTGCCTCCAGGTGATGACAGCACAAACTCCTCTCTCCCGCAGTGACAGAAGGCCCCATCTTCGCCATGTGCATGGCTGGTGCCCATGACCAGGCGACGTTGGTCAAGTGGATCCAGGGCTTGCAGGAGAGCAACCCAGCCCTGGCACAGATCCCAGTGGTATTCCGCCTGGCCAGGTCTACGGAGGAGCTCCTCATAACCTCAAAGCAGGAGGGACAGTCCGCTTCCCATGTCCCTCCTAAGGGCCAGGAGGAGGATGAGGTCCTTCAGGCACAACAGCAGCAGGGTCAGAGCTGAGGCTGAGCTGGACTGGTACAAAATAATAATGAGAAAATAAAAAAATAAAAATCTCTTCCTGGCCATGTGGCTTCCCTTGAGATACTAGGCACGGGTTCTTCTGGCTTTACCATCTTGGGACCCTCCTTTTTAAAATTTATCTTTTTAAAAATTCTGTTTATGAGCCAGGTGCCAGTGGTGCATGTAATCCCAGCACTCTAGGAGTCAGAGGCAGGCGGATTTCTGTGAGTCCAGGACAGCTAAGGCTACACAGAGAAGCCCTGTCTCAAAAAACCAAAAATCTGTCTATGTACTTTGTGGTGTGGAGATCAGAAGACCACCTGCTGGAGTCAGTTCTGGCTTTTTGACTCCGTGAATCCCACAAATGGAATTCAGATTGTCAGGTATGGCAGCATGGCCTTTACCTGCAGAGCCATCTTGCTGGCTTTTTTTTTTTTTAAAGATTTATTTATTATTATGTATACAGTGCACTGCCTGCATGTACATCTGCTGGCCAGAGGAGGGCATGAGATCACATTATAGGTGGTTGTAAACCACCATGTGATTGCTGGGAATTGAACTCAGGACCTCTGGAAGAAGTCGGTGCTCTTAACGGCTGAGCCATCTCTCCAGCCCCTTTTTAATCTTTTTAAAAATTTACTTACCTTTATTTTATGTGCATTGGTGTTTTGCCTACATGTATGTCTATGTGAGAGTGTAATATCTTTGCGTTAACTGACAGTTCTAAACTGTTATGTGGGTGCTGGAATTTGAACTCGTGTCCTCTGGAAGACCAATCAGAACCCTTCACAGCTGAGCCATTTCTCCAGCCTCTTCGAGAAAAATCTTAAGCCATACTGCTCTAGAATTCAAGAGACAGCTGAGGGTAACCTAAGTACCAGGATCTTGCTGCCTATATTTCCCAAGTAACTGGTTACAATTGGGGTGCACCTCCATGGGCCAAGACGGATTATGCGCATGCGCAGTTTTGGCTAGCTGTCCTGGTTTGGCGCCGCGGGCACTGAAGACTGTGAGAAATCTCCCGGCGGCGCAGACTAGGCACGCCACTTCCGGTCGGGGCTCCTAACAACGGGGGAGGCCGGTAACCAGGGTGGGGGGGATGGCGGAGCGGGCTCCAGAGCCCGGGGCGGAGGCAGAGGCGGGCGCAGGCGGGGAGGCGGCGGCAGAGGAGGGCGCGGCAGGCAGAAAGGCGCGGGGCCGGCCGCGGCTCACAGAATCAGACCGGGCCCGGAGGCGGCTCGAATCCCGGAAGAAGTACGACGTACGGCGCGTGTACCTGGGCGAGGCGCACGGCCCCTGGGTGGACCTGAGACGCCGGAGCGGCTGGAGCGACGCCAAACTCGCCGCCTACCTCATTTCGCTGGAGCGTGGCCAGCGAAGCGGCCGCCACGGGTGAGGGGGCGCGGGGCCGGGAAGGGAGGAGGGAGGAAAGGAGGGAGGGGTGAGAAGAGCTCGGGGCCCCGCCCCCTGCACGTCCCGCCCCGCCCACGAGGCCCCGCCCCCTGTCCTCCAAGCCGGCTTAGAACTCAAGCATTTAAGCAGCCAGACCCTTCAAACGCGCCGCCTCCGGCCCGCTGGCTACCCAGTGCAAGCTTTGCCGCACCCCTCTGCCCGCCTCCAGGAGCTCTGACTGGCCCGTCTCGGGGCGGGACGGGGAGGTCGATCCGCCCCCACTGGCCTCTATTGGGGGGGGGGGGTCTCACAGGTGCTCCAAAGACTGGTTTTCTGTGTATGAGTGCCTTGCCTGCATGTATGTATGTGTACTATGTGCATGCCTGCTGTCTGCAGAGGTCAGAGGTCAGAGGAGGGCGTCGGATCCGCTGGAACTCTAGTTATAGATGGTTGTGCTGGAAATCAGACCCTGGCCCACTGCAAGTTCAGAAAACAGTCTTAAGGACCGAGCCATCTGCTCAGCCACCTGTTTCAGTACCCTTGTCACGTCTCCGTACAAAGACAACAGGTGAAGACTTTGCACAGTACGCTGGTGCTCAGTTAGGTCAGTTAACTTTTTTTTTTTTAACCTGACCTTCCCTGGGCTGAGTTGCTCCCCAGGAAGCAAGAGGCCTGAGGAGTGACTATGCAGCATAGCCTGGGTGTCTGGATAAGAGTATTTTTATTTGTTTGTTTGCTGAAACATGGTTTTTCTACATAACCCTAGCTGTCCCAGAACTCGATCTGTGCATCAGGCTGGCCTTGAAGTCAGGAATCCGCCTGTCTCTGCATCCAGAGTGCTGGGACTAATGGCATGCGCCGGGCTTGGCATGAGGGCTCTTTTAAGAATTTGCTATGGTGTGTTTGTATGTGTATGTGTGTGATATATGTAGGCTCACATGTAGAGGTGGGAGGATCATTTTGCAGAGCTGGTCCTCTCCCACCATGTGTCTTATAGGGATCAAACTCAGACCATAAATGACTCATCACACTGTAGTTGTCCGCATATGCCATGTGCTGCTTGCCCGCACTGAGAAGCTGGCTCTGGATGGATGGCTGTCCCTCCTCATTTGAGACCCATGTTTGTCTCAGTGTCCTCCACTACCCTTTGTCTTAGGTAAGGTTGGGTCATCTAACTCTGATGGGAAGAGAAGAGAACAGTAGAACCGCCCATGAGCAAAAGCCCTGTGCCCTTAAGAACAGCAAGAAGGTGGCACATTTCCAACAGAGGGAGCCCATAATGCAGGGATAGCCACAGAGGGAAAGAGAAACCTCCACCTGGAACTCCAGTGGAAGCTGCAGGTTCTCCAGTCAGCTGCTGCTGCGTGCTGTGACACCTTGTTCAATGTTATCTCTCTCCGGTCTGCACAGACAGTTCCAGCCAGCCAGGGCTACATAATGATACCTGGTCCCGAATAAAACACAAAACAAGAACACAGCTTAGAAAGGATGAGGAGTCACAGTGTAGCCTGTTCGCTCTCGTTTGTTCTCATCACCTGAATGATTCTTTAAGAGTTGATGCTGGGGCTGAAGACGATGGCTCAGTGTTAAGAGCATGTGTTGCTCTTTCAGAGGACCTGGGTCTGGTTCCAAACACAGGAATTGTGGTTCACAACCATCCAGAACCGCAGTTCCAAGGGATACAGTGCCCTGTCTGCCATCCAGTCTGGGTACTCGGCGCAGACCTGCTGCAGAGACATAATTGCAAACAAAAACGTATGCACATGAGAGAGTAAAATCATTTTTAAAAAGTTATCCAGGCATAGTGGTGCAGGCTTTAGTTCCAAGCTCCTTGGAAGCAGACGCAGATAGAGCTGTCTTGAGTTTGAGGCCAGCCTGGTCTACATATTGAGTTCCAAAGATAGCCAGGGCTATAGAGAGATCCTATCTGAGAAGAAAAAGAAAAAACAAAAATAAAACCACTTTGATGCTGAGGGGCAGTAACCAGCTAGGAGCCAGGGGCATAACTCAGTGGTGAAGTGCCTAATACATGAACACACCCGCGCACACGCACTAGTCAGGCATATGGCTCCATCAGCAGCTTGCCTGTCATACATGAAGCTCTAGATTCATTGCATGATTATAATCCCAGCACTCCCAGGCCCGATGACCTTAAATGACCCCCAGGACATATACGGTAGAAAGAGAAAGCTGATTCCTCCAAGTTACTGTGCCATATTCCTTATCCCAGTAAGTAAATAAGCATAACACAAATTCTTTGTAAGAATCAAACTCATACATTGAAGCAGGAGGAATGAGGGTAGGCAGTGGCAGGCCAGGAAGGAGGAGGTCGCAATAATCTCCCTGCCCTGCCTTTACCTCTTGAGTGTTGGAGTCATAGTCACAAGTTACCACCTCGGGTCTGTGGTGTTCAGGGAACGGAGCCCTGGGCTTTGTGGTGATAATAGTTTTCCTTTATTTTGCTTTTTGAAGTAGGGTTTCCCTATATAAGCTAAGTTAGCCTTGACTTCTTCATGTAATTCAACTGTCCTCAATTCCTGATCCTCCCACCTCTGCCTTCTGAGTGCTGGGGGAGGCAGGCATCACCACCACCCCTGACTAACATTTTCAATTGGTGGTTGGTGGAATCTGTGGATACAGAGGCTGGCTCCACACAGGGTGTGTGTTCCACGGGGTAGAAATCACGATGCCCTCTTAGCCTTCTTCCCACCCTCCCAACCCCATCTGCCTGGGGCCTTCTCTAGTAGTGGTAAGAAACCTCCATTCATGGCAGTCCCCCATGCCTGGGACTGCTGGGAAGGGACCAGGACAACTGCAGTTCAAACGCCGTCCCAGAGTTGATGAACTGCTGTGGTTTTCTACCAGGTCAGGATTCGGGCCGGCTTGGCCCCTCATTCACCCTCACCACCTCTCTGTGTTGCAGGAAGCCTTGGGAGCAAGTCCCCAAAAAGCCAAAGCGGAAGAAAAGTAAGTGGAGCCACAGCCTGGGGAGGGGTGGGAGCACCTGCAGAGCATAGCCCAGACATGGCCAGTCATCCAGCGTCCCTGTCCCTCTGCTGCACTATGGGAAGGGAGAAGAGGTGGTCCCTACCTTGCCTGCCTGAGGCAGAGCACGTCAAGTACCAGGTGGGTTGTCACTAAACAGGCCCCATCCAGCATGACCTCGATGCCTTCGGGTCGCGGCATGCCCCCCCTCCCCCCAGCACTGTGGTCCGGAGAGAACCACCTAGTGGCAGTGAGCCTTGCCCTGCCTCTTTTGATGCAAAGGTCTCATGTAGCTCAAGTAAGCCTCAGACTCACTCTGTAGCAGAGGCCGGCATATCTCCCACAATGCTAGGCTGACAGAGTGCCACCAGTACAGTTCATGTGGGGCTAGTGATGGAACCTAGGGCTTTGTGTGTACTAAGTAGGCACTTTACACCTAAGCTATATCCCCAGCTCCCAATGTAAACATTGTTTTCACATGTATTTATCCTTTTATTTGTGTGTATACAGGCATCACTAGTGTTGGAATCAGAACAGTTTGTGGAAGTTGGTTCTTTTTTTTTTTCTTTCTTTTTTGGTTTTTGGAGATAGGGTTTCTCTCTGTAGCCTTGGCTGTCCCTCTGTAGCCTTGGCTGTCCTAGACTCGCTTTGTAGACCAGGCTGATCCCAAAGTCACAGAGATCCTCCTGCCTCTGCCTCCCAAGTATTAGGATTAAAGATGTGCGCCACCGTGCCTGGCAATTCTTGCTTTCTACCACATAGGTTCTGAGCATCTAACTGGGTGAGCCAGGCTTGGTAGCAAGCACCGTGACTCACTGAACCATCCTGGCAGCCTGTTCTTCCTGGCCAGCTTTGCTCTATAAAGCAGGCTGGCCTCAAAACTCCCAACTTGCCTGTCTCGGGATTATAGGCATGCCCCGCCATTCCCATCCCCAGCTTTGGCACAGGAGTGAGCCATTATCTTTCCTCTTCCTCCCTGAAGGGTTAGGGAGTGCCAGACTGGAAATGGGCCAGCTGTGGAAGGAAGTCCATGCCACTGCCGTGCTCCTCACTAGGACGGAGACCCTGGGTATTCTCCTACAGCCCAAATGCCTCTTTTGGCCCCCTCTCCCTTCCAGCCCTACAGGTGGCCCCAGCCTTCTTAATTCCCTCATGGCCTCTCTGCTTCCTCCTGCCTCCTGCAGTCCCCAGCGGTGGAATCCTGGCTTTCCCCTGGTCACTTACTTAGAGCTGCTCAGCCAGATTGTGGCAAAGCCAAGACCTGAATGCAGCCAGTCTGGCTCTGTAGTGCCCACCCTCCAGCACCCTCACCATGTCTGGGAGCTCTTGCCTTAGCCAGTCCCAAGGAAGCAAAACTGATTGCTGTCTCTGCAATCGGAGTGGGACTGGCACTCTACTGGGGAAGACAGACAATAGGCCCCTTAATAGATGGCCACAGGCAGCCTCTTAGTGCTATTATAAACAAACCAAAGTTGGCTAGACCGACTCTGGAAGGAGTGGCTTCTGAGAGGAGAGTGCATGTGGGGAGATTCCTGGATGAAGGCATTGAGCAAGGCTGTTACCTGGAGCAACAGGGCACAGCCATACCCATGAGCCATACCCAGCTCATCTGAAGGGCAGCTAGGAGGCCATGTGGCTAGAGACAGTGAAGAGAAGACAGACCCGGAAAGGATGGCATGGGACCTGGCAGTACATGGCCTTGCTACCCACCGCAGCACTTGCTCCTCACCCTTTGAGGTGGTAGCCAGTGGATTTTGAGCTGAGCGACGACATGTCCTGCTCCCCTAGTGCCCCCTTGTGGCTGTAGATGGCTGCATGAAGGTAGCAAGGAAACTTCCGGGGACCGTGTGGGATGAAGAGTTTGGTTTGGTTGGGGAGTGTTGTTTTGTTGTTTTTGAAACAGGTTTCTCTCCGTAGCCCTGGCTGCCCTGGAACTAGTCTGTAGCTGGCCTCAAACTCAACATCTGCCTGCCTCTGCTTCCAGAGTGCTGCTATTCAAGATGCTGGCTGCAGGATGAAGATTTTTATTAAGAAACAGCTGGAGGGCTGGAGAGATGGCTCAGAGCACTGTCTGCCCTTCTAAAGGTCCTGAATTCAGATCCCAGCAGCCACATGGTAGCTCACAACCATCTATAATGAGATCTGGTGCCCTTTTCTGGTATATAGGTGTACATGCAGGAAAAACACTGTATAATAATAAATAAATAAATCTTAAAAAGGAAAAGAAACAGCTGGAGCTGGGCATGGAATCCCAGCCCTTGGGGAGGCAGAGGCAGGTGGATCTCTGTGATTTCGAGGCCAGCCTAGTCTACAAAGTGAGTCCAGGACAGCCAGGACTACACAGAGAAATCCTGCCTTGAGAAAAAACTAGAAAAGGAAGAAACAGCCGGATGTGGTAGCACATGTCTTTAATCTCAAAAGAAACAGCTAAAAGCTGAGCAGTGGCACACACCTTTAATCCCAGCTCTGGATAGACAGAAGCAGGCGGACTACATAATAAGGCCCTATTTAAAAGAAAAAAAAAAAAGGAAAAGAAAGGAAACAATTAACAATTCTTGTGGCCTGTGCCAGTCTCCATTATCTGTCTGACTTGCTCAGCCAAGGACAGTCCTGGCTGTCTCCCGCGTCCTAGTTTTCTCTAGGTTGTGCCATCTCTCCAAGCCTCAGTTTCTTCTTCTTCTGCAGAGTGACAGTGAGATTCAAGAGGCCGTCTCAAACTGTGGGACTTTTGGGCCCTAGGGGGAGTGGAGCACCTGTTCTCACGGCCACCTGGGGCCATGTGTCCACAGGGCGGCGACGCAATGTGAACTGCCTGAAGAATGTGGTGATCTGGTATGAGGACCACAAACACCGCTGCCCGTATGAGCCGCACCTGGCTGAACTTGACCCCACCTTCGGCCTTTACACAACAGCCGTGTGGCAGTGTGAAGCTGGACACCGCTACTTCCAGGACCTGCACTCCCCGCTCAAACCCCTCAGTGATTCAGAGCCTGACAGTGACAAAGGTGGGTCTGTGGGGTAAGGGCCGAGGGGACAGCAGGCATGGGGGCCTCTGCACACTTCCTGGGGGGTCACCCTGGGCCGCCCTCCGCCTCAGGGAGCCATCACAAGTGCATGAGCCAGGGCTGTGGCACTGTCCTAAGCGCAGACTTGTAGCCTTTGAGTCCCTGCCCAGCTGAGCAGAATTCTGTCCTTCTGCAAGCTAACAACCTTCTAATTTCCTCCAGTTCTTTCAGCTCTGTCACTCTCACTCACCCTCTTTCTAACTCTTTCCCTTCTTACCCCACTTTGTTCTCTTCAGCTGGGTTACTGGTTTTCTTTTTGTTGTAAAGATTTTATGCTTTTTTTTTTTTTCATCTACTTTTGGGACAGGGTCTCACTATGTAGCTCTGGCTGGCCTGGAACTTGCTAATTTAGACCAGGCTGGCTTTGAACTCACTGATCTGCCTTCTTCTGCCTCCTTAGAGCTGAGATTAAGGCATGCACCACCACACTCAGCCCTGTTCTGTTTCCTCAAGTCAAGTCTTTTGATACAGCCCAGGCTGGCTTTGAGTTCTGGACAGTTCTTCCACCTTAGCCCAGCAAGTACTGGGATTGCAGGTGTGCATGCAAAGCCTAAGCCTTCCTAGCGTGTTCATGCCCTTCGCTCGTCACTACAGATTCTAGGCAGGCGCTCTTCCACTGAGCCACACATCCATAACTCCACACCCCTTTCCAGCCTTCATTTTTTCCATTGTTTATTCTGTATCTTGTTTTGCTCATGTATGTCTGTGCACCACAGTGCCTTTGGAGCCAGAGGTGGTGTATCTCCTGGGGCTGGAGTTACAGATGGTTGTGAGCCACCATGTGGGTGCTGAACCCTGGTTCTCTAGAAGAGCCATCAGTGCTCTTAACCTCTGAGCCATCCCTCCAGCCTCTTTCAACCTTCTTTTTACTTTTAAGTCTGAGATGTAGTCTCACTAAGTCACCCAGGCTGGCCTTGGACGCTCTGTAGCTCAGGTGAACCTTGAAAATCCTCCTGTGTCAGCATCCCAAGCAGCTAGAATTACAGGCCTGGGCCACACTCAAGTTTCTTTCCTGTCCTTGATTTTCTGTTTCCCACTGTCATCTCTGTCCCCCTACTACCACCCTCTGTTCCCTGAATCTGTCACATGTTTTATCCCCTACCTCTCTCTTCTGTCCCACACAAGTCACACTGGGCTAGGTGCCCACTGAGGCAGAGAAGGACTCTAGGGAAGGCCCAAGTGCATCATGGTGTGGGCAGTGAGGATGCTGCATGCTACCTCAGGACTTGGCATGACTGACAAGGCCTATAGGGCCAGCTGCCAAGTGCTGTGACAGGCCTGAAGGTGGAGCTAGTCATCAGGGCTAAGTCTGTGCTGGCAGGCGTCACCAAGCAGGTGGCATCCCAGCTGGCTGAAGGGAAGCTAGGGTGAGAAGTACTCCTGGTGGGCCCCACACCCACGGCCACCCCGTTGGGTCTTGGCCAGTCTCCAGAGGGCAGGCATTCCCTCAGCCTGCCACTCCTCCCTCAGTGTGCCCTGCTGGAGGCCCTTTCCTGGGCCATCTGACTCCTCCCATTACTCTGTCATTTGTCTTGAGGAAACCCAGGAGGATTGGCACTAGTCTATCTAGTACCTTAGGCAGAGATGGTGTCACCCCAAGCCAACACTGCTTTGGGAATGAGCCCTGTGGTCCATTAGCCACGTCTGCCCAGGCAGCAGTAAGGAAGTGGATCTGCTCCTGTCCTAGGCTCTTCCCAAGCCCCTCTCCATACCGTGGCCCTTGTCTGGGTGGCCTTGCCACCTCTCTCATGTCAGCCTGAATAAAGTCCAGAAGCACACAGATGCTCCTCTCCTTGGTTGCTGTGGCATAGAACCCAGACCCTGACACATGCTAGGCATGCATTCTCCCCTTGAGCTTTTTGGGAGCTGGGGATGGGCACCAAGTTGCCCATGCTGGCCTTGAATTCACTTCATAATGCCAGTAGGCCTTGAACTACCAGTCTTTCTGCCTCAGGCTCTTGAGAAGCTGGGGTCATAGATTGGCACCCCCAGGCCTGATGTTATGGGTGGCAGGGAGGCCTGTCCCTCTTCCCAACCACTCTGTGGTCCCTGAATCCGGATGGCATCTCCATGCCTGTGTGGGTCAGAGTGCCCAGAGCAATCCACCTAGAAAGAGAAAAGCCTTATCTAGGTTCCAGAGGCTCTGGCCCTGTCAGAACCTGATGCTCAGGGTGAGCAATAGTGGGAGTGCCTACAGAAAAGAGCCACTCAACACAGCTTCCACCAGAGCGAGCCAGAGCAAGCTGAGGTCCCACAATTTTCCTCAGGGCACACTTGTGACCTCAGCCTGCCTGTTAAAAGCTCTACCACCTGCTGTTGTGGTTAATGTAAAAGTATAGCCTAATAAATGTTTATTATTAGGCTATAGTTATTATGGTGGTACTAGACCTCAAATGCAGGCCACTTTGGTGAACACTTAGCCAAGCCATAGCCATGACCCAAGGGCTACTGAGAAGCCAAAAACAAAAATCCAGACCTCCATCTACCTCATCTACCCTTTCGGTCTGTTTTCTTTTTCTTTTCTTTCTTTCTTTCTTTCTTTTTTTTTTTTTTTTTTTTTGGTTTTTCGAGACAAGGTTTCTCTGTGTATCCTTGCCTGTCCTGGACTAACTTTGTAGACCAGGCTGGCCTTGAACTCACAGTGATCCGCCTGCCTCTGCCTCCCGAGTGCTGGGATTAAAGGTGTGCGCCGCCACCGCCCAGCTCTTTTTTTGGATTTTCAAGACAGGGTTTCTCTGTGTAGCCTTGGCTTTCCTGGACTCGACTTGTAGGCCTCGAACTCACAGTGATTCCCCTGCCTCACTTCCTGAGTGCTGGAATTAAAGGTGTGCACCATCACGCCTAGCTCTGTTTTCTTAATAATTAGCCCTAGTGCTAGTTAGACTGGCAGCAGTGATTCTGTGGCCCATCATGGTGCTGTGAAGGCAGGCTATACAAACAACTATAGTAGGTACCAACCCAGGCTCTGGAGCCATAGAGCCCAGGGTCCCAGACAGCCGTGCCCAGTTGTATTATGGGCATAATCAAAGTTCCAGCCACTCATGGCCCCGATCCCTTCAGTTGTGTGTGGAGTTCAGTAGCAAATACCTAATTGAGATGTTGGGCCTGTTGGCCTACTGTTGGCCTTCTGGGAGTGGGAGGGATGCTTTGCCAGGGGGCCGTGTGTGTGTGTGTGTGTGTGTGTGTGTGTGTGTGTGTGTGTGTGTAGGTGCCCAAGGAGGCAAGAGGCATGGGATCCCCTGGAGCTAGTGTTGCAGGCGGGAAGCATCCTGGCAGGGTGTGGGGACTGAAGTGAGAACCTCTGCAGTAGTTAGTACATGACATGCTCTTAGCTGCTGAGCCATCTCTCTGGCCCCCTTTAGGCATTTCTGTCCTAGAGCAGAAGCAGGCAGTGAGCAAAATAATTAACACAGCATCAAATACTCTGGGACAGGGGCTGTTTGAGACAGGTGATCAGGGCGCCTCCCCGAAAGTCAGTGAGCGGCCTGCAGTTCCAAGCAATGCCTGAGAGAGGGGTAGCAGGTGGGATTGCAAGTACAAAGACCCTGAGGCCAGAGCTTGTCTAATGCCTCTGGAGTAGAGCTCTAGAGAGGGAGTGAAGAGACAGTCAGGGAGACAATTGGAGACAGGTAGTGTGGGCTGCTGAGCTACACTGAGTGCCTTCCGAATCCTTACAGGAAGACGACCTGGCCTTGAACATATTAGGACTTTTTTATTTTTTGTGTTTTGGCTTTTGGAGACAGGGATTCTCTGTGTGGCCCTGGTTGTCCTGGGATTAGCTCTGTAGACCAGGCTAGCCTCAAACTGAAAGATTTGCCTACCTGTGCCTCCTGAGTGCTGAAATCAAAGTGCACCAATGCTGAGTGTACCACGACACCCAGCAGTTTTATATGTTTTGAAATTTTTTTTGAGTTTGAGTGTGGGTATGTGGGTAAGCGTGTCACAGTATGTATATCAAGGTCAGAAGACAACTTGTAGGAACCAGTTCTCTCGTTGTACCATGTGGTTGTCCTGGATGGAACTCAGGTCCTCAGAGGTTTGGAGATAAGCATCCCACTGGCTCCATCAGTTCTTACCACTGGCTGATGCTCTGAACTCAGCACCCACAACCCACTTGCTGCTTTGTACCTGGAGACTCAGGATCTTTTCGTCCTGTGGTTCTATTGCCCTCCTAGGCCTGCCTAGATGGATGGTGGGGCCAGGGGCCAGGGAAGTGGAGCTTGGCCCAAGGGAAACCACATCTGCTGCTACACTGGCTGGAACCAGTGCTGGGCTGTCCACCTGTTGCAGGGCATGGGAGATGCAGCCCAGCAGGGTGTGTGTGGAAGGAGGAATGGCTGGGTGTGGGAGCGGCTGGCCTGTCTGTTGTAGGAAGTGATGAGTGGGCTCTCAGGAGCAGAGGAGCAAGCTGCCTCTGTTGTACGAATGCTGAGGCCGTGACCAGCATCTGTAGAGATTGAGGAGAGACAGTTGGGCTGTGGGTGGATGGGTTTTGGATGCAGTCCCAACAGGTTTTGCCGACAGATTGGAAGTGGGTGTGAGAGAGAAAGTCAAGGATAGCCCTAGGACGTTGGCTTGAGCCACAGGAAGGACAGAGCTGCCACCCTGTGAGGCAGGGCCACCTGTGAGTGGCACAGGCTCTGTTGGGAGGATCTGGTGGAGGAAGTCCCAGTGTTGCGAGTGGTTCTGAGATGGCGGGCAGGGGCGGAGGGTGTGGTACCAAGAGTTTGGGGCTCCTAGGAGGCCCAGCTCCTTGTAAACGCATAGAGTTACCAGCACTGGTGTAGCCTATGGTGTCATAAAAATAGAGCTCAGGAGCTCAGGAGATGGCCAAGTTGGTAAAGTGCTTGCTATGCAAGCATGAGAACATGAGTTCAATTCCCAGCACATACATCAAAAAGGCCAGCTACCATGCCTCACTCCTGTAGTGCCAGCAGTGGGGAAATGGGGACAAGACACACACACACACACACACACATACCACACCACACACCCCCGCCGGGCTCAGTGACCAGGTAGGCTAAGCAAAGGGGTGAGCTCAGTACTGAAGGGGAGATTCTTATCTACAAACATAAATTGGAGCTAGGCATTGTGCACACATCTTTAATTCCAGCACTTGAGAGACAGAGATAGAGTTCTGTGAGTTCAAGGCCAGCCTTGTCTACAGAGTAAGTTCTGGGCCAGCCAGGGCTACAAACTGAAACTCAAAAATCAGGGGATTCCAAAAAATGAAATAAAAATAAACGAGTAAGGTAGGCAGAGAGTGAGAAACCCAAAACTGGTTTCTGGTCCACACATGTCTGTACACATGTACACACACGCACACACATGCACACATACACACCTGGTAGATGCAGCAGCACTCTGTGGCTACAGGTTCCATCCGAAGTGCTTCTGTCTGCTCACAAAGTCAGTCATTCAGGACTAAGCTCAGAGAAAGGTCAGCTTGTGGCGGTCACCCTCACACATCGCCGTATGCACCTGTTTCCTTTTAATTTCTGGGTTCTTGAGATGCTTAGTCCTAACTTCCTTCTGTTTTGTTTGTTTGCTTCCAAAACAATACAGTATTGAAAGAGTAGTTTGTGTTATATCAGGTATTATAAATGATTTAAGGCAAGTGGAAGAGTGTATAGAGGTCTATGAAGGCTTACATCGATACAGTTATTTGTTGGGTGGAGTGTGTGTGCCATGACACCATTGTGGATGTCAGTACACATCAGAGGGCAACTTAATGGAGGTTCACAGGGGGGAGTGGGGGGGCCTGGGGGTCAAACTGAACTGTAGACCTGGAGGCTTTTTTTCCCCCCGTTTTTTAGTTGACAGGGTTTCTCTGTGTAGCTTTGGCTGTCCTGGACTTGCTTTGTAGACCAGGCTGGCCTCCAACTCACAGTGATCTGCCTGCCTCTGCCACCATACCTGGCTATTCTTTCATCTTTAAAAGAAGATTTTATTTATTTTATGTATGAGCACTCTAACTGCATGTGCACCTGCCTGCCAGAAAAAGACATCAGATCTCATTCTAGATGGTTGTGAGCCACTGTGTGGCTGCTGGGTATTGAACTCAGGACCTCTAGAAGAGCAGCCAGTGCTCTATCTGCCGAGCCATCTCTCCAGCCCCATGGTTTTTTATTTTTTTGAAACAGGTTTCTCTGTGTAGCCTTGGTTGTCCTGGAACTGGATCTGTAGACCAGGCTGGCCTTGAACTCAGTGATCTGCCTACCTCTGCCTTCCCAAGTGCTGGGATTAAAGGTGTGTGGGACAACACCCAGCTTCCCTGCTTGCTTGCTTTTCTTTCTTTCTTTCTTTCTTTCTTTCTTTCTTTCTTTCTTTCTTTCTCTTTCTTTCCAGGTTCTCATGTACCCCAGGCTGGCCTTGGCTCAATATACAGCCAAGGATGACCTTGAACTTCTGATCCTCTAGCCCCACCACCCCAGTGGTGGAGCTGCAGCATCACGTGTTTATGCAGTGCTGGGGATAGAACCCAGCGCTTTGTGTGTGCTAGGCAAGTGCTCCGCCAACTGAGCTGCAGCTACAGCCTGCAGATACTACATTTTTAAAAACTATGTCGGTTGGGTGTGGTCACGCACACCTTTGGTCCCTGTACTTGGAGAGCAGATGCAGGTAGATCTCTGCAAGTTCAAGGCCAACCTGGTCTACAGAGTGACAGCTGCGGCTACCTAGGAAAAACCTTGCACTCATCGTCCCCAAAAGAGTATATGAGTGTTTGTGGGCATACGTATGTGCACCACATGGGTGTCCAGTACCTGTAGAGGCCAGAAGAATGTCTCAGATCCCCTGGGACTGAAGTTATAGGCAATTGTGAGCTGCCATGTGGGTACTGTGAAGTGCACTCTGTCTTCTGCAAGAGTAGCCAGTGCTCTTAACCACTGAGTCATCTCTCCAGTCCACAAATACTGCATTTAAATAAGGGATTTGATCTTATGAGTATTTTGATATCAGCTTGGAGTTCTAGAACCAATCTCCTCTGAACAATCTTTAGAATTTCTCGAGTGTAGGGGTGGTTACATTCTTTTGTAAACAGCCTCTCAATGAGTAGTTAGAATCTTCTCAGTTTACTTTTACCTTATCAGTGTGTGTGTACACATCCAGTGCTGCAGTTAGAGGTGGTTGTGGCTCCTTGGGATGGAATGTGGGTCCTCTGGGGGAGCACAAGTGCGCTTTCACCCTCAGCCGGGTCGTCTCTACAGCCCCAGTAGCTGTGGGCTGTGTACTCCTATGAAGCCACCGGAACAAGGAGCTCTTTGGAATACCTACCCTTGCTTCTCTGCTCCTTACCTGAGCTAGGTCAGCATACAGAGCTGCTGGGTGGGGCTTGTCATCTAAAAGGCCAAACACAGCGTCAGAGGGGATAGTAACCCAACACCTACCCTGCGGGAGGAGCCCAGCATTTGCTCCTGAAAGATCTTCTGAGCCTGGGGAGACGCTCAGTCAGTGAAGAGCTTGCTGTACAAGCATGAGGACAGGAGTTTGGGTGTCCAGCACCCACAGGAAAGCTGAGTGCTCAGAGGTGCTTGTTGCCAGGTCAGATGCCTGAGTTCTGTCCTCAGAGCCTACATACTGAAGGGAAAGAGCCCACTCCTGCAAGCCGTCCTCTGACCTCCACACATGCACACCATGGTGTCCCCTACCTGCAAGTAAATAAATTTGAGAAATAAAAATAATAAGGGAGCAAGACTGAGGAAGACAGATGTCCACCTCTGGCCTCTGCACACCAGGCTCTGGAGCAGTGAGCAGATTGCTCTGGAGGTACAGATACTTGATAGTGCTGAGATGGAGGTGCTCTCCAAGAGGTACAGGAAGACCTAGGCGCGTGACTTGTGTTACCCTCTTCCGACCACTGATGAGTTGCACCTCAAAGTAAAGCTGTGAGAGTGGTTAACTGAGGGAGAGCTTTCTAGCCTCAGGAGTCTTCCCAGCAAGTCACGCACCTGGGAGCAGCAGCATGGGAATCCCCAACTGACACTTACACAGACAGACAGACAGACAGACACAGACGGACAGTGCTCCAGGACTTTGCACAGGCATCACAGGTGGAGAGTCCTGTGACAGAGCCCTAGAAGCTTGCTTACTCCAGGTATTTTAAGTGAAGTGACCACACTTAACATGAATCTAACCAGCATGGAGTCAGCACTGATACTGGCCGCTTTTGATCCCAGCTCTTGGGAGGCAGAGGCAGGTGGATCTCTGAGTTCAAGAACACCCTGGTCTACATATGAATTTCAGGCCAGGGAGAAGCACTGAGGGCCTAGCAAAGAGAGACCATGGTGATTGAGTACAGCCAGCCATGTCAGGAACAGGAACCCAGAAGGCACCACTGGCTTTGGCTCTGAAAGTCACAGCACCTTGTTCCTGGTGACACATAAATCCCAGCAAGAGCTCCCCACCCCCTCACCCCAGTGTATATGTTTTTACATGAGTGGGGGTAGAAGCCCATGGATAACCTTGGGTGTCATCCTCATAAATGTCATCTACCTCCTTTGAGACAAGCTTCCTCAATGTCCTGGAGCGCACCAATAGGCTAGGCTGTCTGCTCAGGAGCCCAGGGACCCTCCTGTCCCTGCCTCATCAGTGGGGGAGGGGGGTGGGCTCACACATGCACACCACTAAGCCTGGCCTGACATTTTAGAATAGTTTTACATACTATTAGTGAGTGAGTATGTAGCATGTGTGTGGCTCGTTGGGGGGGGGGGCATTGGGTACGAGGGCATGCATGCCACAGAGCAGTCTCTTTCCACCTATGTAGTATTTTTTTTTCTTTTTTTGAGGTAGGATTTCTCTTTCTCTGTTTAGTCTTGGCTGTCCTGGCCATACTCTATAGATCAGGCTAGGCTCAAACTCCAAGATCACCTGCCTCTGTCTGGGGACTGCTGGGATTAAAGGTGTGGGCCACCATGGCCAGACTTATTAGTCACTTTTACACCATGACACAAAAGAGACTTATGGAAGAAAGAATTTGTTCGGACTTAGAGCTCCAGAGGGGTAGAAACCTCAAATCTTGCCCCTAGTGGTGCACTTCCTTCAGCAAGGCTCTACAACCTAAACTTCCCCAAACAGTGATACTAACCGGGGACAAGTGTTCAAATGCCTGAGCCTATGGGAACATTTACCATTCAGATCACCACATGTCGGTTCCAGGAACCTGACTCAGGTAGCCAGGCTTACCTGGAAAAGGCTTTTAACCACCAAGGCAGCCAGCTCACCGGTCAACACAGAAATAGAAAGACTTATTTTTATTTTATGTGTGTGAGTGTTTAGTCTGCATGTATGTAAATGTACATGTGCAGTACTAGAGGAGGCCAGAGAGGATGTCAGATCCCCTTCAACTGGAGTTACAGACTGGACTGAGCACCATGTGGGTGCTGGGAACTGAACTCTGGTCCTCTCAAAGAGTAGTAATACGCTTAACTGCTGAGCCATCTTTCCAGTTCCCATGCGTGGTGTTTCACATGAGTTCTGGAAATGGAACTCAGATCTTTGTACTTAAAAGACAAACCCTTCAGGCTGAGCCACCTCCCCAGCTCGTAACCGTCCCCTCCCTTCTCTCTGCAGTGGGCGATGGCCTGGTGGCTGGCAGCTCTGGCTCATCCAGCTCCAGCTCCAGCTCTGACTCGGAGGAGCCGCCTGAGGCCCAGCCAGCCCAAGCCTCCGCTGCTGCTGCTGCTGCTGCTGCTGCTGTCACCCCCACCAGCCCCACAGGCAGCAGTGGGCTTATCACTCAGGAAGGAGTTCATATCCCCTTTGATGTCCACCACGTGGAGAGCCTGGCCGAGCAGGGCACCCCTCTGTGCCAAAACCCTGCAGGCAGTGGGCCCGAGGCCCTGGAGACGGTGGTGTGTGTGCCTGTGCCCATGCAAGTGGGCACTGGCCCTGGCACCCTCTTTGAGAACATGCCCCAGGAGGCACTGGGTGAGGTGGTGGCCAGCTGCCCAGTGTCAGGCATGGTGCCTGGCTCCCAGGTGATCATCATTGCTGGTCCTGGCTATGACACTCTCACAGCCGAGGGCATCCACCTCAATGTGGCTGCTGGCAGTGGCACTCCTAGCAGCGGCCTGGGTGAGGAAGTATCCTGTGCCATGATGGAGGGCGTGGCAGCCTATACACAGACGGAGCCCGAGGGCACCCAGCACAGCACCATGGACACCACCTCTATAGCCAGCATCGAGACGAAGAAAGGTCTGGGGGTGCCACTGTGGCCTATGGCAGGGGTTGGGAGGGGTGGCAGAGGGGAAGGAGTGGCTCTCGAAGTGAGCTTCTTGACAGCCTTATCCCCACAGACACCACCCCATGTTGCCCCGTAGAGAAGGAGGACCTGTATATGCTCAAGGAGGAGAAAGAGGACGCAGTGGCCCCACAGCTGACAGAGCTGGCAGCTGCCATGCCCGAGAACACAGAAGCAGAAGCAGAGGTGGATGGAGAGGAACTGGACGGCAGTGACATGTCAGCCATTATCTATGAGATTCCTAAGGAGCCCGAGAAGTGGGTGCGAGGATGTGTGGGTGGGACTGAGGGCAAAGAACAGCTGCAGGCGTAGAGCCCGCTGTGCACGCGCCCTGACGCCACAGGCCCCTTCTCTCCAGGAGACGGCGGAGCAAGCGGTCACGGGTGATGGACGCTGATGGCCTGCTGGAGATGTTTCACTGTCCCTACGAGGGCTGCAGCCAGGTGTATGTGGCTCTCAGCAGTTTCCAGGTGAGGCTACTCCCCAGGCAGGGCTGGTGCTGGGTCCAGATGGCCTGGGCCACGTGGCTGCTTGGAGAGTTTTAGGTATAGTGGTGCAGGGCCTGCCTCCATGAGCCCAGTTCATCCCAGCTGGCCTCTCTGCAGACACCAGGCATAGCTGTCTGGTCTGACCATCACTTCCCAGTCCACCCTCTTGGTCTTCCATAGGAAGACTACCCTAGTCCCAGGGACTATCCATGCATGGGAGCCCCAGATCCTTCTACAGGGAGACCTCTTCCTGTAGTTTGCCTTCTGTAGTGTGGATGGTATACCCTAGGGGTAGAATGGGCTTCCCTCATCTCATCACACAAGGCAGCACCTGTAACCTCTTGACTGGCTGAGCATGTATTAAGCACTTAGGCTGTTCTCATGGTCTAAAGAATGAAAAAACAACAAAGTGGATCAAGTCATCGTCGTCCCCACCACCCCAGGGCCAGTGTAGCACCTCGGAGGCATGGGCCAACCACTGTTCCCCAAGGCTCGGTGTCCTCGTGTGTACTGGGCTAGCAGCAGGAGCCTCCCAAGGTTAACGAGCCCAGAGCCAGGACTGGTAAAGCTTTTCTTTGACCAGGCTGCACACTAGGATGCCTCTTCTACCTTCCAGTCTAGGCTGACTATGGCTTCTGCCCTGGCTCCCTGTATGTCTCCCCCACTTTTAGAGCCCCTCCCCATGGGCCCATGGTACCCACTCCTCCTCTCACTCCTAGAACCACGTCAACCTCGTGCACCGAAAGGGGAAGACCAAAGTGTGCCCCCACCCTGGCTGTGGCAAGAAGTTTTATTTATCCAACCACCTGCGACGTCACATGATCATCCATTCAGGTCAGGCTCTGCCAGCTGGGACCCATAGGCCAGGTGTAGTGCACATGTGTAAATTCCAGGGTCCAGGAGGTCTGTGCAGTACCCACATTCATATGTGTCCCAGGTGCTGGTTTTCTTGTGCAGTTGTCCCAAGCCCCAACACGGGTCGTATGGGAGGCTGTCTCAGCTTGGCAATTGACACCTGGTGTCAGGAACCTGGCCCTCTTCTTACTTAATGTCACTGCAGCAGACATTAGCTCTTAGGGAGGTGGGAGAGGAGGTAGGGTAGCTGTCTCCTCGTAGTCACCTCTACTGGGCAGTGTCCTGAGGCTGCTGCCACCTGCAGGCGTCCGAGAGTTCACCTGTGAGACCTGCGGCAAGTCTTTCAAGAGGAAGAACCACCTGGAGGTGCACAGGCGAACACACACCGGGGAGACACCCCTGCAGTGAGTGTCGGGCGCTCAGGAGGGAGGGGACCTAGGCCGGCTGCAGGGGAGGCTCAGCTTGCAGTGTGACCTGCTCTGAGCCCGTCTCCCGCCACACAGGTGCGAGATTTGTGGGTACCAGTGCCGGCAGCGAGCGTCGCTCAATTGGCACATGAAGAAGCACACAGCCGAGGTGCAGTACAACTTCACGTGCGAGCGCTGCGGAAAGCGCTTTGAGAAGCTGGAAAGCGTCAAGTTCCACACACTCAAAAGCCACCCGGACCACAAACCCACCTGACCTGCCCACGCCCACGGACCTCAGCCTCTATTTATTTGTACTCTTGGACGTTATGTCCAGACCTGTCAGAGCCCAAGACACCCACTGGGGCTGCCCCAACCGCAGGCCGGAAGGAGGCATTCCCCACTCTCCCCTGGGCAGGTGCCCCGCCCTACCCCATCATATCCCACTCGAGGAGCTGGCACCTGGGACTGCACTGCTGAACTGTGTCAAGAGCGCAGAGTGAGATTAAAGTGAAAAAAAGATGCCCTTCCCCTAGGCCTGAATAATTATAGGGGCTGGCACCTCTTTGTGACCAATTGACCTGCTCCCTTCCTGACCAAGGCTAGGTTGGGATGGCTGCCCCTGTTAGCCTCTGCTCCCCCAGGGGAGATGTGAGGGACCAGAATCCTGGTGCTTGTGCCTCCCATGTTTCACAGAATATTCATTCCTGGCCCAGAGAACTGCGGGAGGAGCTAAGCTGTTGAACAAACATTTGGAAACCCCAAAATGAGACATCTGCACTGGGCAGAGAATGGAGTGATGGGTTGGCTTAGGAAGGGAGGGGCCTTCCCTGAGGAGGTGGCTTTTGCTCTTTAGCCAGAATGACAAAGAGAATCCATCCTTGTATGGGAGAACGGCTCCTTGTGTTCTTGGAACAGCACGCCATGGGATAAGGGCTGCCTTGGACCCATGGCATGCAGGGAGAGGGAGGTGCCACCACCAGGTGGTGCGCAAGTCGTTTGTCTACTCGGGGTAGTTGCTGCCACGTGACCCAGGGGAGCACAACCACGAGCTCTGGCACGTGCCCTTGGGAGCCCTGCCGCACCACGCGCAGATTGGTCCCGATGGGGTGGCAACAAGACTCAATTCCCATTTGGGCCACTTCAGCCTGGTGCAGGATTACGGGGCTGGTCTAAGAGCTCCGAGAGCCCCTTCCTTCTCTTACTCGCTCAATAGGACCAGGCAGTTTCCATGGGGACCGCGGCTTTGCCCCAGGAGTAGCCTGGCGGCAGACACTGACTCCTAGTCAATGGGAACGTGGGGGCAAGGCGGGGGTGAGCTATCTCTTGGAGGAGGTCCCGCATAGGCAGCCGAGTTGCCCCACAAGCCCCAGAGGAGCCACTCGGAAACTCGTTCTGCCACCGCCCCTATTGCGTGGGTCACTGTGATTAGCCCGCCCTCTCCAGCGTGGCAGCATTCTAGGCGTGTGCTCTCTCATTGGCTCAATCTGCAGGGCTTCTTGCAATTGGGTCTCTCGAGAGTCATTTTTCATTGGGTAAATCAGGCTGATTCGCACTCTTGACAAACTGGATTCTGAAGGGGCGTCCAAGAATAAGAATAGGGATGCCAAGACAGCTCATGGGTAAAAGCATCTGTCCCCAAGAGTGGAAACCTGAGTTCGATTCCTGGGAGCCATACGGTGGAATCCTGAATCCCGAAAAGTTCCCCCTGCGCGTGCGCGCATGTGGAGAGAGGGAGGGAGGGAGGGAGGGAGGGAGAGAGGAGAGAGAGAGAGAGAGAGAGAGAGAGAGAGAGAGAGTTAAAACAAAGGGGGTGTTGTTAGGCTAGGTACTGCGGCTCTGGATGGAGGACTTGAGTGTTGGCAGCAGCGCTTTCCCACCTTGTCAGACCGCTGTCTGTGGTGCTGAAGCCGTGGGCGAGTCCCCTTCCAGCCCCAGGAAATGCACTAAATATTAAAGGAGGCGTTGTGGCTCCAATCTCCGTAAATAGGCGTGTGCTTCCACGGGAGAACCAATCACACGCCCAGGAAGCCAGACATTAGCCAGTAGGACTGCCAAGCCCCACTTACTCAAGTTTGGAGACCTATCTATGGCTCCCAGGTTGTATGACTCCAGTGGGGATAGACCGTAAAGAACATTAGCACAACCCTCTTCACCTGCTTCGGAGCAGCATGGAATTCCCCCCCCCCCGCCAGGAAAGATGCCAGCGCCCACGTTCTGAGTTCTAGAGTGGCGCACTCAAAACCCACAAGCTCTAGTTTCCTTCCATAGATGATAAAGTAAGGCCACCCCCACTGCTTAATCACCTCCTCACTTCCACTTTTCCTTTCCTTCCTTCTTCTTTCTTTCTTTCTTCTGTTGTTCTTGTTTGATTTTGTTGTTTGTTTTGAGACAAGATCTATGTAGCTCAGGCTGGCTTGGAATTCACTATGTCGCCGAGGATGATTTTGAACTTCTGACCCTTTTGCCTCAGTTTTCTGAGCATTGGGGTTACAGCCTTGCAGCACTATGCCAATTTTTTGTGGTGCTTGGGATGGAACCCAGGGCTTTATGTGTGCTAGTAAATGAGCCAATCCCCAGACCATTTTAAAAAGGTATTTATTATTTATTGTTGTTACTAGTACTACTACTGTGTGTGTGTGCATGTGGGTGTGCATGTGCGTGTGAGTGTGTGTGTGAGTGTGTGTGTGTGTGTGTGTGTGTGTGTGTGTATACCTCAGGTGTGTGTGGATGTCAGAGGGCAGCTTTATGGCTCTGGTTCTCTCCTTCAACCTTTTCATCGGTTCCAGGAATCAAATTCAGGTTGCCACCCAACATGGTGACACGTGTCTTTCACCCCAGCACCTGGGAAAGGCAGATGGATATCTGAGTTGGGGGCCACCCTGGTCCATCAAGAGAGGACAGCCAGGGCTACACAGGGGAACCCTGTCTCAAGAACAAAACAAACAAACAAACAAAAAAAAACCCTCAGATTTCCAGGCCTGCATGGCAGGAATCTTTTCCTGCTGAGCTATGTCTACTGCTTCCTAGACCCTTTTGTTGTATTTTATTTTATTTTATTTTATTTTTGGGAAAGGGTCTCATGTAACTCAGGCTGGCTTTGAACTCCTGATGCCCATGATTTTCTGTCTTCCCAAACTGGCCTTACAAACATGTGCCATTGTCCGTGCCTTTTCTCTCTCTTTTCCTTTCTTTCTTTTTCTTTTTATTTAAAAAAAAAAAAGGACAGTGTCTCCTATATAGCACACAACAGGCTATATAACCCAGGTCACCTTTGAGTCCTGTGTCGCCTCTGCTAGACTCAAACTACCAACGCTCCTCCTGGCTCACCACACCTAGTGTTATTTCTAATAACATCAGAGGTCATGTGGAGACAAACACTATTCACCTCGGATCTAGCGGGACATGTCTGGCTCTCTGTCCTCCTGGTTGTGTTTGGGCCACGGGAAGCTTTCTTTACCCCCTTCAGAGTTAGATGCTGGACAAAAGAGAGGAGCCCAGTTTTTCTGCAAAGCTAAAGGAATACTGAAAAGGGGCATCTAGACAGGACTCGGTGTCCGCAGGCATTAGAGAGCCAAAATCTAAGGCCTCACTCAGCCTGTTTGTTCTCAGTATGCGGAGTCCAGGCCGGCATGCACTCGCTTGCTTCCACCTGCCGCGCCGTCGGGAGCCGGGAGGAGGCGGGGACACGCTGTCCCAGCCAATGAGCGACGCCGGCGCTGGCAGCTGCCGCTATAAAGGGCTGGGGGCGGCGGCGGTGCTACCCAGAGCGCGGAGCGCGCAGCGCGGGCCGGAGGGAGGGAGGGAGGGTGGGCGTGAGGAGAAGACCCGGCACCCGGCATCCGGCACCAGGCACCAGAGAGGCCGGACGGAGGTCCCTCCGCAAGAAGGCAGAGCTGCCGAGATCTCAGTCTAGAAAGGGCGACCTCTCCGGGCCCCTCAGGGCCGCGCACCGAGCGTCCTCCATCGCGCGCTCGCTCCCTCCATCCACCTGCCGCCGGGGGCCCGGCCGTCGGCGCGCGCATCCCCAGGCTTGGGTCAGTTCCTGGCCTTCGAGGGCGCCGCCGTCTCCATCTCCGCCTCTGCAGCGTCCGCAGTCGCAGACGGCCGGGCGGGACCCCGGCGTGAGCATCAGGCGCCCCCCCAGGAGTGCACGACCCCCGGAGCCGCCCTCGATACGGACCGCGCCCGCCGGGCATACAAGAATGGTCACTGTAGGTACTCCCTTGTCGCCACTAGACGAACACGGGAGGGAGGGGCTGGGGCTGGCTCTACAGAGACGCGGTGGGGTGGGGGGGTAGGACCAGGCCTAGCTAGGCCTGAATGGGGGGGTAGGACCGCGCCTCAGGCCTGAGAGTGGTCAGAGCCGCATCCGGAGTTCTGGGATGTGGAGCCTGGCCTGAGAGGCTTTGGAGAGCTGGGCTGTGTGTGAGGTGCCCTCAGCCACTCGGGGATGGGGTGGCCCCTCTCTGGAAGGCTGTGGGGGAGGGGCCACGGCGGCGGAGGATGCTTCCAGCATCCCAGGCCCAGACCCGCAGGCGGCCCAGGGGAACGCCGGCCCGATCGTCTGCTGTTGGTCGGGGCAGAGGCCACACGGCATTCTCTAAGAGCTTTTTTTTGGGGGGGGGGGATGGGAGGCGGGGTGGCTCTCGAATTGCGCTGCCCCAGGCCCCGGCCGCACCCGAGAGGCGGGCATTTTCGTCCTCAAGCCCCGTCGACCTTGCGGCAAGCGGGGAGGGGAAGAGGAGGGGGCGCCCTGAGGCCTCGCGGTTGCTGCCGTGGTCCCTTTGTCTCTCCGCCGGGCTGTAGCCTCGCGCGGGGCCTTGGGGCTGCTGGGGGGGGAGGGTAGGTGCGGGAGGGGGGCTTCCCATTCCCCGGCCGCTGCCTCCGTGTGAAGGAGTTCGGGGCTGCAGCAGCACCCCATAGGGCCTGCTGTACTCGCCCTCCCTCGGCCAGGGCTCCGGGCCTCGGGGTGACCTTGAACGCGCCCGCAACTCGCGCCGCCCGGCCAGCGCACAGTCGCTTTCAGCAGCCTCAGAGCTGGTCAGCTCCCGAACTCGCGGCCCCGCCCGGTAATGCCACGCCCTGTCGTGCCACGCCCATCCAGGCCCCGCCCCGAGGCCCCCAGGACCTGCCCTGGAGCGAGCCCTCGGACCTCCACCGGGCAACCCGGGCGTGTCCCGGGGCGGGGCTGGCCAGTGCTCACCGCACCCTGGCTCCACCCCCGCCTCCCTGAGCGACTAGCTCCCCGCGCCGCCGCGCGTCCTTTGTCTGGTCCCCGCGCCCAGCCTACCTTTTCTGCTCTCCGGAGATCTCTTCCCGTGTGTCTCTGAACACCAAGTGTTGTTAGCGACCTCTTTTTCGAGTCATGGCTAACACAGTGGGGATCGGGAAGTTCAGTAGTCCATCTTGGGTCTCCCCTCTCCGGGTTCCCGGACCAGCCCACCTGGCTCTAAGAAAACAAACAAACAAACAAACAAACAAACCACCTCCTCCCCATGCCTTCCCAAAGGCTCATTTTGCTGTGTGACCTGAGGCTGGTTCCTTACCATCTCTGAGCCTCAAGGTGCTCAGCCAGGTCTGAGAACAGGAGTGTGGCCTCCTGGGGACTCTGAGAATCCCTTTAACAATATAACACCGCCTAGACTAACGCCTCATCTGTTGTTCTGCTTGAAAAGGATGCGCAAAAGAAGAGGGTGTGGTAAGAGGTTACAGCAGGGCCTGGGCCCCTCGGAGGCCTGGAACTCCCGATGGTGGAGGTGTGGACACTCAAGGACAGACACTGTGAGGATAGACCAGGAGGAAGTGAGGGGATGGATGAGCCGGTGAGGGCCCCTCGCAGAAGAAGTATAAGGAAAAGGGCTCAGAAATAGAAGGCTCAGTCTGCACCACGTGGTGGCCCTGACTTACCGTGCATAGATAGCCACTCAATGCCCTATTGTCACCAGTATCCAAGCATCTGTCACTGTGACTGGAGCCCAGAGGCCCAGCTGGAGGCCAAAGGGAGTCTGAGGAGCAAGTGGCTTTAGTTGTGTTTTTGAGGAATCATCCTTACTTCAGCTGTGTGTGGTTGGGGGGAGGGGGCTACAAAGACAGGCTGGGGGGGGGCGGTAACAGTGGAAAAGAGAAAGAGTGAGGGGAAGGAAGGCAAGAGTGAGAAACAGACCCACGGGAAGAGCCAGGAGAAGGAGAGAGACCAAGTCCCAGCCAGCCAGCCCTGACCCTCCTGGTTGCTCTCCTTTTTTTGTGTGTGACTGGGCCGGTCCTCAGGGTCCCTCTGATGCTGTGGTGCCAGCATCCCAGGCCACACAGTTAGCAGGGGTGGGTCAGGGCAGGCCGGGTGTGGCTTCTGCCAATCCGATCCCCATTATCGGCTTAGTCGGCTCAGTAGGTTCAGCTGTGAGATGAACGCCTGGCCCTGCCCCTGCCCCGCTAAGCTCAAGCACAGACAGGGGGGAGAAGTGGAGATGAGCAGGCCCCGCGGCAAACCCGTGGACCTGATACATCCCAGTGCCCCCTAATGTCCTTAAAGTGTGGGCAGGGAGGTAACTCCGCAGACTTGGGGAGCCTAAATGCTGGCTGGAAGCTGGCGTGAAGCAGGCAGGATGGATGGCTCAGCAGGTGCTTGCCACCAACTGGGCCCACATAGGTTACATCCCTGGAACGCACAGGGCAGAAGGAGAGGACCAACGCCCAGAAGTTGTCCTTTGGCCTCCGTACAGGTGCAGGAGTACACAGGAACACACAGGTGCACACACACAGGCCTGTCTAGGCTCCATAGGGAACGCCAGCTCCCTTACTGAGAAGTGAAGCAAATGACCTCCACTTTTCTGTATAGTGCTAGAAGTCTAAAAATGTAGCTGGCCGTGGTGGCACCGGCCTTTAAATCCCAGCAGAGGCAGTTGGATCTTTGAGTTCAAGGCCAGCCTGGTCTACTTAGTGAGCTCCAGGCCAGGCAGGGCTACACAGAGAAACCAAAATAAAATAAATCCAAATTCCACATGCTCAGTGCCTGACACACAGTAGGGCTCCAAAACCTAGGGTGTAAGGCTGAAGACAAAGTTCCTAGCATGCACAATGTCTTACATTCCATCCCCAGTGCCCCTCCCCCCAAAAAAAGCACTGCTCGCAGCGTAGTGAACAGTAACCATGCCGCACTGCTTTCCTGTTTTGGATGTTTAGTTGTCTTTTTATTCAGTTTCGTTTTTAAGACAGATATTATTCTGCGTCAGGTTCCTGAGGTCCTGGGAATTACAGAGATGAGCTACTATACCAGTCTTAGTTTGCTATTTTTGTGTTTGTTTGTGATGGCTTTTTGTTTGTTTGTGTTGCTGTAGGTGCTGGGGCTAGACCCCAGGGCTTTGCTACATGCTAAGCAAGGGTTCTACCAAAGAGTTACACGGTTGTTGGTATTATTGGCCTTTTCTTTGATCCTAGATTTGAATTTTCATTACCCTTTTTTTTTCCCCTCTCAAGACTGGTTTCTCTGTGTAGCCTTGGCTATTCCAGACACACTTTGTAGACGACCAGGCTGGCCTCGAACTCACAGAGATCCACCTGCCTCTGCCTCCTCAAGTGCTGGGACTATAGGTGTGCCCCACCATGCCCAGTTTCATTACACTTTTAAATTCATTTACTTATGTGTGTGAAGGTCAGAGGACGACTTGCAGGACTTGGCTCCCTCCTTCAAGCACACGGAGTCCAGGTATCAAGCTCAAGCCCTCAGGCACGGTGGCGAGCATCTTTATCCGATGAGCCGTGGGGTTGAGTTTCCACTCTGCCATTTCACCCAGTGCAATCCTTGTGTGTTCAGTGGAGAAAAGACCCTCATAATGTTCAGTGTTGGGAGGATTTCTTGACGTTTCTCAGTATGAGTGAGGCCCGAGTTCAGTTCCTAGTACTAAAAAGACAAAACAATCAGACGAAGAAGAACAGGCTACAAGGCTCTCAAAACTCAGCTATGCTGTCGACATATTATTAGTATCAGGGAACTTGAATGTAAACCTTGCAGTGTTCGCTGTCTGACGTCTGTGCCCTCGGCAGACGTTACTAATAAACCCAGGATTTAATACATGCAGGGCATGTTCCTTTAGAGACTAGACGTGGCTTCGGAGTACTTTGAGCAGATCACTGTAAGCAGCCACTCTCAGCTGACTGGATGTCAGCGTTCACTCTCTGTGACACCCCTTCCCCTCACCCTGTAGTATTCCGATGCCTTGCACATTATAGGGAAGCGCTATGCCACTGAACTACATGAGTGTAGGGACAACCTTTCTAGGAGACAGAAAGGCAGCTGGGCCTGATGGGGCACAACTGTTGCCAGCCACAGCTACCTGGGAGGTTGACAGAATTCATCGGCCACCCCACGGGCAGGGTATGTGGCCTGAAGAGTGCTTCTTGGCATACCACAAAGCCTGGAATGGATTTCCAGCTCCACTCAAACTGGGCACACTCATACATGCCAGTACATCCCAGCTTGGGGAGGTAGAAGACTCAGAAGTTCAAGGTCAGGGTTCAGAAGGCTCAGCAAGTAAATGCACTTGCCATGAAGCCTGATGCCCTGAATTCAATACCTGGGACCCCACCCCCCACCCCACCCCCAAGGCAGAAGGAGAGAACCACCTTTTGCAAGTTGTAGATGGAACCAGTACTCACTGAGGTGGGGGTAACTGTTGGTAACTATGCTAAGGCGGGGGCTATGAACCGCTACTCAGAGCTAAGCCCATGGCGGACATGGCGAACTGGTCTCAGGCTGCTTGCTGTGCCTGCAATCTGAGTTTCAGCAGTGTGGACTAGAGTCCCAGAAACTTCAGGCAGCATGTCTGAGAATGCACAGCTGAGCAGCTAGTACCAGCCGTGCGTGGTTGGCAGGGGTCAGCAACAGCCTCACCTGCCACATTTCAACTATTATTTCATTAGTGAGCATGTGAGTGTGACAGGCATGCGAGTGCTGCGGCAAGTGTGTGAAGACCAGAGGACAACTTAGTGGTGTCTGTTCTGCCCATGAGCCATGAGTGCCTGGGCTAAACTCTGGTCCTAAGGCTTGCAGGAATGCTTTTACCCACTGAGCCATTGCACCACCCCCAGCAAACATTTGTTTTTTTTAAGATGTGTGTGTGTGTGTATGTGTGTGTGTGTGTGTGTGTGTGTTGACTGTATTCATGTGTGTGTACACATATGGACCTGGTGGTAGTTCAAAGGCCAGAAGAAGGCACTGGCTACATTGAAACTGGAGATACAGATGTGAGTAGTCTTATGCCGCTGAGCTGCCTCTCCAGGCCTCAGCCTCCGTTTTTATGCTCTGTGATGTGGGCTTTGTCTTTGGAGAGAAGGCTTCATTTTGTAGTAATGCCTAAAATTAGGCATATAGACTAGGCTGGCCTCAGGCTCACAGAGATTCACCTGCTCTGTCTGCCTAGACCCAGAGTTAAAGGTGTGTGCCGTCATGTCCAGCATAAATTTACTTTAGGTAGAGTGGTAGAGCGTTGATATGTCTATCATACTGGCTAGCTGACCTCAAACTTGCCATACTCCTGCCTCAGCTTCTCAAGTGCTAGGATTACTGGGAGAGGGGTTGGGGGTGTGTTTACATGCACACCCACGTGCCTGCCACAGTGCACACGTGGAGGTCAGAGTTCAGCTTGACGCACTTGGTTCTTCCTCTGTGTGGGTCCCAGGAATGGAACTCAGGTTTTCAGGCTCATGGTAGGTGCCCTTCCTTACCTCAAAATAAAAGGAACCTCAGTTTCCTTTGTAACCGGACCACACTGAGTGTGGGCTGGATCACTGCAGACTTGCAAACCCATCCAGGAGCAGCCTGAGCCCTGCTGCCATTTCACAGAGTCCTTGGGGATGGATCGCTGCTCTGAGGTGTCTTGTTGGTCCCCAGTTGTTTGGGTTTTTGTGTTTGTTTGTTTGTTTTTAATTTTATTTCATTTTAATTTATGTGCATTGGTGTGAGGGTGCCAGATCTTAGAGTTACAGACAGTCGTGAGCTGCCATGTGGGTACTGGAAATTGAACCTGGGTCCTTTGGAAGAGCAGGCAGTGCTCTTAACCACTGAGCCATCTCTCCAGCGCCCCCAGTTGTTTGTTTATTTGTTTGCCTAGAACGTGCTATGTAGACCAGGCTGGCCTCAAACTCACAGAGATCTACCCACCTCTGCCTCCTGAGTACTGGGATTAAAGATGTGCACCACCACTGGGACTGGCTCGTTTTATTCTCTCTCTCTCTCTCTCTCTCTCTCTCTCTCTCTCTCTCTCTCTCTCTCTCTTTTTGTTGTTGTTGGTTTTTGTTTTTTTTCGAGACAGGGTTTCTCTGTGTAGCCTTGGCTACCCTGGACCAGCTGCCTCTGCCTCCTGATTTTATTTATTTTTTTGAGACAGGCTCGCTTGTAATCCGGACTGGCCTTGAACTGGTGTATGCTGCTGAAAATGACCTTGAATTTCTGTGCAGTGGGCATCATGGGGTCCTAAGACTGTGTCCAGTTATCCTGAGCGATGTCACCTGGTCATGGTTATCAGGCATAGTAGGGTTCCTAAAACTCCCCCTTTCACTCATTTTTTGTTTACTTTTTTTTTAAGTGGTGTACATTAGTATGAGTGTGTGGGGGTCAAAGGACAACTTGCAGGAATCAGTTCTCTTCTATTTTATGGGCCCCGGGGGATTGAACTCTGGTCATCAGGCTTGGCTGCAAGCACCTTTGCCTGCTGAACCATTTTGCAGCGTCCTCTCTTCCCACCACAGCAAGGAAGAGCTGGAGGCAGTGCTGGTTACTTTACATGGCACGGCAGACACAACCAATAGATCCCAGCACTCTTCCCAGCCAAGCCGAGGCCTGGTTTCCCAAGGGCTTTAACACAGCCCGCCCTTCAGAGTCTTTGTTTTGTTTTCACGTGTATGAGTGTTTCTGCATCATGTAAGTGCAATGCCTGGAGGCCTGAAGGTGTCAGATCCTCAGGACTGGGGTCACAGATGGTTACGAGACATCATGTGGATGCCGGGAATCAAACCCGGGTCCTATGGAGGAGCAGCCGGTACTCTTAGCTGCTGAGCCGTCTCTCCAGTTGCTTTGGTTTTGCTGCAAGGTAACACAGAACCTCTTAATATAAGAGCCTCAAGAATATATTCAAAGGCATCAACTGAGTGTGGAAGCCTTTAGTGGCTCTCCTCTCTCACAGGGAATACTAATTTGCCCTTCAGTGGAGAGCGGCCTGCATTTGAGGTCTAATGCCAGCCAAATGCTATGTGACTCAGCAAGTCCTGTACCGTCTCTGAGCCTTAGATTTCGCATCTATCCCAGCAGAATTAGCTCCTGTCTTCAAGGTGTGTCTCCTCGCCCTCGGTGGCGTGGCCACAGGATCTACGAAGCTGACCCAACATAAAACCATAATCCTATTTAAAACGGGTTTTGCCTGACATGGTGGCACACACGATTAATCCCAGAATTCAGAAGGCCTCAGGGGCGGGTTGGATCTGTGAGTTCAAGAACACCTTGCTGTATGTTTTGAGAGCCTGCTTCCAAATAAACACGAGATTGGGGATGGCGGACATTTTGTAAATGGCTGTGGTTCCACAGTGTGAACTTCCAGACAGCCCGAGTGTGATCCAGGGCCAAAAGCTTGGCCACACCTGTCACATGTCCAGCTGAGTTATACTTCTGCATGGAAATGTGAGAAGAGCTGGTTGACAGGGTGGGGCTCAGAGTGCAGCACTTGCCTGGCAGTGTGAAGCTCTGGCTTCAATGCCCAGATCCCAGTGAAAAGAAAAAACACAGCAAACTACATTAAGCCACGCAAACAAAATCCGTTACAATAGGCATGAGAGATGGCTCAGCAGGCACTTGCCGCCAAGCCTGCCGACCTGAGTTCAATCCCCAGGACCCACATGGTGGAGGGAGAGAACCAATTCCAACAGTTTTCCTCTGACTGTCGCATAGGTTAGGGTGTGCATGCACCCACACAAATATTCATATTACAAATAAGTAAACAAAATAATAAAAATTAAAAATCAATAAATAAGCCAGGCGTGATGGTACACACCTTTAATCCCAGCACTTGGGAGGCTGAGGCAGGCAGATCACTGTGAGTTCGCAGCCGACCTGGTCTGCAAAGCAAGCCCAAGACAGCGAAGGCTAACACAGAGAGACCCTGTCTCAAAAAAAAAAAAAAAAAAAAAAAAAAAAACCAAAAAAAAAACCCCACAAATGTAGTTAAAAGAATGTTTGAGATAGGGTCTATTAACCCTGGCTGCCTTGGAACTCCATACACAGACCAGGCTGGCCTGGAACTCACAATCATCCATCTGCCTCAAGAATGCTGGGATTAAAAAAAAAGAATGCTGGGATTTAGGGGCTGGAGAGATGGCTCAGAGGTTAAGAGCACTAACTGCTCTTCCAAAGGTCATGAGTTCAATTCCCAGCAACCACATGGTGGCTCGCAACCATCTCTTCTGGCCCTCAGGCAGAATGCTGTATACATAATAAATAAATCTTTTAAAAAATAAAAAAGAATTCTGGGATTTAATGTGTATGCCACCAACCTCAGCCCAAAATTTAATAAAATAAATATTTAAAACTGTGCATTGTTTTTCTAAACTGCTTGATTTGATGCTTGAAAATCAGTTAACATAGTCTGTGGCATTAATATCTTAAATATAAAAAATCATTTAGTATGCTAGGCATGGTGGTCCAGGCTTAGAATCACAGGGGACCAACGCAGAGGGATCACAAGTTTAAGGCCAGTGGAGGTGTTATCCTAGCACTCAGGAGATAAAGACAGCAGCATCAGTTCAAGATGACCGGCTCTGCTCCAGGTCAGTCTAGGGCACTTGAAATCCTGCCTCAAAAACAGAAGAAAAAAAAAATCTAAGTGTGGTGGTCCTTATCTTTTGTTTGTTTGGGTTTGGTTTTGGTTTTTCTTTCTTTCTTTCTTTCTTTTTTTTTTTCTTTCTTTTTTTTTCGAGACAGGGTTTCTCTGTGTAGCCTTGGCTGTCCTAGACTTACTATGTAGACCAGGCTGGCCTCGAACTCAGCGATCTGCCTGCCTCTGCCTCCCAAGTGCTGGGATTAAAGGTGTGCGCCACCACTGCCCGGCTTGGTTTTGTTTTTTCAAGACGGGGTTTCTCTGTGTAACCCTGGCTGTCCTGGGGCTCGGAATCCGCCTGCCTCTGTCCCCCAGATGCTGGAGTTGAAGGCTCACCACGCCCACCCAGTTTGCCACCCGCCTTTAATCCCACTGCTTGTGATGCAGAAGCAGATGGATCCATGTGAGTCTGAAACCAGCCTGGTCCACACAGAGTTCCAAACAGATTCACTGATCAGGGATCCACAGAGAGACACAGAGAGAGGGGAGGAGGTGCAGGAGAGATGGCTCAGAAGTTAAAGCAGTTACTGCTCTTGCAGGGGACTTGAGTTCCCAGCAGGTGTCTCACACCTGCCTCTAACTCCGGCTCCAGGAGGTCCTGACGTCTCTGACCCCTGCTGGCATCTGCACTCTCAGACCCACACACAAACACATAATTAAGAAGGATAAAAATAAATCCAAACAGAATAAAAATAAATGTGTTAGTTACATGCCATCTAGCTCTGTCTTAAAAATTCATTTCAGCAGATACAAACTCAAAACTATTCTTTAGAAACTTGGAAGCTGGGCGCGGTGGCACACACCTGGAATCCCAGCACTCAGGAGGCAGAGGCAGGCGGAGCACTGTGAGTTCTGAAGCCAGCCTGGTCTACAAAGTGAGTCCAGGACAGCCAAGGCTACACAGAGAAACCCTGTCTCGAAAAACCAACAAAACAAAACAAAGACAGACACTTGGGAGAGCAGGGGCTGCAGAGCACACTTCCGGTTCCAACTACTCTGGAGTTCTGGAGGTTGCAAGCCTGAGGACAGCGTAACAACAGGTTGACCTGGACAGTTTATCAAGACCCATAACAAAAGCTGGGGCATGTTGGGACGCAACTCAGTTGGTAGACTGCCTGTCTAGTGTGCTGTGGTGGTGTCTGCCCCAAATCCCAGCAGAGGTTCAGGAGTTCAAGGTCATCCTGGCCTACCTTGGGCTTTATTAGACCTTGACACAAAAAGAAAATAAAATGGCTACAGAAATAATACAGTGTAGTGAGGTCATCTGGCATGTATGAGCTCATGTTCAACCCCTGCTGAAAGGATAAATTTAAAACAAATGAAAATATTGCTTTTTTGGTTTTTTTCTTTCTTTCTTTCATTTATTTATTTTATTACATATACAGTGTTTTGCCTGCAGGCCAGAAGAGGGCACCAGATCTCATTATAGATGGTTGTGAGCTACCTTGTAGTTGCTGGGAATTGAAGTCAGGACCTTTGGAAAAGCAGACAATGCTGTTATCCTCTGAGCCATCTCTCCAGCCCCTCTTTTTTTTATTTAATGTATGAGTGCTCTATCTACATGTACACATATATGCCAGAAGAGGGCATCAGATTCTAGGATAGACAGCTGTGAGCCATCATGTGGTTGCTGGGAACTGAACTCAGGACCTCTGGAAGAACAGACAGTGCTCTTATCCAGTGAACCATCTCTCCAGCCCTGTTTTGTTTTCTGGAGACAACGTTTCTCTGTGTAGCTTTGACTGTCCTGGACTCATCTTGAAGACCAGGCTGGCCTCCAACTCACAGTGATCCGCCTGCCTCTGCTGGGATTACAGGAATGAGCCACTGTGCCCAGCTGCTTTTTTTTTTTTTTTTAAATCCAGGTGATCAAATAGAGACCCTTGCTCACCTCAGTTACAGCTCCAGGTCCGAAGAAAACATCCCGGTTTTTCTTTGTTTAAAATAGTGTCTACTCTCAGCACTGGGAGGCAGAGGCAGGCAGATTGCTGTGAGTTTGAGGGCAGCCTGGTCTACAAAGTGAGTCCAGGACATCCAGGGCTACACAGAGAACCATTCTCAAAAAAGAAAAAAAAAAGTGTGTGTGTGTGTGTGTGTGTGACAGTGTGACAGAGAGAGAGGGTCATAGGACAATTGAAAGACTTCATTTTCCCCTTCCAATGTGGGATCCGGGGATCAAACTCAGGGTGTCAGATTTTTGAGCCTTCCTACTGGCCCATTTTCTTTTTTTTCTCTTCTTTTTTTGTGGGGGGCCTTTTGGTTTTTTTGAAACAGGGTTTCTCTGTGTAGCCTTGGCTGTCTTGGACTCACTTTGTAGGCTAGGCTGTCCTTGAACTCAAAGAGATCTGCCTGCCTCTGTCTCCAGAGTGCTGGGATTACAGGTGTGTGCTACTGCACCCAGCATCCATTTTCTTTTTTGTTTCTTCCTTCTTTCTTTCTTTCTTTCTTTCTTTCTTTCTTTCTTTTTTTTATGGGATCTCATGTAGTCCAAGTTGGCCTTTTAGGAGAGGGTTATGATGAACCTTCAGCCTCTGCCCCCTGCTTTTGGGTTTGCATGGGCCACTGCCACATCCACCTCCAATTTCCATACTGAATAATCGTTGTTGTTGTTGTTGTTGTTGTTGTTGTTTGTTTGTTTGTTTTCAAGGCAGGGTTTCTCTGTGTAAAAGCCCTCCTTGTCCTTGAACTCACAGAGATCCGCCTGCCTCTGCCTCCCAAGTGCTGGGTTCAAAGGCATGTGCCCCCACCATCTGGCTTCATACTAAATAATCTTAACTGGGTAAAACTCAGTAGAAAAAAAAAATCTCTCTGCTGGGCAGTGGTGGTGCATGCTTTTAATCCCAGCACTTGGGAGGGAGAGGCAGGAGGATCTCTGTGAGTTTGAGGCCAGCCTGCTCTATAAAGTGAGTCCAGGACAGCTAAGGCCACACAGAGAAACCCTGTCTCAAACAAAACAAAACAAAACTCTCAACTCCACTTTCAAGTTGTCCAGTATTTATTTCCTGTATGTGTGAGCATGTATGTGCAGGGTGCAGGGGTAGTGGTAAAACAACGAATTACAACAATGGCCTTCCACCTTGTGGGTCCTGGGGGTGGGGGGTGGCGTTAAAGCTACCAAAATTGTTATGCTTCTAGTTTTTGTTTCTTATTTTGGTTTCTTTTCTTTTCTTTCTTCCTTCCTTCCTTCCTTCCTTCCTTCCTTTCTTTTCAAGACAGGGTTTCTCTGTGTAGCCCTGGCTATCCTGGACTTGTTCTGTAGACCAGGCTGGCTTCAAACACACAGAGATCCACCTGCCGCTGCCTCCTGAGTCCTAGGATTAAAGTTGTGAGCCACCATGCCCAGATTTGCTTTTGTTTCTTTTTTCTTCTGTCTCTCTCTCTTGGAAACAGGGTCCCTCTGTGTAGCCCTGGCTGTCCTGGAAGTTGCTATGTAGACTAGGCCCAGAAGCACTGGGATTGAAAGTGTGGCTCACCACTCAGGCTGTGACTACTTTTCTTTTTGCAAAGAGAAGTGTTTCTTTCTTTCTTTCTTTCTTTCTTTTTTTTTTTTTTTTTGTTTGTTTGTTTTGTTTTTCTGAGATAGGATTTCTCTGTGTAGCCCCTGGCTGTCCTGGACTTACTCTGTACACCAGGCTGGCCTTGAACTCAGAGATCCGCCTGACTGCGTCCTCAGTGCTAGGGTTAAAGGTGTGAGCTACCACCACCTTGCAAGTATTCCTTTCTTTCTTTCTTTCTTTCTTTCTTTCTTTCTTTTTTTTAAAGGTATTTTAAAGGCTTTAATTTCTTTTCTTTTTTTTGTCTTTGTTTTTTGTTTTGTTTTTTTCGAGACAGGGTTTCTCTGTGTAGACTTGGCTGTCTTAGACTCCGTTTGTAGACCAGGCCAGCCTCAAACTCACAGCCATCCATCTGCCTCTGCCTCCCAAGTGCTGGGATTAAAGGAGTGCTCCACCAGTGCCCAGCTAAGTGTTCCTTTATTATTAGGCAAATTCCCAGGTTGACTTTAGGCACTTGCTTGTTTATATAAAGTAACTGCCTATTTTCTCTTATATTTGAAGCTGAATGCTTATTAAGAAAAGAGGGGGCTGGGAAGATGATCCAGCAGTTAAGAGCACCAGCTGCTCTTCCAGAGGACCCAAGTCCAATTCTCAGCACCCACATGACAGCTCACAGCTGTTGGAAACTCCAGTTCCAGAGGATCTGACACCTTCACACAGACATAAGTGCAGGCAAAACACCAATACACATAAACAAAGGAAGAAAGAAAGAAAGAAAGAAAGAAAGAAGGAAAGAAAGAAAGAGAAAGAAAGAGAAAAGGAGGAGAGACCAATGAGTTGGTTCAGCAGTTAAAGGTGCTTGGTGCCAGACTGGATGCCATGAGTTCGATCCCTGGCTCCCATGTGGTGGAAAGAGAGAACAGACTCTCCCTGATGTCCTGAAGTGTGTCATGGCACGTGTGCAGTGTACACACACTATAAATAAATAATATTTAAAGACTTGACATTTTCAGAGAAAGAAAGCGGTTTGGGGTGTTTTGTTTTTGTTAGGTGGGGTGTTTTGTCTTTGTTAGGGCCTCACTGTGCAACCTAGGCCAGCCTCAGAGCTGCTGCAAGAGTCAGCCCTGCCTCAGTCTCCCAAGTGCTAGGATGACAGCCATGTGCTACCTTGTTGAGCTACAAAAGCTTGGCGTTGGAGGTTCAAAGTCTAAGCGCAGGTGGCCCCACCTGTTCATTCCATTGGTTGGTCACAGTGTGGCAGAGAAGGGGAAAGGTTCTCGAGAAACCATAGGGCTTCCCTGGTAGAATGTGCTGACCCCCTACTCTGAGGGGTAGGAAAGCAAACAAGAAGAAACCGCTGTGTTCAAAAAGGCCAGGCGCCTGTGACAGTCTTTCTGCATAAAGACCTAAAGGCTTTGGGTGTGGCTCACTGAGACACCCTGTTCCACCTAGACCTGGGTTTCAGTCAGCACTCCCTACCCTAAAACAACCTAGTGTCTGTCTCTGTAACTTTATTTTATTAATGTGCATGTATAGGCGCATGTGAGTGCAGTACCTCTAGAGGCCAAAAGAGGGCATCAGTGAACCGAGGCTTGAGTTACAGGTGATTGGCTGTGAGGTGCCTGACAGTCTGGTCCTCGGCAAGAACTCAAACTCTCTTAACGGCTGGGCTTCACTCTCCAGCCCCAAACAACCCAGTCTTGAGAGAACTGGCCAGGCTCCCTAGAGAACACCTCTCTCTTCCAAGGGAAACACTCCCTGCCAGTGACCTAATTACTTCCCACTAGGCCCCATTTCTTCAACGCAGGCACACTAGGACCAAGGCCCCAGCACACACACTCCATGTAGCCAGACTATAGAGTACCATGTTTGTTTGTGGGGCAGGCTTAGGACTCAGCCCTCACCCATGTTAGGCAAGTGCCCTGCTGCTGAGTCACTTCCCCTGCTCATATACTGTATTTTGGTTAGGTTTTAAGACAGGGTCTGGGGTGTGGGGGTGTACCCCTATAATCCTAGCACCTGAGTGGTAGAGGCAAGAAAGTCAGGAGTTCATAGTTACATTAGCTACATAGCAAGTTTTGAGATCAGCTTGGGTTACATGAAACCCTGTCCAAAAAAAACCCCAAAATCAACCAAACAAAAAGCTCCGCCAAGGTCTCATTCTTTAGTCCAGGCCTACTGAGTGCTGGGGTTACAGGCACGTAAGATACTTAGCCTTGTGGGGCATGGGCACTCGGGAGGCAGAGGCAGGCGGGTCGCTGTGAGTTCGAGGCCAGCATGGTCTACAAAGTGAGTCTAGGACAGCCAAGGCTACACAGAGAGACCCTGTCTCGAAAAACCAAAAAAAAAAAAAAAAAAAAAAAAGATGCTTAGCCTTATAAAGCATTTATACTTAGCCACATAAGGCATTTGTTTTATTTTATTTATTTATATTAAGATTTTGTTTATTTATTGTGTATACAGTTGTCTGTCTGCCTGTACACCTGCAGGCCAGAAGAGGGCATCAAACATATTGTAGATGGCTGTGAGCTACCATGTGGTTGCTGGGAATTGAACTCAGAACCTCTAAATGAGCAGTCAGTGCTCTTAACCTCGGAGCCATATCTCCAGCCCTATTTTATTTTTTATTAAAAAGTATATTACATTATTTAACTTTGTAGCCAGATGTGGTGGCACACGCCTTTAATCCCAGCACTTGGGAGGCAGAGGCAGGAGGATCACTGTGAGTTCAAGGCCGGCCTGGTCTACAGGGGGAGTCCAGGACAGCCAAGGCTAACACTGTCTTGGAAAAAAACAAAACAAAACAAAACAAAACATTCTAATTTTGTGTACATGCGTGGTGCACTCCTGTCATGGGCCATTTGCAGAGGTCATAGCCCAAAGGCACCATTACCCCCTCCTCTGACTAAACCCGTGTTAGTCTTGTCTAGTTCACCCCCAAAACCGTCTTTTCTGCTAGCCCAATGATGGGGAGTGGGCGGTGAGCGGGTGCAACCTGTTTTCTCCAGCAGATACTGGGGGCCATGGAGTCTCAGGTTGGGGGGGGGCCGGCCGGCCCGGCCCTGCCCAACGGGCCACTCCTTGGGACAAACGGAGCCACTGATGACAGCAAGACCAACCTCATCGTCAACTACCTACCCCAGAACATGACACAGGACGAGTTCAAGAGTCTCTTCGGCAGCATTGGGGACATTGAATCCTGCAAGTTGGTTCGGGATAAGATCACAGGTGTGGCTCTATGTGTGTGTGTGTGTGTGTGTGTGTGTGTGTGTATGTGTGAATGTGTGTGTGAGTGTGTGTGTGTGTATGTGTGAGTGTGTGTGTATGTGTGAGTGTGTGTCAGTGTGTGTGTATGTGTGATGTGTGTGTGTGTCAGTGTGTGTGCGTGTGTGTGAGTGTGTGTGTATATGTGTGAGTGTGTGTGTGAATGTGTGTGTGTGTGTGTGTGAGTGTGTGTGTGTGTGTGTGTGTGTGCGGCCCTAGGTGGCAAGGGTGGGGGAAGTAGCCTCAGAAAAACAAATGTGACCTTGGTGGGGCACCTCAGGATGAATGGAGCCAAGTGGCCCTCTGGGGAACACATTATCGTGGGGGATAATAAGAGTGGGAGGCTGTCCAGCAGCAGGGTGTGCTGGGGGCGCTGGGCAGACTAGGGAAGTCACTCTTGTGGTCTTCCCACAGGGCAGAGCCTGGGCTATGGGTTTGTGAACTACTCTGACCCCAATGATGCAGACAAAGCCATCAACACCCTCAACGGCCTCAAACTGCAGACAAAGACCATCAAGGTGAGTGTGGACCCCCTGTGTGACACCTGCCCTCTCTGCTGTCCCTGCTCCCTGCTCCCTGCTCAGTTCTCTAGCCTCCCAGCCAGTCACCTGGCTTTATTTCCTTGAGCCTGTTTCCTTACCTATCAGTGTGGAAGACTATTGTGTATTTTATTATTCTGTGTGTGTGTGTGCATGCGCACACGTGTGCAGCTCTATGTGTGGAGAGTAGAGCAGACTTGTGGGAATTAGCTTTTCTCCTTTCACCAAGTGGGTCCCAGGGGTCAAAATCAGATGGTAGGCTTGGCACCAAGTGCCTTTGCTGGCTGAGCCTTTCCCCCTAGCTGGAGAATATACTATCAACAAACAGTAAGTCACAAGTTCTTTGAAAGATTTAGAGAATCTGGCAGGCCCAGGAGGTAGGACAGAGTGACCAGGACCCCATGGACAGACCCTCTCCCTGTCTTTGTTCTGGGACAGAGGGTAGGGCCCATCTGCCATCTGGAATCTAATTAGGGCCTGGGGAGGGGGCTGGATGGGGTGGCCCCTCCCCCACCCTTGTGCAGCGCCCCTCCCCCCCCCATGGCCTCCCTGCTCAGCAGCTGCAGCTGGGACCATGTGAGCCCAAGTTCCCTTGGGAGGGATCACCATGGAAACCCCCCCTCTAACTTGGCCTGGGGGTGTTTAGGCTCCTCCCTTCAAATCTGCTCCAGGACCCCTGGGGAGGCCAGGCTGAGGGTGCCCATCTGGCCCCCAATTTATCCTGGGAACAGAAGCATAGGAATCTTTTCCTCTCCCCAGTATTGGGGGGAAATGGGGGAGATGGTACACAGGATGAGCCTCTCTGTGGTCAGCTTGATCCTGAAACTTCCAGTATGTATGAGGCAGTGATCATGACCCTGTGGTTGTGGGACACAGCGTCTGTGCAAGTAACTGTTGTCAGATGGGTCTGGACGGTTTGAGATCCAGGGCTGGGAGTGTGGCTCAGTGGTGGAGTGCTTCCCCAGCCTGTGGAGCTCTGAGATCCATCTACAGCACAGAAAGAAACACCTGAGTGACTGCGGTGGGGCCTGGGGAGATAGCTCAATTATTTGGAGTGATTTGAAAACCTGAGTTCAATTCCCAGGACCCCAATAAACAAGCCAGGTGTGTAAAGCCAGGCATGGTGCTAGGACTTAGGAGGCAGAAGCAGACTGATCTTTGTGAATTGGGGCCAGCCTGGTCTACATAGCAAGTTCTGGGTCAGCCAGAGCTGTATAATGAGACCTTGTCAAAAAAAAAAAAAAAAGACAGATTTGGCAGCCTTTGCCTGTGACCCCAGCACTGGAGGTGAAGTGGGTAGACCCCGGCACCCTATCCTAAGGGCGGACAGCCTCTGGCCAACCCAGGCATGCGTTCTCATGCACAAGAGGGCTTGGGCTGTTTCTGCAAGGAGCACTTACCCAGCATGCTATCCACCATCACATATCCTGGGCGCGGAGGTGCAAGCCGATGGCCCCAGCATTCTTCATGTGTCAGGAAGATGATCAGAAGGTCAAGGTCATTCTTACTTTCCTAGCAAGTTTGAAGCTAGCCTGGGCTACATGAGACCTTGTCTCAAAAATCAAACAGCAACAACAGACAAAATGACGATGGGAGTGTATAACCTGGCGTTAATGTCACACTAGAATTCATGATATGGCCTCCAGGATGCACCAGGGGACGTGTACGTTGCAACAAGATATTTGTGTGGCTTGATGTGGTGGTGGTGGTGGTGGTGTGTGTGTGTGTTGCCTGTGCTGGGTCTGTGGGCCTTATGTGCCGTGGGGTTGGTCTGTGGTCAGCACCTGTTTGCTTTCTTACTGTAGTTCTGGAGGACACAGTTTTATGAGCATGGCAGTGACTTTATGATACCCTTTAGCTGGTTTCATCACCAAAGCCCTGGGTGTTGATGAGGTCTGAATGCTGCCCAGGGTAGATTTGGGCCAAAACACTCCCCGTTACTTGGATGCTGCAGCTCCCATCCCAGTGTGCGGTACTTGAGGAGCATAGCCTAACCTCAGACACTCCAGAGGAACAGAAAAGGCTGAGGAATGGCTGAAGTGTTGTGTGATGAAACTTCCCCTGGGGAGAAAAAACACATGTCTACTCACCCTGCCCATAGGGACCCCACGGCAGACCAAAGCACAGACACCACCCAAGTCCAACTTGGTGAGCCGTGAGTTCTGTTGGGGCTACTTACAGGAATCTGGATGAGAGGTTCCTCACAGGAGCAGAAGTGACTCACAGACAGCTGCATGACCAAACCCCACTCCAGCATGGGTGACAGCTCACAAAGCTGAGAAGCTGGAGCTCACCGCACAGCGTGTGGACAGCTCAGCAGGGTAGACAGTGTCCTTACTGGGTGCCTCAGTTGCTCTACAGCTCTTCTGGGCAGCTGGTCTGGCCTCAGAGCCATCTTTGCTGCTCTGCTCTCCGAGTCTCTCAGAGGGACTCAGCTCTCACTGCTCACTCAGGCAGGAGGAGGCCTAGCGAATCTGCTCAGGTTCAGGGACTTCCTGAGGCTGTTTGAGTTACTTACCTTCCTGCTTCAGGCCTTTCCCTGCAGGATTAACTGTTTCAGTCACGGAGGAAACTATTTTACAGTACTCTACCCCTTCCTCATGCTCTTACATTCCTTTTGGTTGGTTCGAGGTTTTTGTTTTGTTTTGTTTTCTTTTTGGTTTTCCAAGACAGGGTTTCTCTGTGTAGCCCTGGCTGTCCTGAAATCACTTTGTAGACCTACCTGGTCTCAAACTCTGTGATCCACCTGCCTCTGCCTCCCGAGTGCTGGGATTAAAGGTGTGCACCACCATGCCGGGCCTGTTTTTTCTTTTTCAAGACAGGGTTTCTCCGTGTAGCCCTGGCTGTCCTGAAGCTCTCTATGTAGAGCAGGCTGGCTTCGAACTCACAGAGATCTGCCTGCCTCTGCCTCCTGAGCGCTCAGATTAAAGGCGTGCGCCGCCGCCGCCACCACCACCCGTCCTGCTCTTAGATTCTTTCTTCCCCCTCTTTGGTGGTGACCCCTGAGCCTTGGTGGAGGTGACTGTAGATGTCCACCTGTGGCTATGAAATAGGCCACCACGCCAGAGTAACAGTCGCTTGTTCTCAGGAGCGTCTCAGTCGCTATGAGCTGAGGCCTGTGACAACCGTGATCTATAGGGGTAAACACGCATTCAGAGTGCACTTCGCCAGGCACCTCACATCCATCTAGAACAAGGGTTCTCAACCTTCCTGGTGCTGTGACCCCTTAATACAGTTCCTCATGTCATGGTGACCCCCAACCAATAAAATTTTCTCACTACTCCATAACTGCGATTTTGCTACAGTTCTGAGTTGTAATGTAAGTATCTGATATGCATGACCCACCGGTTGAGAACCACTGATCTTGAAAAACCATACAAGTTGCTTCCCCATTGTGACCTATGACCTCCTCAGCCACAGGTTTTTGTCCTGGCTTAACAGTATTAGACGTGAACTCTCGCTCTTTTGGAGCGGGCTTTAAATCCAGCTGGAAGGTTGTTGGTGAGCCCAGGACAGCTGAGCCACTATTGCACAGGCAGGTACAAGGAGGTGCTGTCAGTATTTCAGCACACAAGGTCCCTAGCCAAGCAGCAATGTTGGTGGCAGTTCTTCAGCAGCTACCTGGGTGTGGCTCCTTCTGTCACTATGAAAGCCAGCTAGTGGAGTGAAAATTTCCAGTTCAGTCCCAGCTTAAGTCTTCATGTCTTTTTTTTTTTTTTTTTTTTTAAGATTTATGTATTATGAATACAGTGCTCTGCCTGCATGTGTGCCTGCATGCCAGAAGAGGGCATCAGATCACATTATAGATGGTTGTGAGCCACCATGTGGTTGCTGGGAATTGAACTCAGGACCTTTGGAAGAGCAGTCAGTGCTCTTAACCGCTGAGCCACCTCTCCAGCCCCAAGTTTTCGTGTCTAATAACCGACACATGCATATGCAGTGTCTTCAGCGAGAGGATGTCACCTTCTGGTCTGGCCTACCACCACCAGCAGTAGTAGGGTTTGTGTGGCTTCAGGAGCTTCCTGGGCCAACAACTCACAGGAAGGCAGCCCAACCCTGACACTGAGGCTTTCGCTCAATAAACCCATGGCCTCTGGGAGTGTCCTTTTTCACCCATGCAGCGTATCTTTTGGATTTTCTGTTTCCTTTCAATTAACCCAGCTCCAGTGGAGTTCTGAGCTGGGTGCCAGCACCAGTGCACCTGGTTGTCTCTGATTGTTTTTGTCTCTTGAGACAAGGTTTCCCTGAGTAGCCTTGGCTGTCCTGGAACTAAATCTGTGCACCAGGCTGGCCTCCAACTCAGAGAGGTCCACCTGCCTCCGCCTCTGAGTGCTGAGATTAAAGGCAAGTGCCGCAGCCACCACCTGGCTATGGTGGGTTTTCAAATCTGCAGAACATCCAGGGGTTAGTTATTTGTTTGTTTGTTTTTTTCCCCTCGGAGACAGGGTTTTCTGTGTAGTCTTGGCTGTCCTGGACTCATTTTGTAGACCAGGCTGGCCTCGAACTCACAGCGATCCACCTGCCTCTGCCTCCCGAGTGCTGGAATTAAAGGTGTGCGCCACCACGCCTGGCTCAGAGGTCAGTTTTCTGTCATCCAGAGAATGGGCAAGAGGACAAGGTGATATCCTGAGCCACCATCCCATAACAAATGATGAGTGACAGAGGCAACCTTGGTGTAGCACTCTGAAAGTTGTCACCCGCTCGCTGCAGGTGTCAGGTGATCCCAGAGGCTCACAGCTGGAAGACACTCAAGTCAAACATAGCAAGGTCTAGCACAGCACGGATGCTCCATCCATTGCTTCCTCCACAGAGCATGGACGGGAGGCTGTAAGTCAGCTGCTGTAACCCTCAGTCATTCTCTCTCGGCCATTGTGTTTCTGTATCCTAGAGCTCCTCCACAGAGCCTCCCCACACTCCCCAACCCTGAGGAACTCAGTGAGCCTCACTCAATCTGCTCAGACCTAATCGGGCACAGAGAAGAAGGCGGTCCTGCTTTCCCCTGCTGGCTCCCTGGGTCAGACAGGCCCGGGGCTGGGATGAGGATGTAGCTGTGGCCTTCAGGGAGTCTGTGACTGGACAAACCATCTCCACCCCTAACATAACCTTTTGCTGGGGAGGAATATACCCTCCTTAGAATGGAGGATAACTACCAGCCCCCGGGCGCGCTTGCTCCTTTTCACCTGGGTTGTTCTATCACAGGTGTCTTCTGGGAAGGGCTCCCCAGGCTTGAAAGCCTTCCAGAAGCTCCTTGGCACACAGTCTGGCTTCTTTCAATCTTTTCCTCAGGAGCTCCAGCTCCCCACACAGATCTTACCACCTTTGTCTCTGAGTAACCCAAACAGACATCTTCCTCTGTTTACCCTCTTCCTAAATTCTCTAAGTTGATTTTTTTTTTTTTTTTTACTTTACAAACTCCCTTTACAGGCTGGTCTAAGTCACTGAGACCTGCCAAAGCCTTTCCTGCTTTATAAAGATCTTGCCCCACAGAAGGGCTCAGCAAAGCCACGAAAGCCTGTACCAGCCTCAGTCCCCATTGCATCCCTTGTTCTTAAAGCCCTATGAACACGGCTTTGTCCAGCCAGTGAACTGGGCTTCAAACACAGCCTTCCTAGTACCTACAAGACTGCCCCTCCCGTCCACTGCCCTCCACTCCCAGACATTTATGGGGACTTGGGCAGAGGTAACTGAGTTTCCTAATGGCTGATAAGCCAGTTCATGAAGACTGATTTCCTAGGTTATACCTTAGGAAGGGATGGAAGTTACACTGCTCAGTTTTCTGCCTCCACAGCCATCAGACTCATCTCATCTGTGCCCTTGGCCCAAGCCTCACAAGCCAGGCTGACAGCAGTGCTTTCACACTTGTTTAAAAGTATTCCCTGGGGCGGTGCCTGGGGCTGGGTGTGGTGGCACATGCTTTAATCCCAGCACTCAGGAGGCAGAGGCAGGTGGATCAATGTGAGTTTGAGGCCAGCCTGGTCTACAAAGTGAGTCTAAGACAGCCAAGGCTACACAGAGAAACTCTGTCTCAAAAACAAACAAACAAACAAACAAAAACCTCAAAGGCTGAGTATTTCCTGGTACAAGGCCCATCTGTAGGTCAGGTCACAGAGCACCCCCAATCTTCCTACTAAAGTCAGATTTGAGGGGCATCTTCTGTCACTCTGACCACCTTTTTTTTTTTTTTTTTAAAAAAGACAGGATTTCTCTTGTTGTCCTGGCTGTCCTGGCTTCACTTTGTAGACCTGGCTGGCCTTGAACTCACAGAGATCCTCTTGCCTCTGCCTCCTAAGTGCTGGGAATACAGGGGCACGCCACCGTGTGCGGCTTATATCCTAACCTTTTTTTTTTTTTCTTCATGTGCTAATCTTAAAGACTGCTAAATTTCTTCTAAACTATCAACTGATTTCAGGATATCTCCATACTCACGTGGTGCCCCCCCCCCCACCCACCTTATCAAGCAGGCATTGTCACTTCATGCCACATAGAGGAAGGCTGACATGCTGGGATTCTTCCCACAGACACTCCTAATCTTGATGGCTCTGCCTTGGTGGCATGTCTTACTACCCAGGGCAGGAAGCGTGCAATTGCTGTCAGGGCCCAACAGCAGCCCACTAACATACACCACACAGGAGAAGAATTTCCTCCAGATGTTCCTGCCTCAGCTGTACACCTTGCCACCCATAACCAGGACTTGGTATTCACTGCTCCCCATCTTGTCCTTGGTTCTGTCATGTCCCTGTTCAGGAGCCACTTACGTTGTGACAAAACCTTTCCTGGGAAACCCCAAACACATAGCTACTCACTCCACATAGGTATCTCACAAAGACTGAGTTGTTGGACACCACCAAAGTACAGCTTGGTGAACCAATAAGTTTTATTGGGGTTACTGACAGGGATATACGGGTGAGGGGTTACAGAAGCAGAAATGCCTCAAAGACAACTCCATCAGCAGAGCCCACCCCAGCATGGGTGACAGCTCACAAAGCTGGGAAGCTGGAGCCTGCGGGCAGCTCAGCAGGGTGGACAGTGTCCTGACCGGGTGCCTCGGTTGCTCTACAGCTCTTCCGGGCAGCTGGTCTGGCCTCAGAGCCATCTTTGCTGTTCTGCTCTCCGAGTCTCTCAGAGGGACTCAGCTCTCACTGCTCACTCAGGCAGGGGGAGGCCTAGCAAATCTGCTCAGGTTCAGGGACTTCCTGAGGCTGTTTGAGTTACTTACCTTCCTGCTTCAGGCCTTTCCCTGCAGGATTGACTGTTTCAATCTTGGAGGAAACTTAAGACAGTGCATAAGGTGCTTGCTGTAGAAGCATTGAGACCTAAGTTCAAATCACCAGAACTGTAGCCAGGGTTGTGGGCTAACCCTAACCCTGCAGGGGGAGAGGCGGCAGAGACTGCAGAATCTCCGGAAGCTCATAGGCCAGGTGTGCTGGTGTCCATGGCAGCAAACTAGAGACCAAGGTGGGGGAAGTGAGGCCCAGCACTTGCTGCTGTCCCCTTGCACACGTGCTGTAGCATTGCGCGCACCTATTGCCGTGCAGACAGATAGAACCACCCTGTGCCTTATGTGACCTGAGACCTAAGATGCCACCCCATCTGGGTTGGGTGGTACATGCCTGGGTGGCATCACTCAAGGCTGAGGCCGGAGGGAAACACTCGCCTGCCATTTTTAAGTGTGTATGTGTGTGTGTGTGTGTGTGTGTGTGTGTGTGTGTGTGTGTGTGTGTGTAAAGAAAAACAATTTTTTTTTTAGACAGGCTCTCACTATATAGCTCCAGGTGGCCTGGAGCATGCTATGTAGACCAGACAGGTCTGAAAACTCACACAGAGATGTGTCTGCCTCCACCTCCAGAGGGCTGGGCTGACAGGCAAGCACACACCCAGCTCACCTGGGCGAGAACATGGAGGGGGCTTCCTTCTTGCTAGCTGAGCACTCTGTCAGCTGAGTGACAGCCACAGGCCTAATTAGTTGCTTCTTTTTTCAATCTTCAGTACGTTTACTCATTATGCTTATGTATGTGGAAGTCTGAGGACGACTCCTGGAGTCAGTTTTCTCCTTCACCCCGAGAGTCTGAAAGATCCGATCAATTCAGGTCACCAGGGTTGGTGGCGAGCCTCTTTACCCACTGAGCCTTCGCAACAGCCCCTAGTAAGTTGTTTGTAAGGAAGCAATGCGGCCTGCAGTGCCCCTCCCTAAACAAAGGCCAGGCCCGTAACAAAGGTCCCTGTCCACCCCAGGGTTAGAGGTTTGAATAGAAGCAGCAGAAAGGAGGGGGAGGGGTGCTCGTGACTGAGACTGGCCACCCCATGGACACTTGCAGGCGGGGCCTCTGCAATGTCTCCAGGACACTGATAAAGGCACAGTGAGCCGGGGCTCTGTGATACCCTGAGCAGACTTTTCTTCTCCCCAGTGCCTGGTGCTGTGAGTGTCTGAGTAGGCCCACTGTGAGCAGCTGTGGAACTGGCGAGGTATGTCCTTAGTGATGACACAGTGGAATGACCAGCTCAAAATATATAGAACTCACAAAACCAGAGAGCAGCACCTGGGTCACCGTGGGGCTATCGAGAGGGCCCGGAGGGTTGAAGGGCATTCGCTGCCAAACCTGATGCCTTGAGTTTGACCACAGTGATCCACGTGGTCCACGGACAGCACTGACACCTGTCCTGTGACCTCTACACACAAGTGCGCGTGCACACACACACACACACGCACACACACTCACCAAAAATTAATTATTGTAAAACAAAAAACAAAAAGCTGAGAGTCGGAGAGGGTAGGAAGGACATTTCAAGCTGCAGAGGGCAGAGCGTTTGAACGGGGTGGGGTTGGACAGGGCCTCAGTCTCCTGTGTGGCTCTGCCAGCCCTGAGGTCCAGGCAGACCTTCCATCTAATCCCTCAGGGCACTGCTTTCACAGAGGTGAGCCACCAAGGCTGCCACAAAGAGATTTTCAAACATCAAAACCAGCAAGTGCGCCTTTAATCTTAGCACTTGGAATGTGGATCTCTGTGAGTTCGAGGCCAGCCTGGTCTACAGAGAGAGTTCCAGAGCAGCCAGGGCTACACAGAGAAACCCTGTCTCGAAAAACAAAACAAACAATAACAACAACAACAAAAACCCGGCAAGTGCAAAGGTCCTGAGGCGGGCCATGCCTGGTACATTTGTAGTAAAAGAAAGCAATGGGGGGGGGATGAAAGCAGACAGGTGACCTGGCTGCGTGCAAAGCCTTGTGGACACGGAATTTAGAGCCTGGAGCTGTAGTGTATTGGTAGAGCGGTTTTCAAGCACGCCAGGCTCTGGAGCCAGTCCTGAAACCACACACACACATACACACACACACACACACACACACACACACACACACACACACAGGAGCCCTGTGGGACAGGTGCCGGTGCTGACTGCCAGGCTTGCTGGGACCCACATGGCAGAACTGGAGAACCAGCTTCCTAAGCTCTTCTCTGACCTCCACAGAGATATAGCATGGCAGGTAAGAGCACTGGCTGCTCTGGCAGGAAACTGAGGTTCGTTTCCCAGCACTCACTGTGAGGGTCACAACTGTCTATGACTCTGGGTCCAGGGACACCAGTGCTCTCATCCAGCCCCTGCAGGTACTGCACCCACGCAGTGCAGGTCCATACCCTCAGGCAGACACTCAGACACATAAAGTAAAAGTAAAATAAGCCTTTTAAGAAAAATTAGAATTCTGGAGCCAGGCATGGTGGCGCACATCCCTTTGATCCCAATGCTGTGGAGGCCTTTTTCTTTTTTTTTTTTTTGTTTTTTTGAGACAAGGTCTCTCTGTGTAGCCTTGGCTGTCCTGGACTCACTTTGTAGACCAGGCTGGCCTCGAACTCACAGCGATCAGCCTGCCTCTGCCTCCCAAGTGCTGGGATTAAAGGCGTGCACCACCACCCGGCAACATTTTAAATTTTATTTCATATGCTTATGTGTGTGTGACACACAGAGAGAAAGAGAGTGAGCTCTGAGGCATGACATTGTAAGAGTCAGAGGACAACTTCACAAGAGTTGGTTTGCTCCTTCTGTCATGTGTGACCCAGATCATGTAGTCAGGTTTGGCAGCAAGCACCTTTGCTTGCTGAGCCTCTTGTGGGCCTTGAGTTGTTTATATTTTATTATTAAATTTCTCTCTTGTTTTTTTTTGGTTTTTTGAGACAGGGTTTCTCTGTGTTAGCCTTGCCTCTGCCTCCCAAATGCTGGGATTAAAGACATGTACCACTACGCTTAGCAAATTTCTTTATTTTTATTTTATGTACATTGGCGTTTTGACTGCTTGTATATCTGTGTGGAAAAAAAGAATATAAATAAATCTGTTACAGCTTTCTGGCTGTGCAGACAGATATTGAGGAAGGAGGGTCTTCTGGAAGCTTGGGGGTTAGCAAAGATCACTGTGAGTTATTGAGGACACCTCAGGCTGGGGAACCAAGCCATGGGAAGATAGCAGCAACTATTTCTTGTGGCAGGACATGGGGGAGCTAGTGACAAAAGCCCTGAGTGTCCCCTCTGGGTCCACTCTGCAATAAAGGGAAGACTAGCTGTTTGTTGAACCAGCTAGGCATTCCTGGGTCACCCACGCTCTCCGAGGAGATGCAGAAGCCAGAGGATGGCTTTTTTAAAAAATATATTTTATTAATTTATTCATATTACATCTAAATTATTATCCCATCCCTTGTATCCTCCCATTCCTCCCTCCCTCCCATTTTCCCCTTACTCCCCTCCCCTATGACTGTGACTGAAGGGGACCTCCTCCCCCTGTATATGCTCATAGGGTATCAAGTCTCTTCTTGGTAGCCTGCTATCCTTCCTCTGAGTGCCACCAGGCCTCCCCATCCAGGGGACATGGTCAAATATGGGGCAGCAGAGTTCCTGTGAAAGTCAGACCCCACTCTCCACTCAACAGTGGAGAATGTCCTGTTCATTGGGTAGATCTGGGTAGGGGTTCGAAGTTTACTGCACGTATTGTTCTTGGCTGGTGCCATAGCGTGAGCAGGACAGAGGATGGCTCTTTAACTCCCTCAGGAGCAGTTCTACACCTGCCACAGGCACAGCCTTGTATTTACAGCCTGTGCGAACGACTTTGTGGCTCAGATCTCTTTCCACACATGGGTCTTGGGGAGCAGGCTCAGGCCATCCACCTTCGCAGAAAGATCATTTTCTTTTCTTTTCTTTTTAAAGAGTTATTTATTTATCATATGCATACAGTGTTTTGCCTGCATGTACACCTGCTCACCAGAAGAGGGCACCAGATCTCACTGTAGACGGTTGTGAGCCATCATGTGGTTGCTGGGAATTGAACTCAGGACCTTTGGAAGAGCAGGCTTCCAAAGGCACTCTTAACCTCTGAGCCATCTCTCCAGCCCCCAGAAAGGTCCTTTTCTTACTGAGCTCTTGCTGCCACTGTTTTTGTTTGAGACAAAGTCTCAACTACACATCCCTGGCTGTCCTGGAACTCACTACATAGACCAGGCTGGCCTCTAACTCACAGAGGTGCGCTCACCCCTGCGTCTCCCAACCTTTTTCTTTTCTTGAGATCAGCCCTCTCACCCAGGACTAGGCATGGCCTGTAAGTTCAAACCAGCTGTCAGTGAAGCCAGGGATCGCCCTGCAGCCCCTTGAGGTGCTGGGGTCACAAGTGTGCATGGGAACTGAACATAGAGCTTTTTTTTTTTAGGTAAAAATTAATTATTATTAATTATTGTGTGTAGGTGTGGGTGAGCACTCATGTGCCACTATGTGGGTCAGAGGATGACCTTGGGAGCCGATTTTCTCCTCCCATCACTGGTCGTGGGTATCAAACTCTAGACTGTCAGACTTTTGAAGCAGGCGGTTTGCCCGTGGAGCCATCATCTCCCCAAGCTCCTACTTTGTTCTGTGAGACAGAGAACACGTGACCCAGGCCAGACTTGAACTTAATGTGCCTCCATTTGCCTGGGGATGATAGGTATATGTCACTCCGATTATGCGATGCTGGGACAGAACCAGATTCTTAGACAGGGACTTCACCCCTTCAGCCCCAGCCCACTAGGGGGTGGGGGTGGGGGCATTTCTTGTCAGTTTCCATGCACCCTCACTGTCCTCTGATCCCCGGCCCAGGTATCCTATGCACGCCCCAGTTCTGCCTCCATCCGGGATGCCAACCTGTACGTCAGTGGCCTCCCCAAGACCATGAGCCAGAAAGAGATGGAGCAACTCTTCTCCCAGTACGGTCGCATCATCACTTCGCGAATCCTGCTGGACCAGGCCACAGGTCAGACTGGCAGGAAGAGAGGGTGTCCCAGGGAGGGGAGAGTCACTGGAGAAGGTACGGAGTACCCGAGACTGATGCCCTCGCACCCCTGGCAGGTGTCTCTCGGGGTGTGGGATTCATCCGCTTTGACAAGAGGATCGAGGCAGAGGAAGCCATCAAGGGACTGAATGGGCAGAAACCGCTGGGCGCGGCGGAGCCCATCACGGTCAAGTTCGCAAACAACCCGAGTCAGAAGACAGGGCAGGCCCTGCTCACTCACCTGTACCAATCCTCCGCCAGGCGCTACGCTGGTCCCCTGCATCATCAGACACAGCGCTTCCGGTGAGCCAGCGTCCCCAGACCCCAGGCCAGGCGCCCCAAGCCTGCTGTTCTCTGTTTCCTGCAGAGAGTGGGGACCCAGGAACAGGAAAGGGCATGTGCCCAGGGTGTAGAGCAGGAACGCGGTGTATACTGGCCACTACAGTTGGCGGCTGAGTTCCAGCTGTGGCTCTCTGTCTCTGTCTCTCTCCTTGTGGTTTCTATCACTGTGATAAAGCACCATGTCCTCCAAAAACAATGTGAGGAGAAAAGGTTTTACTGCATCTTACAGCGAGTGGCCCGCTGTGAGGGGAAGTCAGGGCAGAGCCTGGAGGTGGGGACCGAAGCAGAGACCACAGAGGAACACTGTCTGCAGGCTTGCTGGCCGCGCCATGCTCAGCCTGCTTTCTTACACGGCCCTGGCCCACCTACATAGATGGCATCATCCACAGTGGGCTGAGACCTCCCACACCAGTCAAGAAAATGTCCCACAGACTTGCCTACAGGCTAGTCTGATGGAGGCTGTCTGTCTGTCTTTTTAAGCATCTCTGTCTGTCTGTCTGTCTGTTCCTTCCGTTCTGCTTCTCTTTCAGTCTTGCTGTCTCTGTTTATCTCCACGTCTGCCTCTTTCCACCTGTGTGTTTCTCTCTCTTTCCTTGTCTCTCTTTTCTCTGTCTGTCTCTCCCTCGCCACCACCATACATGGCTTGGGCTGTGCCTCACTTCCCTCGTGGATAGCACCACCACCACACATTGCCTCTCTAATGTATTGTGTCCTGGCCATGAGCATATTCTTTTCACGGTAACTGGGTAGACCAGCTTGTACTGTGCCATTTTACTGAGATTTCTTCACTCCAGACAGAGACTAGACAAGCCCAAAAGACTTGAAGCCAGGTCTAGACTAGTCACTCGGCCACTCCCAAGTGGGAGGTCAGTGGGAGCTCCTGGTAGACCTGGGGGTAGCCCAACCTGCCCATCCTCCTGTGGGCTCAGGAAAAACTTCCTGAGGCTGTACCATCACCTTTGTAAGCCCCCATCTCAAGCCAGAGACCTTAGGCCCTGGGTCCTCCCAGCAGGACCAGAGGGGAAAGGCGGACGAGTAGGACAAGGCCTTTCAGGCTGGGCAGCAGCCGGGCTGTGAGGTTCCGTGCCAGGCAGTGTCCAGCCGGGCTGGGAGCGGGCAGTGGGGGCAGGGCCCTGCTGAAGGCTGTGGGGGTGGGGAGGACTGGCTGTCGCATCACAGGGAGTGGGTCACAGGCCACTCTGACAGCTGCTTCTGCCTCCACAGGCTGGACAATTTGCTCAACATGGCCTACGGAGTCAAGAGGTAACAGTGCCCCCAGCCCGCTGTCTCTATCCCCATAGCCCTCTGACCTTGATGTCCCCTCCTCTAACCTCTGCATGCACCTTGTCCCAGGGACCACTGGGTAGCCCTCTCTGCCTGTGCCTAGGAGATGCTAACTCTCAAGACAGTGAGCAGAGCCAGTGTGTAGAGGGAACGGCACAGAAGGAGGAGCACGGAGGGCTGTCTGTGGCTTTCACACGTTGCTTTTTTTCATTTTTGTTTTTTAATATGAATAGTTTTTTCTTTAGTTTTTTTTTTAAGCTTGTTTATTTTTATTTCATATGCAATGGTGTTTTACCTGCATGTATGTCTGTGTGAGATGTCAAACGCCCTGGAACAGACAGTTGTGAGCTGACATGCAGGTAGTGGGAATTGAACCTGGGTCCTTTGGAAGAGCAGCCAATGCTCTTAACCACTGAGCCATCTCTCCAGCTCCTCACTCATTTCTTTTTATCATCTCAAGAAAAGAAGGATGCTGTGGTGCCCCCTAGCTCCCACATTAACCTTCTGAGAGCCACTGGCTACTCTTATTTTGTGTGCTAGGAATGAGACCCTGGGACTTCTGCATGCTAGGTCTGCACTGAGCCCAGCCCCTGGCCCCTCACTGTCGGATTCTTGGCAGGGGCTCTCTAGCCATTCCCTGAGCCCTACCCATTGGCCACCGTTGTTGGTTTTGTCAAAGGTCTTGGAAGGTTCCCTTCCTCCCCACAGTTGCTATGAGTCTTGACATCTTCCTAGCTCCATCCACACCCCCGCTCTTGTGAAAGTCTCCATGTTTATTGTGTCACAAGCTGTTGAGAATTTGTTGAATACCGAAAGCTGGGCTGGAGGCCAAGGGTAAAACATGTTCCAGGCAGACTTGGTTCCTCTTGAACGTGAGTTAGAGATGAAACACAGCACTTGGCACATAATAAAAGGTGGCCGCATAGGAATACTGCTGCTGCTGCTCATGGTCTCCCCCACCCCTACGGCGGTGAGATCTGTGAGTGAGTGGGGGTCAGGGCAATGCAGGGGCAGCAGAAGGGGTGATGGTGACCCAGAAGAGGCCTGATCCACTGCAGAGCTCTGGGGGTCGGGGGGTGACCTAGCAGCAGAAACAGCTGCTGCGAGCGAGGGCTCAGAGGAGAGAGAGAGCTGAGTCCCACGTGGTCAAGGTTACAGCATTCAGACTTTCAGAGTCTTTTCCCCAAGCTGAGTGACTTAATCCTGAGGGCAAGGGAGTCAGTGGGAATGGAGCTCTCTATCCTTTCATTGATTTAGTCAACAAACAACCTACTAAGTGTTACCTGAGAGGTTAGCCATCCCAGAGAACAATGTCAGGAACATGGTGATGACAGGAACAGCTGTCTCCTCACCTTCAGGGACACATCCCGAGACTCCTTGTGTATTCCTGACACAGAGACTGACATGGAAACCTGTATACATCTTATTGACATAAATTTCTACTTATATGTTTGTGAGATAGGGTTTCTCTATGTAGCCCTGGCTGTCCTGGACTCATTTTGTAGACCAGGCTGGCCTTGAACTCACAGCAATCCCCCTGCCTCTGCCTCCTGAGTGCTGGGATTAAAGGCGTGCGCCACCACGCCTGTTTATTATTGTTGTTGCTTTGTACTGGAGAGGAAAGTCAAGGCCTTGTGAATAAGATTTAGAGCTGCACCGCAGCCGTCTTTATGTTTCTTGCCACAGCGTCCCGGGTGGTGCAGGCAGGTCAGCAGCTCTGAGCTGACCCTGTCCTTGAACTCCTGCTCTGTCTGCCTCTCCCTCTTGAACGTCGGGCTGCAGGTGTGTTCAGTTTCTCTTTTGAATTTGGCCTTGTGATTCTCCTGCCTCAGCCTCTGGAGTGACAAGCCTGACCCACCAGCCCACTATGATGTCACAGATAGGTTTGTCCTTTCCTTATTTATTAGTGACCTCAGCATATGATCTTCTCTTTTCCACAAGTGAAACACTTTCACCTTTTCCCTTAAAGGAAACCTTTTACCAATTTATCCTAGGCCTTTCTAAATCACCAGCATTAACCAAGAACCAATTGAAATAATGGTTCCTTAACATAGAAGCTGTGATTTTAGTCAGTCTGACAGTAAAATAGCTTAGTGGTTAATGGGAAGGTAGCATATACTGCATGGATACACTGGCCAAACAATGTGTGGCACTTCATCATGCTGCTGGGACAGTGTAGCCTTTTCTTTTGTTCTTCTTCATTATCCTTTTTTAATTTTTTCCCACTTCTCCCCCCCCCCCTTCTTCTTCTAGACAGGGTCTTACTATGTAGCTCTGAATGGCCTTGAACTCACAGAAATCCACCTCCCATCTCTTCTTCCTAAATGCTGAAAGAAAGGCATGTGCTACCATACAAGGCTTTGCTCTTCTTCTTCTTCTTCTTCTTCTTCTTCTTCTTCTTCTTCTTCTTCTTCTTCTTCTTCTTCTTCGACTTGAGGTATAGATGAAGTGGGATCGTGTTCGTTCATCACTCAAGTGCTAGAATGACGCAGGAACCATCCATCACGTTTGGCTTTTTGTGAAGGAGGGGCTGGGACAGGGTGGTTCGGAGCTGCGGAGATAGATGGCTCAAGGTGACGCAAGCACAAGGACTCCATGGAAAACCCGGGAGGGAGGGATAGTGCTCTATGTAACCCCATTGCTGGAGGGCGGAGACAGAGACAGAGAGAGACACACACAGAGAGAAAGACAGAGAGACAGAGACAGAGAGATAGAGAGAAAGACAGAGACAGTGAGACAGGGAGAGATAGAGACAGAGAAAGAGAGACAGGGAGAGACAGACAGAGAGATTGGTTTAACAAGACAGGCACGCTGGAGAATGGAAGAGTACTAAGCTTGGGGCAGATGCAAGGGTCAAAAGTGTTTGTTTTGAGGCAAGGTTTTTGCTATGTGACCGCAGCCTTCCAAGAGCTGGGAGTATAGCCACATTCAGTATTCAGTTTAAAACGTCATGACTGTGGACTGGCAAGATGGCTCAGTGGTTAAAGGGGCTTGTCACACAAGCCTGACACCTGAGTTCAATCCCTGGAACCCACATAAAAGCGGAAGGAGAAAACCAACTCTGCAGGCCAGCCTGGTCTACAAAGCGAGTCCAGGACAGCCAAGGCTAACACCGAGACCCTGTCTTGAAAAATCAAAAAACAAAACAAAGGCAGCCACTGAAACTGGAAAAAGGCAACGTTTGAGTCAGGAGGGGCTGCTCTACGTGGTTTGGATCAGAAAGACGAGAGAAGCAGACAGATGAGGAGGGCACTTTACAGGAGCAGAGGAAGGGGCTGGGCTGGCTGGGCTCGCACACAGGACACCTGCTCTGCAATCGTAGGGCCAGTGTCCACCCACAGGCGTGAGTCAAGATGGAGTCAGAGCTGGCAGGGCAGGGCTTGGCATGTGCTAGGTTCCTTCCCCAGTACCACAATGAAGGCTGAGGCAAGAACTTTGAGTTTGAGGCCAGGGTGGGGTACAGATTCCCTCCCCCCCCCCCAAACACACACACACACACACACACACACACACATACACATACACAGAGTTGGTTTTGAAGGGGTGGGGACTGGGGATGCAGCTCCACAGAAGAGCACTTGCCTGGCATGTAGATGCCTTGGGTTTCATCTTAATACTGCGTAAGCCAGGTGCGCAGAGCTTTCAGAAGGGAGTGGCAGGAAAAGCACAGGTTCAAGACCAGCAGGCAGGCTGGAAGAAAAATGCAAACAAGAAGCCATCCATGGCTACATGGTGAGTTCAAAGGCAACTGGACTACACAAAAGGAAGCTGGGTGAAAAGGTGTCTCTAGGGAAGGGCTAAGGACTATGCAGGGTCAAAGGTCATGAAATCATGATAAAGATGACACTTAGGACCATGGGTGATATTTGAGAGCTTTCGAGGTCAAGAAAGTTTGCAGGTCAGTGGTGGTGTCTCAGTGGGGGTCAAAGACAGGCAATGGGATCACAACCAGATCAGGACACTACAAAGGTATTACATACATAGCACACACAGTATGGGTTCTCCTGGGGCGGGCAAGTCGGAGGCATGCTGGGGATCAGGGCAGAGCCCGCGTGACCCCCAAAGTAGTCCCCTGTCGCTCATCGCCAGGTTCTCCCCAATCGCCATCGATGGCATGAGTGGCCTGGCAGGCGTGGGCTTGTCTGGAGGTGCTGCAGGAGCTGGCTGGTGCATCTTCGTGTACAACCTGTCCCCAGAAGCCGATGAGAGTGTGCTGTGGCAGCTTTTCGGACCCTTTGGGGCGGTCACCAATGTCAAGGTTATCCGAGATTTCACCACCAACAAGTGCAAGGGCTTCGGCTTCGTCACCATGACCAACTATGATGAGGCAGCGATGGCCATTGCCAGCTTGAATGGCTACCGCCTGGGCGAGCGCGTGCTGCAGGTGTCCTTCAAGACCAGCAAGCAGCACAAGGCCTGAGCATTTACCGCCCTCCCTCCCCGGGCAGCAGAGAGAGAGAAAGAGAGAGAGAGAGAGAGAGAGAGAGAGAGAGAGAGAGAGAGAGAGAGAGAGAGATCACAAGAACAGGCAGACCCACACACCTGCAAAAAACACCACAGGGTGAGCATCAGAACGGGAAGGGGGTGCAGGGCATTGAGAGGAAGGGGACCCCCCCTGTACTCCCTGCTTTCCCCACCCCAGGCTGGGGCTTGTTCACTCTCTCGTCGTGGTTTGGTTCATGGTGATGGCTTTTGTTTCTTTTTTTCGGCTAAAAACAAAAAGAAGAAAGCAGAGAGGAGACCCCCCATCCCCCCTCACCCTCACCACCCTGCATGGGATGGCTTAGAGGACACAGTGATGCCCCACCCAGGCCTCCCTTGCCCAGGCCTGTCCTATACTGAGAGAAAGGGGAGGGAACAGGTTTAAAAATCCCCAAAGCAGCAAAAAAAACAAAAACACAAACATGAAAGAGGGGTGTGGGCGTCCCCGTCCCCCATCCCAGTCCCTGGGCAGAAAACAGGGAGCAGGGTGGGGCAGGGCAGGAAGCAGAAAAAAAAGGGGGTGGGGTGGGGTGGGAGGGGAAGAAAAACTCTATTTTTGTAAAAAGGGAAAAAGACCTCGTGGAGAATTTTTACTGGGGATTCTTGAACTTGAAAAAAAAATCACAAAAAAAGACAAAAAAAAAAAAAAAGAAACTATTTTGGCAAGTTATGTTTACCAACTAACTGGGGCAGGGGTGCAGGGAGCAGGGCTGAGGGCTGAGAGTCCATAGGGCCACCAGCACACACACACACACACACACACACACACACACACACACACACACACTTGTGGCCACAAGAAGGCAGGAAAGACATACCCTTGGACCTTGGGGCCACAGATACACAACACATACAGAAACAGTTCAGGATACATTCAGGAAGGTTGACCAAATCCACACCAGAGGATGGAGACACAGACAGAACCTTGGGGCTGCATAAACATATATGCAGACATTGGCTGCCTGTCTACAAAACCATGTGATGTGTGAAATCCACTGTGGCAGATGTGGATGTGAGAATCTGGACCCCAGTTCCCAGCGAGAGCTGGGGAGTGCAGCTCAGTGGGTAGAGAGCTTTCACAGAGCCTGGGTTCATCCCCAGCACTGAGTAAACATGGTGTGGTGGTACACGGACCTCATTCATCCTAGCTCTCAAAAGGTAGAGAAAGATCAGGTTCAAGGCTAGCCTTGGCTACATAGTGAGTTTGAAGTCAGCCTGGGCTACTACATAAGACCCTGTCTCAAAACACAAAACTAGAACCAAATAGGTCACCTAGAAATACACAACACCCAGGGACACACACCTATGTCCACAGCATCCTACAGGGCCAGACAAGGCGTTCCCACGTGAGACCCTGACTCAGTTACTTCCTCCAGCCAGGCTGGTCCAGCCACTTCTCCCTGGGCCCCCAACAAGCCCTAGCCCCGGGTCCTCTGCACAGACTCCTTAGCTCACCAGGGGCCTCCCTGCTGCCCCCCACACAGGCGTACACATATGGCGTCCATGCATCCAAACACAGATACCTCATTCTACTTTGGCATCACCATGGGCTGGAGGGGGCTCCCACTCCCCACAACACTGAGGCCAAAGGACCCCCCTATCCCTGGGGCTCAGCCTCCCTGGGTCCAGGGGGAGGCCTCTAGTCTCCTCCCTCAACTAGGGCCAGTGTGCTCCCTACCACAGCAAGCACCTAGCACACCCCGCCACACCCAGGGGTGGGTGGGCCCAAGGCGTCCCCCTACATCCCTTCCACTTGTCACCCTCTTTTGATTGTTGGGTTCTTTCGTCTTTTCTGGATTATGGGGGAACCATGGATGCAGCCTTCGTGAGCCCCGGCCCTGGCTTCTGACTGGATTTTGCATCCATAACCCCGCACCCTGACTTTTCCTTCTTTTATGCGAGTTCCAACAGAAGCCACAGGCTGGGGCCCCTGGGAGCCCCAGACCTTCAACCCACCCCTCAGTGGGCCCAGTCACAACCAAGAGTCGTGAAGCCCCCACCCCCACTCTACACTCTAGTTCTAATTGCTTTCTTCCGGTGTCCTCTGCGTTTGGTGTCTGGCCACGGCCCCATTTGAGCGTCCAACTCTCTCTCCCCACCCCTCCTGGTGTTGTTCTTAACCGTCTGTGGAGTTTCTGCTGCAAGGAACAAAAAGAAAAAAAAAAAAATTTAAAAAAAGACCAAAAAATAAAAAAAGGAAAAAAAAAAAAAAGAAAGAAAGAAAACTCAAACAGAAGATGAAATATAGCAACAGGAAAGAAAAAGAAAAGAAACAAAAACACACAAAGACAATTAAAAAAAAAAAGGAAAAAAAAAAAAGATAAACTGTCACCAGTTAACTTTCTTGTACTTTTTTGCTGAATTTAGCTTCATGTAGTTTTAACTTATTGCTATGTTAACTATTTATTCTCCTTGTTGGCCTGTAAGGACTTTGTGTATATTTCTGTTCTTTCATTGGTTTGCGAGTTGAAGGAACATGTTCCTTTCCTTTCAGTTTTGCTGAGATGTGGTTATGCCTAATTTATTTATACAAAGGGGAAGTGGAGTCATTAAAGTAATAATTATTAATAACAGTAATGGTAGCGGAGTGCCCCCAGGGGGTGCCGTGGGCTCTGTGGGGTGGGGTGGGGTCCCCACAGCTGGCGGTGCCCCGGGGCTCTCAATGGGATTGTTTTGCTATTGTCTTGAGAAGTTTTTCTGTCTATTTAGCTGGTGAACTCTAGCTTGCTCACGATACACCGAACCTATTTATTCTGGTGGTTTCTAAGTCTGCCCTTATCTTCCTTCTCCCTCCCAGCAGACAGGGACTCCCCGCCTCCAGGAGGGTCCGACCCCTTCTTTCCCTGGTGTTTCTGGGGTCTCCCCTGCCCTCCGCACACGCTGGAGGCATCCGAGCAATAAGGGCTGGGTTTGTCCCCCACCCTGGGGGGAGGGTGGGCTCTGAAGAGGGGGCACCTCCCCCCACCCCCTCCCACCAAGGCCTAGGTCCCTGCCCCCAAGACTGGAAGGAGGGGACTTTTTTTCTAAGACACAAGCTTAGCCCAGCCAGGCCCCTCCCTGGAGGCCAGTCCCCCAAGAGGGCCAGGCCAAGGGCTCCCAGGGAGAGGGGCCCTTGGGTCTTCCAAAGTCTCTGGGGGTCAGGGTTAGGGCCAGGGCCAGTGGGAAGAGGGCTCAGCCCCTCCAACCCTCCCTTCATCCTGTTTATTGGGAAAGTCTCAAACCATGACAGAGCCCATGTTGGAGGTGATATAAGAACTGTAGAAAAAACAACAAAAAAACCAAACCTCAACCCAAACCCAAGAACACTTCAAGTTATGTTTAGACTATTTATTACCGAGATTCCAGGCCTGGCCGCGGTAACTGACTTTTACATGGAATTGTTTAATTATTTGTACTTTTCATGCCAGAAAATAAAAAGTTCAGAATCTTAAGAGTCGGGTGGTTTGTGTAAGTTGGTGTGCGAGGGTGTTGAGACACCTGGGAAAGGGAACCATCCCTCCAGGGCTTTCTAAGGACGGCCTCCCCTAAGCAGGGAGCCTCAGGCTGACCACAGCCTATTACTACTAACTGTGGTGCTACAGGATCTCAACGTGGCTACTTCCTGATCCTTTTGTAGGTGTGACAGACACCTGACACAGGTCATGGCAGGAAGGCCTGCAGTAGGAGCTGCTGCCACACTGCACAGCCATCAGGAAGCAGAGGCTTCAGTGGCTGGGGTGCTTGCCGCCAAGCCTGACCTCAGTTCCATCCCAGGAACTACCCGAGGTTTGTCTCAGGCAACGCCAGGTCCTGCCAACCGGACAGGCACGATCACCACATTCCACATTTGCTGTCTGTTCCCACTTATCCTGTTCCTCACCCCACAATGAAAACAGACCCAGCCTGGCACACTGGCTCATGCCTTGGGAGACTGAGGCAGTCCTGAGGCTAGCCTAGACTACATAAAGAGACCAACAGGGAAAAAAAAGGGCACACAATGTGGGAGCGTCACATTTATTGTTCTGAGGTCACATGTCAAGTCATCACTCATCTCCCACCAGCAGGGGAGGCAGGAGTGAGGTGGGGTGCAGAGGTTAACCCGCCACCCCAGGAATCCAAGGAGGGTAAACTCATTATCCATCTCTGGGGACTGCTGGGGCCTCAGGAACGTGGCTTGGCTAGCCTGGGCTAGCCTGAGCCAGAAACAGGACTTCGAGCCCCACAGGGTGTTCCTGCTACCTGAAGGGGTGGGTAGCCTGTTGCGCAGACCACGCGATGAGTAGACTGGTTTCGGGCACTAAGGTTCTAGGATGGAAGACAGACAGAATTAAAAAGACGGGAGGGGCTGGGATGGGCAAGGGCTAGGGCAAGCGTGTAGGAAGCCCCAGTTCCCACCCCAGTTCCCACCCCAGTTCCCACCCCAGTTCCCACCCCAGCACTGGAAAAGATGAGTCTCAGCAGACAGACTGTCTGCCTAGCACACAGAAAGTCCTGGAGTCAGTCATCAGTACTGCACGCCTTGGCATGGCAGGACAGTGGAAACAGGATTGACAGATCCTCAAGGCGAGCCTGGACTACATAACACTGGAGTAGTGGTGCGTGCCTGTAATCCCAGCATTCAGGGAGGCAGAGGCAGGTGGATATCTGTGAGTTCAAGGCCAGCCTGGTATACAAAGCAAGTCCAGGGCAGCCAGGGCTACACAGAGGAACCCTGTCTCGAAAAATGAAAAGAAAAGAAAAGAAAAGAAAAGAGCCCTTAGGAGGCAGAGGGCAGAGGCAGGCAAGTCTCTGTGAATTTGAAGCCAGCCTGGTCTATAGAGTAAGTTCCAAGACAGCCAAGGCTATGTAGAGACCTTGGGTCAAAACAAATCAAAAAACTGTCTTAAGAAAATATGGGCCTAGCCAGGTAGTGGTGGCGCACGCCTTTAATCCCAGCACTCAGGAGGCAGAGGCAGGCGGATGGCTGTGAGTTAGAGGCCAGCCTGGTCTACAAAGGGAGTTCAGGACAGCCAAGGCTAAACAGAGAAACCATGTCTCGGAAAACAAAAAATAAACATGGGCCAGCTGGGCGGTGGTGTGGCTCCCCGCACTTGGGAGGCAGATCTCTGAGTTTAAGGCTAGCCTAGTCTACAGAGCAAGTTCCAGGACAGTGAGAGCCTGTCTAAAAAACAAGACAAAGTGAGGGGCACGGCCTAGGAGAGCAGTAGCTGTGCACACTGGAGCGGGCAGAGCTTGTCTCCTTACCGGGCTACAGCTCATCGTGGTCTCCATCAGTGGGTGCTTCTGGCGGTGGCTCTGCACAAGCTGCTGGTGTCATCAGCTCCATGAGGTACTCACAGCGACTGGGCTCCGTGGTACTGGTCACCACTGTCTCTTTGCCACACAGCAGGCGTACCTAAGGATTGGAACAGAACAGGGGGATGCTGGACCTGGCTGGGCTGTCCAGGCCTGGTTCCCCATAGCTCTGGGGTCAGGTACTCACTGTGGTGGAGCGGTTGGGGCCCTGCCAGCAGCCAGTGCCCTGCTCGTACTTCATGGCACTGAACCTGTCATGCTCAGGACCAGCCCAGGAGCCCCACGTGCTGTGCGAGAGAGAGCAGGGGTGCTGAGTGCCCGGCCAGTGGGTGGTTGGAGGCAGGGAAGGACAGCAAACTTCCAGCTACTCACCCCAGGCTGGTCGGGGAACCCCCATGTTTGGGCTTCTGGGAGACTAGTTTGAACGGGCAAAGCCGGTAGATGTACCTAAGGGCAGGGAGGAGAGCTTGTGAGCGACAGGACACAGGGACCGTAGGCACCACCTCCCAGCTCTTCTCCACCTCCTTACTACGCAGGCTCACAGCACTGTAGCGTGCACTGACCTCTGGGCTCTATCTGTGTCCCCCTTTTTTAGACTGGGTTACACATAGCCTAGGCTAACTGCAAATATGCCAAAGTAGTTAAAACCGGCCTTGAACTTATGGTCCTCCTTTCACCCACCTCAAGTATGCACCACTATGCCCAATTTAATGAGGTGCTGGGGGTGGTGCCCTCCTGCCTCAACCCTCCAGCGACGGGATTACAGATAGCAGCTGCAACTTCTTGTCTGCCCAGTGCCCTCCCCTGCATCTTCCTCCCTGATCCCCACCCCTCCAAGAACCAGGATGTACTCATTGGTGCTGAGCTCGTAGCACTGGCTGTAGAGGTATGCAAACTCCCCGGAGGGACCGAAGTCAAAGGAGATCTCTTGTTCCAAACTCCTGGGAAAGTAGGTCCAGAGGTTAAAGGAAGTGAGGACACAAGAGGCCACCACAGAAGGGCCCAGCTGCAAGCTGAGCAGACACAGGTTGTGCCTGGGGCCCTGCAAGAGCCGGGCTGGCATCGCCTCCAAAGCGAAGGTGGTAAACTGTGGCTGGGCAGGAGGCAGCCTTGGGGCCCGTACCTGATGGACTCTTCCATCTCTTTCAAGGACCGTTCAGCTTCCTCAAACTTGTTCCGGGCCTCCTGTGCAGCTGAGGGAAGGAAATCAGAGTGCACCCCATTTCCATGAGAGAAGAGACAGAATGGGGCCCCACAGAATGTGACAGCCGCCTCTTCCTCTCTGGGTTTGCCCCCAACAAGGACAGACCTCTAGGCCTTGCCAGCTGCAGTGAGCCCCCTCTGCTGCCTGGCTCTCTGGAGTACAGGGCCAGGGCTCCTGGGACCCAGCCGACTCCCAGCCTGCTCCGGATGTTACAAACAAGTGCAGCCCATGAGGAAAGAGGACTCTGGGGGATAAGAACAGCATCCCCAAGCAACCCTGGCATCCAGGGGACAGCAGCAGACCTGCTGTTAGGAGGGGGCCTGAGTGTTCAACAGGGAAGCTGGGTCCCTTCCTATCCAGGTCCCCACTCACCATCGATGACAGCCTGTGTCTCCTCATCATAGGGTGGCATCTTTTCATCCTCAGTGGGGCTGGCAGGCTGTGGGGGCTGCAGAGGGGGCGGAGCCTCCTGGGGAAGAGGTGGGGTCCAGTCAGCAGGCAGCCCCACCTACCCACCTGCCCACCATTCTCCCAACACACACCTTGGGTTGCTCCCCCTGCACCTCCTCCTCGTCTTCCTCTTCCTCTTCTTCTGGCTCCTCCTCCTCTTCCTCCTCCTCTGTAGGCGGCAACACCGGTGGCTGCTCTTCTTTGGGCTCAATCACATCCACAGTGGAAGGGGCAGGCATGTCAGTGGGCAGCACCTGGCAGACCCAGAAGTGAGGAGGCCAATGCTGAGGAAGACTGGGGCCACTGGTTCGCACATCTGGGAGAGCTGGCCTCCTCGGCGTACCATGTGCCAGCACAGGAGGTGGCATTTTTGTGACAGGATGCATCAGGACCACTTCCCCTCCTTTCCCTACATACCTCAGAGCGGTACTTGTCCCTGATGGCGGCCCAGACACGGTCATAGAAGGAGGTAGGGTCAGTCTGTGCGTCCCCACTGAGAAGGGCCTGCATTTGTTGGGGTAGATCGAGTTAGGGCCTCCACAAGTCCATACAATACACCCCACCCCAGGCATTTACAACCAGGGACCATGCCACACCAGAAGGGCTAGGTGTGATGACCAGGAGGGACAGCACTGGCCTGATGAGGTACCAAGGTGGGGAAGTAAGGGGACATCAGGACAAGACACAGGCGTACAGAGGCAGTGCCAGAGTCCGCCGTTCACTAAGCCAAGATCCAGAAGGACAAGAAAGGGCACTTTGCAGCAGAGATGGACGGAGGTGCAGAGCTGGGGATGGAGGCCCAGGGACAGCATGTACAGGACGCCCACACCGAGGCACCAAGTAGAAGCCAAGGTGGGGGTGGGGGCAGGCATGGGAACAGGCTCCACACCGCCCTGGTACTGGGCCAGGGTGGCACCAGGTGGCTGAATGGCCTCACCTCCAGCCAGCAGGAAGCTCTTCATCAGAGCTGGCCTGGCCGGGCCGGGCCCCTCTCACCCTGAATTCCCTCTAGGTCAGTGGTCTTTCCCAGTCCCAGGACAAGGACAGAGTGAGTACCTGGGCCTCCTCCTCAGACAGCGCTCCATCTCCATCGGCGTCCAGCTCCGGGTGAGTCTGTAACTCAGCCAGCGAGACCCTGTCGAGTGCAGGGCAAGGAAGCATGAGGCTCCCCTGGGGCCTCTGCATGTGAAGGTGGGGGCTGGGCTGGAAGGGCAGAGGCCCAGTCACGTCCCACTTTCCCCTGTAAGAGATCTAACTTGCCTGGCGTGGTGGCGCATGCCTTTAATCCCAGCACTCGGGAGGCAGAGGCAGGCGGGTCACTGCAAGCTCCAGGCTAGCCTGGCCTACAAAGTGAGTCTAGGACAGCCAAGGCTGTCTCAAAAAAACCAAAAAAAAAAAGGGGGGGGGAGAGCGCACGCACTCTAACTCTGGAGGGGAGGGGCACACAGCAGTTGGGAGAGTGGCCTTGGAAGACATTTAGACCCTACATTCCCAACCACTATTTCTTGACCCACCTGCTTCTGTCCCACATGTCAACACCTTACAACCACCCAAGGGTGACAGCTCTCACCTGCAATCCCAAGGCTCCAGAGGCCAGGCAGGAGCAAAGTAAACTTGAGAGCAGCCTGGCTACATGATGTGTTTAGGCCAGGTTGGCTAGACTGGCCCACCTGGGTTGGGATGGGGACCCCCAATGGGTAGTGCGGCAGCTGCACTTACAGCCCGTCCTTGTTGTCATCCAGTTCCTGGAAGGCACTGGCCGCCAGCTCCTGTTCCCGCCGGGCCTTGGCAGCAGCTTGCTGCTCTGTAGAGGGAGGACTCTGTCACCCTGTGCCACAAGGGGCCAAATCCCACCGAGTCTTGCCCTCCCCAAACAGTGAGACCAGCTTTGCACTGAGTGCTGGGGAGAGCCCTGGGAGGGAGGACAGATTTAGGAGCAAGATGGCTCGGCAGGTACAGAAGCTTGTCACCAAGCCTGAGAACCAGAGCTCAGTGCCTGAGCACATCGTGGAAGGAGGGCACCGACTGCTCTGACTTCCACATGTGTGCACACCTTCCCTCCCCACCTTCCCACAGACACAGCGCTTAAAGCCTTGGGGTTGGGGAGCTGGGAGAAGGGCAAGTGAAGGCCTGGGCTGGCAAAGCTGGAGCAGCGGAACCGGCAGATGTGTCCACGGTCCCTGCCAGCGGACAGACAGCTGGCAGACCAGCAGGGTGTTCCCTCACAGTGGCCAAGAGGACATCACAAAGTACAACCGCTTGATGCTCAGAGCCCCTCCAGAGCCTGCAAGGCCCAGGTGACCTGTCCCAACAGGAACCTCCTCGCCCTCCCTTCTCAGGGCTCTTCACCTAAGGGACCTGGTCTTTCCTTGCTTGACTAGGGTCTAATGTACCTCAGGCTGGCCATTCCCGTATCGTGGAGACTGGCCTTGAATTCTCTTTTTTCTTTTTTGGCTTTTTTCAAGATAGGATCTCACTATGTAGCTCTGGCTGTCATGGAAATCACTCTGTAGACCAGGCTGGCCTTGAACTCATAGAGCTGACTGCTAAGATTAAAAGCATGCCCAGCTGATCTTGAATTCTTTTTTTTTTTTAAGATTTGTTTATTTATTATGTATACAGTGCTCTGCCTGCATGTACACCTGCACACCTGAATATCATTATAGATGGCTATGAGCCACCATGTGGTTGCCGGGAACTGAACTCAGGACCTCTGGATGAGCAGCCAGTACTCTTAACCTCTAAACCATCTCTCCAGCCTCTGACCTTGAATTCTTTTTGTTGTTGTTGTTTTGTTTTGTTTTTTCGAGATAGGGTTTCTCTGTGTAGCTTTGGTTGTCCTGGACTCACTTTGTAGACCAGGCTGGCCTCGAACTCACAGCGATCCGCCTGCCTCTGCCTCTCGAGTGCTGGGATTAAAGGTGTGCACCACCATGCCCAGCCCATGACCTTGAATTCTTAATCCATCACCTAAGAGCTGGAACAGTAGCCTCCACAGCCTGGCTCTTTCTTACACTTTGTTTATTAGAGATAGGGCCTCACTGTAGTCCAAGTTGGTCTGGTATTTCTAATCCTCCTGCCTTAAATGTCCAAGAGCTGGGGGTGACAGGGGCATGCCTGCTGGGACAAAGGTGGGGACTAACAGGAGAGCCTCTTGTCACCTCAGGAGCATTAGCCAGAAAAGATCCGTCCTATCCTTATCTAGATTCATACACTGTGTAAGCTGAAGGCTTATTAGCACAGTGGGAGAGCCCTGCCTGGGATGCAGGTGAGGGCTGAGACACACCAGCAGGAAGGCAAGGGCTGGCCAAGCACAAAAAGGCACTGGGTTCATTCCAACCACTGGGAGTGAGCTGCACATTGCTCGAGAGGTCAAAATCTCAAACCTTCAACTTGGGCTTAGGATCCCTGGAAGGGAAGGTTCCAGGCACCAGACAACAGGAAAATAGTCTCTAGAGGAGGATCTTGCTACCAAGGCTACAAACTACTCCCTCCTACAGTTGCCACATGTGCCGACCGACTCAAAGATAAGCAGGTATGCAGAGAAATGAGCCGTCATGGTAATAAATAAAAAACAAAACCGCAAACATCCATTATATGGAGACAGGAGGACCAGGAATTCAAGGTCTTCCTCGGCTAGATAGTAAATTCAAGGCCAGCCTGGGCTAACAAGACCCTGCCTCAAAAGGTGGGGTGTGCTGAAAGCACTTGGCTAGCTTACTGTATTTTTTGGACCATAAGACACACCTTTTCCCTCAAAAGTGGGGCGGTGTATGTGTGTGTGGGGGGGGGGGGGTTAAGGTGGGCCTGATGTTCCAATTGCTGTTTTTACTGTTTTTTCTTGTTTTACTGCTCCAAAAACTGGGTGTGACTTATACTTCGAAAAATATGGTATATTCGGGCCTTCATGGGGGGAGAAGTCAGTCCACCACAGCGGCCTGTTCCCGGCCTGGGCGGAAGCCCCTGCTGCCCACAGCTTACCTTCCCACATCCTCATGTGCTGCTCTTTGGCCTCTTTCTCCGGCTTCTCTGCTTCTTCCTTCACGGTCCGCAGCAGCTCCACCTGGTCTTCCAGAGACTTCTTTCCAGCCTGAAGCTCAAAAAGCTTACTCTGGAGGAAAAGTAGAAGGCAAGAGGCCAGTCTACTTCAGCTTGGTCTTCTCTTCCAGCCCCAAAATCTTTCCAAAACACCCAGGATTCCCTGTGGCTCTGAGGAGCCCAGAAGCCAGATGCAGTCCACGATGCCCCACATGACAGGGCTCTTACCCAGGCCCACTGGTTGCAGCCCAATCATTTAAACTTGACTTTCTTTACATTCTCTTTTTCATTTTTATTTTTTGATGAGGGATACAAGTGACAGTCAGAGGACAACTCACAGTCAATTTTCTCCTGTCCTGGGAACCAAGCTCAGGTCATCAGGCTTGGTGGCGAGTGCTTGTCACTGAGCCACGTCACTACCATGCCCAAGCTAAAACTCAGGACAGCACCACACCCCTCCACCCTTCTGCCTCCACTTTTTCACTCGTGCAATTCTTTTGGCCTGGAACACATGCCATGGCTGACTTGAACTACCCTACAGATTTCAGTTAAGATAGCCCCTCCTCCAGGAAGTCATCACCATTTCCTGCCCCTAAGATGGGTGAGAGTAACCATGCAAGAAAGCTCTTGATGACCTAAGGTCCCTGAACCTCCCTCCCCAACAACAGGGACAGAACTTTCTAACTACCCTAGACAGGTGCAAGTCTGGTTATAGCCTGCATAACACCCAGTATACCCTGGCCATCTATTTATATTCTGAAAAGCAACAGGGCTAGGAGTATAGTACAGGGATGAACACCTGCCTAGAATCCCCAGTGAGGGGCTGGGGTGGAGCTCAGTGGTAGAGCCCCTGCCTAGAATCCCCAGTGAGGGGCTGGGGTGGAGCTCAGTGGTAGAGCCCCTGACTAGAATCCCCCAGTGAGGGGCTGGGGTGGAGCTCAGTGGTAGAGCACCTGCCTAGAATCCCCCAGTGAGGGGCTGGGGTGGAGCTCAGTGGTAGAGCCCCTGACTAGAATCCTGCAGTGAGGGCCTGGGGTGTGGCTCAGTGGTAGAGCCCCTGCCTAGAATCCCCAGTGAAGGGCTAGGGTGTAGCTCAGTGGTAGAGCCCCTGCCTAGAATCCCCAGTGAGCGGCTGGGGTGTGGCTCAGTGGTAGAGCCCCTGCCTAGAATCCTGCAGTGAGGGCCTGGGGTGTGGCTCAGTGGTAGAGCCCCTGCCTAGAATCCTGCAGTGAGGGCCTGGGGTGTGGCTCAGTGGTAGAGGCCCTGCCTAGAATCCTGCAGTGAGGGCCTGGGGTGTGGCTCAGTGGTAGAGGCCCTGCCTAGAATCCTGCAGTGAGGGCCTGGGGTGTGGCTCAGTGGTAGAGCCCCTGCCTAGAATCCTGCAGTGAGGGCCTGGGGTGTGGCTCAGTGGTAGAGGCCCTGCCTAGAATCCCCCAATGAGGGCCTGGGGTGTGGCTCAGTGGTAGAGCCCCTGCCTAGAATCCCCCAATGAGGGCCTGGGGTGTGGCTCATGAGTGGTAGAACAAACTCTCCTTGACAGGCTGGGTTGCTGCTTAGTACTAGAGTTCTGTCTAGCTTGTAGAGGCCCTGGGTTCCATCTTTAACACAAAAATAAAAGAAAATGAGATGTGGGTGTCATGGTGCACATTTTGATCCCAGAACTCAGGAGGCAGAGGCAGGTGAATCTCTGTGAGTCTGAGGTCAGTCTTATCTACATAAAAAATTCCAGGCCAGCCAGAGCTATAGTGAGACTGTCTCAAAAAAAATTTAAAAGCGGGGGTCGGATGGGATGGGTACAGCAATGTGAATAAAAAGTATCCCAGGCAGCTCTGGTCTAAGGATTTGGAAATGAGTTCCCATAGCCCTTGTGAGATGCTTCCGCCTGGGTCAGGACCCCTCAACCTAGCCTGTCACCAGACTCTTCCTCCCCTGGCAAGTAAAGGTCACATGGAACTGACCTCACCACCTGGCTTCCCAGACCCCCTGAACTGGAAAGGGCAACCACTGCCCACTGATCTAAGCAGGGGGCCTTCCAGCATCTCAATCCAGAGTCTCCAAGCCAAGGGAGTGGGAGAGAAGCCTGCAATCTCTCTTGGACAGAATCAGAGTCGGGGTCTTGTCTTAGGATGTCCCAAGCACTGCCGCTGCTAAACCAAGGATGAGGCAAGCCAGTGGCAGGTGAGGGAGGCTCTTGGGTCTAAGAAAGTCATCAAGTACTTACCACACCGATTCAATGCAGCAGTTCCTACTGCCATTAAGCTGATAGCTTTCCCCAGAACTAGGGTGTCAAGACACCAACCCAGGATGCAGACAGTGAGGCTGGAGATACGAAGGGATGTGCTTCCTGTCCCCAGGAGTTAACACTTCTGGCTCATAAGCCGATAGCCTCTCACTCGGGAAAAGCTCAGCCAACCATGGGCTCACCACAGCCCAGCGTCAAGGGGGACACTCCACCTGCATTTGCAGCCCAACACTCAGGAAACCCAGGCCCAGGTCCCACTGACGGGTTTCTCTGGTCCCTCACCTGCTTCTCTTCCCGGGCTGTCTTCCATTCTTCGATGAGCAGTTTCTTGAGGCGGAACCCTTCTCGGGTGACCTCGGCCAGCTGCTGCAGGGACTCTTTTTCCTTACGGCCCTTCTCTCTGGGGTAGACACACACAAATCCCACTAAAGACACTCAGGACCCAGGAGGTTTCCCTTTTCCAGAAGGGCTTAAGGCACCTGCCAGCTGCAGGCACGCCCTCCATGAACAATGCTGAGAAAGGCAAGACACAGAAAACAGCCTCCTCACCCTGCCCCTCCAGATTCTTTTGACCTTAGAGGCCTTAGGTCTGTCCTTGAGAAAAAGGACAGTGTGACAGTGCACAGCTCGCCTGTCCTTGGGATTACAGGACCGTACTGAAAATGATGAGGTACAGGGTTGGAAGCTAGTCCCCAAAGTGACAAAGAGGCTGGTCATAGTGACACACACCTTTAATCTCAACACTTGGGAGGCAGCCTGGTGTATGTAGTTGAATGCCAAGCCACACAGTCAGACCCTGTCTCATAACTAAACAAAAAAAAAAAATCAAAACCAAACACAAGAACCACACGATTATCAGGTGTGGTGGCAAACACCTGTAAATTCCAGCCGTCAGGCAAGAAGAACAGCAGCTCGAGGTTAGGATTGGCTAGCTAGCCAACCTTGAGGTTAGTCTCAAAAAGTAAATCAAAGCCCAACAAGACAGCACACAGCTGTGATCTTAGCAACTGGAAGACAGACACAGAAGGATCATCTCCAAGTTCCAGGCCACCCATGGTAAGCCTGAGACCCTGTCGCAAAAAGTAAGACAGGGGCTTGGGAGATGGCTCGGTGGGTAAGAATACATGTTACATAACCACAAGGGCCTGAGTTCAAATCCCCAGCAACCACCAAAAAAATCTAGTTGTGACCACATAAACCTGGAACCCAGCCTTATAGGGGGTGGAGATGGGGATTGCTAGGGCTTTCTGGTGACCAGCCTACCTCAAGGAATAAAGCAGAGCAAGTGAGAAAAAAAAATCCACAACATGTCCTCTTAGCTTCCGCATGCACACATCTGCACACGTGTGTCTATACTAACTTACACACATACCACATAAACCCGGGAGTGGTGGCACACAATTCTAATCCCAGCACTCGGGAGGCAGAGACAGGCGGATCTCTGTGAGTTCGAGGCCAGCCTGGTCTACAAAGTGCGGGGGTGGGGGTGGGGTGGAATATGTTCACCTAACTAGAGTTCAAGTTCATGCTACCACCAAACACAAGTCAAGTCACCTCTTTTCCTGCACTTATGTTTTTTTTTCCCCCCAGGTTTTTGTTTATTTGGTTAGTTGGCTGATTTTCATTTTTTTGAGTCAGAGTCTCCGGCAGGGCCAGGCTTCAGATTGATTATGTAGTCAAAGCTGATCTTGATTTCTGATCCTCCTGCCTCCACCTCCCAAGTGCTGTGATTACAAGCCTTTGTCCCGTTTCCCCATTTGGAACAGGTAAACAACCTTCACTACTTCATAGCTAGAGGGAATGAATGCTGTTCTGTGCGGCTCCCAACGGGCACGGCCAGCGGATTCACAAAAAAACAAAAGGAGCCACAGTGGTGTAAGCCTGCAATCCTGGTGCTCAGGAGGTTAATGAAGGAGACGCTTGACCACATTCCAGCTGACCAGGGACACAGAGGGGGCCTATCTCTAAAGAAACAAGGCAGGGGCTAGAAGAGACGCACTTGCTGATTTACCAGAGGGCCTGAGTCTGGCCTCTGACTCCAGCTCCAAGGGGTGAGACACCCTCTTCTGACCTCTGCAGACATGCATGTGGGTGGCATGGGTCGTGTGATCTCTCTCTCTCTCTCTCTCTCTCTCTCTCTCTCTCTCTCTCTCTCTCTCACACACACACACACACACACACACACACACACAACCATAAAAATAAACCTGCCTCCCAAGCACTGGGACTGGAGGTGTGTATCACCATGCTCAGCAAAGGAAAATTAAATCTTAGAGCCAGACATGGTGGCGCACACCTGTAATCCTAGCACTCAGGGAGGCAGAGGCAGGTGGATCGTTCCAAGTTCAAGGCCGGTCTAGAAAGCAAGTCCAGGATAGCCAGGGATACACACAGAGAAGAAACCCTGTCTCAAAAAAAAAAAACGAAAAGAAAGAAAGGTGCAGGGCACCCTGGGTACCCCACTGTTACCCACCCACCTGCAGGTGTTCTCACAGCCGGTGCCACTGTTGTACTCATCTGTACCATCACAGCAATCTGAGACAGAGGTAAGGGCCAAGATCAAAGAGGGCAGGGCTTCCTCTGGCTGGCCCGGCCTCCTTCCCGAAATCCCAGGGAAGCATCCACACTCACCACATATCCCATCGTTAACCCGGCTGGAGGGGACGTACAGGGGCTTGTACCCAGTGTTGGTGCAGTGGAAGCTGCCATTGGGACAAGCAGCTGTGCCTGCAGAAAAAAAAGAGAGAGCTTGCTGAGTGTGCTCCAAGCCAGACGGGTCGCATCTACTCATAGGAAGCACCAGAAATTTCGGTGTCAATTGGGTGTGGTGTGCTTGTCTGTCACCCCAGCACTTGGGAGGTAAACACAGGAGGATCAGTAGTTCAGGCAGTTCTCAGTTAAACCATGTGTTCAAGGCCAGTGTGTCTCAAAAAGAAAAATAAACCAAGGAACAACCCGGAATAAAAACCCTGTATTTTCAGGTGCCTGCAACAGAGCCCTCCAGTATTTGCCAGCTTCTCCTAGGTCTGTTCCTTCAAAAAGCCTGGCAACCCCTTTCCACCTCTTCTTTGCCTTCCTAGTCCCCAGAACGCCATTCACTCACACCACACCCCCCCACCTCTGAGAGGGGCTCTTCCTGACCAGAAACCTCACCTCCTCCCGGAAGCCATTTCTAGTTCTCACGATGACATTTGCTGACTTGGCCATAAACCTGAACCTGTGCTCCTTGACTGGGGAATGGAAACCAGGGACTGGCACCTACAAATTCTGCCACCGAGCTAACCCACGCCAACAGGGATCTCGTTTCTGTGCATACTTCTGTTCATGGAGCAGAGGACAACGGGAAGAGGGGGCCCTAATTTTTACGGGGCATCTACCCTTAGCAGGCTCATGTAGTGAGCAAGGAACAAATGCGGGAAAGGCTCACCAGGCTCATCTGAACCATCCTTGCAGTCGCAGTAATCATCGTTCACCTGGTCGAATGGGATGGTGGCGGTGCCGTCCAAACACGTGAAAGGCTTGGATTCGTCATAGAAATGATGGTCTGGTGAGGAGAACAAGAGGCCCAGCCCAGATCTTTAGTAAATACTACTTCTGCCCTACCCACTCACCAGTTAAAAAATGCTACGGGAGACTGAGAGGAAAGACTGAAAAGGCCCCTCCCGACCACCTCGCCAAGCATAAAGAGGACTCACTGCTGAGGGAAACGCCCCGGGGTCTCTTAACCTCTACCGCCCAACAGAGGGGTAGCAGCAGCGGCAGAAGCAACATCCCGTCCTGGCCGTCACCGGAAGTGTGCTTTGCAGCAGGAAGCAGGCTGTAGGAATATAAGCGATATTCTTACTGCAAGAAAGAATGAAACATCCAGTCTTTGGGAGAGGGCTGCTTATCCAAGAATGGGCTTACCGCTGCTCCCGGGGGGGGGGGAGGCTCAGTAGGAGCTGGAGATGCAAAGCCTGGAGGTCTCCCCACCCCGAGCCCGTGGAAAAATCTCAAAGGAAACCTTAGGTGTCTGTGACAGAGTGAAGTAGGCAACTCCCGCCAACAGGCTGAAAGGACTTCCAATCCCTCCATACTGCCCTCCCCGCTGCAACCTATAAGAAATTAGGATGCCTTCCTCCCCTCGCTGCTTAATCACCTACACGAGGCTGAAGCAAAGATCAATAGCCACCACACCAGGTTGGCTGAGCAGCCAGGGTTCCTGCAGCAGCAAGAAAGCGGAACGAGCTACGGTACGTCACTTCCGTTTTGCTCGCCGCGTTTGGGGAACAGCAAGTCCCCCGACGCCATGTTGGGAGTGGCAAGAGTGAATGTGCCGGAGCTGAGGCAGCCATCTTGAGTAGGAACATGAAGACTTAGCCTTAGAGAGGACAGATCGGAAGTCTAGCGGTTAATGGCGGCGCAATGAGCCTCCATCTTGGGAGTGGCAGGTCATTGCCCTTGAACGCGCGGGGGTGGGGTGGGGAGGGTGGGGGGAAAAGCACGTGACCACTGAAATGACCCGCCCCCTCGCCGAAGGTTCGCGCCGCTCTTTTGCCACGCCTCCTTGTGGTACCGCCCCTCGGAGCCGCGTCAGCCAGTGAGGGCTGTGGAGTGTAACGCGCGTGGTTCCCTTGGGAACGCGGGCGGGGGAGGAAGTTACTTAGCAACCAGGAGATGCTAGGAGGCCCCCAGCCTAGCGGTTAGCAAAAGTGCATTCCCTGCGCTGAGGATCCGGGACTGAAGAGGCCAAATTGTAGTTTTTCTCCCACCCCTTAGAGGCTTCCTGACCTCAATCCAATCACCATGACATCTCCCCTGTGCTGGGCCGCCGGGACCAACGGCGTGACTAGCCAGGAGCCAGTTTCAGCGCCCTCTTCCAAAGCCAAAGGCAGTAAGGCTCAGGGGAACCGCCGTGCCCGAGGCAAGGTTTTAGGCCGGGCACAGGCCTGGCCCGCACACCGTCTCAAGTCGGCAACCTCTTACCATTTGATGAAGTCTTCTGTGCACGCACAGGTGCTTGAGTTACAAAGGAAAATCCAACTGTTAGGTAAGACAGCTGCAGAGGGCACAGAAGGATCAGGGATCTACAGTACCCACCCGGCTTTCTGACTACGTGATGGGAGTTTCACGAGCGCGAGTGACCAACTTGTAGATGCAATCACTCAGATTCCTCAGATTACTTCTTTCCTCACCTTTCTTTCACATTTCATTGTAATTTTACCTCTTCTAATGTGCATATGGGGGGATGGAAAGCACTTATTCTAGAACTTGTGTTTCGTTTTTATTTATTGTTTTGTTTCGAGTTTCCGTGGACAGGGTGCAGCACCCTCAGATGCCAGGAGAAGGCATTGGATCCTTTGGAACTGGAGTTACAGTTGGCTATGAGCCGACCAATATAGGTGCTTGAGAGTGACCTTAGGCCCTCTGTAGCAACTGCTCTTAATCATTGAGCCATCTCTCAGGCCTAATTTTTATTTATTTATTAAATTATTATTTTTGAGACTTGGTCTCATGTGGCCCACACTGGCTTGAACTCTAAGGAGACTAGCTCCAACTCTTGCGTGACAGGCACTGGCCACCATGCCTGCATTATGAGTGGCTGGGACTGGAACTCAGGGCTTTATGCATGCTACTCCGGCGGCGCTTTACTGAGTCATATCTCCAGGCGCAAGAGACTTTGTTTCTCCGGAGTCTGAATCCTAGCTCTGCACAATAGTTGTTTGGTCTTGGAGAACTGGAGTAATCTAATTGTTCTTCAGTTTTTCCATCTATAAAACGGGCATAGTAACTCTACAGTGTAGTACTTGACATTCATATAATTCTCGAAATAGTGCACATTGTAAGCAGTAGAGCATGAAAACTAGTGTCTTCCATAGAGGAGATAATGCTGCCTTTTCCAGAGACCATTTAGCAATGCTGCGGACGTCTGTGTCGCACTGTTGAGTGTGTGAGGGGAGGGGATTACTTGGGTTTATTAAGTAGAGGCCAGGAGAAGGCTTTATACAGCCCACACAGCAAGGAGATATCAAGACCAAATGTTGATTACACCAGCATTTGGAAAACTCTAGTGTACTTTTGCTCTTATTATTAAGAGGTCATCTAAAACTGGTTGGTGGTGGTGCACACTTTTAATCCCAGCACTCAAGAAGCAGAGGCAGGCAGATCTCTGAATTCGAGGCCAGCCTGGTCTACAGAGTGAGTCCAGGACAGCCAGGGCTACACGAAGAAACCATGTCTTAAAAAAAAAAAAGAGGGAGAGGTCATCTTGCAGGCTGGATGTGCATGTATGCATGTATGTACACACATGAGTTCAGAGTCTACAGAGGCCAAGAGATGGCACTGAGTCCTCTGGAGCTGCAGTTAGAGGTGGTAGTGAGCTGCCGGACATGGGAGCTGGGACTTGAACTTGGGTCCTCCGAGAGACCAGTATGCAATCTTAACTGCTGGGCCATCTCTCCAGCCCCCCCTGCCCCCCCCACCCATTCCCTTACTCCCTTTGGAGGTAGAGTTGCTGTCACTCTGGGGCTGCAGTCTCTGCTAGGCTGAAAGCCAACATACATGTGTGCACTCAGGCACACGTGACCTCCTCCTCTTCTTGTTCTTTTTCTTCTTCTGTGAAAGAGCTCTGGGGCTGTAGCTCAGCCTCGTATGGTACTTGGCTGGCGTGTTCCAACCCCAGCACCGCGCAGACTGGGTGTGACATGACAGTCACATCTGCGGTCCCAGCTTTGGGAGGATAAGGAGTGAGAGCTGAAGGCCAGCCTCGGCTACATGATGAGTTTGTAGTCAGCCTGGGCTACACGGAGCCCTATGTCAAAACAAAACAAACAAACAAATAACCACTACCACCACCACCACCACTGCCCCCAAATAGGCCTTTTCTCTGAGAAGTGCCACCCACCTTCCAATGACAGTGTGACCTCTGTCTGCCCCAGAGGGTGACCGGAAGGCCTTTTATGAGAGCTCCGAATGGAACATAAAGAAGAACCAAGACACCATCACCCAGCTCCAGGAGGAGACCAAGGCTCTCCACATGCAGCTGAAGGACCTGCTGCAGGTGAGGGGGCACAGGGGAGCGGCAGGGTGTGGGGAGGCGAACCCGTGACCTCAGGAAGTGACTGGCCTCCTCTCCTTGGCAGGGGGATTCTAAAGTGATCCAAGCCATCCTTCAGGAATGGAGGTCAGAGAAGCCATACCTGAAGAACAGGACCTGTGAGGTTAGCCCTGCCACCACCTTCCCCGTCCACTTCCTCCACACTAGACTTCCGCCTTCCATTAGCTTCCTCTCCATGCCGGCTGTGGATCGTTTATTCACTCAATGAAAAAAAAAAAAGACATTTATTTTTTTTTGTCTATGCAATCTCATATGCCTCAGCACATGTTTGGGGGGTCAGGCAACCACTTTTGAGAATTGGTTCTCTCCTACTGTGTGAGTTTTGGTGAGTGAAGTCAGAGCAGCAGGCTTAGCGACAAGCACTTTTACCCACCGAGCCATCTTGTTGGCCCATCAGTGAAATCTTTATTAGAAGTAGACCTCATGTTTGACCTGGTGTTACTGTCAGTGACCTTGTGGGATAGTGCAGAGTGAGCCTTTCCCAAGAAGGTATGTCCTAGTGGAAGACTGACAGGTGCTGAGTGTAGGGGTGCATGTAGGCTGACAGAGGAGGAGCGGGAGTTCAAGGCCAGCCTGGGCTGTATGGTGAGACCTGAAACCCAGCGTTGTGGGGGTAGGTATCAGTTTAGAGAGGTGGCTCAGTAGTCAATAGAACATACTGCTCTTTCTTTCTTTCTTTCTTTCTTTCTTTCTTTCTTTCTTTCTTTTTGGTTTTTCGAGACAGGGTTTCTCTGTGTAGTCTTGTCTGTCCTAGACTCACTTTGTAGACCAGGCTGGCCTTGAACTCTCAACGATCCGTCTGCCTCTCTGCCTCCCAAGTGCTGGGATTAAAGGCGTGCGCCACCACACCAGGCTCCAAGTTGGATTTCAAGCACCCACTTGAAGTTGCTGCTGACTGGCTATAAGCCTAGCTCCTGGTCTGTTGCCTCTGCGCTCTGAGGACACTGCACACATTTGCATATATCTGCATTGATATGCATAATTAAACGTGAACTATGTCCTTCAAACAAAGAAAGCAGGGTAGAGAAGGTGAGTGCCAAGACCAAAGGCTAAAACTGGATGGAAAAAGTTGTAAACCAGCAAGACACTGCTAGTCTCTCCATCTCCCGTTCCGATCAGCTCTTGGATCAGGGGTCTGCTCAGGTCTGTGTCTGCCACCCTGCTAGGAAGGCCAGAGGCCCCACCTGGACAGCCTTCCAGCAGCTGCTCCCTCTCTCAGTGACAAACAGGAGCTCCGGACCAGTGTTGTCTTCTGGGACACTAGCACAGCAGCCAAGTTAATTTGTGTTGAGGCCACCACAGTTGCTGTGGCCAGATGATGGCCTGGCATGGTGGCAGGAGCCCATCGGCCGCGCATAATGTTTCTCCTGTGCTGCCTGGAGCTGTTCCCCAGCCGAGGCCGCGAAGTTTTTCTCTTTGGTGGCGCCTTCCTCATCCTCTTTGCTATGTGAGGCTCTGTGGGGTCACCCAGTGGCTACATGCCAGTTCTAGCACTTTGGTAGCTAAGCTTTATGATGTGGGGGAGGGGCGAAAACAAAACAAAAAGATCCCTAAAGTCTGGGCACTGGGTGCTGGAGCAATGGCTCAGCAGTTTAAAGCACAGAAGACCTGCATTTGATTCTCAGGACCCACATGGTGGCTTACAACTGTCTGTAATTCCAGCTGCAGCAGATTCAATGCCCTCTTCTGACATCCTGGGGCACAAGACACAAACGGTACACAGAACTACATGCAGACAAAATAAAATAAAATAAAATAAAAATTTTTAAATGTAAGCTGATGTGGAGGTGTATACCTTTAATCCCAGCACTCAGGAGGCAGAGACAGGTGGATCTCTGTGAGTTTGAGGCCAGCCTGGTCTACAAAGTAAGGTTGCACAGAAACAGCCTGTCTCAAAAAACCAAAAAACAAAACAAAAAAAAATTGAAAATGTAAAAAAATGTAATGGGTGATGAACTAGGAACCAAAGAGATGGCTCAGTTCAGAGGTGTGCTGGCTATGCAGGCGTGAGGACCCCAATCCGATTTCCAGAGCCCATATAAAAATTTGAGTATGGGAGCTGGACAGATGGTTCAGTGGTTAAGAGCACTGGCTGCTCTTCCAGAGGTTGTGAGTTCAATTCCCAGCAACCCAGTAGCTCACAACTATTTTTAGTGGGATTTGATGCTCTCTTCTGACATTCAGGCATATATGCAGACAGAGCACTCATACATTTTAAAAAAATACATGAACAAAATTTTAAAGGTTATTTATTTATTATTTATTGTATATGAGCGTTCTATCTGCAGAAGAGGGCATCAGATCACACTATAGATGGTTGTGAGCTACCATGTGGTTGCTGGGAATTGAACTCAGGACCTCTGGAAGATCAGGCGGTGCTCTAAACCACTAAGCCATCTCTCCAGCCCCCATAAACAAAATTTTAAAGCCAGGCATGGTGGCATCTCTAATCCCGGCATTTGGGAGGCAGAGATAGACAGATATCTATGAGTTTGAGGCCAGTTTGGTCTACAGAATGAATTTCAAGACAGCCAGTGCTACACAGAAAAACCCTTTCTTGAAAAACAAAAAAATGGGCTGGAGAGATGGCTTGTTGGTTAAGAGCACTATCTGCTCTTCCAAAGGACCCGGGTTCAATTCCCAGCACATACATGGCAGCTCACAACTGTCTTAACTCCAGTTCCAGGTGACCTGACACCTTCACACCAATGCACATAAAATTAAATAAATTATTTAAAACAAACAAACAAATAAGCAAAAGTCTGAGAGTGGGCTGGAGAGATGGCATCAGGTGAAAGTGTTTATTGCCAAGTCTGGTGACCTGAGTTTGACCTCTGAGACGCAAATATTCAAAAGGAAGACCCATGTCCCTCCCAGAAGTTGTCCCCTGACCTCCTCTTGTGCACCCCTTCCCAGAAAAACAAAAACAACGGGGGTCCAGCTGTGGTTGCATGCACCTGTCACCCTGGCCCGGGGAACTGAAGACAGGAGAACACCAGCTCTCAACACTAGTCTAGTGATCCAGCTACGTCAGGCTCAGTGAGAGGCCTGCCTCAAATCCAGAGGTTTGAAAGCGGTTGAGAAAGAACCCAGACATTGACCTCTAACCTCCATAGACTCAGGTGCTCATGTCCCTGCACACACACACACACACACACACACACACACACACACACACACACAGAGAGAGAGAGAGAGAGAGAGAGAGAGAACTGGAGGTGTAGCCACGCACAAAGCCTAAGCCCCAGTTGATCCCCAAGGATAAAATGGAAGTTCAGTGTTGCATCAGTATGACCTCAACACCCAGGAGGCAGGTGCAGAAACATCACAAGTTCAAGGTTATCTCTGGCTACATACAGAGTTAGAAGCCAACCTAGACTACATAAGACCACATCATTTAAAAAAAATATTTTATTTATTTATTTATTATGTATACAATGTTCTGCCTGCATCTGTGCCTCCCTGCCAGAAGAGGGCACCAGATCGCCCTTACAGATGTTTGTAAGCCACCATGTGGTTGCTGGGAATTGAACTCAGGACCTCTGGAAGAGCAGACAGTGCTCTTAACTGCTGAGCCATCTCTCCAGCCCCATAAGACCACATCTTAAAATTAAAAAAAAAAAAAAGATGCACGCCTTTAATCACAGCACTCTGGAGGCAGAAGTAGGCGGGTCTCTGTGAGTTTGAGGCCAGCCTGGTCTACAGAGTGAGTTCCACGACAGCCAAGGCTACACAGAGAAACCTTGTCTCAAAAAAAAAAAAAACAAAAAACAAACAAAAAAAAGTAAAAGCTGAGAATAGCTCACAGGTGTAGCCTCTGTCCAGCTGTGTAAAGCTCAAATTTTCCTATGTCTGCATGCTCATGCACACACACATGCACATGCATGCACACACCCATGCTCATTTGCTTGCTTGCTTGCACAGATAGAAAAAAGAAAAATATTGGATCCAGAGGGTCCTGGAAGCCAGCTAGGAGACCAGAGAGACCGAGCTTCCAGGAGAACAGAAAGTCAAGGACCAGGGAGAGGAAGCTGAGGCCTGCTCTCTGCCTTCCCTGCAGCAGGCCCTGGAGTACCTGGAGCACCAGCTTAGGGAGAAGGTGAACCATATGAATGCCTTGCGGCACCAGGTAACACTGCGGCAGAAGCGGCTGGAGGAGCTGCGGCTGCACCACAGCCTGTGCCAGCTAGAGACGACAGAGGTGCAAGACAGCAACACCGAGGCTGCCAAGGTGGGACCCGCTGAGGGCTGCCGGGTCCCTGGGGGAGGCATGGAGGGCGGTGGAAAGAACTCACTTGGCCCAGCCCTGCCAATGCCCCCTAGACCATGCGCAACCTGGAGAACCGGCTGGAGAAGGCCCGGATGAAGGCAGAGGAAGCAGAGCACATCACCAGTGTGTACCTGCAGCTCAAGTCTTACCTCCAGGTAGGGGCCCTTTGTGGAGAGGGTAAGTTGAGGAGGTGGACCTGGCCAGGGACAGCAGCCACAAGCCTTCCCTGTCTCCGTGTGCCAGGAGGAAAGTCTCAACTTGGAGAACAGGCTGGACTCCATGGAGGCTGAGGTGGTAAAGACCAAACATGAGGTGGAAGAGCTGAAAGTGTTGAACCAAGAGGCCCTGAACGCCCGGGACCTTGCCAAGGTACTCGTTATACCTGGCCTGGGGTGGCGTGGGGAGGCCCTCTCAGCTACCAGGGTATTACGTGGCTTCTCTTGGGGAGATGGTGCTGTCCCCTCTCCCCACATAAAACACTAACCACAGCCAGGTAGGTTGATGCACTCCTTTAATCCTAGGGTCCAGTGGCAGAGGCAGGATCTCTGCAAGTTCCAGGTCAGCCAGGGCTACAAAGTTAAGAAACGAAAAAAATCACCAACCGCTCCACCAAAGTCCACCTTGGAGGACAATGAGACTGTTGGGTTTCCTTACAGAGGCACGGGCGAGAAGTTACTGACATGAAAGTAACACCTCTAGGCTTCCACTCGTCAGTCTCCTCACCCATCCGTTGTTACTGAGTAGGGGCCTTGTGAGTCTTGTTTGCTTCTTTCTTTCTTTTTTAATATTTATTTATTATTATGTATATAGTACTCTGCCTGCATTTACACCTGCATGCCAGAAGAAGGCATCAGGTCACATTATAAATGGTTGTGAACCACCATGTGGTTGCTGGGAATTGAACTCAGGGCGTCTGGAAGAGCAGACAGTGCTCTTAACCACTGAGCTGTCTCTCCAGCCCATGAGTCTTGAGGCTTGTAAGTTTCATGAACTTCCTGAGTCTTGAGCTTCCCTCTCCCTCTAGAAGGGAATATTTTGTTTGTTTCTTTGGTTTTTTGTTTGTTGGTTGGTTTGTTTTTGGTTTGTTTTTCAAGACAAAGTTTCTCTCTGTAACATCTGTAACAACTCTGGCTATCCTGAAACTCGCTCTGTAGACCAGGCTGGGCTTGAACTCACAGAAATCTGCCTGCGTCTGCCTCCCAAGTGCCGGGATTAAAGGAGTGCGCCACCACCGCCCGGCGGAAGGGAGTATTTCAATCCAGAGAAAGTAGCCCTGGAACACCAAAGGATCAGGGAATCCTAGTCAGAATTCAGTTGTCTTTAAGCCTTTCCCGGCAATTGCACTGCTGCTGTGTGGCCTGGGGCCCGCTGCCTCGCCTCTGGCCTGGCCAGCTACCAGCCGCCCCTGTCTGCCCACCAGAACCAGCTGCAGTATCTGGAGGAGACGGTGATCCGAGACCGCAAGAAGCGTGAGTACTACATAACTGACTGCAAGAAGCGGGCTGAAGAGAAGAAACTTCAGACCGAGCGCATGGAACGCAAGGTGTGCACGCTCAAGGGTGTAAGGCTTCACCAGCTCAAAGCGCAGGGTCCCAGCCCCTGCTCTGTACCCACATCCCGACTGAGACCCTTCCCTACACCTGACATTTGTCCTGAACCTGCCCTCATGTGAGGCAGTGGTACCCCCCACAATCTCACCTCAGCCTCCTTTCCTGGGAGAGGCCATGGTGTCCAGTCTGCCCCTCTGCTCATCCTTCCCCATTTAATTTAGGCCCTTTTGTTCCCTGGTTCTGTGACACACCCACCCCCTGCCCCCGACTCCTGCCAGGATACGGGCACCTAATTCCAAGCCTTTGCCCTGCTCTCCACAATGCAAGCTGAACCCGCTTGTCTCCAGGCCTCTGCCCCAAGCCCTTATCTGGAGTTGGCTTTGACAGTGGCCTTGACTGTCCCCCACCCTCAAGCAGACCCACCGGGATCACGTCCTGCTGCAGTCGGAGGATACAATCCAGGACTACCAGCGCCACAAGGAGGAGGAGCTCAGAGAGCGCTGGAGCATGTACCAGATGGAAGTGATGTTTGGCAAGGTCAAGGATGCCACTGGAGCGGCCGAATCGCATGTGAGTGCCTTGGGCCTGCACCCAAGTGGGTAGAGGCTCCTCCTTCCTTAAAGGTGGCCTCTCCAGCCCGCTCCAACTCCAGCAGAGCTGTCCACATCCGCCCTCACTTCTGCCCATCCTTGCACTGAGCTGGCTTCTTTGGTCATGTCGGTTCTGGGAATTTTATTTGTGAGGTTCTCTTTCTCAGACCCTCACTGTGTGGACTGGTCTAGGACCCAGTAGACTGCTCAGGTTGGGCCCTAGCCGTGGAATCGGGCCCCTGTTCTGTGTCCCACAGCCATGCTGTCTTCCAAAACCCTGCGTGCCGGCTGCTGCTTGAGAACAGTCATTGTCATCCCCCTGGTCCCCGCCGCGCCCCACCCCAGCCGGTCTCTCTAGCTTAGCTTCTCTGCTGCTCCTCCAAAGGGGTTAATCCCCTGGAGACCTGGACTCTGACCTTCCAGGGCAGCTGTGGACCCATTTGCCAGGCCAAGGGCCCTCTTCAGAACTGGGTGCAGACCCAGTGCGCGGTGGCTTAGTGGGTAAAGATGATTGCCCCGGGCCTGACAGCCTGAGTCCCATCCCTGGGCCCCCTGAGGTGGAAAGTGAGAGCCGATTCTTCCCCACTAAGTCTTCAGAAATCCACGTGCGCTCCAGGCATGCATAAGGCAACAAATGGCTGGGGAGGGGAGGGCTGATCCAGCCCCGAAGGCACAGCACCTGTGCACTATTGGGTGCGATACCCGGTCAGAACTTGCTGGCACAGTGATTTTCGAACACTGCTCTGCTGCCTTCCCGCATGCTGATTTTAGCTGACTCAAATATAGGCAGGAAAGGGCACGGGAGAAGGACAGCCTTGAAACAGCTCAAATACCAATGCATACAGTCCTTACACATGGCTGTGTGACCCAGACACAGGCAGAGGCTCGAGCCTCCCTTGACCCAGACTCTGAGCAGGGATGGGTGGCCCGCAGGCGGTGGTCCGAAGGTTTCTGGCCCAGGATGAGACCTTCATGCAGTTGGAGACTCTCAAGAAGGACAACGAGCAGATGCTGTTGAAGTTGAAGGAGGACAAGCAGCGGCTGCAGGCAGAGCTGGAGACCCTCAAGTACTCAGGAGACGCCATGCTCATTAGGTGAGGTCTCAGGAGCTGAGGGAGGCCCTGCGGGTGCTGGAGTCAGTTGCTTGCTCACAACTCCTGGCTCCTGGCAGCCAGCAGAGGCTCCGGGATAAAATGCAGGAGACACTCAAGACGGAGGAGCAGCGGCACAGCGGCATCCAGGAGAGACTGGATCGTACCCTGCAAACCATCCAGGTGGCCAAAGATGGCCTGGAGCATCTAGCCAACAAACTGAGCCATGTGAAAGTGGTAGGCCTGGCCCTGGTGATGCTCCACTCTGGGGAGGCCCCATCCCAAGTAGTCCTGTCCCTATTGGCCACTGTCCCTGGGAGGCCCTCCCCGCCTCCATCCCTGGCAGCCCAGCCCATGCCCTCCAATAGCATGAGCACAGCTGGAGCTAAGGTGCCACACAAACTATAGGATACCAGCCTATTTCTTCTCTAGAACACAAGGCCCCATTTACAGAAGAAAGTTCCATGCCCCACTGTCTCGGTCCCACATTCCTGGGGAAGTCCTCTTTCTCTCAGCCTCAAACTCTGACTCCATGGGCGAGAGCGACTATCTGCTCAACCCGGAATTTAAGCAGCTCAACTCCAGCAGTGGTGGTTCCGCCCTTATGGGAGGAAGTCCCACCCTGTCTGCAAAAATATCACTTCTTCAGAAGGCCACCCTCACAATGGCCTGACTGCTGTTAATCTCAACAAGACCTCCCTGTCCTTTGGACCTCAAGTCCAAAGCTCTGCCTTCAAGGCCAGGCTCTGATTTTAGAAGGGCCCCGCCCGGTAGAGGGAGACATCATCCCTGTAGATAAGTCTACCTCAAACTCTCGCCTCTCTGGGAAAAGCCCCACTCTGGCGTGAAGCGTGTCCCCTCCCAGGGACACGGCATGTCGCAGCTAACTTGGGCCATGCCTGCTGCAGGATGAGAACCTTTTGGCAGGAAAGACGTTAGACCCCGACGCAGATGACTACGTGTCCAATCTGCTGGTGGTGGTTCAGGAAAAGCTCCTCAAGCTGCAGGGGCAACTGGAGAGCCATAACGTGCCGGAGATGCTGCGACACATAGAAGACAGAGAGGTGCACAGAAGTCACACAAGACTTAGGGGAGGGTGGAAAACCAGAGAGTAGGCTGAGACTGGTGGAGACTGAGGCAAGAGAGAGCCCCATAGCCAAAGAAGAGACGCTGGGACTGACTGGGTGGATCCCACAAGGCAAGCAGGGCTGGAGATTCAGGGAAGGCCCGTGGGGGGCGGGGCTTAGAAACGAGGCCATAGGCTTGAGTGACAGGGTAGGCCTGCTGGGAAAGACCGCACGGTGAAGAGTGGGCTGTGGTCTCTACCTAGAATCCCAGCATTATCTTAAGGTATGGAGGGAGGAGGAGGAACAAAGGGTCTTTGCAGTCTCCACAACCTCTCTTCTGTCTCCCCGTAGTTCCTGACCACGTTAGAAGGAAAACTGCCCCTGTACAACACCCGCATCCTTCTGCCTGTTGCCAGTGTCAAGGACAAGTTCTTTGGTCAGTGTGGAAGGTGGAGGTGGGCGGGGGGCGGAAAGGGCATGAGTGGGAGGGACATGAGGTGGCCTTAGGTCAAGGTCAAAGAGGAGGGGCATGATGTAGTGAAGGCTGGGAAGGGAAAACGAAAGGCTCTCTTACCCTCCCCACCCGCATGCCTCTCTGTAGACGAAGAGGAAAGCGAGGAGGATGATCATGAACTGGTGACCCGTGCTGTCTTCAAGCTCCGTTCCCAGAAGTTGATCGAAGCCCGCGGCAAGAAACGCAATAGGTCGCGCAGATCCTAGACTCAGCCAAGTCCCCTGGGATGCCTCTGGGACTCCAGGGAGCCCTCAAACCCTCTGGGTCCACCCGCAAGTGTGTGTTAGAGGGAGCCCCCCACCCCCGCAGGCCTCCTCAAGAGCGGGAGGAGGCTCAAGCAGGGAGCACCACAGACCAGCAGCGCTCGCTCGCAGGAGAGGAAAGGCCGAGCCATTAGTTCCCACAGTAAATCTCTCTCGAGGCGGGTTAGTGCCCGCCTCAGAATCGCGCAATAAAGGTCACTGACCAAACCCTTGGGTATTCACCTCTTTTTGACCCTGCGCCGCCTCCAAAAGGCTGCCCCCACAAAATGCAGGGCCACAGACACTTCGCGGCTTCCAACCTGAGGCTATCTGGCTCCCGTCACCTGTAGTACAGATTCAGTGTCCTCCTCCTCCTTCAGGCATAGGAGACTGACACCCCCTACACCTGGGGCTGATCAACCCCAACTGAACAAAGAACTTCCCGCTCCGGGACACAGACGTGTCGTCTCTGTCTCCCGTCCATTGCTCTGCTCCGCCCGCCCCCCATATCTGGGGTCTGGGGAGACTCATGTCTGGGTGACAGATTGACACACACCTCTGGGGAGGAACGGGCTTCTATAGGTTGGCCTGGGTGCGGGGTGTCCAGTTGGGGACCTCTGGAGTCGTGGGACCGCCTTGCCCAGCCCCGCCCCTCGGCTGGACTCTCGTCCGCCCCGCCCCACTGCCCGTGGCTCGCCGGCCCTTCCGCTTCACTCCACCGCGCCAGGGAGCAGGACGGGCACCGGGGCCATGGAGAGGACAGCGGGCAAAGAGCTCGCCCTGGTAAGAGAAAGCTGGGGATCCTCGGATCCCTCGTCCCTAGTGTACCCCCGGATTCAGAAAGTCCAAGTATCCAAGCCCTCGTTTTCTAACCTTTCTGCAAAATGGATGTGTCCGGGAGTCCCCATTTGGGGATTCAGAGTTCCTGACACCTTGAAGTGGCTGGTTTGGGGGATGGGAACAGGGGTCTAAGCGCATCTCCCGAAGAGACAACCGAAAGATTCTTGGTGACTTTGAACTCCGGGATGTCCCCAAATGATACTCCATCCACTCAAGACCTGGGAGGAGGGTTCCCGTGGAGCAGAGGGATCCACCTGGAATCCCAGCCCGAGCCTCTCGTATTCAGTTCGGGAAAGTGGGCCAAACATAACGGCGAGGGTCTGAGGCCGGGGCACTTCTCTGAGCCGGCCTCCACGTCCAGGCGCCGCTGCAGGACTGGGGCGAGGAAACCGAGGACGGTGCGGTGTACAGCGTCTCCCTGCGGCGGCAGCGCAGTCAGCGCTCGACCCCAGAGGGGCCTGGAGCCCGCCAGGTGAGGATGGGGCTGAGGTGAGCCGGGGAGGGCGAGCTCAGCTCAGGGACCCGGGAAAGCTGGAGAGCTGAGAGTGAACCTCCCTAGAACAATCCGGCCAGGAGGAAGGGCGGAGCTTTCAGGCGACCAGGTAAGTAGAAAGGGCCGGGGGGCGGCCAGGTGACTGGGTATAAATCCAGGAAATAGGGTAGTGCCAGGTGATAGCGCTTCCCCAAAAGGTGGAACTGACCGGCAGGGTGCAGGAAAGCTGAAAGGGGGGCGGGGAGGCAGCCAGGTGGTGGTGGGTGGGACCGAGACTTGGCCAGTGAAGCGAGACTGCACGGCTGGCTGAAGCCTAGGGTGGCCCGGTGAGGAGGAGACAGAGGGAAGTGCTTAGAGGAATTGGTGGTCCTCCAGGGTTGATGTTAGCCTCTGATGATCGGGTGTATATAGGAATTTCATTCTCAGAAATGGACACCTTCAAAAGCAAAAAAAAAAAAAAAAAAAAAAAAGTGCCGAAGACGGATGTGATTGGACACTAGGTGCTTGGAGCGCCCCTCAAGTTATTTCAGCCCACGGTCCCACTTCCCGCAGGTCCCCACCCCGGCTGCTGACACCTTCCTTCAGTACCGCACCAGCAAGGTGCGGGCACTGAGGGCGGCCCGACTGGAGCGGCTGGTGCTTGAGTTGGTGTCCGGAGACCGCGAGCAGGATCCTGGCTTCGTGCCCGCCTTCCTGGCCACCCACCGGGCCTTTGTGCCTACAGCCCGCGTTCTGAGCTTTTTGCTACCGCCGCCACCGCCGCCACCACCACCACCTCCTGGGTCAGTCATTTTCAAGAGACCCGCATGTTCCTATCCCCTGAACCTTATCTGCCCGGCCCTCTCCAAGTCTCTCCTCAGATTTGGAACCCCAGAGCACAGGTCCTAAAAAGCCGTGTAGCTCCTTTCCCATCTGACAGAGGCTTTCTTCCCAGGGTAGACAGCCAGAGGACAGAGGGACAAGATCTGAACTTCAGCAAGAACCTGAGGTTTGTTTCCACCCCCACCCCCACCTCCACCCCGACCCAAGGGAGCGTGGGGGAGGGGACCTCAAGGTCAGGTCGGCCGCAGCAAGCTTGGGAAGGTCTAGATCCTTGGACTTAGTTGCGAGTCGCATACCGCCACTTTCTGTCCAGAGCTGTGGTTTCCGTACTTGGTTCTTGGCTACGAGATCACCCTCAGGACTTCCGGGATCCCCCTGCCCATCAGAACCTGGGCAATGTCCGAATCTTTCTGGGCTGGGCAGCCCCAGGAGGGGCGGAAGCCAGGGAAGCAGAGAAGCTTCTAGAAGATTTCTTGGAGGAGGCTAAGGGAGAGCAGCCGGAGGAGGAGCATCGTCTGGCTTGGGCAGGTAAGGGACATTCAATGCTGGTGATTCTCCAACCCACAGACCCTGAACACATTTTACTTATTTATTTTAGTGCCTGGGAATGAACTCAGACCTTTGTGCATGCCAGGCAAGTGCCATTCCACTGAGCCACACCCCTAGCCCTTGGACAAAACTCTTTTCCCTTCCTTTACCTGTGTGCGGTGTGTGCACTTGCACATGTGTGCACAGAGGACAATACTAGGTGGCTTCCTCTCCTACTGTCTCTTGTTTTTTGAGACAAGTTCTCTTCCTGAACCTGGAGCTCACCTATTTGCCTGGACTCGCTGGCCATTGAACCCCAAGGATCCTCCTGCCTCTGTCCCTCCAGTGTCTGACTTACAGATGTGCCCTACCATGCCTGGCTGTTCGTGGGTGCTGGGGATCTGAACCCAGGTCCTCACACTTGCACGGGCAAACATTTTACCCACAGAGCCATTCCTTTAGCCCCGCGGGCAAGACTTTTTTTTAAAAAATAAATGAACCTTCTTTCTGCATCTCAACACAAGTCTTTAGCAAAAGTATTAGCAGTTGTCTGGTATGCTCTTGCACGCGGAGGTCCTCTGTTCTCTGACTTGGGATGCCACTTAGCAGCAGAGTGCTGGCCCAGCTGAGAACGGTACCCTGGGTTCAAGTGCTGGGCTTGCCACCTTCTGATTGTGTGACCTTTTCATCTCTCGGAGACCAGTTTTCTATGTGTAAAATGGGAGCGATAGCAGTGTCTGCCTCATGCAGTTTTGCATTTAACAAGCGTTGACCCTTTAGCTCTGGCCTCACAGTGGTGGCCTAGGAGTCCCACCCTCCTAGGAAGGACGTTTAACAAACGGAAACTCCGTTAGCAGTTAGGGCTGGCCAAGTGTCTTGGTATTTGGTTTAATTTGTATTTGTTATTGTGTGTGTGTGGACAAATGTATGTGGATTCCTGCATGCCATAGAGTGCAGGCTTTCTCTGGAGTCTGGTCTCTCCTACCTTTATGTGGACTCTGAGGGGGTGGGGGAGGGTTGTTTGGTTGGCTTGGTTTGTGTTTGTTGTTATTGTTTGCTTGGCTGGTTTTGGTTTGGTTTTTTTGAGACCTGTCTGTTTCGAGCCCTGGTTGTCCTGGACTACCTTTGTAGACCAGGCTGGCCTCGAAATCACAGCAATGTGCCTGCCTCTGCCTCCCAAATGCTGGGATTAAAGCCATGTGCCACCACACCTGGCTCTGAATCTTACTTTTTATATATCTACCAGGTGCGGTGGAATGTATGCCAGAATACCATATTATGAGTACTTGTACTTATTATGGGTACTAAGATACAGTGAGATGAGAGCTAACCTGGTCTACAGTGAGCTCCAGACCGCCTACCCATGCTACGTGATATAGAAACGCTGTCTCCAAAACATACAAAGCTGAGGGTAGAGAAAAGCATTTACAAACCTCACTCTTGCCTTGTTGAAATGTCACTTCTGGGGCTGGTGAGCGGATTCAACAGGTCAAGGGGTTTGCTGACAAGGCTGAGATTCTAGTGTGATCTCTGAGACCCACATAATGGAAGGAGAGAACAGACTCCTGAAAATTGCATACACGCAGTAAATGAGCATACACATGTTTAATGAACAAATATGTTTTATTCAGGTGTTCATTTACTTATATACATTTTATTTATTGGTGGGGGGGGCATGCTATGGCCCACACATGCCCATAAGCCATCTCAGTAAGCCTAAATGGGATTTTAGGCTTTAGCTTTTGGTTCTGTTTTGAGCCAGTGTCTCACGTGTAGCCCTGGCTAGTCTGGAACTTGCTAGGTAGCCCACGCTGGTCTTGAACTCTGCCTGTCTCTGTTTGCTGAGTGCTGAAAGACATGTCACCTCTCCTCTGAGCGCCTCACACCCTGTGTCTTATTTTTCGGCACATCAGTTGTGATTGATTAGCAAAGGATCCTATTGGCTTTGTCCCTAGGAACAGGACAATTCAGATCAGCTAACTGAATAACTGCTTCTACGCAGCCATCATCCCCCATCTGTGTTTGATCTCATCCCTATTTGATTCTGTGTCCTAAACCCTCATCCTTTAATCCGTTAAGCCGTGAGTTGACACGCTCTGCCCTTCGAGCAGCAGCAGCTACTTACCTATGCCTACTGACAAAGCTTTTTCTCTCCTCAATTGATTACCAAGAAGTTTCCTTTTCCTGCTTTCACGTTTTAAATCTTCTATTACATTTATTTTGTTTATTATGGGGTGGGGTGGGACCCTCTCTCCACCATGTTGGTCATGGGGACTGGACTCAGGTTGTCAGGCAACTGGCGAATGTTTTGTTTTTTTGTTTGTTTGGTTTTTTTTTGTTTTCTGTTTTTGTTTTTCAAGACAGGGTTTCTCTGTGTAGCCTTGGCTGCCCTGGACTCGCTTTGTAGACCAGGCTGGCCAAACTCACATCAATCCACTTGCCTCTGCCTCACAAGTGCTGGGATTAAAGGCATGTGCCACCATGCCCGGCTCTCTCTGTTCTCTCTCTCTCTCTCTCTCTCTCTCTCTCTCTCTCTCTCTCTCTCTTTCTCTCTTCTTTTTCTTTTTCTTTTTGTGAAGCTAGGGATTGAGCCTAGGGCCTCACATCTGTGTTCTGCCATTGAGCCACATATCCAGACAGACAAGGATTTGGGTTTTAGGTTGGTTCTGTGGAGTTTCTTTTGTTTTGTTGAAACAGGGTATAGCAGCCAGATGTGGTGGCACATACATTTAATCCCAGCACTTGGGAGGCAGAGACAGGTGAGTTCGAGGCCAGCCTGGTCTACAGAGTGAGTCCAGGACAGCCATGACTACACAGAGACATCCTGTCTTGAAAAACTAAAAAGGAAAGAAAAAAAGAAAGGAAGGAAGGAAGGAAGAGAAAGAAACAGAGTACAGCTGTCCATGCCTGAACCCACTATGGCATCTCAAATGACCTCAGATTCCCAATTCTTGCTCCCTGGGGTAATAGGTGTTCACAACAACACTAAGCTAGAATTAGAAGCTACATTTTATTTATTTATTTATTTATTTATTTATTTATTTTGGTTTTTCAACAGGGTTTCTCTGTGTAGCCTTGGCTGTCCTGGACTCACCTTTGTAGACCAGGCTGGCCTCAAACTCACATCGATCTACCTGCCTCTGCCTCCCAAGTGCTGGGATTAAAGGCATGTGCCACCATGCCTGGCACAATATAATTTATTATTTAGGATTTATTTTTAATTATATAGGGTGGGTACATGAGCTCAGGGGCCTTCAGAGACCAGGGATTGGATCCTTGGCTGGAGTTACTAGCACCTGTGATCTGTCTGACTTAGGTGCTTAGAACTGAACTCTGGGCTCTGCACTAACTACGTGTGCTTAACCTCTGAGCTGCCTCTCGAGCCCTATGTTTTGTTTTGTTTTGTTTTGTTTTAACATTTATTCATTTATTTTCATTTCTGAGGCATCCTCATGTCACAGTGTGTATGCGTATGTGTAGGTCAGAAGACAACTTTTGTTTTTTTTTTCTCTCCTTCCGTTATACTGATGAGATTCTTGTCTTCAGCTTTGGCAGCAATGTCCTTTAACCACCGAGCCACCACACCAGCGCCACACCAGTGCCACACCAGCGCCACACCAGCGCCACACCAGCGCCACACCAGTGCCACACCAGCGCCACACCAGTGCCACACCAGTGCCACACCAGTGCCACACCAGTGCCACACCAGCGCCACACCAGTGCCACACCAGTGCCACACCAGCGCCACACCAGTGCCACACCAGTGCCACACCAGTGCCACACCAGTGCCACTCCACCTTAAGACAGGGTCTCACTATCCTTCCACCAAATGCCCTCCCCACCAAAACCGTCATCAACCCAAGACAAGGAAGGGGGTGTTACATAATAAAGAAAACGTAAGAACCCAGCCAGGTGTGGTGCTTATAATCCCACTCAGTGTGGGCTGTTGAGACGGCTCCCACACATAAAAACACTTGCTGACAAGCCTCATCACTTGAGTTAGATTCTTGGAACCCACAGGGTGGAAGGGAAGGACCAACTCCCTTTGCCCTTTGCCCGCCATACACAAACCATGAGCACACAGAGAATTACATATATAAAGAAATGTTTAAAAAACAAACAAACAAACAAACAAAAAACCCAATGCACTCAGGGTGCTCCCAGATAAGGAAGCGAGGCTCAGAGACACAGAGGCACAAGCCTACAGTCTCACAGGTGGGACTGGAGGGGTCAGGCACACAGGGCAAGCTACATGGCCACAGGACCCAGGACAAATTACCAAATTGCGTGTGTGTGTGTGTGTGTGTGTGTGTGTGTGTGTGTGTGTGTAGGGGTAGTGTTTCATTGTTTTGTTTTGAGACAGTGTCTCAGTATGTAGCCCTAGCTGGCTTAGAACTCACTAGAACTTCACTTGGTTTCTGCCTGCCAAGTGCTGGGCTCAAGGCCTCAACACCCCTGGTCAGATTTGAGGTTGTTTATTTTTTCTTTTCTTCCTTCCTTCCTTTCCTCCTTCCTTTCTTCCACCCACCCTCCCTCCCTTCCTTCCTTCCATATTTGCTCTTTCTCCATTTACTTTTATTTTGTGCGTACGTGTGTGTGGATGTATGCGTGTATGTCAGGGCATCGCATGTGCGTGGTGCCCACCGAGGCCAGAAGAGGGCACTGGATGTCCTGAGACTGGAAGTATAGAGTTGTTAGCTGCCAGGAAGACGCTGGGGATCCACCCTGGACCTTTGGAAGAGCAGCAAGTGCTCTCTCAACTGCAGAGCCATCCTCTCTGCTCAAATGTGAGTTTTAAAGAATTGTATCTATTCCTCAGGCCCTCCAAGGGCTGCCCAGCCCCCTAGATCAGAGCTCACAGAGGACTGCTCCGAAGAGGAAGGTCCCAGTTCAGAAGGCCCCGAGCTCCTGGACTTCAGCGTGGATGAGGTGGCGGAGCAGCTGACCCTTATGGACGTGGTGGGGACCCCAGCCAGCGACAGGGCGGTAGGGAAGGGGGAGGCCCACGAAACCGAGCACCCACCTCACCCTTATCTCCCTTCCCAGGAGCTCTTCTTGCGCGTGCGGTCCTGCGAGTGCCTGGGTTCCATGTGGTCTCAGCGCGACCGGCCGGGAGCTGCGGGCATCTCACCCACGGTGCGTGCCACGGTGGCCCAGTTCAATGCGGTGACCGGCTGCGTGCTGGGCTCGGTGCTCGCGGCACCTGGCCTGGCGGCCTCACTGAGGGCACAGCGCATCGAAAAGTGGATCCGCATCGCCCAGGTATGCGTCGGGGATGGGACTGGGAGAGATTTGGGAGAGTGACCCGGAATTGTGGAAGACGCGCTCCGAGTGGCTGAGGAGTGGAGAAGGGGAAGTGGGTGTGATGAAAGAATAGGATTACAGACGGGAGGAGGGGAGAAGGACAGAGTGAGAAAGACAGAGACAGACACACACGCGCGGGCGTGCTCTCACACACACACACACACACACACACACACACACACACACACACACACACACACACACGGATCAAGAGTGTGGGGTGTGGGCCTGGAGGACTTGGAGGAGATGGGGCGTGGAAGGGGTGGTGCTGGGGGCGGGGCGGGGCGGGGCGGGACCGGAGCATCTCGGTTTACATGCTTAGTTACTTGACAGGCGAGACCTGGCGTCTGACCTGGCGTCAGAAAACCCAACCTCAAGCTGGTGTAGTGGCACATGCCTGTAATCCCAGCCCTGGGGAGGTGCAGGATGGAGAGTTTGAGACCAGCCCTGGCTGTAACTGGACCTTGTCTTGTTAAGAACAAAACAAAACGAAGAAGTCACAATATCTAAAGGAGCTGTGCCTGGGAGACAGCCCTGGAGTGTGGCCACTGACCAGAAACCCCCCCCCCCCCCCTTTACTCCCAGCGCTGCAGGGAACTGCGAAATTTCTCTTCATTGCGAGCTATCCTGTCCGCCCTGCAGTCTAACCCCATCTACAGGCTCAAGCGCAGCTGGGGAGCTGTGAGCCCGTGAGTCAGGTGCCCTGTGTAGCACACCGGATCCTGGCTCCGGTTGGCCGCTCCGCTGACCCCATCATGGCTCTCTCATCCCTGCAGGGAACCGCTGTCCACTTTCAGGAAGCTGTCGCAGATTTTTTCTGATGAGAGTAACCATCTCAGCAGCCGGGTGATTCTTTCCCAGGTATTGGGTGCCCCAAATTCAAGAGAGTCGGGTGTGGTGGCCCAGGCTTGTAACCCCAACACTTGGAAGGCTGAGGCAGGAGGATCACTGTGAGTTAGAGGTCAGCCTGGTCTATGCAGCAAGTTACAGGCTAGCCAGGGCTACATTAACAAGACCAGCCTGAACTGTGTGAGACTCTGTCTCAACATATCCAAAAAGTAAGGAGACCGGGTTTCTCAGTCGGAAAAGTGAGCTCAGAAGCCAGCACCCACATAAAAGCTGCATGGGAGACCTGTAACCCCAGCACAGAGGGAGGAAGACAGGTGTGTGTGTGGGGGGGTGGGATGGGTGGAGTGGGGGATGGGGGGATGGGTGGGGTGGGTGTGGGAGGGGTCATTGGATAGAAAAACTAACCAAAAGCATCAAGGTCAAACTCCAGATTAAGCTAGGGACCCTAGCTCAAGAAAAACAAAATGGAAGCCAGGTGAGGTAGTGCAGGCCTGTAATCCCAGCCCTCAGGAGGCAGAGGCCGGTTTAGAAACGCAACAAAAAAACATAGGTGAGGTTGTCCACACCTGTCATCCTAGCACTCAGGAGGTAGAGACAGGAAGATCAAGAGTTCAAAATCACTCTGTGCTACAAAGAGACTTTCGGGCCAACCTGGGCTACATGAAACCCTGTCTCAAAAATAAAACAAAATAACAGCAGCCGAAACAAAAAAACAAAACAAAGGAATGAAAGGAAGGAAGGAAGAAGTAGAGAGGTAGAGAGAGAAAGGAGAAAAAGAAAAGAGAAAAGAAATTATCTTGTTAATGGCTTGGCAAGGTAGGAGTGCTCTCATCTGTAAGCACAGAACTCAGGAACAGAGACAGGAGGATCATAAGTTTCCAACCAGCCTGGGCTACAGCAAGACCTTGTTTCAAAACGCAAAGATCAGGGAACCAGAGACATGGTCAGAGGTCAAGGACGCTGGCAATCTTTGAGAGGACCTCAGTTTGGCTCCAGTGTTCCACTCATGCAGCCCACAACCACCGTAGTTAGGCACCTGGGAATCCTGCGCCCTCTTCTGGCCTCCTGAGGTACTGCAGATAACCACCCAAAAAAGCAACCACACCACACCCCCCCTCCCCCCCCCCAGGAAACCTTTCTGGTGGAAGTGTATCTCAAATGAGGAGGCTTTGAGGGACAAAAAGCAAACATTGTTTCTTACCCACCAAAAACCAAACACATCCCTGATCCTGTAGGGGACTCCAGTCCAGATGGGGACAGACCAGACCTTGCTGTCTGAACTGTACATCTGAGCAGTGAACAGAAGTGATTGTCAGTCAACCAGTTCTACGTAGACTAGGGTGCAAACTTTCCTTCCCACCCACTCTGGGGGCCCGCCCCCTGCTCTAGGTCTCCCCTGATTTCCGGCTTTCGCTGACCCCAGATTGACCCCACAACCTGTTTGACATTAACAATTCATTTGTGGTGTTCTTTTGTTTTAAGACAGGGCCTCCGCCCCGCAGCCTGTGATTTTTTAACTAGGCAACATGGGTTGTGGGTCTCAAAGTGGCCTGTGTGAGAAGTGTCAAAGTGGGCCTCAGCTTCAGTTAGTCTTTCCCTTCCTCTCAGGAGGAGGCTACTGAGGGACCCCAAGATGATGACAGCCCCCCAGGAAGTCTGCCTTCAGTAAGTGATATGGCTCAGGATGGGTCTGGGGATGGCAAAGGCGTCTCTTTGGGAGTGGCATGGGGTCAGCAATGCCCCTGACTAACTGAAGCATTGGGTCTTTCAGAAATTGCCCCCAGGTCCTGTCCCCTACCTTGGCACCTTTCTCACAGACTTGGTTATGCTGGATACAGCCTTACCGGATACATTGAAGGTTTGACCCCTTACCCTTGACTCCTGACCCCTGTTTATTACCCCCAAAACAGCAGTCCCTCAGACATCTACCTTTGATCTTGCTTTGTACTCATACCTGACACTGTCCCCCCCCCCCCCCCCCCCGCCCCACACACACACCATGGTGGCTCATGCCATCCTAGCCCTTGAACTTGACTTTTGACCCTTGACCCTGGATGCTATGACTCAGGCTAGCTTTGCCCCCTCAGGGAAATCTCATCAACTTTGAAAAGAGGAGGAAGGTAAGTGAGCAGGTGCTGGGGCAGGGGAGGGATGAGGTGGGGTAGGGGATGCCCAAGGGTGGGAGGCAGGGGGGGGCAGGAGCTCAGTGGACGCCGCCCCCCCCCTCCGCAGGAGTGGGAGATCCTGGCCCGAATCCAACAGCTACAGCAGCGCTGCCAGCACTACAGCCTGAGCCCCCGCCCGCCAATCCTGGCTGCCCTTCGAGCACAGCGCCAGCTCAGCGAGGAGCAGAGGTGACCACTCAACCAAGTCCAGATCACACATCAACCCGCCACACTTTCCCTTCCAGAAACTTCCCAGACCCCATCCTGAGGACAGCTCCCCCCACCCATAACCTTTATTTTCTCCTGCCTGACCGCCACCGCCCACCTCTAGCCCAAGATGTGACCCCCATCCTACACTCTGATTTCAGCCCTTAGTGCCCAGCCAGCCACTGAGCTGGAATGGCCCATCTGTTCCGATCCTGTCATCCGAATCTGTGGCTCACTAACTGCTCGCCTGATACGCTAGCTTTAACGTTCCAACTCGATTAAGCCCCACTGTTTCCTTCCACTCTACCCAGTCCACGGCCTTTAACGCTGACCCCCTGAATTACCTGGCCCTGAACTTTGACCCTTGGCCCAGGTCAACTCAGTGGTCTCACCCTGCAGTTTCCACTTTGCTGATCATCTGCAGTGCTAGCGCCTCACACACTGGTCCGAGTTCTATCCCTAAGGCAGGGCCCCAGCCCCTCACTGGGGGGGGAGACTCTAGGCAAGCACCCTGTGCCTGAGCCACGCCCCTAGATAATCTCACCCTGTACGTGCTGTGCACTCCACTAACCAGTCAGTTCGCCTCATCTGTAATGCACCCCGATCCCCCCGATATTCCCATTTCTATCCGGACCTTGACATAGCGCTCTAACCCCGCCTTCCCTCCTCACCCCAAACTTGATTCTCACCTCACTCTGCTTTCCTGCCCCAACACCCCTCACGCGCTGACCCCCTCTCCAGCTACCGAGTCTCCCGCGTCATCGAGCCACCAGCGGCCTCCTGCCCCAGCTCCCCACGCATCCGCCGTCGCATCAGCCTTACAAAGCGTCTCAGCGCGTGAGTGTCACGACGTGTGCAGGGAGCCATGTGGGCGGAGGCTCGGGGATCCACCCTCAGAGTTAAGCCGGATGCTTGTCCGTCACCCTAGGAAGCTGTCCAGGGAGAAGAACTCCTCCCCTGGTGGGAGCCCCGGGGACCCATCCTCACCCACCTCCAGGTGAGCAGCCAGGGCAGAGGGGACGACGAGAGACACCAGGACAAAAGTCGGGCTGGTCATCTCACCGTGAATTCTGTGTCTTCGCCAGCGTATCTCCAGGGTCCCCCCCATCCAGTCCTCGAAACCGAGACCCTCCTCCCGGCAGTCCTCCAGCCTCCCCGGGGCCTCAGGGCCCCAGCACCAAGGTACCAAGATAATCTGTGATTGTGTGGAGGACCGGGGCACCAAGGGTTCGGTGGTGTGTACGTGTGCGCGTGCGCGTGCGCATGCGTGCGTGCGTGCGTGCGTGCGTGCGCATGTGCGTGTGCGTGTGTGGCCATATGAGCAACCCCCTATCATTCCGCCTTCTCCTTAGTCTGACTTGGATTTCCGTCTATCTGCAGGGCACACCCGGTGTGATCCTCCCTTCTCTTTCTCCTAATAAGCAATATTCCAGCCAAGTGTGGTAGCCCAGGTCTGTGATCCCAGTCCTTGGGGGATGGAGGGAGGCAAGAGGCCCAGAGAGGCTCAGAGCCATCCTTGGCTATATAATGAGCTTGGGCTCCGTGACATCATTGCTACAACAACGATGACAAAAACAAACGAAATAAATAAATAAATAAAAGAACTGGGATTGAACCTAAGGCCTCACAAGGCTTTACCACAGAGCCATACCCCACGCCCTCACTGTCTGGAGACAGGGTCCTACTAAGTTGCCTAGGCTAGCCTTGACTTTGTGGTCCTACTACCTCAGTCTCTCCAATAGCTAGGAGAACAGTTCTGTGCCACCAGCTCCAATTGTCACTTCTTCAAAAACATGCAAGTCCCCTAGGCTTACCTGTCTAGGAAATGGTCCAAGCATCCTCAGGACTATGTATGAGGTCACTCCCTGATGGGATGCTGTGGGTTTTCCACTGTGGGCATGCTCACCATGTGCATCCACTCGGCTTTTGCATGTGTGTGTGTGTGTGTGTGTGTGTGGTGTGTATGTGGGGGTGGTGGTCATGTGTTCATTTGCTTCTGTAAGGGAACTGTAGCCTGTGTATGGTGGGAGGACACATCCTCAGCCTTGTGTGTGTACCCTAACTGTGTGGTCCCCAGGCTCTCTCGTGTGTGAGGACTCTTGGGTGAGTGTGTTCATTGGCTGAATGAAGACAGTGGGGAGGAGCCTGACGGTGCTCATCACACAGATGAGCAAGGCTGAGGCCTTCATCACCCCGCACTGCCTACAGCTCTCTATGAACATGGACCCACCAGGGCCCTGGCCCATGACCTTGACCCTGAGCAGCTCTGGAATTCCCCTCCCCGGGCAGCAGACCTCAGAGGCCCGTGTCATCCGAGTCAGCATCGACAATAACCACGGGAACCTGTATCGGAGCATCTTGGTGAGGGGCTGGGAGGGGACAGCCTTGTCCTTGGATCTGGGACCCTGTCCCTTTAACATCCGTCCCCCTTTAAATTTTTTTAAAATTACATTTATGTAGCGTGTATGTGTAGGTCAGAGGAGAACTTGCAGGCATTAGCTCTTTCCTGTCAGTGTCAGTGATCGGAGCCACTGTTACCCGCTAAGCCGTGTCACTGGTCCCTTCCTGCTCTTCTCCAGCTTACCTGTCAGGACAAGGCCCCCAGTGTGGTGCAGAGAGCCCTGGAGAAGCACAGTGTGTCCCAGCCCTGGGCCCGTGACTACCAGCTCTTCCAGGTCCTCCCTGGGGACCGAGGTAAGCGGGGATAGCCTGGGGCTGGTGGAACTGGGACAAAACACCTGACAAAAAGCAGCCGGATAGAAGAAGGGCTAATCTTAGCTCAGGGCTCCAGAGCTAGCGTCCATGGCAGGGAGAGCCAGGAAGCAGAGGCCAAGCTCTGCTGCTGCTGCTGCTTGGATTATTTCTCGTTGAAAAAACTTTTTATTGCCAGGCATGGTGGTGCACTCCTTTAATTGCAGCACTCAGGAGGCAGAAGCAGGCAGATTGCTGTGAGTTCGAGGCCAGCCTCATCTACAAAGCAAGTCCAGGACAGCCAGGGCTATACAGAGAGACCCTGTCTCAAAAAACCAAAAAAATAAAATTAAATAAATAAATAAATAGCTTTTTATTATGCTGGGCACAGTGTCGCACAACTGTAATCCCAGCACTCAGGGAGAGAGAAACCCTGTCTTGAAAAAAGCAAAAATCAAAAAAACAAACAAACGAAAACAAAAAACAAAAACAGGGTTTCTCTGTGTAGCCTTGGCCGTGCCGTCCTGGACTCACTTTGTAGACCAGGCTGACCGAGTGCAGGGATCAAAGGCATGTACCACTACGCCCGGCAAAACTTTTTTTTTTAATTTACATTTTATTTATTTCACTTTTGAGTGAAGCCAGGTGGTGCACGCCTTTAATCCCAGCACTCAGGGAGGCAGAGGCAAATGAGTCTCTGAGTTTGAGGCCAGCCTGGTCTACAGAGTTCCAGGACAGTCAAGGGCTACACAGAGAAACCCTGTCTCGAAAAACAAACAAACAGCAACAAAACACAAACTCATTTTTGAGTGGGGAACATACGTATCATAATGCATTGGCAGAGGTCAGACAACAGGGAGTTCCTTCCCTCCTTCTGCCTCGTTGGCTCCAGAGATCAAGTTGAGGCCAGCAGGCACTTTCTGCAGCGGGCCATCTAATCGGTCCTTTCTGTGCTCTGAAGCGCGCAGGGCCTCAGCCCATTGGGTGATGCCACCTTAGGCCGGCAGGTCCTCTGCCTCAGTCAACCTGATCCAGGTAATTGGGCCAAGCTTGTCTTGGGGTCCTTCTAGTGCGTCTCCAGTTACGACCAACACCACGCCTCACAGAGCCCAGCCTGACCTGGACCAGCAGGGCCACAAGTCAATTCAGGCAGAGTGGTGAGGCCCATAGAGTGGGGACAGTGTCTGTACCTTCATTCTGCGTGGGTCAGGAGGTTGTCCTGGCTCAGGGTGGTCAATGGGAGCTGTGAGGCAGTGACGTCACCTTCCGTCAGATGGGAAAAGGAGAAGTAGGAGGCTTGTAGTATTTGTGGTTGTTCAGGCTCAGCCGGGACAGAACAGGAAGCTGAGGGGGTTGGAAAAGGGAAGGAGTCTGTTCGGCTCGTCACGAGGGCCCTGGAGTTATCTGAGCGTGGGTCGGGACAGGGCCAAGTGATCCTGGGTTCAGGAGTACAAAGTTGCTTAGCCTTGGGGCAGAAATGATCGAGTTCGTGCTGTAAAGCATTATGTAGTGGGAGCTGGGCTCCAGCACAGAATGGGTGAGGCTGGTAAAGTGGCTCAGTGGACAAGAGGATCCAGGTTCGGTTCCCAGCACCCACTTCAGGGAACTTGTGGCCACCTGGAACCCTGGTTCCAGGGGGACTGACCCTTCTGACCTTTGTGGACACTGCACGCATGCACGCGCGCGCACGCGCACACACACACAGGCACACACAATAAAAATTGAAGCTGGAGAGGAGGTACCTCAGTTGCTAAAAGTACTGGCTGCTCTTTCAAATGACCAGGTTTGATTCCCAGCATCCACATTGGCAGCTCATGAACCAATGTCTTCTTCTGGTCTAGGTGGGCACCGGGGGTGCACATGGGGCATAGACACACATGCACACAGGCAAAACACTCATATGCACACAATAAAAGTAAATCATAATAATTTCAACAAAGAATGCACAAAGGCTCACCTGCTGGAGTGTTTGCCGGTCCTGAGGTGGATTTCCCAGGACCGATGGTGGTGTGCATCGGTAATCCCAGTGCTCAAGAGATAGACAGGAGGCGCCCTGAGGCTCCTGCCAGCCAATCTATTGATGAATTCCAGGCCAGTAAGGGGCCCTGTCTTAAAAAAGAAGAGAAAAGAAAAAGAAAAAAAGAAAACAAAACAAAAACCCAAACCTAAAAAGCAAAACCAGTCACGGGATCCTGAGGAAGAACCCTATGATTATTCTCTGAAGCGTCATGTCCCCAAACACACGAGCACCCACAGGCACATACAGAAGAGCATATGAGGCTGAACATGGAGGTACGGGCCTGTTACCCCAGCATGTAGGAGGCCAAGGCCAGCCTGGGCTACAGAGTGAATTCTGAACAGTTTAGAAAGACCTAGTCCCCCCCATCCTGCCCCCCCCCCATACGGTTTCTTTGTGTATAGACTTGGCTGTCCTGGACTCACTTTATAGACCAGGCTGGCCTCCAACTCACTGCGATCCACCTGCCTCCGCCTCCCAAGCCCTGGGATTTAAGGTGTGCGCCACCACTGCCCGGCTGGAAGACCTAGTTTTAAAGAAAAAGATAAAGCTGGGGGCAGTTGAGAGTGGTGGATCCTACCTGCCCAAGAGGCCGAGCAAGAGGATCCAAGGTCAAAGCCTCCCTAGAACAGGAATGGTGAGCCCAGCCTTTGGGAGAGTTAGGCCATCCTGCGCTTGAGAGCAAGCTCTTGGTCAGCCTGGACAACTTAGTTAAGACCCTGTTTCAAAAGAAAACAAAGGAGTCTGGAATGTGAGGCAGCTGCTAGAGAGCTCAGCTGCCGAGTGGAATCCTGACTACGTCATAGCACACAAGCCAGGTGTGCTGGTTACACCTGTCATCCCAGCGCTCAGGAGGCACGAGCACCAGGAGTTCAAGGCCATCCTCATCTACGTAGACAGTCGGCAGCCAGCTTAAGCTACAGAAGACCCTGTCACAAAAACAGCAACAACAGAAGTCACAAGAAAAAGGAGGAGCCAGGTGGTGGTGGCATACACATTGAATCCCAGCACTCGGGGAGGCAAGGCAGGCGGATCGCTGTGAGTTCAAGGCCAGCCTGGTCTGCAAAGCAAGTCCAGAACAGCCAAGGCTACTCAGAGAAACCCTGTCTCAATATGCCTCCCCCCCACCACCAAAATTAATTTTTAAAAAATGGGCTGGGGAATTGTCACTCAGTGGTAGTCTTTACCTTACATATTCAAGGTCAGTACCTTGGAGACGGGGCTGGGAATGCAGCTCAGTGGTAGACTACTTGCCTAGTATATGTAAAACTGGGTTTGGTGTCCAGTGCTGGGTGTGTGTGTAATGTATATTATGCATATAAATATCCACACCTATATACATATACACACTATATTAGTTACCTTTCAATTGCTGTGATAAACACCATGACCAAGGCAACCTATAGAAAGAAGCTTATATGAGCTCATGGTTCTAGAAGGTTCTAGCCCATGACTGATGTTGAGCATTGACTGACATCTTGAGTGGCAAGCACAGAGCAGAGTCTGAACTTGAAATGGCGCGTGTCTTTAAACTCTCAAAGCCCGTCCGCAGGGACGTACTTCTGCCAACAAAGCCATAGCCCCTCAGCAACCCCAAATAGTGCCACCACCTGGGGACCAAGTGTTTAGATGTCCAAAACTATGAGGGGCATCTCAACTCTGCCCCCACCCCCACCCACACCCACATGCACAAAGGGCTGTTGAATGTGAAAGCCTGTGGCTGGTAGTCGGCATCTGGGTTATGGTCATGGCAGCCCAAGCTTCCTGGGAAGTGCTTTGGGAGAGACTCGGTTAGCCTGGGGAGAAGCCATTTGAATGATAGAAGGTTACCAAAGGAGCCCCCAAGAATTTGCAGGTCACCCACTGTGGTCCCCATTTCCATGCAGAGCTCCTGATTCCGGACAGTGCCAATGTCTTCTATGCTATGAGCCCAGCTGCCCCTGGGGACTTCTTGCTGCGTCGGAAAGAGGGGAAACGGCACACGCCCTCTGCCTCCCCAACCTGAGGCAGTGCTCTCCTCGTTCTGGGGCACAGACACAAAGAAGAGCTTGGAACCTGGCTTCTACCACCATCAAAGAAGGGGGCCCTATTTCCTGGAGAACCTCCGTCTCCCAATGAAGCCATTTTGCTCCATATCCTGGGGACCTCCCAACATTAGGCCATTGGACCCCACCTCTCTGACTCCCTGGGTACTTGACCATTGTTCCAGAAAACATGGATGTGTGAGAAGACCATAAATTAGGAAAAGCCAAGAGCCCTAAGAGCTGGGAGCTTAGCTCAGGTAGCAGAGCGCTTACCCAGCATGCCTTCATCCCCAAAATAAAAAGCCTAAGGGGTTTCGGACTATAGGCTGTAGTTCAGATGGCCGTCAGGGACCCAGCACCGAGTATACCCGTGGTGGCATGTGCCATAGTCCCGGAGCTTGCTTGGGAGGTGGAATCAGGTGGGTTAGGCCACATAATGAGTTCGAGGCAAACCTGGGCTACATGGTGAAACCTCATTCCAAAAGAAAACAAACAAAAACCCCTAAGAAGAAGTCAGAAAGATAAGCAGAGCTCGGGGTTTTCTCCCTCCCAAGTTTAGGAGGCACTAGCTGGCTTTTCTGCCATGAAGGAAGACGTGGGAGCAGAGAAGGAGTTAGTCATCTCTTGCAAATCCGGGCAGTGAGAAACGGGGGGGAGGTGGGGGTATGCCCGTCACCCCAGCACTGGGGAGGCCGAGGCAGGAGGGTCTTGACTTCAAGGTCATTTCCAGCTGTGCTGTGAGTTCCAGACCAGGGCTGCATCATTTCCCTGTCTGTGGGGGTGGGGGGGGGGTGATAAGAGATACCACATAGACGATGTGAGCTCAGGCAGCCTTGATAGTAGCTGCCTCCGCCGCCACACGCTGCCTCCTGAGCTTCGGTTTTGAAGGGGACTATGGTGCGGCTTCTGCATCTCACCAACTTCTTTCCATTTCAAGGGGCCTGCACAGTGGCCTGGGGGGCAAGTGTTTGTTCTGCAAGCATCGAGGACCTCACTTCAGATGCCCAGCACCCACATAGAGAACAAGGCATAGTGGGGTGCATCCATAATCCCACCTCCAGGAGGTGGAGAGGGACAGACCCCAGTGTGGAGGCACTAGGATGGCTCAGGGGCTTAGTGTGTCACCAGGCGAGTCTGGAGACCCGAGCTCAAGCCCCAGGATCCACGCAAAGGTGGAAGAAGAAAACTGACTCCACAAGAGTGCCCTTTGACCTGTGCGTGTGCACCAAGACGTGTGCACTCAACACACATCTTATATATACACACACAAAATAGTAACATGTACATATTTCTAAAAGTTAAGACCGAGAATGACTGACACCTGATGTCACCCTCTGGCCTCCATGCAAGTCTGCAAGAGTGAGCACACACACACATGCGTAATGCTCACACATGCACATAATGCTCACACATGCGCATAATGCACACACACAAGTCCTTAAATAGGCACATGCCAAAAAGAAATATCTCCAGCCCCACCCTCACTATTCTTTGAGACAGGGTCTCTCACTTAACTGGGTCCTCAGGGTTGCACAGCAGGCACTTTGCCCACTGAACCATGTCCTCACCTACTGTTTTCTATTTGTTTGGTTTTGTTGTTGTTTGGGTTTTGTTCTTTAGGGGTTTTGTTTTGTTTTGTTTTCTCTTTTTGGTTTTGTTGTTTGGGTTTTTTGGGGGGGGGGGTGAGTTGTTGATTTTTTGAGACATGGTTTCTCCGTGTAACAGCCCTAGCTGTCTTGGATGTGCTTTGTAGACCAGGCTGGCCTCAAACCCACAGAGATCCACCTGCCTGTGCCTCCTGAGTGCTGGGATTAAAGGTGTGTGCCGCCATCAGCCTGCTCTGTTGTTGGTTTTTAGTCGAAATCTCATTTAGGCTGGAGGTGGCCCCAAACTGGCTATGTAGCCTAGGACGCCCTCCTGATCTACTTCTCAAGCGCTGGGATTACAAGCCCCTGCCAGTTCTCCAGGCTTTGAAGGTTCACGCCTCACAGGGCAGCAGCAGCAGCCTCACCCCTTAGCATGGCAGGAAACAGTGCCTCTCTCTCCCATTTGCTCCAGCTGAAGTCCCAGCGTGGGCTCCACTGGGTGAACCTGGCCCACAGCTGAACCAGTCACCGTCCCGCTGATTGGCCAGGTCCAGGTTCTGCCCCCAACCTTGGATCTGGCAGGAAAACTTCAGAGAAACCCGCAGAGAGTTTGGGAGGAAAACACGTATTCACGGTGAATCTGAGCGCTATTGGGAGGAAGAGAGAGAATTCTGGTGAAGGGCGGGGGAGCGGGGGAGCCATTTCTGTTGCTCTGAACACTGTCTCGATGGCATGTATGGAAGGCCCGCGTGTTGTGTGGCGGGGAAGAGAAGCATCACGTACGGTCTGGTAGACCAATTACAGTGTGGGCCGCGCTTTTTTTTTCCCCCTTTTTCTTGAGACAGGCTTTCTTGGTTGGTCTGGACCCTCTTTGTAGACCAGGCTGGCCTCGAACTCACAGAGGACTACTGTTTCTGTCTCCCCAAGTGCTGGGAATACAGATGTGTACCACTGCCACCCGTCTATGTCATGATTTTTAGCATTTTTAGATTTTATATTTTCTTGAGGAGGGGAGGGAGAAAGCATATGGCGCCACAGGACACGCATGGAAGTCAGAGGACAACTTTCAGGAGCCCACCTGTGCCTTCTGCTCTGTGTGTCGTGAGGCTGCTTGCAAGACCCTTTACCCATTGAGGCATCTCACTGGCTTTACCCCATGTTGTTACACTGCTAATATTTATTGCGAAGGTTTCCTTTCTTATTTTTTTGATTGTTTGTTTTGAGACAGGGTGTCTCTGTGTAGCTCTGCCTGTCCTGAAACTCACAGAGATCCACCTGTGCCTTCTGGGCTCTGGGATTAAAGGTGTGAGCTGCCACGCCCAGCTGTTTTAAATTACTTATATATTTGTGTCTATTTTTTTGTTTTTTTTTTTTGTTTTTTTTTCTGCTTTTTGAAACAGGATCCCTCCGTGTTAGCCTTGGCTGTCCTGGACTTGCTTTGTAGACCAGGCTGGCCTCGAACTCACAGTGATCCGCTTGCCTCTGCGGGATTAAAGGCATGTGCCACCACGCCTGGCTTTTTTGTGTCTATTTTATATTCAAAGGTAGAACTGGGGTTAAGGACAAGTTGTGGGTGACCAAATGGGTGCTGGAAATCAAACCTGGGTCCTTTACAAGGGTAGTCAGTGCTCTTAACTGCTGAGCCATCTCTCCAGCCCACAGTGTTTTTTTTTTTCTTTCACAAACATGAGCTCCTTCAGACCGTTTGGGTGTGTAGCACCATCCTACTTGAACTAGCTCTTGCGAGTGCCCCCCATACCCATTTCCAGATGGGCCTGGTGGCACATCCCTGTCATCACAGCTTAGGGTGCCAGAAGAGCAGAGATGGGGAGGTCGCTGGGATTGTGAGCCTTTGATACATAACCAGGGTGTCTCCAAAAGGGATGTTTTCTTTTCTTTTCTTTTTTAGATTATATAAAGTTTATTAAATGAGCATGAGGGCAGGGGGGAGGGGGTACCTGAGAGAGAGAGAGGAAGAGAGGAAGGAAGAGAAGGAAGAGAGCCCTTTTTTGGTTTTTGGAAACAGGGTTCTCTATGGAGCCCTGGCTGTCCTAGACTCACTTTGTAGACTAGGCTGATCTCAAACTCACAGCGATCCCTCTGCCTCTGCCTCCTGAGTGCTGGGATTAAAGGTGTGGACCGCCACACCTGGCTTGAGGAATTTTTTAAAGGCATATACAAACACCCTAAAATCCTGTTTCTTGAGGAAGAAAGTTGCCCTGACATCTGTCTTTTGTTGTCGTTTTATGTGTTTGAGAGTGTTGCTTGTATCTGTGTAGGTGCACTCCATGTTTGCAGTGCCCAGTGAGGGCTAGAAGAGGGTATTGAATCCCCTGAACTTGGAGTTACAGACATTTGTGAGCCACCATGTGGGTGCTAGGAATTGAACCCAGGTCCTCTGGAAAAGCAGCCATTACTCTTAACCACTGAACCATCTTTCTGGCACCTGTTTGTTTTGTTTTGTTTTGTTTTTCAAGACAGGGTTTCTCTGTGTAGCCTTGGCTGTCCTGGACTCCCTTTGTAGACCAGGCTGGCCTAGAACCCACAATGATTAGTGATTTCTTTATTCTTATTTTATGTGCATTGGTGTTTTGCCTGCATGTATGTCTGTGTGAGGGGGTGAGATCCCCTGGAATTTGAGTTACATGCAGTTGTGAGCTGCCATGTGGGTGCTGAGAATTGAACTTGGTCCCCCAGAAGAACAGTCACTGCTCTTAACCACTGAGCCATCTCTCTAGCCCCAAAGGCCACACCTCTTAATTCTCCCTAAACAGTCCACCAACTGCGAACCAAACATTCAAAGATATGAACCTACAGAAGCCATTCTCATCCAACAACTGAGCTATAATGTAAATGTACATGTATGTACTATGTACATATGTATCTACTATCTGTCCATGTGTATCTATTCATGTATGTGTATATATATACATGCATGTATGTAAAAACATATCCACACATGCATCTTTGTGTGTTTGTATATATCATATATGTGTCTATCCAAGTGTGTATGTATCCATGCGTGTATCTACCCATGTATGTACATACGTATGTATGCACCCACCTATCTCTCTGTTTTGGTGGTGCTGGGGATAAATCCACCCACTTGCCTAATAGGGCTTTCCACCTGCTAGGCAAGTGCTGCACCCTATTAATTTTTTTTTTTTAATGTACAGGAAGCTGGGTGTGGTGGCACAGGTCTGTGATCCCAGCACTTAGGAGCCCCAGACAGGAGGATTGCCGTGATTCCAAGACTGTCTGGGCTATTTAGTGACACCCTTTGTCAAAACAAAACAAGGGGCTGGAGAGATGGCTCAGCGGTTAAGGACACTGGCTGGTCTTCCAGAGGTCCTGAGTTCAATTCCCAGCATCCACATGGTGGCCCACAACCCTGCATGAGATCTGGTGCCCTCTTCTGGCCTGCAGGTGTACATGTATATAAAGCGCTCATCTACATAAAATAAACAAATTATCTTTAAAACCAAAACAAAACCAACGCTGGGCTATAGCTCAGTTGGCTGAACACTTGCTTAGCATGTTTGAAGACCAAAGTTCCGTTCCCAGCACCACACAGACTGGGTATGGTGGCGCAAACCTCCCATCCCAACATCCAGGAAGTAGAGGCAAAAAGACCACAGGTCCAAGACATCCTCAGATCATCCAAGACCATCCGGGTCACTGTAGAGTGAATTTGAGTCAGGGCTGGTGAGATGGCTCCACAGGTGAAAGGACAGTTTGGCCAATCCTGAAGAGCTAAGCTCAACTACCGGAAACCCACACGGTGGGAAAGCTGACTCCCAAAGTTGCCCCGTGCCCTCCATATGTGCCCTGCTGCATTTGCACACTCAGGCACACACACAATGCCCCCCACTACACACAATTAATAATTTTTTTAAAAAATCACATATGATATCTCATATTCCCAAATTTTTGCAATTCACAAACAGAAAACACCATAGCACATGTTTGTCACACTCCCACACCCAGTGGCTAGTTAGTTGTCTTTAGGATTCTTATAGAGACTGGGCTGGGGAAGACATACTCGTTGGAGTAACAGCACAGCTTCCGCTGTTGCCTGCCGGCTGCACAGCAGGCTGGAGTGACAGTCACCCTGATTAGAGGTGAAGTAAGGTTAAGTCACCTGTCCATGACCACCACATAAGCAAACCCACCTGAAACAAAACCCTGCTGTCTGCCCCACCCCCTACAGTGGTTTAGGCAGTGGCTGTGCCCAAAAGGGCCCCTGTTCCCTTGGAGGCCTGTACTTATCTGTCCCCAGACTGCTTGCTGGCCCCGCCCCCTTGGAGGGAGCTACTGCTTGGAAGCTCCTGGTCAGCTGTGTCCTGCAGCTGCTGCTGACCCAGCTGTGGACTGAGGGAAAGGGGAAAGAGGAAAGGGAAGAGGTGTGTGTGTGTGTATATATAAGGGGGAGACGCGGAGGGCTGGAGCCCTGGGCTTCCTGAAGCTGGGGGCTACATCATGGACCACCTCAGAGTGCCCCTCTGGCCTCCTGTGGGCCCCCTCTGTCTCCTACTTGCTGGGGCAGCCTGGGCACCCTCACCCAGCCTCCCGGACCCCAAGTTTGAGAGCAAAGGTAAGAGCTGCACGTCTATAAGTCTTAGAAGAGAAGGAGAATGCTAGTGCCTGAAACCCCACTGTACATCCTCTGAACCTCCAGAGGGGATCCTAGCGGCCAAACTGGTGTCTGAACCTGGTGAGGCACGGGGTGATGCCCAGAGCATAAGGCTTAGAAGGGCTTAAGATTGTTTGTTTGTTTGTTTGTTTGAAATAGGATCTCACTAGGCATACCAGGGGGGCCTGGAACTGCTAGGACTAGAGGCTTGTGTCACTATGCCTGTACTGTTTATTTGAGGCACGGTCCATATAACCAAGGCTGCTCTCAAACTCACTATGTAACTGAGCTTGGATTTGACCTCCTGATCCTCCACTTCTTAGTTGCTGGGATAACAGGCATGAGACAATACATTGGGCTCTGTTTTGTGTTCTGGGGGAGTCTGGGACACGCCTGGGACATGGCAGCAAGCTAGTACTAGGTCCGAGCTCTCGGGAGAGGTGATCAAGCTCACAGTGACCCTGTGAAGTGGGACAGGTAGTGGGAGACCGGGACCGGTTGTAAACAGTTTGGCGGGCGGATGGTGCTAGCTCCCTTTTACTGCACACTAGGAGGAGGAAGGGGGCGGGGGACACGGTTGGCGCTATCGGGGGGCAGCTGGGTGCCTGCGGGGACAGATAGGAGGTCGAGGCTTCTGCACACACACCCGCTAGGGCGGGGCCAGCACCGCTCAACTTGCAGGGTGAGTGGGCGTGCTCACGGGGGTGGGACAAGGCAGGCGGGGTCGCTGCTCTTGGGAGTTCTAGAGGCGCCACTTTTGCAAGACCCCTCCAAGGCTCTCTTGGAGAAGAGGGCGGGGCACTAAAATTATCGGGTCTGCACAGGCGACCGGAGGGAGGGTAAGGGGACTGTGAAAGACGGGCCTCGACTTCCCTGATTCCACCCCCCTTCCCTCGCCATGGCCACCCCCTTCCATAGCGGCCCTGCTGGCATCCCGGGCCTCCGAAGAACTTCTGTGCTTCACGCAGCGCTTGGAAGACTTGGTGTGTTTCTGGGAGGAAGCGGCGAGTTCCGGGACGAGCTTCAACTACAGCTTCTCTTACCAGCTTGAGTGAGTCGTCCCCCACCCCCCACCCCCAGGACCAGGCGGCCTTAGGCGGGGGTGGGTGCAGCAAAGCTTCCTGGATGTCACAGCCCGGAATGTCTCCCTCGGCCTGGAAACAGGGTTAAGGGTGGGAAGCTCAGGGGTGAAGGGGGAGGGGGTGGGTGAGTGGTATGGATGTCGCCCCCTGGTGGCCTGGGCTGAGAATTCCTCTCCATCAATCGACTCAAGTGTCATGTTGGAGTTAGGGCACTCCAATGGGTGTGCTAGTCAAAATGCTCTGGTTCCAGGATCTGAGCAAAAGAAATCGGAAAGTCTCCAGTCACCTCCTGCCCTCCCTACGTGTTTAACCTTTTCTTCCCGGTTCCCCCGGTTTGCGCAGGGGTGAGTCACGAAAGTCCTGTCGCCTGCACCAGGCGCCCACCATCCGCGGCTCGGTGCGGTTCTGGTGTTCACTGCCGACTGCAGACACGTCGAGCTTTGTGCCGCTGGAGCTGCAGGTGACGGCGGCCTCCGGGTCCCCTCGCTACCACCGCATCATTCATATCAATGAAGTAGGTAGGTGAGGGGGCATGGGAGCGACATCGGTCGGGGTGGGGACGGGATTGGGTCCCCCTCCCCCACCCGACCCTCTTCACTTTCTGCAGTGCTCCTGGACGCCCCCGCGGGGCTGCTGGCGCGCCCGGCAGAGGAGGGCAGCCACGTGGTGCTGCGCTGGCTGCCACCTCCGGGGGCACCTATGACCACCCACATCCGCTACGAGGTGGACGTGTCGACAGGCAATCGGCCAGGGGGGACGCAAAGGGTGAGCCCGAGAGGACAACCCTGCATTCCAATTTCTCTGAGTCCTGACCCAAAGCCCCACCGCTTCAGGTCTCTCCCCAGTGCCCACCATCTCATTGCTAGTTTTTAATTGCTCTTTCCTGACATTTAGACATTAAAAAAAAAATATTTGTCGGGGCGGGGGTTGCACACTCGCCTCTGTGCACTTACTTGTAGAGGTCAACGGACAACTTTCATGAGCCTTCTCCTTAAGCCACTTGGGCCCACTGAGGCATATCGTCGGCCCGTCCGGCCCCTACCTTTGGCGCTGACGATAGCTCACTGTCCCCCCTACCCCCACTTTGCTCTGGTTGCCTCCGAGCAACCATCAGTCTCTCTCACAACCTGGTACCTATTCTCAGACCTCATAGAGGCGCTCTCTGAGTGCTGCCTCTGCCTTTATAAGGCTCAGGGCCAGTTCCTGACTTTGGGGGTGGGAGGGGGCGGTTCCTCCGTCTGGCCTTGAACCAAGAGTGAACCTTACCAGTTGATACTTGAGCCTTGAGCAACCCCCAGTACCCTTCCCCTGCAAGCTCCCCGAGCCTCTTCTCCTCACTTGGTGTTAGTTGCTTAGCGGTCTCCTGGCTCCACCCGCCCCCAGGTGGAGGTCCTGGAAGGACGCACTGAGTGTATACTGAGCAACCTGCGGGGCGGGACGCGCTACACCTTCGCTGTTCGAGCGCGCATGGCCGAGCCGAGCTTCAGCGGATTCTGGAGCGCCTGGTCTGAGCCTGCGTCGCTGCTGACCGCTAGCGGTGAGGTCCCAGTTCCTGGGGGGGTGGGGGGCGGTGAAGGAGGAGCTGGGCCAAAGACCCAGCAAACCTCTCTGACCTCTTTCCTGCCCCCCAGACCTGGACCCGCTCATCTTGACCCTGTCTCTCATCCTCGTCCTCATCTCACTGTTGCTGGCAGTGCTGGCCCTGCTGTCCCACCGCCGGTGAGCGCCCTACCTGAGCTCTAACTTAGACTGTTCCCTGGGACCTCCCTCTCTAGGGAAAGCGAGGCTCAGAGAGAGCACTTGCCCAGAGCTACACAGCGTGGTCAGTGCTAGAATTGCATGTCACACCACACACCTAGACTCTTGAACTTAAGCTCTTGGGCACTTTGCCCTGGGTGTTTTTTGGCTCCTTCCTGCATTCCTTTGTGGGTTCCATTTCCCAATGTCGTCTACTTTGTCAAATGAACCAGAAAGTCTAATGGAAAAGCTTTAAGCCAGTGGCTTTAATGATCTGACCAGCCAAGCTGACTTTTTTTTTATGATCCCCCAGTGCACTCAGAGCTTTGCCCTTCCTGCTTTTCTGTAAGGACATATCCTGTTTGCCTTTCGTGGCCCCTGTTTATTTACTTCTTTGGAAAACACACACACACACACACACACACACACACACACACACACACACAACTTTGGTGGGTCTGGGGAAACCCCCTCCCCCCATTGAAAGGAATCCAATGAAGGCAGCATACACTGAACTCCTATGCATCCTTCAAAACTACCGTAATTACCCTTTTAGGGCCTGGTTGATGCCTCCTCCACAGGCTGTTTCCCGTCCTGTCATCACTGTGGTGGGGAGTCTGAGAGGGCACAGATGAGTGTCTAGTAGTGTCACACACCCAAGGACTTGTTTCTACCCATTTCAACAGGGCTCTGCAGCAGAAGATCTGGCCTGGCATCCCAAACCCAGAGAGGGAGTTCGAGGGTCTCTTCACCACCCACAAGGGTAACTTCCAGGTAGGTGTCCTGTTCGTCCTCTCTGCTCCTGCTCCTTCGTGCTGCCACCTGCTGAAGCCCGGGCCGCTGAGCTGAGCTGGCGGGTGCTCTCTTTCCAGCTGTGGCTGCTGCAGCAGGACAGCTGTCTCTGGTGGAGCCCAAGCAGCACCTTCCCCGAGGACCCACCTGCCCACCTAGAGGTTCTCTCAGAGCGTCCTTGGGGAGTGCCACAGGCTGGGCATGCAGAGGCCGATGAGGAAGGACCCTTACTGGAGCCAGTGGGCAGCGAGCATGCCCAGGACACCTACCTGGTACTGGATGAGTGGTTGCTGCCCAGGAGCCCAGGCAGTGAGAACCTCTCAAGATCTGGGGACAGTGTGGACCCGGTGACTATGGATGAAGGTTCAGAAACGTCTTCCTGCCCCTCTGACTTGGCCTCAAAGCCCAGGCCAGAGGGCACCTCACCTTCCAGCTTTGAGTACACCATCCTGGACCCCAGCTCTCAGCTCCTGTGTCCTCGGGCACTGCCTCCTGAGCCACCTGCCACCCCACCTCACCTGAAGTACCTGTACCTTGTGGTGTCCGATTCGGGTATCTCAACAGATTACAGTTCAGGGGGTTCCCAGGGAGTCCGCGGGGACTCGTCTGATGGCCTCTACTCTCACCCCTATGAAAATAGCCTTGTTCCAGGCCCAGAGCCTCTGCACCGTAGCTACGTGGCCTGCTCCTAGGACTCCAGCCTACAGCGTGCAGATCCCAAGCCCACGACTTCTTCAACGGGATTGGGAAGGCCATTAAAGTCATGGCCGACCTTGGCACCCTGCCCAGGAAGCGGCAGGCTTGCAATGTTAAGATGGCTGGGTATCTGTCTGTATATAGAAATACATATGTATCAGTTTTTCTACCATGGCTGTCTTACTGCGTGCATATGTATGAGGTGAGTGTGGGTGCATGTATGCTTCAATTCATGCATACATGCGGGTTCTCTCCTCTCAACTTGAAGCAGAGTGCCTTGTTCCTGCCACACTTCCTGCTCCAGGCTGTCTGTCTGTGCGTTTCTGGTTGTCTTTCTTGTCTGCCTCTCATCTTGCCTTTGGATTGCTGCAAAGACTGCCGCTGTACCACAAGCAGTTTTTTGTTGTTGCTGTTGTTCTGTTGTTTTCACATGAGTGACTCGTGTCCTTAGGTTTGCATGGGAAATGCTCCCCACCCCACCCCACCTCCAGGTCTTCTTGCTGGCCCATATTTCAGTTTTGAGACACACAGTAGCTAAAGGTGACCGTGACCTCTCAGTGTTCCTGCCTCCACCTCCTGGAGGCTGGGACTCCAGGCGTGCTCCACCAGGCCCAGCTTATGAGGCACTGGGCATTAAACTGGAGCGTCTCGCTTGTTAGGCGGGCATTCTGAGTACTCAGCTGCAGCCCGTCCTCTGCCATGGCCTCAAATCTCTTTCCCTGGATCTGGACTATGGAAACAAACAGCTTAAGTCTTTGAGCCAAGACTGAAATTTTGGATCTGGCAACACGAAGACAGACCACAATGGTCAGTGTAGATTTCGCTAGTTGCCAACACTAGCTGCTCAGAAAGTTTGCCTCATTCACTGTGTGTGACACGACCCCTGCAGGGCACGAACAGAACGCCCAGACAGAAAACCTGTAACTCACCCAAGTATGTATACCACCAAAATCCAATTTGGTGAGCCTGTGAGTTTTCCTGGGGTCATGTGCGGGAACATGGGGTTACTCAGGCGTAGACATGACTGAGACAGCTGCATCCTCAAAGCCCACCTCTGCATGGGTGGCAGCTCACAACGCTGGGAGCACGGAGTGCAGTGCTCGGCCTGCAGGCAGCTTGGAGAGTCCTTTCCAAGCAGCTCAGCGCAGCTTGTCTGAGTTGCAGGGGTTCCGGAAGTCTCTGGGTTGCTTACACCCTGAGCTTCAGGCGCTTCCACAGCAGGATGAGCTGTTCGCCTCCCTTTACAACATCCTAGGTCTTCAGGAGCTTCCTCCAAGATGGTTTGTCTTGCTTTTTAAGATTTATGTACTTACATCTCATGTGTACTCATTTTCATGTGTGTTCTGCTTATATGTACGCATGATCACCACTTCATGTCTGGTGACCAAGGAAGCCAGAAGTAGGCAACAGATCCCCAGGAGCAGTAGTTACAAATGCTTGTGTCTGCGGTGGGTGCTGGGAACTGAACACAGGTCCTGTGAGAGAGTTCTGAAGCACTGAGCCCTCTCTCCAGCTCCCTAGTGTTTTGTCTTTGAGACAGTGTTGAGGTTATTTTATCAGTATGGCCTAATGTTTATTATCAGGCCTTTAGTTATTATTACATCAGTATTTTCTAACTCGCTAGCAATCAATGAAGACACAGACACCCGTTGTATCTTAAATAGCCTTAGTTAACCTGGAGCAGAGCAGATATTAATCTCCTAAACTACTTCCCATATTAGGGCAGGTATGAGATTCCTGCCCCAATCTCATGCCATCTGCTTCTAATAATTTCCGTTGAGCTACCTCCCAACCATAATCCCAAATACTTGCTAATTATCATCATCTGGGCCAAATCTCCATCCTCCATCTCCTCCACCTAACCCATGGCATAGCCTCCTCCTTCCTGCTCTCCCCTCCCCCACTCCTCCCAAGAGTCTGTCTCCCAAAACCCCGGCCCAGGTGCTTTTTATTGGTCAAACAGGTTAGGCTCTTAGGCAAGGTACAGGTTGGACACAGAGACCTCAAGCAGTAATTAGCATCAAAATACATCAGACCAACCTCCAACAAGACAGAGTCTCATTACAGAGCCCCCGGTTGGCCTGGAACTTGCCTACAGACAGATCTGCCTGCCTCTGTGTTAGAATCAAGGCCTGTGCCACCACACCTGGCCCTTTATTTATTTATTTATTTATTTTTTGAGACAGGGTCTAGTGTAAGCCAGAGTGACTTCCAACACGCTTTGTAGCCAAGGACAACCTTGCACTTGTGACCTCCTACCTCCCAAAGCTGGCCTTACCATTTTGCACACCAGCATACTCAGCTTCAGTTCAGTGACTTTAACGATGGATAGTCTAAGGAAGCTAAACGTACGCAATCTCTACATGGAGTGGCTCTACTCCCAACTGTATACCATAGATACCCCTAATGGTATGTCAGTCAGCACACACAAGTAACTGGAATACAAGCACCCGAGTAATATGCGGGGGGGGGGGGGGGCCAGAATGGGAGCACACCCCACAGGCTCTGCCCTCAAGAGATAAGGCTAGAGGGTCAGGAGTTCAAGGGCAGCCTCAGCTAAGTATCTAGTTTGAGGGTAGCCTGAGCTACAGAAGATCCTGTCTGGGGGGAAAAAATGCAGCAGGTAAAAAGAAACGAACTTGAAAACATGGCTGAGTCTCACTAACAATGTGACAAAAGTGGACAAAGGAAGCCTTGGATGATTTCATTTGTTTTTTAAAGTTTAATTATCTATTTATTATTATTAGTGTGGAGGGCATATGTGTGTATCTACCCAAATGTGGAGGTCAGAGGACAATTTTTTTTTAAGGATTTATTTATTTATTACATATACAGTGCTCTGCCTGCATGTATGCCTGCATGTCAGAAGAGGGCACAAGATCTTATTATAAATAGTTGTGAGGCACCATGTGGTTGCTAGGAATTGAACTCAGGACCTCTGGAAAAGGGGACAGTGCTCGTAATCTCTGAGCCATCTCTCCAGCCCCCAGAGGACAGCTGTTTACATTCCTACCACATTAGTCCCAGGAATCAAAGTGAGGTCATCCTGCCTGTTGCTAATGCCTACTGAGTCATCTTACTAGCCCCCAACCATGCCAGGTGAGAAACAGAAAACCTCCATTTTTCAAGAATTGGAGTCTATACCTGTCCCTGAAGTAAGTATTCCATCCAAGGGAAACTGAGGACCAGAGAGGTTGTCACCCACCAACGCTGCAGGCTGGCTTCCAGCACTTGGACCTTTTTTATCTGAGCAGGGCTTAGAAGCCTGGTATGGCCATGGGGCGATCTTCATCTCTCCACGGGATAAGAAAGTCACTGACCACTCTGTCCTGAGGCTCGGCTTACCCAAGTCCAGGCTGGCTCGAAGGCAGCGTTGCTGTCCCAAGCCTAGGGCATCTGGCGTCAGCCAGCACTGTGCAGGAAAATACCGCTGAAGTAATGTCAGATGAGGGACATCCCCATCAGCTTCTTTTTGGGTCTCAAGGGCCACCACAAGCCCGCAGCTGCCACTGGCTCCCAGACGGTGGCTGAAGTATGCAGCAGTATCTAGAAGCAACGCAGCCACGTGGGCAGCTTCCTGGGCACCCAGATCTTCTGTTAGGTATTCATCCAGGCCGTCCAGGAGTAGAAGGGATAGTGCGGGCCCGGGGGCCTCATGGGCAGAGGCTAGCAAGTGAAGAAGCTCTTGAATTGAGGATGGGTACTGGAATCGAACCTTCTAGAAGATAGGAAAAAGGCTAGATTTTAATATTGGAGGCCAAGACTTGCATAAGGAAGATTTATTATTTTCTTTGATACAGGGTCTCATGAGAGCCAGGATGACTGCAAACTCGTTTTGTAGCCAAAGGATGTCCTGACACTCACTGACCTCCTGAGAACCGAATCCGAGGCGTGTTATTACCTAGCCTGGTTAAAGGGATGGAACCCAGGGCTTGGCGCGCGTTAGGCAAGTGCTCCACTGAGCGAGCCGCGCCCGTTTTGGTTTTGTCGTTGTTGATGATGATGATGATGGTGTGTTTTGGCTCGGCGCCCATGCGCTCTAACGCCGCCCGACCACGGGAAGGCTTTCTGCTTAATCTTAACTAGACCCTCACTGTCTCGCCCCGCGTGGCTACTCCGCCTCTTCCACCCACCACTTCCACGTAGGCTTTATGACGAGTTACACGTCAATCTACGACCCGCGCTGCCATTGGCCTGGAGAACTGCCACTCGTGCGCAAGCTTTTCTGCCATCGCGCGACACTACCTGGAGCCGCCAGTGGTCCCGCGCCGCGGGTGTACTGAGCGGCAGGCTCTGGAGCGGCCTTCGTGTCAGGAAGAGGACGGGCCCGCGGCCTTCCCCTGCCGCCTCGAGGGCGGCCGCAAACAGCAGAGACGTCTGCGCGGAGCGCGGAGCCCCGAGCAGCAGCAACGGCGGCCCCGCGGCGCCATCCTCCCCGGACCGGCCCGCGCGGCCGGCGTCCAGCACGCGCCTCAGCGCCTCCGCCATTTGCCGAGTGCCGCCGGCCAATCAGGGGTGCGGCCTTCTCCTGGGCCCGCCCCCACAGAGGCCTCATTGGCTATAGCTCATAGTCACACCCTCGGTCGCCGGAGGTGTCCGCAAATGGTCAAAACGGTGGAGAAAATGGGTGCTTGAGAGCATCTGCGGCAGGCAGCTGCGGGATCAGATTAAAAGGAAGGTCGAGGATCCAGACGCGCTCCCCAGAGCCTCCCCAGCTTTTAGGTGGGGCTGAAGTGAATGGCCCAGTGGTTAAGAGCACTGGCTGCTCTTCCAAAAGACCTGAGTTCAGGTCACACCAAGTGACTCACAGTTACAGGGAGTTCGACGCCCTCTTCTGGCCTCCGCGGGCACATGGCACACATCTATACACAAGCAAGCAAGCGCACACACATACACAAACGTAAAAATAAATCTTAAAATATGTAGGTCACCCTTAGCTGTCTATTGAGGTTTGAGGCCAGCCTGGGTTTAAAAATAAATTATAGGGCCAGGAGGTGGTGGCGCACGCCTTTAGTCCCAGCACTTAGGAGGCAGAGGCAGGTGGATCCCTGTGAGTTCGAGGCCAGCCTGGTCTACAAAAGTGAGTCCAGGGCAACCAGAGCTACACAGAGAAACCCTGTCTGGAAAAACCAAACTAAACCAAACCAAAAAACCCTGAGATCGATCTCCAGCCTTACAGTAACTTGGCACAGGTTATCCTCAGAGCTCCAGACAAGTGTGAAATGTCTGGGACCCTATTTAAAAAACAAAGCCCATGAGTCCCAGCGCCCATACAAAAGGCCATCTATGAATCTGTAACCCACAAAAACACACCCAAATATTCAAGCAGGCAAAGACAAGCTGTCCCTTTCCTTCTGTGACATTAGCAAATATTCACACCAATACATTGCAATGATCACAAGGAAGCATAATACTCGTTTGCACGTGGGCAAGCTAAGGTTAGGAGGCGAGGTGTTTGTTTGTTTGTTTTTAATGTATGAATGCTCTATCTGCATGTACACCCACCTGACAGAAGAGGGCATCAGATTCCAGGATAGATGGCCGTGAGCCACCATGTGGTTTCTGGGAATTGAACTCAGGACCTCTGGAAGAGCAGACAGTGCTCTAATCCACTGAGCCATCTCTCCAGCCCCAAACTCAGGGTTTTATGCACAAACTATGCCGTGTCCCTGACTCTCCTCAGTGGGGGCTTAATTACATTTATTTAGTTGGTGTGTGTGTGTGTGTGTGTGTGTGTGTACTCCCATGACACAATATGCATGTGTTCTGAGGACAAGTTATGGGATGGAATGCAGTTCTTCCTCTCCTATCATGTGGGTTCCGGAGATGAAAGATCTTCAAGACTGTTGGCAAGAACCCTCGGAGCCATCCCACTGGCCCTCATTTCTGCTATAATTGTTTTTTAAATCTTTGGTGTGTGTGGGTGTGTGCAGGAACACCCGTGCCACCTGAGTGTGTGGAAGTCTGTCTGTGCCTTCCGTCTCATTTGAGGCAGTGTATCATATTCTGTGTTGTGCACCCCAGACTGGTTGGCTGTCACAGCCCCACCATGATACTGTGTCTGGTGTTTTCATGGGTGTTCATGCCTGTACATGCAGCACTTTACACGCTGAGCCCTCTCGCAGACTCCCTGTGTGAGGGCTCCAGAAGAGGCCCGCCATCTACCTTTCTCTTGGCCTGGGACAGTTCTTTCTTTCTTTCTTTTTGGTTTTTTGAGACAGGGTCTCTCTGTGTAGCCCTGACTGTCCTGGACTCGCTCTGTAGATCACATTGGCCTTGAATTCACAGAGATCTGCCTGCCTCTGCCTCTGCCTCCCTGAGTGCTGAGATTACAGGTGTGTGCCATGATGACTGGGTTTTTTTTTTTTTATCAGGAGGATGTGTCTGCGATCTTTTTAATGCTTGCTTGTGCTGGGGGAAGAGAGAACCTTGCTTGTGGGGAGAGAGAGGAGAGACTTTGGGACTTGGTGGTGTCATTCATGAGTGTCGGCAGACTCAGCGGAGAACTGCAATTCTTGTTAAGTCACTGAATGAAGGAAGGAAGAGCCGATGGGAACCAAGACCAGGGGTTGCTCCGCCAGTCTCTTCACCCAAACTTGGCTCTAGAGCTGTCACTCAAGCTTGGTTTCCCTGGAAACCTTGTTTCCTAGTAACTTCAAAGTGGTACGGTTGCTTGGAGACCCAGGGACAGGACAGAACTGTGATTTCCTGGGCTTACTCTCTCCCTCTGGGGACAGAAAACAGCTCCACAACATCCCCCAGTACACCCACACACACAGCTGGGCACCCCTACACCCTGCACGCACACACCATGGCATTTCGCATACATTCCTTTTTCAGATTTCTATTATTTCCCCCCCACACACACTCACAGTTCAACCTTGACACAAATCATTCCATGCAGTATCCCCACTTTTACACTCCACACTCTGCTCCTTGCACACGTGCACGAGTGCATGCGTGCATGCACACACACGCGGGCACACACACACACACACACACACACACACACACACACACACACGTATGCACTTTGAGATGACTCTGTGATTGACGTTTTCCATACAAGCGTCCAGCCAGCCATCTTCAGCACACTGGTAGACTGCTATGCAAAGGAGGCTGCTTCAGCCTCCCACCCCCACCTCAGACTCACAGGAAAGCTTAAAATTCAGGAGCCCAGGTCACAAGAGCACACTTGAGCACAGGTCGTTTGCATGTCTTCCTCCTTACCTAGAAGACTTGGCTCTGAGGGCTCTGGGTAGCTCTGTTTTGTTTGTTTGGCTGGTTCCTTCCTCCCTTCCCCTCAGGACTGAGGACAGAACATAGGGCCCAGCAGGTACTCAGTAAGCTAAGCACTCTAACACTGAGCCACATACAGCCCTGGCCCTCTTTTTCTTTCCTCACTTAAGTTTTTTTGTTTATTTTTATTTAATGGCTATATGTGTTTGCCTACATGTATTATGTGCACCACCTAACCTGGTGCCCTCAGAAGTCAGAAATGGACCACAATGTGAGTGCTGGGGGCTGCATCCAGGTCCTCTGCAAGAGCAATGTGTACTATTAACTACTGAGCTGCTTCTCAGCCTCCCTCCTTTATTGTTTTACAATTATTTACTTATTTACTTGTTTGTCCTGTGATTACAGGTGTGTGCCACTGTGTCCAGCTGGATTGTTAAAAAATTGACATTCATGTCCTTAAGGTGCGTAGGCTGGTGTTGAACTTGAACTAGGCAAGCCTTGAACTCATGACCCATCTGTCTTAATCTCCTAAGCAGCTGGGATTGCAGGCTGCGGCACTAGGCCTGGCTGCCATTTGCTTTACACACACACACACACACACACACACACACACACACACACACACGCTACTTGCTTTTCACACACATATAATGCATATTAGTATTTTGTCCACACATGCATGTTTGTGCAACACAAACGTGCAGTGTGCACGGAGGCCGGAAGAGAACATCCGATGTCCTGGAATTGAGGTTACAAATCATTGAGAGCCACTATGTGAGTGCTGGAATTCAAACTCAGGTCCCTGGAAAAGCAACAAGTGCTGCTAACTTCTGAGGGGACATATCTCCAGGCCCTTAAATTCTTTTTGTTTTTAGTTACTTACCTGTATTTTATGCATATGGCTGATTTTTCTGCATACACATGTGCCTCATGCCTACAGTGACCAGAAGAGTCGGATCCCCGGAACTGGAGTTACAGAGGTGAACTGTTCTGTGGATGCTTAGACTGAACTTGGTTCCTCTGCAGACACTGTTCTTCCCCCCTGAGACATGTCTCTAGAATTCTCTTCATTTTCATGTGCATCTATGTGCGCCAGAGTGGTGTACAGGGAGCAGAGGGTGAACTGTGGGGGAGGGAATCAGAGCTCTCCTTCCACTGTGTGGGCCCTGAGATTTGAACCCATGTTGTCAGGCGTGGCGGCAGGCCTTTTTATCTGCTGAGCTATCTCGTCGGCCTCCGTTGCTTCATTAACTTGAACTGAACACCACCTGCTTGGAGAGACTTCACTTGAGCAGGTGTCCAAAACTAATGTGTCCTTTCATTTGTTTTTTGTTTTTCTGTTTGTTTGTTTATCCTTTGGGTTTTTTTTTTTTTTTTGAGACAGGATTTCTCTGTATAATAGTCCTGGTTGTCCTGGACTCACTTTATAGACCAGGCTGGCCTCGAACTCACAAAGATCCACCTGACTCTGCCTCCTGAGTGCTGGAATTAAAGGCGTGCATCACCGCGCCCGGTTCATTTGTTTTCTAAAGATTTATTTCCTTTAAAAGTTTGTGTGTGTGTGTGTGTGTGTGTGTGTGTGTGTGTGTGTGTTTCCCCCACAAATATCTGCACCATGTGTATACATACCTGATGTCCTCAGAGGCCAGAAAAAGGGTGTCAGATCCCATGGAATGGAGATACAGATGGTGTGAGCTACCATGTAGGCACTAGGAATCGAACCTGTATCTTCTACAACAGCAGCCTCTCCAGTGCTTTAAGGTGTTTCATCATCATCATCATCATCATCATCATCATCATCATCATCACCATTGTTGTTAGTGTGTGTATGTGTATGAACGGGGAGCCATCCCACCTTTACCTGGGTTCTGGAGACCAAACTCAAGTCAGCAGCTTTTGTAACAAGCATCTGTAGCTGCTGAGCCATCTAGCCTGCTCAGTGTTGTCTCAGGCAGCCCAGGTGGGCCTCAAACTCACTGTATGACTGAGAACAACCCAGAGTTTCTAATCCTACTGTTTTCATCTCCCAGATGCTTGGGTTAAAGGCATATATCATCGTGCCTGGCCACAAACATTATATACTGGGGATGGGACACGGCCTCTCACACTAGGCAAATGATCTACCACTGAGCTTAACTCCCAGGCCTGGAGGGCTTTAGAAGAACAACTTGTACCTTCTACCTGAGCTTATCCATTCGTGTCCGAATTATGTGTGTCGGAACAAGAGTTTGTCCAATCCCTGCACAGCAGGCCAGCCAGCCATCTGCCCCGCCCCTCCATTGCCCGCCCACCGAATCAGCACCAAGGACAGAGGCATCTGGGCGCTGTCCGCGGTCCTGAAATCGGACGCCCTCCCTGACCTCCTTGTAAATTATCAGGCACGCACAACTGAAGCACCACTTGGTCCGTCAAGATACAGGCTCTACGATCAGGTGAGCCTTCTCATGGCTAACCCCGCCGTGGCCACTGACTGGTCCCTACACCTCCCGGGTCACCTCCTCCTCCTCTGTCCGCTCTTCAGTCATTGAGTTCCAGCCACACACATATCCTTGTTCTTTCTTGGAGAAATCAGGCCTGGGCCTCACCCCAGGACCTTTGCACTTGCTGTCTTACTTATCTACCTGAGATTCTTACATCTAGAAACACCTAGACATACGCACACTTTCCAGATAGTCATGTGACTGACTCCCTTTTTCCCTCACATCTCACCTGAGCTGTTTTCTCTTTAAATATAAAATTGTCTCCATTCCAGAACACACACACACACACACACACACACACACACACACACACACACACACACACACACACACACTTTCTCCTTTTCTGCTGATGTAGCCCAGGCTGGCTTCCAACTGACTGTGTAGCCAAGGACAACTGTGGAAGCTCTCATCTTCCTGTCCACCTCCCAAGGACTGAGATCGCAGACATGCGCCACTGCTCACCCACTCGGAAATGTTTCCTTACTTTTACTTAATGAGAAATGACACTAGGCTACGGCCAGATAACAAGTTGCATGAGTCAGTTCTCTCTTCTGCTCTCCTTAGTTTTGGGGCAACAAACACCTTTACCTAGTGAGCCATCTCTCCAGCCCTCAATTTCCTTTAAAAATATTTTTTAATATTTTTTTTTTTGTGTGTATATGGAATGTGAGCTTAGGTACCCCAGAGGGCAGAAGAAAGCATCAGATCCCTTGGAGCTGAACTTACAGCCGGTTGTGAGCCACACATGAGTGCTGGGAACAGAACTTCATGTTGTGCCTCCAGGCCCCTTTTGTTGTTGTTGTTGCTGTTTGTTTTGTTTTGTTTTGTATTTCAAGACAGGGTTTCTCTGTAACAGCCCTGGCTGTCCTGGACTCACTCTGTAGCCCAGGCTGGCCTCAAACTCACAGAGATCCACCTGCCTCTGCCTCCCTAGTGCTGGGATTAAAGATGTGCACCACCATGCCAGGCCTCCAAGCCCTCTTTTAAAGAACTAGCATCAGCATCAGTATCAGCATCATCAGCATCAGCGAGGATGAACCACAGTGTACATGTGAGGCTTTCCGTAGTTTGTCCTTTCCTTCCACCCTCGGTTCTAAGAATGGGTCGCAGGTTGTCAGGCTCCAAGAAAAGTGCTTTCACCTGCTGAGCCATCTCACTGTCTCCCACCCCACAGTTCTTAGACCATCTTTCCCGGCTTGAGCTGAGGAGGGGGGTGGTTATGGGCTACATAATGAGACCCTGTCTCTAAAAAGCAAATAAACAGAAACCTCACACTCTTACCTAAATCGTAGAACCCAGAGTTTTCAGTTTCACAGTGTTAGAGGCTTTTGTGGGGGTGGGTGGCAGGGTCTTGGGTAACCAAAACTGACCTCAGACTTGCTCTGCGGCCAAAGATAACATTGAATTCCAGGTCTCTCTGTCCGCCTTACCCCCACCCCCAGCCAGTGACTTGGCGACAGGGATGCTAGGGATGGATGCTGGCTAGGCAAGCACATCCCTAACCCTGACCCTGGATTTGGACTCATGTCACTGGTGGCATGGCCACCACCACCTCCACATTTGTCCTTGGATACACTGTGACAGCCCACCCACATCCACAGTCACAGCCATCTAGAGCCAGTGTTACTGTCTCCCCCATCTTCCAGCACTCGGGGGAGGCAGGCAGGTGGCCAAACTTCTGTTACAAACAGGTCTTTATTAAAGATGAGGGGGGCAGGGGATGGGGACAGTGTCTCATCTGCCACTGCCTTTGGCTATTCAGGGTAGGGTAACTCCCTTCTGCTCCACCCATGCCCCCCAAGATGGCACAACTGCATTAGGCTGAGGCATAGGGGACAGTGTGAAGAAGAAGGGTAGGTCCCCCCCAAAATAAAGTCTTTTTCCACAGCCCTAAGAAATAATAGAAGGTTTGGGTGCCCTGGGCACAGCCAAGGGGGACAGCACCCGGAGCTCCAAAACCTGTGAACTGGGGCCAGCCCTACTTAAGTAGGGAGTTGGAGGGTGTGAAATGGTGCACCTGGGGGAAGGGCTACAAGGGAAGGGGTGCCGCAGGACGCTGCTATGGGGGAGCCTGCTCCCCACCCTCCAGCTGGACTCTAGGATCCTGGGGGAGAGTCTGGATAGCCCTCCTTGCCGTTGACACGGGCGGTCCGCCATTGACTGGAATCATTCCCACCCTCCATTGGCAATTCTGAAAGCCAAGGGCTCCTATTGGCTGTTTAGATGCTGAACACTCGCTGGAGTTGCCCTTCTTGCTTGAGGAAGCTAAGAAGAGGTTCCCATAAATTTTTGTAAACTCTTGGGTTGAATTCTGAGAACTCGGGAGCTCTCATTGGCTAGGCAACGGCCAGGTGGGTCAAACGTAAGCCGTTTAAAGGGCAATCCTACGGACATGGGCCCACCTGGTTATTTTTTGCCTACCCAGATGTCCCAGGAGGCCAAAGAGCAGCCAAGAGATTTCCCCCCTCGAAGTGTCCATCCAGCCATCTTTTGACACTAGGCCTGACTGGTTTGGAGGGCAGGGGTCTTTAGCACTCACGTGGCACACGCACGCGTGGCAGGGGGAAACGGGACACTGGGTAGATTTTAGGTGGTGAATCTCACAGCAGGTGGTCGCGGCTGGCAAAGAGATAAGGGCTGAAGTTGTCACGGTGAAAAGGGGAGGGATGGAGTCCACTGAGGGTGTACAAGTCCCGCAGCAGGGGCGTGGGCAACAGCAGCTTCCGGCCACGCCCACCTCCCCCGCCTGGGCCCCCGGGTCCAGGGGAGGAAGGCGAGGGACCCTGGCTGGGAGTTGGTGCGGGCAGGGGCAGTGGCAGCGGCAGGGGTGTTGGCTCAGACCTCAGTCGAGGGCGGGGCACACGGGGCGAGGAGCACATCGCTGGGGCCCTGGAGGACACACAGCTGGGAATCAGGTGGCCACGGCGGGCACAGTTCTGCGGCTCTAGAGATGACAGTCGGAGATCAAGAGGTTAGCAAACCTGAGCAAGTGGCACATAAGCCAGGTGAGCCCTCTGCCCACCTGGAAGAGCTATTTACCTCCCGCCCCCCACCTCAACCTCTCCAACACTTACTGGATGGGGTGAGCCGTGCCGGTGTCGAATGCTGCGGCCTGCAGGTCTCGGGTTCCTGAGACAAAAAATAAGAGGGGAGGGGCTAGAGGATCCCAGGACCCTACAACTCACAGTCAAAAATGGCTCAAAAGCCAGCCGCCCCGATGGAAAATGCAAGGGATCTTCAGATTAAGGATGTAACTTTGGGAGGGAGAGGAGAGGGTCGTCTTCCACTCATTAAGGCTGCCTTCTTCCTATTTCACCCCTCGGAGCTGGGTGGCTCCTCTCTACCCCTTCTCCTGAGACAAGGGGGCACTTGTCACCTGATTTCCTACCTCACTGGCCTCCTCCAGCCACCACCCTCTCCAGCCCAGAGCAGCTCCTGGGCCCCCTTACCTGGGCCACACTTAACTTTTCGAGGGGGCTGTCCATGGTGGGGGCCTGGCTCAGGTCCTCCCAGGGGGAGAGCCTTCGACCAGAGGAGGGTCGGCTCTGGAAATTGTGCACGACACAGGTGACCTAGGCCATAGAGACAGGAGCAGGCTGAGGCTTGAGATTAGCAACACAAGAATTATGAAAACACCCTCTTCATTTTCAGATAGAAACAGAAGCTCGGATTTCTAGAGACATATAGCCTTCCTTTATAATTTTACTTTTTATTTATTGATCGGTATTTTGAGACAGGGTCTCTCTGTGGCTGTCCTGGAACTCTGTGTAGACCTGGCTGGCCTTGAATGCAACAGAGATCCATCCACACCTCCCCCAGGTGCTGGGATTAGAGGTGTGCACCACCACGCTGCATTTGTTTGACATTTAGTATACTGCAATGATTTGGCATGAATATTGTTTTTTGTCTTTCCGAGACAGGGTTTCTCTGTGTAGCCTTGGCTTGTAGACCAGGCTGGCCTCAAACTCACAGCGATCTGCCTGCCTCTGCCTCCCAAGTGCTGGGATTAAAGGCGTGTACCACCAAGCCCAGCCCCAAAACCTTTTTTTTTTTCTTTTTGAGACAGGGTCTCTCTGTGTAACCTTGGCTGTCCTGGACTCCCTCTGTAGACCAGGCTAGCCTCGAACTCACAGCCTCTGCCTCCTGAGTGCTGGGATTAAAGGCATGCGCCACCACACCCGGCTGAATATTGTTTTTTTTAAAAGATTCCTTTCCTTTTATTTTCTATGAGTGTTTTACATGTATGTTAGTGCACCACCTGCATGCCTGGGAGCCAAGGAGGCCAAAAGAGGGCATTAGATCCTCTGGAGCTGGAGTTACAGATGTTTGTGCTGGGAACTGAACCCAGGCCGTTTGCAAGAGACGAATGTTCTTAAATGTGTGCTATTTCTCCAGCCATGAATATCTCTTGTTAATGTCACAGAAATATTCTTACTTTTTATTATAACTATTCAATTTGTGGGAGGGTCACCCACCACACACTGCACTTAGTACCTCTTACCAGTTGTGACCCAGGATGGCATGGCATCTCTGCTTAGGTGGCAATCGCCTTTACTAGCTTTCTCGCCGGCCTTTCCCCAAATGTTTTACGAGGAGCTGAGTATGGCTCACTCCAGAGAATGCTTGCCTATCATCCATGAAGCCCTGGCTTCCACCCCCAGCACCACAAAAGCAGGGCATTGGTGAGGCATGTCTGTGACCCCAGCACTAGGGAAATGTGGCAGGAGGATCAGAAGGACAAAGTTAGGCTTGAGATAGCAAGTTCAAGGACAGCCTGAGCTACATGAGAGCTTGTCTCAAAGAGCAAGCAAGCAAGCAAGCAAGCAAGCAAGCAAACAAACAAACCCAACAGACCCTCCGGAAGTGGTGGTGCACAACTTTAGTCCCAGCCCTTGGGAGGCAACAGTAGGCAGACCTCTATGAATTCAAGGCCAACTGGTTTAGGCATCGCATTTCCACAACAATCGGCCCTGCATTGTGAGACCCTGTAGACCAAGATGGCCTCAAACTCAAGAGATCTTGCCTTTGCTACCCAAGTGCTGGGATTAAAGGGATATGCCACCATGCCTGGCCAAAATATACTTCAAAAAATATATTTAGGGGTCTGGGAAAGGGGCTCTGTGGTTAAGAGCACTGACTGCTTCTGCAGAGGACCTGCATTCTGGTTCTAGCAACCACACGGTAGCTCACAGCTATTTGCAACTCCTGTCCCAGTACACTGGCCTCTTCAGGTAACACACACACACACACACACACACACACACACACACACACACACTGCATGCAAGACACTCACACAAAATTAAAACTAAACTTTTAAATATGTATGTATATATGTAAATGCACAGGTGGCTATGCATGTCTGTGTATGTGGAGGTGCATGAGTGTCTATGCAGGTGTGTTCATGTGCTTGTGGAGGGCAGAGGTTGGTGTGTGTGAAAGGTAGGGGTCAACCTGGGCCATCATTCCTCAGGACTGGTCCACCTTGCTTTCTGAGACAGAGCCACTCCCTGGCCTGCAGCTCCCAGATTAGACTAAACTGGCTGGCAGTGAACCCCAGGAATCATCCTGCCTCTGCCTCCCTGGTGCGGAGATGACAAACACACCACTTCCGGCTTTACATGGGCGCTAGAGCACTGAACTCAAATGCTCATGCTTGAAAGGCAAGCACTTTAGCCCGTAAAATAGTATTTATCTCAACTGCAGAGTGGTGTCGCATCCCTTTAAATTTTGCCCTCCATGGTAGGACCCTGTCAACCCATTTCACACATGAGAACAAGCAAGCAGTCAGGGTCGAAGTAAAGGACAACTCCCCTGCCCAGGTCACACAGCACCTGTACCGTCAGCATCATTGAGCAATTCAGCCTTTTGCTTCAGGGGCCTGGGGAGAGGTCTTCGGTACAGAGATGAGTGGGCGGGGGACTCACCAGAAAGGTGGCGATAGCCGCCCCTGTCAGAAAGCCAGCCAGCACATCCGACCAGTGGTTGCGATACTCTGCCACACGGACCACGCCCACCAGGAAGGCGGGGCACAGCAGGGCCAGGCAGAGGGAAGGTTTCACCAGGCGGGAGCCCTTCACGCGGAACACTAGGGTCACGTACATCTGTGGGAATCAAACTGATCAGAGGATGAACCCACGCCTTTCAGCTCAGAGCATGGGAGGCTTTAGGGTGAAGGCGGCTCCAGGAACGGAGCAAGCGGACACTCAGCGGGGCAGTGCAGAGGTGAAGATGTGACCACACAGAGAGAGGGGGTGCCTGGAATTGGAATGGCAGGAGAGGGGCTCCAAAGCTCCCCAGGGGTTCTGCATGCAGGTGGTGTGGCCAGAGTGCCAAAAAGGACGGGCGAGGACTTATGGAACAGGCTTCCCCAGGACGAGGAAAGATGCTCGCTGCCATTAAAACATGAGCACAGACCTAGGGAGTCGAATCAGGGTCAAGGGGGCAAGGTCCAGGAGTTCCAGAGGTGGCCTTGGAACCTCATGGGGCCACGTAAGTGGTCGGGGGGGGGGGGCGCTGGAGGACGGGAACGACAGACATATCAGTCATTCCAGAGGCCAGGAAAAGGAAAGAAATCGAAGCAACAAAGCCCAAGAGTAGAGAAAGGAAACGCACCAAATTAGAACCGTTTAGAGTCAGGGGCGTGACCTCTTCAACAAAGGGGAGGGACGAGGACTTCAGGAGGCGGAGTCAAAGCCTACTCAGGGCCAGCAGCCTCTTAGCAACGCCAATGGGCAGAGTCCAGGACAATAGAGTAGTCAAGCCCACAGGTCTAGGCTGCCCCAGAGGGTGTGGCCTCCTTCCCAGACCTCCCTCAAGTCAAGGCGCCCCCTACCCCATTTCCAGACCCCAGGCAGCTGCCCCAGGGCCTCACCGCAGTATAGGTGACCGCGTAGGCACACAGGGCTGCGTCCTTGCAGGGAAAGGCGCGACGCGCGGCAGCCACCAAACTGGGGCTGCCTGCACAGGCGCTCTGGTCCGTGACGAAGCGGTCGGGCCCTGGTCGGTCAGGAGACGGTGGTGGGCACCCCAGGGCCGTGTAGTTGGGGCGACACACCGACAGGAAGTGAGGTGTGGGGTTACCGGTCACCACCTGTCCCGCATTTGCAAAGATGGTCGTGGTGAAGAGGCCAAAAGAGTACACCCCTGGCAAAGGGGAGGAAAGAGGTCAAGTTCCTTTCACTGGACCCCTCCCGAGTGCCCCACAGGGTTCCATTAAGCCCGCTGTGTCTTTTAAAACATTTTCTTTAGGGTGTTTGTGGCACTCTGGAGGCAAAGGTAGGCAGACCTCTGAGTTCTAGAGAGTTCCAAAACAGCTAGGGCTACACAGAAACTCTCTCAGGAAAAAAAAAAAATTTTTTTTAAAACATGTATTTATTTGGGGGTGTATCTGTTTGTGTGGGCACCACTGTGTGGAGGTCAGGGGACAGCCTACGGGATTTAGTTCTTTTCTTCTACTAAACGGGTTCCTGAAATGGAGCTCAGGTTGTCAGGCTTGGTCACAAGCTTCTGTAGACAAGTCCCTGCTCTCAGTTGTCCTGCCATTCCTAGGATGGCCACTAAAGCCAGTCTAGTGCCCTATGATAACTGGGTGAGGTCCCCTTACATTTGGTGCCACCATGGAGCCCTCACTATGGTGTATACACATGGTCTGTCTCTAAGGAATACACTGTGTCAGGGGTTGGCCCTACCTGACTTCATCACAGCTTACCCTGGGACCCCTCAACGCCACTGCATCAGGAATTTGGACCACCTAAAAAGAGCTTATTTGAATGATTCCTCCTCCTTCCCTTCCTTCTAATATTAATATATATATTTTTTTAAATTTAAAGAATTACATTTATTTATGTGTCAGAGGTCAGAGGGCAATGTGTGACAGACCGATAAGTCTGTCCTTTCAGCATATACGCCCTAGGGATTGAACCCAGACCATCAGGCTTGGGAGCAGATGCAGCGCCTATACCACTGAACCCTCTGACTGGCACGCCCCTTTTCCCAGCCCCACTCCTCCACGGGCAGTCTAGATGTGTAGCCCTAACTGGCCTTAAACTTGATATATAGACCAAGCTGGTTTAGAACTTTCAGATTAGCCTGAACTTTAAAAAAAAAAAAAAGATTTACTTATTATTTTTATGCGCATGCATGTGTGCCTCTGTGAGTTTACGTATACCACATGGATGCAGGTGCCCATGGAGGCCAAAGGGAGCTGTCTGATGTGGGTGCTAGGACCTCAACCCTGGTCCTCTGCAAGAGCAACAAAGCACTCCCAATCACTGAGCCATCTTTTTAGCCCCTGATCAGAACCTTTGAGTGCTGAGATTATAGGACTGTGCCAACCCACACAGCCTGCTTTTGTTGTTGTTGTTGTTTTAAAATATTGACTTATGTTGTAGCCCAGGCTAGCTTCCAAACTTGAGATCTTCCTACCACAGCCTTCCAAGCTCTGGGGTTACAGATGTGCACCACCACACAGGCTTGAATTCTTTGCGTGTGCAAGTGCATATGTTGTTATGGCGGGGGGGGGGGGGGGGGAGGGGGGGAGGGTCAGGGGACAATCTCAGGTGTCATTTCTCTCACACCTTCACATTTTGAGACAGAGCTTCCCCCAGGCCTATAATTTTGCCAAGTAGGCCAGATCGGGCAGTCCAAAGCTCCCATGAGTCCGCCTGTCTCCACCTCCCAGCTTCCATCTCTGGGACAACAGATGTGTGCCATTTCTGGCTTTAAAAAAAGAATTTCTATTATTCATGCGTGCGTGTACATGCCTACGTCTTTGTCTCTGTGTATGTGTGTGAGTATGCTTCGATCTATGTGTGGGTACATGTATGTGTGTCTGTGTATATGCGTCTGTGAATGCATCTGTGTGCGTGTGCGTACATCTGAGTGTGTGTCTGTGTGTGTGCATGCCTGTTTCTATGTGTGTGTGCACGTGTGTACATGTGTGCGTGTGCCACACCTTGAGTGCAGTCAGAGAACAGCTCCAGAATTGATTCTCTCCTTTGACCACGTGGATCTGGGTAGTCAAAGTCAGGCCAAGCTTGGTCTCAAGCACCTGTGACCACTGAGCCATCCTGATTCCCTGGCCTGAGATTATTTTTTAAGGTAGAACTGGACCATATTATCCCTTTGTCCCTGAACTCACCTCCCTCCCCAAGACCATTGGACTGACCCCAGGCTGCATCTCTCACCCAGGAAACGGACTAGCCTCCGCAGTGGGGGGCTGAAGCGGCAGCAGGCCCCGGACACAATGGTGCTCTCCCCACTGATGGGACGGGCGGAGGGCGGAGCAGGGAAGAAGGCACGAGCCAGCTCCCCCAGCAGGATCTGTGGACAAGACCAAGATGGGGTCTTCAAGGCCAGGACTCCACCAGCCCCAACCTGGCCCTCCTTGGGTTCTGGGAGGTTCTACTGCCTGGCATCTGACCTGGGTGACCCACACCATCTCACCGTTAAGGTGGGCCCAGCAGTGACCAGGGCGTAGATGAGGGCGGGAGGTGCTCGGCTGCTCGCCTCAGGGCCGGGGTAGGGCTTGGCATAAGCACTGTCATAGCAGAAGAAGCCCTGGGTGTGCACAGGGAAGGTGTCCGTGAACTCCAGGCGGTACGCAAGCAGGACCACGATGCCCAGCAACACGGACTGCAGCCAGTCAGACCCGGGGAGAAGCAGAAAGAGACAAGAGGAGGTCAGAGGCAGTGAGGTCAGGGACAGGAAGGGGAAATAGAGAGTGGGGGAGGAGGAGGAGGATGGAGACAAAAGGAGAGGGCAGAAGGAGGTACTGAGTTACTACATTGTAACCTTTCCAGCAACTGTAGCCAGGGTGCCCTGTTTTCCTGTGCCTGATCGGCTTTTGTTTTGTTTCGTTTTTTGACATGGCCTCATGTAGGCCAGGATGGCTTAGAAGTCACTGTGGAACTGGGGGTGACTCCTGATCCTCCAGCGTCCACCTCCCTAGTACTGGGGTTACAAAGGGATAGAACCCACGGCTTGTTTCAAGCTAGGCAAGTTTCTATTGACTTGGGCCACGTTTTCTTTTGTTTTTTTGAGACAGGGTTTCTCTGTGTTAACTTGGTTGTCCTGGACTCACTTTGCACACCAGGCTGGCCTTGAACTCAGAGTTTCTCTTGCTTCTGCCTCCCGAGTTCCGGGATTAAAGGGGTGCACCACCATTCCCGGCTTGGGTTTTTGCTTTTTCAAGACAGTTTCTCTGTGTAGCCTTGGCTGTCCTGGGCTCGCTTTGTAGACTAGGCTGACCTTGAACTCACAGTGATCTGCCTGCCTCTGCCTCCCTGAGTGCTAGGATTTACAGGCGTGCCCCACCGTGCTTGGCTTCAACCCATTTTTTATTTATCTATTTACTTACTTATTATTTTTTAGATGGTCTCATTATGTATCTCAGACTGTCTTGGAAATCACAGGGGTTTTTTTGTTTTTTTGAGACAGGGTTTCTCTGTGTAGCCTTGGCTGCCCTGGACTCCCTTTGTAGACCAGGCTGGCCTCGAACTCACAGCGATCCGCCTGCCTCTGCCTCCCGAGTGCTGGGATTAAAGGCATGCGCCACCACACCCGGCATCATAGTTTTATTTGAGACAGAGTTTCCGTGCTGGCCTGGAACTCACTGTCGTCCAGGTGGCACGGAGGTCATCAGAATACACACATGCCTTTTGCCTCTGAAGTGCTGTGATTAAAGGTGTGTGGGACCACATCTGGCTTGTTTGTTTTGAGACAGGATCTTACTCTGTAGTTCTAGCTGGCCTAAGTATATGGACTGGCCCTGAATCTGCAGACATTCTTCTGCCTCTGCCACTTAAATGTTAGGATTACAAAAACGCATTACAATGGCTGCCCCTCTTTCTGCCCCGCCCTCTCTCTCTCTCTCTCAGTTGGACTCTCATGTAGCCCAGGTTGGCCTTGACTTCCCTGAAATTCTTCTCCGTCAGTCTCCCAGATGCTGAGGTTACACATAGGAACCACCACGTCCTGTTAATTATGCCCACTTTAGAGATGAGGAAGTGGAGGCGCAGGCACGCAAAGTCCCGAAATGTGACAGGTCAGGGCAGAATGGGGATCCAGAGACAACATTTTTGGTTCCATTCAGAGAGAGTGATGCTAGGACTGGAGTGGAGCCAGGAAGGTGGGAAAAAGAGTATGGGAAAGGGCTGGGCCAGGAGCAGGGAGCCAGGCTGGGCAGAACAGGAGGATGAACCGGAAACCAGGAGCACTTTCTCAGAGCGGCTCTGAGGTCCTCACCTCCACGAAGACGAAGCAGGGGATGATGGAGAAACTCCGCTTCAGGTGAGGTCTCCCTCCAGCCATGGCGAAGGCAGGGCCTGCGGAGGGAGAGGGAGCAGGAACGCCGGGGGCACACCACTGAGCAATGCAAGCCTGCCCTTTAACCTGGCCATGCTCTGCAATCCAGCCCCACCCTGCTGGCCCCTGTCCCTGCTCACTGGACATCAGGACCTCCTCTACACCAGGGTCTGACTTCTACCAGAGACCTAAGACTTTTTTTTTTTCCTTTAGTTACATTTATTACTTTTGTGTGTGTGTGTGCACGCAGGCCTGTGTGCATGCTCGTGCACGCACCACATAATTCATATAGAAGTCAGAGAGAAACCTGCAGCAGTTGGTTCTCTCAAAAGATCCTATAGTAGTCTCTTCTCTCTACCTTCTATTAAAGAAATTCTATAGATGCCATGCCTTTTTTTTTTCCTTTGCTTTTCTTTTTTTTTTCTTTTTTTTTTTTTTTGCTTTTCAAGACAGAGTTTCTGTGTGTGTGTGTGTGTATCCTTGGCTGTCCTAGACTCACTCTGTAGACCAGGCTGGCCTCGAACCCACAGCAACCCACCTGCCTCTGCTTCCCGAGTGCTGGGATTAAAGGCCTGCGCCACCATGCCCGGCAATCCCATGCCTTTTATAAAGGTCTCTAACCAGTTTTGAGAGGAGACACCTCCAGCTTTAAAGAAGGGTGCCTCTCTCCTTGGTACCCACCTTAGTCATATTTTAGGGCCTTTCATCTTCTTTTCCCAGGAGATCCCATGCTTCTTGCCCTCTCACTCCTCTAAGTCTCCTCCACCCCACCCCTACTCCCCACCTCCACCCCCCACCTACCCCCCATCCCCACCCCTCACCCCCTATGGCTTGTGGTATCTGCTGTGGGCTGATAGCCAGACACTCCCCCTCTCCCAGCTGCCCTGCCCCCACCCCATCCTCCCAGGCCAGCTGCCTTTCCCCCACCCCCCATCTCTTCTCACCAACCCCCTAAATCTAACTTCAACCCCCCAAGGCATCGGTAGCTGATACAGTCAAGCCAGCTTTTACCCACAGTCACCCCTGGTCTCACCTGTGAAAGCACCCTAGGGCTTCCTACAGGCATCCACCTCGATGGACACCGACTCACAGCCACTCCCGGAGGCCAGCAGGGCAAGAGCACTCATCCCCATGGCATGGATGCGGAAACTGAGGGCCAGGCAGAAGAGGGTAGGCGCTGTGCATCCAGGGCTCCATTGAGACCTACTCCACAGAGTGACATATTGGAGTGACAGATTCACTTACATGGGTACTCTCACAGAATATAACCCAGCCACGGCTCCCATCCACACACCACACACACACGGACATCTCAGAACATGAGACCCATCCATCCATTCCACAGCAAGATCCAAGCATCCTGTGTGCAGTGCCTGCTTCATGTTGAGCAAACCAGATTTGCTCATTCACACAAATCACCGGTACTCCTAAACACACACACACACACACACACACACACACACACACACACACACACAGTTTGCATACGGCCTGTCATAGACACCCACACGGATGGAACATACCCCCTCAAACACCAGTCAGACAGACACCCCAGCCCCCAACAAACCCTTACCCTGATACAGTCACCACCATAGACTCAAGGTTGCCAGCACATGTAGAGTCACGACAGAGTCACTCTACACAATGAGAGCCACAGAACGGGTCACAGGGTCACACCCCCAGTTACAAGGTCCTCGATGACACTCACACACATGAACACCCTCTCCACAGTCGTAGGAGAGACAGTGTGCCACCCACAACCTACCTCAGCCACATGGTCAGGTATATATGTGAAATAGACTTACAGCCACACACATACAAAAGGCAGGTAGGATCAGACACCTGCCAGATTGCAAAACATCCACACACCGTCAGAAGCAACACAACAGTAACCACAAAACGATATTCACCACCCAACTAGACACCTAGACACACACACACACATGCACACACACACACAGTGCAAGCAGTCAGACACCCTAAGGAAGCTAGCTAATGCTCTTGCTGGTGTGTGAGCTACCCCCCCCCCCCACACACACATCAGCCGACACACCCGAACCCATCACAGCCAGATAGCCACACAACCAGTTACACAATCACACACCAACACGGGCGGCCACACCATCATTCACTCACAGCCATCCTCGCAGCACTGTGGCCAGGCTCTTGAGGGCCCTTGCGGGGGGGATGGGGGTGGGGGTGGGGGGTGGGGGAGAGGGTGTCCCTCTCCAGGTTCCCCTCCCCCAATCCCATCTAAAGCCCGAGATCGCCGCCTCCCCTCCCTCTAGCAATCCCCCGCCCACCCCCACCCCCCGCAATTGACCCGCAGGGAACCGATCGGAAGGACCCATGTCCCCGGTCTAGACCTGCGTATCTGGGCTGAGCAGCTACCCGTCTGGGAAGAGGGGCGCCCACGCATCTCCCTCACCCTGTCTAGGCCGCTGGCGCCTGAACCTTCCCTCCGTCTAGATGATCCCGGAGCCGCAGAACAGTCAGACAGACCGCTGGTCAAGAAGGCGGACACGGAGATGAAGTCTGGACCGCCGGGCTTACTGCTCCGCGCAGACTCCGTGGCCGAGGCAGGGGGCGGGGCCACAGTCTTATTTGCATAACAGAGTGGGGCGGGGCAAGACAACATTTGCATAACCCGAAGGGGGGCTGATCCATAGTTACCCAGGCAGGCGGGGTTATTGGGTCCCTTATTTGCATAACACAGTGGGGCGGGGAGTTGTTAGCGTGTCAGGGCGGAGCTATAGAACTTTCATTTGCATAACTCAATGTGCCGAGGCAAGTGTTGGCAGAGATTGGAAGGAAAAATTTGGGCAACGGATCTAGAAAGGAAGATTCTATCTGGACAAAGAGATCCACTTTTTTTTTTTTTTTTAAGATTTATCTATTGTGTATGCAGTAATCTGCCTGCATGCACACCTGCACACCAGAAGAGAGCACCAGATCTCGTTGTAGATGGTTGTGGGCCACTGTGTGGTCGCTGGGAATTGAACTCAGGACCTTTGGAAGAACATATTAGTGCTCTTAACCTCTGAGCCATCCAGCCCGCACTTTTGTATTTGAAACAGGGTTTTGCACAGCCCAAGCTGGTGTCCAGTTCTATTTGTAGCCAAGACTGGCCTTAAGCTTGTAGTCAGTCCGCTCCCTTCTTGAGTGCTGAAATTTCAGATCTGTTCCACCACATCTGATTTGTATGATGTTGGGGTTGGAACCCAAGGCTTCCTGCATGCTAGGCAAGCACTGTCCTGATTTTGTGTTTTTAAATTTTTAAAATTACATTTATTTGCTTTTAATCCCAGCATCGGGGAAGCACAGGAAGGAATATCTCTGTAAATTTGATCCCAGCCTGGTCTACAGAGTTCCAGGACAGCCAAGGCTAGAGAAACCCTGTCTTGAAAACAATTTGTTGTTGTTTTTGTTTTTGAGGCAGGGTTTCTCTGTGTAGTCCTGGCTGTCCTGGACTCACCTTGTGGACCGGGCTGGCCTCAACTCACAGTGATCCGCCTGCCTCTGCCTCCCGAGTGCTGGGCTTAAAAGCGTGCACCACCAGGCCCGGCTTGAAAAGAAGTATTTGAAAATTACATTTATTGGCGTGTGTGCTGTGTTTCGTGTGTCTTTATAGGTTGGAGGACAGCTTGCATGAGCTGGTGCTCCACCACCATGAGGGTCCCTGGGATGAACCTCAGGTCTTCAGATGTGGTGGCAGATGCCTTTACCCACTGGGCTATTTAGTTGGTACACTTCTGTTTTTAAGACAAAGTCTGCTGTCGCTCAGGCTGGTCCCCTCCCTGCTGTGTTAACTTTGTCATGCCTTCTTCCACCTAGCTCCCGAGTGCTGGGATCACATGCCCCGCTAGATCCCGTCTCACTAGCCTGCCTAGACCCACGTCCTCAAAAGTGCTGAGTCTCTGCACCCTCCAAGACATCAAGGAGTCATCTGTGGGTGGCACGAGGAGGACCTCAGACTCTAGAACCAGCAGGGGCAAAGAGTCCAGCGTGGAGGAAGGTCTCGGCTAGTTTATTTTTTCTCTGGAGGGGTCTTCGGGGCAAGCAGTCCCAGCTGCTCAAGCTGTGGGGAAGAAAAGGTTGGCCATGAGCTACTCAGGGTTGCCAGCCAGGGACCAGATGCCCAGACAGAGTGCCAGTCTCAAGGTTCCCATGGAGGAAATCACAAGTGGGCCACATGAGGGATGGCAGGGGCTGGGGGAAGGCAGTACCAGGAGGACAGGATCAGGTCTTGCTGAAAGGTCTCTCGCAGTCAGAATCGGAGTCCCAGGAGGGGTACTGAGAACTCAGGCACTGGTGTCCCTTGTGGCCTGTGAGAGAGACACACTGGGCTGGCCCTTCACATCCAGAATATGGCCCTCTAGCAACTTCAGAATTTGGACTCTGTATCCCTTAAAGATGAAACCACACTGATTTATGATCCAGACACCCACATCCCATGTGTGACCCAAGGTAATACCACCTTGTATCAACGGCCCTTTAAATGAACTCTTTTAAAAAAGATCCCATCAGGGGCTGGAGAGGTGGCTGCTCTGCCAGGTCCCAGGTTCAATTCCCAGCACCCACCTGGTGGCTCACAATCCTCTGTAACTCCAGTTCCAGAGGATCTGATGCCTTCCTCTGACTTTTGAGGCACCAGGCATGCAGGGGGTGCACAGATATATGCAAAGTGCCCATAAAAATAAAATAAACCTAAAGATGAAACCCCAGGGGGCCAGCAATGGTGGCACACGCCTGCAATCCCAGAACTGTGGAGGTGGAGACAGAAGCAAGGGGAGTCCAGGTCATCTTTAGCTTGTAATCTTAAGTTAGTCTGGGCTGTGTGAGGCAATAGCTCAAAAAACCAAGAGAGGAAAAAAAAAAAAAGCCGGGCGGTGGCGCATGCCTTTAATCCCAGGCAGAGGCAGGTGGATCGCTGTGAGTTCGAGGTCAGCCCGGTCTACAAAGCGAGTCCAAGACAGCCAAGGCTACACAGAGAGACCCTATCTCGAAAAGAAAAAAAAAAAAAAACCAAACCAACCAAACAACAACAACAACAAAAACCAACCTCACAGATCCTAACCATGACTTCAGTGGCTCACAAATGAAACACCCAGCTGATCTTGAGCCTTGGTCCTCTTTCACCCACCCCCTAATTTCTGGGATTACAGGCCTTCAAAGTCTCAACCAGTCTCTCCATCCCCCACCCACCCACTGTAACCCTGGATCAAGCCCGCAGCCTACATGCCCCTCGGAAGGACCTCTGAAGGTGACCTCATAGTCACCAGGCTGGGAATGACCTGTCCCATTACACTCAGGCGCTCACCCCTGAGACTGGAGGCCTTGGGCCTGCTGCCCATGGACAAGGTAAGACAATCGATGGAGTTCTGCAGACTGTGGACAGCAGACCTGTAGGGAGACAGAGACAGGGGCCCCAAGAGATGCTGCAGTCAGGGTACCCCAGAATCAGAGCTAGGGCAAGGGAGGCTGTGGGTTGGGTGACTCCTGGGAGACGTAGGAAGGTTTAGAACCAATTGGGTTCCAGATGCAGCGGCTGAAGGGGCAGGATGGAGGAGGATGAGGGGTCAGAGGTCACGCTGGAAGCTGGCCTCACCATATGTCACTCAGCTCCTTCTGGAGGTCATCCTTCCAGGAGCCACTGCCTTCTGCGGCCACCTCCTCAGCCTCTGGCCACGAAGACGGCTCATATGCCTGCTGCTTCATCTTGGTCAAAACCTGAGGTTTGTTCGGGAGGGGGTTGAGGGAGCAAGTGGTTAGACACAGAAATAATAATGGCGACCACAGGAAAAATAATCACGATGTAGCACGTCTATTCCAGGCTGTATTGAAAGCATGAGGCCTTCAGGAAACCTCAGGATAACAACGATTATACCCACAATATGGAGGGGCAAATCGAGGCCCGGAAAGGCAAAGTGACTTGCCCAAAGCAGCACAGCATTAACTGGCAGAGCTGGCATTCGAATTCTGCCTCCTAGATTGAGTCCAATGGCGGAAGCCAGAGGAAGATCCCATTTGCCCCGCAGGCACTGGCGTTCTCTGCTCACCTTGCGGCACTTCACCTGTGTTTTCTGCATCTTCTGGATATTTAAGAGGTTCTCAGAGATCTCATCCTCTTGGGCCTCTGTTAGGGGAAAGAGCTCCGTGATCAAGGGGGACGCAGAGCCGCCCCACCCCTGACTAGCTGTGCGCCCCCCGGCGGCACTCACGGAGCTTCTGATAGATGAAAGTCACCTCTTCCCGCACCAGCTCCAGTTCCTCCCACAGGAACTTCTTGCTGAGGGGACAAAAGCGCCTAGACCCACATTCCTAGCCCACACCCTCATCTGCCCAGGCCATCTACAGCCACAGGCTCCTTCCACCACCGTAGGTCCTTCCGGGGTATCAGGCTCTATACAGTACCCGGGGCTCTGCCTACAAGCCTCAGAATCTGTCCACAGACCGAGGCTCCACCCAGTCCCAGACTCTGCCCCGGGCTGCGTCCTCTCACTCCCAGTCTACTTTCTTCCCACCTGGGTTTTCCCAGCCTCAGCCTCAGCAACCTCAGCCTCGCTCAGTCTTCGGAGCCCCTGCTTCCTTCCCCACCCAGCTTGCAGTCTCCCTAACCTTCTAGTTCCCTTAGACTCCTCAACACCCTCTCCCCTGGCCACCTATCTCCTCTGAGGATCCTGTCCTGTCCTGTCCCGTGTCGTATCCCCCTACGCTTCCACTCCCTGCTCTGTTCAGTTCTTGCAGTGGCCGCCTGCTTTCTTGAAACCTGCACACCGCCCTCCTGCCCACACCCACCTACCTGTCCCGGATCTCCTGGGCCAACAGCTTCAGGGAGCGAGTGGTACGGGCCTGTTGCAGCTCCTCACCTTCCCTCAGCGTCTTCTGCAACCCCTGCAGCCCTTGGGTCAGGGCCTCATACACCTCCTGCCTAATCTGCTCCGAGTCCCAATTATGGCTCTCCTTCTCCCCTTGGCGGCCCAGGGGGCTCAGCACTTCTGTGGAGAGGGTGGGATGCCCCTGGTTTTATTTATATGCATGGACCTGTGTTTGCACAGGTGGTGTGCACAGGTATACTGGCACACGGATGTGTGCAGGAGTAGGGAGGCGCAAGGACCTCAGTTCTTCTCTACCTTATCTGTTGAGACAGGGTCTCTCACTGAACCTGAAGCTCCCAGATGAGGGTAGACTGGCTGGCTAGGGAGTCCATGCTTGCTCTGGTCTCCACCTCCACCTCTGCAGAACTCGGAGCCCAGCTCCCGCATTCTCTCTCTGTCTCTCTCTGTCTCTCTGTCTCTGTCTCTGTCTCTCTCTCTCTCTCAAGATTTATTTATTTATTATTTATACAGTATTCTGCCTGCATTGTGAGCTTGTACACCAGAAGAGGGCACCAGATCTCATTATAGATGGTTGTGAGCCACCATGTGGTTGCTGGGACTTGAACTCAGGACCTTTGGAAGAACAGACAGTGCTCTTAACCACTGAGCCATCTCTCCAGCCCCCCCCCCTCTCTTTCTCTCCCCCTCCCTCCCTCCCTCCCTCCCTCCCTCTCTCTCTCTCTCTCTCTCACTCTGAGTTCTGGAGATGACCCATGTTCCCAGCCCTGGAATATTTTTAACTTTCAAGATGACTTAGGGCCAAGCATGGTGGCTCATGCCTTTAATCCCAGCACTCAGGAGGCAAAGGCTAGCGGATCACTGTGAGTTCAAGGCCAGCCTGGTCTACAAAGGGAATTCAGGACAGCCAAGGCTAACACAGAGAGACCTTGTCTCAGAAAAAAAAAGTTGCTTATTTTGTAATCCCAGCACTTGGGAAGCAGAGGCAAGTTTGAGGCCAGCCTAGTCTAGAAAGCTATTCTAGGCCAGGCAGAATGACAAGAGAAACTGTGTCTCAAACAACAAGACAAAAAGAGATTACTTATTTTTATGTGGCTTATGTTTTTGTTGTTGTTGTTTGGGGTTTCTGGGTTTGTTGTTTGTTTGTTTGTTTGTTTTTGAGACCGGGTTTCTCTGTGTAGCTTTGGCTGTCCTGGACTAACTTTGTAGAGCAAGCTAGCCTCAAACTCACAGAGCTCCACCTGCCTCTGCCGTCCCAAGTGCTGGGATTACAGGCGTGCACCACCGTGCCTAGCTGTGGCTTTTGTTTTATGGGTGTTTTACCTGGTGCCTCTGCATGGGCAGCCGACGCTCTTAACTGACAAGCCATCCCTAGGCCCAGAGCTCTGGTTCTTTTGGGGTTTTTTGTTTGTTTATTTAATATAGAGTGCTCTATCTGCATGTACACCCCTTCATGCCAGAAGGGGACACCAGATCCTAGTAGAGATAGTTGTGGCCACTGTGTGGCTGCTGGGAGTTAAACTCAGGACCTCTGGAAGTGCAGACAGTGTTCTTTACCACCGAGCCATCTCTCCAGCCCCCCAGGGCTCTGTTTTTATCTTTTATTTTCCAGACAGAATCTCTAGCCCAGGCTGACCTTCAACTCCCTAATTGGATGATAACCTCCAACGTTTCTCTCTTGCTTCCCTCTCTGGAGTGCTAGGACCACAGGCGCGCATCATCTGGTCCAATTTTAGTCCAGCCTGGAGATGGAACCCAAGGCTTCATGCATGCTAGGCACGTGCTCTACCAACTGAGGCCCAGGCCCAGAAGGTGGCAAAAGATGTGGGTCTGAGCCGGGCGTGGTGGCGCACGCCTTTAATCCCAGCACTCGGGAGGCAGAGGCAGGTGGATCACTGTGAGTTCGAGGCCAGCCTGGTCTACAAAGCAAGTCCAGGGCAGCCAAGGCTACACAGAGAAACCCTGTCTCAAAAAACCAAAAAAAAAAAAAAAAAGATGTGGGTCTGAGGCTAGCTTGAACTCCAGCTTTCCTGAACCCCCTCCTTTTTTTTCCTTTCCTTTTCTTCCCTTTCCCCCTCCCCACCCCCACAGACAGGGTCTCTCTGTGTAGCCTTGGCTGTCCTGGATTCACTTTGTAGACCAGGCTGGCCTCGAACTCACAGCGATCCGCCTGCCTCCGCCTCCCTCCTGACCTTGGTTTGACCTTGACCTGTTACTTATTTTTTGCTCCGGGGAAATCTTGCTCAGACCTCCGCCTCCATCTAGTCCTTACCTTCAAGCTGCTGGATCTTGATCTGTTGTAGGCAGCTCTCCTTCTCCAGCATGGTCACAGAGTGGTTCAGGAACTCGAAGGCCTGGAGAGGCAGGAGGTGAGGCCCTGGAGTGGGGAGGAGCATGAGAACACGGGGTGCAGAGGGTGGAGGGGGGCTCACCTTAGTCTGAGCCTGAAGCTGGGTCCTGAGAGACTCCAGCTCACTTCGCAAGAGCTTCTGAGAGTCAGGAATTATCATGGTATTCTTAACTGTGGGCGGAGGCAAGAGTGAGCCATTGCTGAGGTAAAATCAGGGCAGAGATTTGAGGGGCAGGGGCAGGGGCCAGGGGAGAGGGAGGGGCTGATATAAAGCCAGGGAGCCCCTTGAGGCATTTAATGAGCATGAACCTTGATACTGGAGAAGACAGTGGAAAGTGGGCCTGCAAGGCGGCCAGTGGGTAAAAGGCACTTGCCATCAAATCTGAAGAGGCGAATTGCAGGGACCCACAGGGTAGGGGAGAACCAACCCTGGTGAGTTGTCCCCTGACCTTCCAATGTGTGTGGCACACACGTATCCCCGCCCCCCCCCCCCAAACACAGGACGTAACTAAAATAAAAGTAAAATAAAAATTAAGTGGGGATGGGCTAGAGAGATGGTGCAGTAGTTGAGGGCGCCGCCTGCTCTTCAGGAGGTCCTGAGTTCAATTCCCAGCAAAGACATGGTGGCTCACAACCACCCATAACGTGATCTGATGCCCTCTTCCTTAGGTAAAGCACTCATATACAATAAATAAAATAAATAAATCTTTTTAAAAAATTGAGTGGAGAGAGACCCAAATGTCTCCTCCCTCCAGGCTTACCTCTTAGTTTGGAAGAGCCAGACTCCAGGTACTTCTGGGGCAAGAGAACAGAGTGATGCTTTATTCCTAGATTGTTCACCGTACTGCAGTTCAGAGGGTAGCACGGGGGTGCTTCTCTTGAGTGCCGGTTATCCCAACACTGTGTCCAGGGACATTCATCCACTGGCCCTACCCCCAAGGTCACCATCTGCACATGCTCACAAGTCCACTTGTGCGCCTCATCCCAAATATCTGTGGGCCTCTGGATTGACCCTGACAGAAAGCAGATGCCAGGCTGTCCCTGATTTGACCTTTCGCTTTAAGAGCAATGACAGACAGTGATGTCTGTCTACAGTGACCACCATCAGCACTTACTTGACATGCGCCACAAGCTGTGTTCCTTTTATTTTGTTTTGTTTCAAAACAGGGTTTCTCTGTGTAGCCTTGGCTGTCCTGGAACTTGCTCTATAGACCAACCAGGCTAGCCTTGAACTCACAGAGATCTGCCTGCCTCTGCCTCCTGAGTGCTGGGATTAAAGGTGTGAGGCACCACTACCCAGCCACAAGCTGTTGCTAAACACAATCAGCCCACATAGACTCACAATTTTAAATACAAGTATAAGTCTCACCCACACAATCAGAAACCATATAGACACAGAAATAAGAAACATCAAACAAACAAACAGATGCCCTCCTGTCTTAACACATAGCTCAATGCACTGCTCTGGCAGGAGACTGGAATTTGGCTCCCAGTATCCAGGTTGGGTGGCCCACAACCACTTAAAACTCTGAGAGATCCGATTCCCCCACTGGCTTCCATAGACAGACACCTCGTACTAATGTGCACATACATGTATATATATGGGGCATGGTGGCACACGCCTTTAATCCCAGCACTTGGGAGGTAGAGGCAGGCAGATCTCTGTGAGTTTGAGGTCACTGTGTGAATTACATAGTGAGTTCCAGACCAGCTAGGGCTACACTTTTTTTTTTAAAGATCTTTAAAAGTATGTTTACAGTTCACTACCTGCATGCCAGAAGAGGCCAGATCACATTATAGATGGTTGTGAGCCACCATGTGACTGCTGGGACTTGAACTCAGGATCTGGAAGAGCAGTCATCTCTCCAGCCCCTCTACACTGTCTTTGTTTGTTTGTTTGTTTGTTTGTTTGTTTTTTCCAGACAGAGTTTCTCTGGGTAGTCTTAGCTGTCCTGGACTCACTCTATAAAATAGGCTGGCCTTGAACCCAGACATCCACCTGCCTCTGCCTCCTGAGTGCTGGGATTAAAGGCGTGCGCCACCATACCTGGCCTTATACTATTGTCTTTTAAAAAGTGCATAATGGAGCTGGAGAGATGGCTCAGAGGTTAAGAGCACCTTCTGCTCCTCCAGAGGTCCTGAGTTCAATTCCCAATAACCATATTGTGGCTTACAACCCCCTGTAATGAGATCTGGTGCCTTCTTGTGGTGGGCAGGCACACATGTGGGCAGAATACTGTATAAATAAAAAAAATAAATCTTAAAAAAAAAAGTGCAGCTGGGTGTGGTGGCACACACCTTTAATCCCAGCACTTGGGAGGCAGAGGCAGGTGGTTCACTGTTAGTTCTTGGCCATCCTGGTCTACAAAGCGAGTCTAGGACAGCCAAGGCTACACAGAGAAACCCTGTCTTGAAAAACCAAATTAAATAAATAAATAAAGTGCATAATGTTCTTTTTTTTTTTGTGCATAATGTTCTTAAGTACCCCATTATCCAGGTCAGAAGGCTCTCAACTATCTACCTGAATTTTAGCTCCAGGGACCTGATGCCCTCTTCTGGCCTGGCTTCTTAGGGAACTGTTGTCAAGTGTGTGTGCGTGCACACACATACACACACATGCACATACACACACACACACACACACACACACACACACACACCTTCAAAAAATTAAAGTCAGGCCAGGCAGTGGTGTTGCACACCTTTAATCCCAGCACTCAGGAGGTAGAGGCAAGTGGATGTCTGAGTTCCAGACCAGCCTGGTCTACAGAGTGAGCTCCAAGACGGTCAGGGCTACACAGGGAAACCCTGCCTCAAAACAAAACAAAACAAAACAGCAACACCAACAAGAACAAAAAGCCCACCAAACAAACAAACAAACAAACAAAGACATAATGTCTCTTTCCTATAATTCTGGCATTCAGGAGATAGAGGCAGAAGATACAGGAGTTCAGAGCCAGCTTGGGCTACAGAGGAAGTTCAGAGCCAGCTTGGGCTACAGAGGAAGTTCAGAGCCAGCTTGGGCTACAAGAGACACTGTCTCACAACAAACAAGCAAAAAAACACAAGTACGATTCCTCCCATTCCTTCCCCCCTCCCTCCTGGAGGTGCTGAGTGTAGGTCCCTGCCCAGCAAACCCTTCCCTATGCTCCACAGAGGCACACAGCAAGTGCATCCCTAAGGGCGGGTGCAGGCATCACCTTGGCTGTGCTGTGATTCCTCTTCACAAGGTCCTGGTCATGACAACGTTCCTTGTGCAGGTCTAAGTTGGAGTAGGATGTATCGTCCTCATGAGGCTGAGGTACCAGGTCCCACTCCTCCTTCTGCCAGCCCGCACACTTCACTGCTTGTTTGGGACCAGCGGTCAGGATCTCAGGCTCCAAGTTCCTGGACCAGTGGGTCATACAGTCCAAAGCTTTGACTGAGAAGGACCCTGGGATGGGGTGGGGGGGAGAAGACGGCTTCCTTCAGGGGACAAGTGAGGACAAGTTTGCCACTGTCAGTCCCTCCTAGCCCTCTAGCGTCTACCAGAGCCTCCAAAAAATACCAGTACTTGCCCCTCTCGTTGACAGATGTGATGGAGAGGGACGGTGGTGGGCAGAGGTGAGCTACACAGCAGTCAGGGTCCCGAGATAGGCCGGCCAAAAGAGGATCACTGCAGACACACACGGGGGTGGGGGTGGGGCAGGATAGGAGGCACTTTAAGCCCAGTCTCTAACTCCCAATCCTTTCAGACAAGAGTCTCAAGCATCCCAGGCTGGCCTCCAACTCCTCACGTAAGCCACCTGGAATTCCCGATCCTCCAGGCTTCTACCTCCCTGGTGCTAGGACGACAGATGTATGTGGCTACATCTAGTTTACACAGTGCGGTAGGTGGAAGCCAGCTGCATGCAAGGCACGTGCTCTGTGAACTGAGAAGCAGCCCTAGCCTCCTAACCCCTTTAGAGTCTCCCCCAAAGAGACCTCCCCCTCAGAGATGTTTCAGCCCAGAGTGAGTCTTCTCAGTGTCAGCAAAAGCGGAAGTCCAAAGACAGAAGGTTAAGTCCAAAGACAGAGGTGGGGATAGGGTATGAGAACCAGACAGCCCACATAAAGACACAAGGTCTTCCGGGGCTGGAGAGAGGGCTGGAGGAGGGAAGTGCTTGCTGCCAACCCTGACAACATGAATTGGATCCCCTAGTAACCAACTTAAAGTGGGAGGGCAGAACCAACCCCACACAGTTGTCCTCTGACCTCTACACGTGTGCCATGACACGTGCACACTTAAGACATATCTCATGCACACGCAAGAAGAACAAATCAAGTTTTATATTAAAAAGGGACATAAAAGAGGCTGGAGAGATGGCTCAGGGGTTAAGAGCATTGGATGCTCTTCCAGAGGACCCTGGTTGGATTCCCAGCACCCACATGGCAGCTCACAACTGTCTTGTCTGTGGGCAAGACTCAAATTCCAGTGGGTCCTACTCTCTCACTCAGACCTATATGTATGCCAAACACCAAATGTACATATAAATAATTTTTTAAAAACTTTTAAAAATTTTTCAAAAAAATACTTAAAAAAATAGTACACAAAGTAGTCACACGCCTCTAATCCCAACACGCAGGAGGCAGAGACAGGCAGATCTCTATGCGTCCAAGGCCAGCCTGGTCTACATAGTGAGTTCCAGGACAGCCAGGGCTACATAGAGAGACCCTGTCACAAAAAAACCTAAAAACAAAAACTTGAGAGTTGGTTTAGCAGCTCTTCCATAGTACACAGGTTTAATTTCCAGCACCAGTATGGTGGCTCACAACCTTCTGTAACTCCAGTCCCAGAGGATGTGACGCCCTCTTCTGACCTCTACAGGCACCGGGTATGAAAGCAGTGCACAGACATACATACAAGCAAAACACTGATACACATAAAACAAAATTTAAAAATCTGAAACAACAACAAAGCCACACAAAGGGCAGGATGTGGTGGTTCACCCCTTTAATCCCAGCACTCAGGGGATCCCCGAATTTCAGGTCAGCCTGGTCTACAAAGCTAGTTCCAGGCCAGACAGGGCTACACAGTGAGAAGCTGTCTGGGAAAAAAAAAGTCACAGGTACTTTATTGGGCTGTCCTGATTACACAGATTTAGTTCACTGCTTGGTAAACGAGAATTTGTTCTAGAATGTTACCTGAAGACCACAGATGCCCTAGAAGATTAGAGGGGAAAAGGAAACAGACATTTCAGAGCTTCACCGCAGGAAGAACCCCAACCGTGCCTGCCCTCCCCCCCCTCAATTTAATCTTCTGATATGCCCTTCCCCAGAGAATTCTTCGAGCGAGTGGGCGTGACCATCACTATTGGCCCCGCCCCTTGTCCTGTCAATCTCCGCCGATCTCTCGACCCCTTCTTCCATCCCTACCTACCTCATACCACCTGTTCATGCTCTCCCATCAGGGACCACGAAGCCAGTCCTCGAGCTGTGACGCTGAAGTTTTGATCCCCTGAGGACACCATCACTGGAAAACGCACGGAGGCCGAAGGTGGAGTCACAGAGAAGGGCGTGGCCTTCCTTTCAGCCACGCCTGCTCACTCCGGGTCAGGAGCGGAGCTTACGGGCGCCTGTGACTGGATGAAGTTCGGAGAGGCGGGTTTGGCAGGATGATTCCCGCAAGCCAACTGGGCAAATCCTTAAGTGGGCGCGTCCAGAGGAGTCATATCTGTGATCCTATTGGCTGCGGCTGTCTGGGAGGTGGGGCGAGGCCTGCGGGGCGGAAGAAAACCTGGGAGGTTTCAGGCGAGCGGGAGCTGCACTGGAGCTGCCCCGGTTCTTGGCTCTGACACCTGACCTCGGGTGCTCCAACGGTGGGGTCCCATGGGCGCTGCGGGGGTGCTTTGGGATGGTCCTAGGATATCTCGGGATTCCGGATAAGGGGTCTTGGCTATTTCCAGAGACTAGGCATGTGAACCTGATCTGCTGTGGCTCAAGCTTTTGGGTTTTTATAAGGTGCAGTGGGTATTGGGAGTCTAGAGAGAACCTGAGGTCTTTTGTTCTAGAATTTTGTTTGCTTCTGAGACAAGGCCTCATGAATCTCGGATTAACCTCCAACTCCTTACCCTCCTGTCCCTGCTCAGTGCTGGAATGACTTGGAGAGAGCCAGGGCCTGACTTCTGCAGAGCTGGAGATGGGCCGCAGGGCTTCCTGCACGCGAGGCAAGCTCTCTTCCGGTAGCTGGAGCCTGAGATGTTTATTTATTTATTTTGAGATAGTCTCGCGCTATCTCAGGCTGTTCTCTAACTCAGTAATTTTCCTGCATCATCCTCCCATATATTGGATTTACAACTGTGAGTCTCTGTTTTTAAATGCTTTTTGGAATGGAGGAGTCTTTTTCTAACCCTGAGCTAGAAAAGTGGCAATCCCCCTGCCTCAGTCTTCCAAGTGTTGGGGATTTATAGGTATGAGCCTCCACACTGGGCTGAGATTGCTTATTATATTACTATTACTACTGTTTCGCAAATATGTTTAGGGAATGTGAGGCCAATACCAACCATTTCCCAACCTCAAAGCCATAATTCCAGCCCCAAGCCTGAGCTCAGGCCGATCTGTTGGGCTTGAGACTGTCTAGGGACTGCTTTGAGTCTTCCAACTGCCATTTCCAGACTGTTTTCTCTCATCTTTGCGCCAGTGTGAGGCTGGCCCCAGTACTCTGTACCAGGGCCTCAAAACTAGTGGGCAAAGGTCGAAGGTCAAGCTGAGTCACTGCTGCCTCTTTCCCAGGGCCACAGGATGGAGGAAGGTGAGGATCCAGGAAGCCTGATTAAAGTGGTCCACTTGCTGGTCCTGTCTGGTGCCTGGGGCATGCAGATGTGGGTGACCTTTGCCTCAGGTAGGCACCCTCCAAACTGTCGTTTAGGGTGAGGACTGAACGGGAGAGGGATCTGGATGTCTCCTAATAGGTGCTTGTGGCCCTCTGTCTCCCAGGCTTCCTGCTCTTCCGGAGCCTTCCTCGGCACACCTTTGGGCTCGTGCAGAGCAAGCTCTTTCCGGTCTACTTTCACGTCTCCTTGGGGTGTGCCTTTGTCAACCTCTGCATCTTGGCTCCACAGCGAGCCTGGATCCACCTCACACTCTGGGAAATCAGTCAGGTATGAGGATTTGAGGGTCACAATTCTCTGCAGACTTGTCCCCAAGACTCCAGTGAGCAGTTATGAAGACCTTATTTCAGTGTGTGTGTGTGTGTTTGGATGTGTACATTCATGTGCACAATCATATGTAGAGACCAGAGTTGATGTTACATACCTTCTTCTAACACTGTGTGTGTGTGTGTGTGTGAGAGAGAGAGAGAGAGAGAGAGAGAGAGAGAGAGAGAGAGAGAGAGAGAGAGAGATTTTTGAGAGACGGTTTCTCTGCGTAGTCCTGGCTGTGCTGGATTCACTCTGTAGACCAGCATGGCCTGGAACTCAGAGCTCCACCTGCCTCTGCCTCTCGAGTGCTGGGATTAAATGTGTGTGCCACTACTACCTGGCTTATTTATTTTTGTTCTTTAGACAGGATTTCTCTGTGCAGCCTTGGTTGTCCTGGACTTGCTTTGTAGACAGGCTGGCCTCGAACTCACAGAGATCTATCTGCCTATGCCTTCCAAATGCTGGAATTAAAGGCTTGCATCACCTAGCTTAGCTTTTTTTTTTTTTTTTTTTTTGAGACAGGGTCTCTCATTGAACCTGAAGCTCACTGACTTGATCAGACGGGCTGGTTGGCAATCTCCAGAGATCCTACTAGCTCTGTCTCCCCAGCACTTGAAATTACAAGCATGAGCCACCACATCAAGTTTTTTTGTTTGTCGAAACAGGGTTTCTCTGTGTAGCCTTGGCTGTCCTGGACTCACTTTGTAGACCAGGCTGGCCTCGAACTCACAGCGATCTGCCTGCCTCTGCCTCCCGAGTGCTGGGATTAAAGACGTGCACCAGCAACACCTGACAGCTTTTTAAATTTTCACTTATGTCTGTGAGCATATATGCGTGGGTACCCTCAGAGGCCAGAGGTGACAAGTCCCCCTAGAACTGTCGTTACAGGCAGCTGTGAGCTGCCTGAAGTGGGTGCTGGGAACTGAACTTGCTGCTCTGCAAGAGCAGTATGCTCTCTCAAGTGCTGAGTCATCTCTATATCCCCAAAAGTACAGGCCAGGCTGGCCTCAGACTTGCGATTCTTCTGCGTCCACGTCCTCAGGATATCCTCCTGGTGTGTGCCACCACAACCAGTTCAGGCGACGTTGTTTCGAAAGGGACAAAGACATGACTCTTATTCCCGGTGAAGACAGAGCCGGTCACTGGGTACCTTGACCAGTGGGTGCACATGTTCCCCCCTGCAGCCCCCTCTGTCCAGCCTTATCTTCCCCATTGGCTCCTATTTCCCCTCTGCCCAATCGCTGGGCCTCCTGCCAACCTGGAGTGACTCAGCTGAGCCGAGGCACTGACCTCAGTTCATTGTGTAAAAACCAGACAGACTGGGAGTTTAGGTTTCCCTTCCCATCTACATATTCCCTCACACAATCCTCCGCAGCTCAGATTTCCCCACCCTTCCCTCACTCTGCTCTGGAAGTTTTCAGATGAGGGCAGGTGAGCCCTCACTCGTGTTTTGAGAGTAATCTCTCAGCCTGTTGTGGTGGTATAAACGTATGCACACACACGCGCGCACACTCACACACACCTGTCACCCCAGGAGGCGAAAAGATGAGCCGGGGGGATTGCACACGTTCCAGGCCAGCCTGGGCTACATAGTAAGACTGCATCAAACAACAATAACAACAAAACAAGCCAGGTATAGTGGTTCGTACCTTTAGTCCCAGCATTTGGGAGGCAGCAGCTGGCTGATCTATCTCTGTGAGTTTGAGGCCAGCCTGGTCTACATAGAGCGTTCCAGGACAGCCAGGGCTACAAAGAGAGACCCTGCCTCAAAACAAAACGAAAACAATCAATTAACTAAAGGTAAAATTTTACATTAAAAACCTAAGGCTGGGGCCGGGGGTGGTGGCACACACCTTTAATCCCAGCACTCGGGAGGCAGAGGCAGGCAGATCGCTGTGAGTTCGAGGCCAGCCTGGTCTACAAAGTGAGTCCAGGACAGTCAAGGCTACACAGAGAAACCCTGTCTCGAAAAACCAAAAAAAAAAAAAAAACCAACATAAGGCCGATTTACCGGTGATACCTATGACCCAGCTTGGGAGGTAGAAGTGGAAGGGGTCAGGAGTTCAAGGCCAGGGTCAGTTACTTAGGGAGTTTGAGATCAGCCTGAGCTACTAAGATCCTGTCTCGACCTGCTTCCTCCAAAAGAATAATCTTTTAGAGATGAGAGAGTTATGGGTAACTGGTACTCCCCAGGTGTTTAATCCATTTCCTGTTGGCCTACTGTCGGTTGCTTGGGTCTGAGCTGGGACCACAGAAGGGATGGGCCCTATTTTGGGCTGTGTGCTTTTGGGCAGGGAGAATGAAGGAGCAGTTAGTATTATCTGTCTTGATTTTGGGCAGAGAAGACGGGCAAGCCGACCGTGCCAGCTATTTGGGAAGCTGCAGCAGGAGGATGGCAGGTTTAAGGCCAGTGTGGCTACTCAGTGAGTTCCACTCCAGCCCAGGCAACTTTAGTGAGACTTTGTCTCAAAGTGAAAAGAGCGGAGGCTGGGGGATGGCTTGGGCCAAACAGTGCCTGCTGTGCACACATGAGGACCCGAGTTTGAATCCTCAGCATCCACTCAGACAACAAACACAGAGGAGGTTACCCACCATGGGGAGGGCTGGAGCCAAGGATGGAGACAGGCGGAGCTCTGTAGCTTATTGGCCAACCAGTCAGCTTGGCTGAATGAGGGTGGTCTACAATCAGTGAGAGACTGTCTTCAAAAACAGAGACCCTTGCGGCCAAGCCTGCTGACAATCTGAGGGTCTACACAGTGGACGAAGAGAAACAACTCTAACACACACACACACACACACACACACACACACACACACACACACACACGCAAATTCAACAAATTTAAAAAGTAAAAGGCTTAGAGCCCAAACAAAGGTGACTTCTGGCTCCCCCACAAAACCACACATACACACTGGGCGGTGGTAGCACACGCCTTTAATCCCAGCACTCTGGAGGCAGAGGCAGGTAGATCTCTGTGAGTTTGAGGTTAACCTGGTCTACAAAGAGAGTCCAGGACAGCCAGGGCTACACAGAGAAATCCTGTCTGGGGGTGGGGGCAGGGCATCAGGAGACCACACGTACATATATACACATGCACCCGCAAGCACATGTGCACTTATGAACATGAACAAGTACATATACCCATATGCAGAAAAGAGGGCTGGGTGTGTAGCTCAGGGGAAGAACACATATTACATATTGCAACCGAGCCCCAAGATCAATTCTTGGTACTAAAATATATATATATGTTTTGTTTTGAAGAGGTTTTGGTGTTTGGGGAACTGCGGGAGAGTAGGCCATGCCCTGGGGCCCCAGGAGCAGAAGAGAAAAAGCCACCTATAGGTAGATACTTTCCTAAGGATTGCTATTTTCAGTGGTCTCTCTGGGATGTGAGGACACAGGCATGCCCTCTCTTGGGTCCCTCCAGCCAGCCGCTCAGCCCCCCTCACCTTGCCTTCCTGTCACTGTCCTCAGCTTGCCCTGCTGCTCCTGAGCCTCACACTGGCCACCATCAATGCTCGCTGGCTGGAGGCTCGCACCACGGCCGTCATGTGGGCCCTGCAGGCTGTGGAGAAAGAGCGAGGCCTGGGCACAGAGGTGCCAGGCAGCCACCAGGGCCCCGACCCCTACCGCCAGCTGCGGGAGAAGGACCCCAAGTACAGCGCTCTCCGCCAGAAATTCTTCCACTATCACGGCCTGTCCTCCCTCTGCAACCTGGGGTGCCTGCTGAGCAACGGGCTCTGCCTTGCTGGCCTTGCCCTGGGGCTCAAGAGCCTCTAACATGGGCCCTATGTACCAATAAATGCTTCTTTAGAAATGGTTGTGGTCATTTTCTTCCGCCCCCGGAGAAGCCAAATGGTGTGTGTGCTTGTGTGTGCCTATGGCATGATGCGTCGGGGTGTGAGCTATTGAAGTTCCAGCATCTCTCTAATGAACATTTATTGAGTACCTGCTGTATGCCAGGCTTGGTTCTAACCATTGCCCTTACTGTATGTTACTGCAGCGACAGCAGGTTCCCACCTCTCAGGCACAATTGTACTTCTTAGCCTACTGCCGCAGTGGGGCGTGGTAGTCTGACTTGATTTGGCTGATGAGGCGTGAGCACAAGTGGCATGTGTTTGCGAGGCAGGAGAGAACTAACTCGCCTCATCCTTCCTTAGTCCATAGCATCTGTCCCCACATGAGAAGCTAGGTGAGTGGTGGTCTGGAGGCTTTGGGGGCTGCTCGTTCCTCAGCAGAACTCAGCTCTCCCTAGCTAATGCACTCATCTCGAGTCATAGATGTTGGAGCGTTGGTCCCTTGAGGCAAGTGGGTGAGTAGAGAAGTTTAAGTTGCTCTCTCTGTCTCTGTCTCTGTCTCTGTCTGTCTGTCTGTCTGTCTCTGTCTCTGTCTCTGTCTCTCTCTGTCTCTCTCTCTCTCTCTCTCTCTCTCTCTCTCTCTCTCTCTCTCTCGTGTGTGTGTGTGTGTGTGTGTGTGTGTGTGTATGTGTGTAGGTAGGGTCTGTAGTTTAGGTTGACCTGGAATTCTGTGGCCCAGGTTGACCTGAAACTCATGACAGTGCTGTCTCCTTCACTTCTCGTGTGCTAAGATTACAGGCGTGAGCCACTACATCAGTCTCTATTTTTTTGAGACAGGTTCCCACTATGTAGCCAATCTAACCTGAAACTTAACCTGTGACCCAGGCTAGCCTCAAATTAATGGCAGTCCCCCCACCTTAGCTTCCCAAGTACTAGGGTTACAGGTGCACACTGTCTCACCTGCACACCCATGTGCATGTACACACACACCCACACCTTTTGAGACAGGGTCTCATATAGCCCAGGCTGGTCCTGAACTTACCACATGCCTGAGTATGGCCTTGAACTCTGCCTTCCTCTATTTCCAAACACGGGTTACACTGTAAGCCCCCCATGTCTAAATGTCTGGTTTTGTTTTTGTTTTTTACATTTACTTATTTAGTGTGTGTATATGTGGAGGTTCACAGGACAACTTGTGGGTATTGGTCCTTCTACCCTGTGGGTTTCTGGGATCAAGTCCACCCTGTTGGTCCCTGGAATCCTCTTTTCAGGCTTAGCGGCAAGGGCCTCTACCCAGTCATCCATGTTGACAGCCTCTCTATATTATTTTGAATTCTAAATATTGCTGTGCGGTCTCAGGTAAATATCTGCCTTTCTTTGACCCTCAGTGTCCTTATTTTTAAAACATATTTTAACTCCAAGAACCCTTAAGAGTATTGAACAGTGGAACTCAGCACCCTTTAGGGCCAGGGACTTAGAATCCTCCCACACTGCACAGGAGTATGCCGAGCAGTCATGAAGCCCCCAGCACTGAACAGAAAATGGGGTGAGAGGGTAGAGTGCTTGCTTAGTTTATGAGAAGCCTTGGGCCCCATCCCTGGCACCATGTAAACCGGACGTGATTTTGCATACCTTCAATCCCAGACCTGGGGAGGTGGAGGCAGGAGGATTCTTCACTTCATGGTGAGTTCGAGGCAAGCCTGAACTAAGTGAGACCTTGTCTCTAAGACAAAACAGTATTAATTTTTTTCAGATTTTAATTTTAGTTTACCTGAGTGTTTTTGCCTGCCTGTATGTCTGCACCACGTGGGCCCTTGCTGCTTGATGAGGTAAGAAGAAGGGTCGGATCTCCTGGAACTGAAGTGATGGATGGTTGTGAGCCAACGTGTGGATCCTCCTCGGCAAGAACAAGTGCTTCTGACAGCCGAGCCGTCTCTCCAGCTCCCAAAATAAAAATAAAATAAAAACAAAAACACGGTTACACACGTTTTGTTATGAACCACTTGGCAGATGAGAAAGGGTTCGGGGAGATTAAAAAATGTCACAGTCCTAGAAAGGGCAAGTGAGACTAGAATTCAGCTGAAGTTTTCCTCTTAACCACAGAGTGCATAGAAGACGTTTTCTACTTGTAGTTAGGAAGGAGAGGCTATGGGGTGGGGGGACTTACAGCTCTTTTGGGCTCTCTCTAGCTCTGACTGACTCTTCCTGCAAGGCCTCGCCCACTCCGCTCTAGGATTTTTGCGGCGACCAGGTCCCCGACAGGCCACGCCCATGTCCTGGCTCCTGCGCGGAGCCCCCCCGACCCGCAAGACCACGCCCACCTCCGGACTCCAACTCTCAGGACAGCCCCGCCCTATAGCCCCGCCCCCTGTAGTCGCTCCTGCTCTTGCTGCTGCCTCGCCCTCCACCTGGGCGGAGCCGGCGCGGGATCCGGTTGTCAGTGCTGGCGGCGGCGGCGGCAGCTGCGGGGCGGGGGTCGCGGCCGTGTGCGGGCCGCAGCGACTTCGTGGGCGGATCCTTGTGTGCTAGGCGGGACCCGAGGTGAGCCCAGGAGCGAGTGCGCCCGCCAGCATGCCGGCTCGCGCGTGCGCTGTGACAGGGTTGAGCTGGGGTCCGCGCGAGACTGGGTCCCGCACCCCACTCGCCGCTGCTGGCTCCTCTGGGTTCCCCACGCCCGGCTGGCTCCGCGAGCGGTGGCGGAGCGGGCGAGAAGCCCAGGCGGGGGCGAGTGAGGGCGCCATATGGTGATGGGGGAGGCACCTGCTGGTGCACGCATTGCAGTGACAGCTCGGATGCCAGCCTTAAGGGTTGGGGACCCCTAGATGGCCTGGAAGAGGCGAGGTGGTGGGGCGGGGGCCAGCCTGGAGGCCCTGCTGGACGGACGCTTTGCGGTCCCTTCTCAAACCCGTTCTCCCGGAATACAGGGTGGGGTTGGCTGCGTTCTCCTTGGAAATGCACGGGGCAGAGAAACAGAAAACACCGTTGAGAAATCCTTTTGCTTGGGCTTCAGAGAGAGACTCTAGACAGCTGGAGAAACCGAAGCCTGGGGAGCTTGGAAGGGCACCCTAGATTCGGATGAAACAGCATGCTGCAGTGTGGGCATATATACAGCAGGATGTGGGGTGGTGGGTTTTGTGATCATTGAGTGGCGAGAATAATTCCCCTGGATTTGATGACGTTCATTCCGGTCTGTGGACCATGGTTCGGGTGAGTCAGCTTTGACCAAGAGAGAGCCAGGCCCTGCCCCTTTAACAAATAAAATGGCAGGTACCCACTTGGGAGCCTAACTGGGCTTTTAAACAATGCTATATTTATAGAAATTCCACTTACCCAGGGACAGGGTTAAAGTGGACTTGGAGGGGAGAGGACAGGCACCCAGTGGCAGGCCCCCCCTTTCGTGCCCCCCCCCCCGCTAAAGTCAACATCCAGGCCCTGATGGAGGGGGCTCTGTCTAGCTGGCAGTCACCACCCCCCTCCAGCTCACACCTGGCCATGCCAGCTGCTTGACTGGGCAAAGTCCAGCCTGCAGCCCGTGCAACTTCCTCACAACTGCCCCCCCCACAGGCCCTGAATTTTCACCTGTTACCTGGCTTCTGCAGCATTAAGGCAAGTGATCAGAGAAGGCTCAATTTTGCTGCCTTTTTTTTTCTTTAATTGAGACAGGTTCTCGTGTAGCCCAGTTTGGTACCAAACTTCCAGTGTAGCACAGGATGACCTTGAACTCCTGATACTCCTGTCTCCCTAGTGCTGGAATTACAGGTGTGCACATCACACCTGGTGCAGTGGGTGCTGGGGCTGAAACCTTAGGCGAACACCAGCCCCAGGCCTCAGCTTCACCCTTTGTGTAAAGATCAAGTGGCAACCATAGCCCTTCCACTGCGGCTTCCCCCAAAAAGGTGAGGCTCTGTCTTCCGCACAGCTGTGGCTCTTCAGAGACCAGCACCGGTGCAGAGAAGGACTCAGCCGAGATTTGTTGGTGAACTTAACAAGAATCATTAAGAAGGAAGGGCATAGCAGTGCACGCCTGTAATCCCAGCTCCAGAGACAGGGCTCAGAAGTATGAGGTCGTTATCCACCACTCAGGGAGAGTTTGAGGCCAGCCTGAGCTATGTGGGACCTTTTCTTTTCTTTTTTCTTTTTTTTTAAAGATGGAGGACTTTTTTTTTTTTAAGATTTATTTATTTATTATGTATACAGTGCACATCAGATCACATTATAGATGGTTGTGAGCCACCATGCAGTTGCTGGGCATTGAACTCAGGACCTCTGGAAGAACAGTCAGTGCTCTTAACCTCTAAGCCATCTCTCCAGCCCCCTGTGGGACCTTTTCTAAAAGAATAAAAAAGAAGAAAAGGAAGAGGAGTAGAGAGAGATGGCTCAGCTGTTAAAAGCAGCTTTTTCAGAGGACCTGACTTAGTGCCCGGGTCAGGCAGCTCACGACTACCTGTAACTACAGCCCCAAGGTGAAGGTATGAACCAGTCAAGCCCCATACACTTGGTAGAGGTAGGAGCAATAGTGAGGGTTAGAGGCCAGACTAGGTTCCATAATGAGACCTTGTGTCCTAAAATAAATAAAACGAGGGCTAGGGATGGCTTTGCAGGAAAAGGCATTTGTTGCCCAGCCGGATGACCTGAGTTCCATCCCAGATCCACGTGTGGGAAGAACTGATTCCTGGACCCAAATGGACCCACAGTCTCAGTTATTGGTGTCTGCTCCTTTCCCCCTCCCCCCCCCACAGGATTCCGCTCTTTCACATCAAGATTTCTGGCCTCCCTTCCAAGCAGACCCCACCGCGATGGCATCTGCTAGTGAGCCCCCTGCCAGCCCAAGGGATGCTGCCGACCAGAACTTTGACTATATGTTCAAACTGCTCTTGATCGGGAACAGCAGCGTGGGCAAGACCTCCTTCCTGTTCCGCTACGCCGACGACTCCTTCACCCCCGCGTTCGTGAGCACGGTGGGCATCGACTTCAAGGTCAAGACAGTCTATCGACATGATAAGAGGATCAAGCTGCAGATTTGGGTGGGTCGAGTAGCCATTCAGGGAACGGGATGGCGGGGGCGGGGGGAGGGGAGGGGGCGTGGGCGGCGTAGGGGGCGCAGTCAGTAAGGAAAAGACCCTGAGTAGAGCTCCCGGCAGGGTGTGTGAACACGCCTGCCCTGGGTGGCCTGTGGAGGGACAAGGCAGACTGAAGGTGCATGTGGGAGGTACCAGTGACTAGTGAGGAGGAAGTTTGGGGCCATCTATCTCAGGGACTCCCGTGGAGGCTGCCAGGTTCAGAGCCTATACACCCTGTCCCCAGCCCAGCTGTTGAGACCATTGTGGTAACAAGGGGGGTGTCAGATGGAGATGGAGATGGCGGCCTGAGGCCCAGGTGGCTCTTTTTTGTGTATGACTATTACATTGGTTCTTGGGGACAAAGTTAGGGACACTCATGAATGGGAGACAGCCCTGCACACTGGAGCTGAGTCGGTTAACTGAATTCTCAGATGGGACAGTGGGACTTGGTGACACATGCCTGCAGTGCCTCCCCCGTGGGCCTCTGCAGGTCACACCACTCTTCTCCCAGCAGAGTGGGCCACAAGAGCAGACCCCCTGTCCCTTTCAGGGTCCTGCAGTGTCAGGTGGGAAGCAGGTGGCCCCTAGCTGACTGACTGCTGTTTGCCCAGGACACAGCAGGCCAGGAGCGCTACCGGACAATCACCACAGCCTACTACCGTGGAGCCATGGGCTTCCTGCTCATGTATGACATTGCCAACCAGGAGTCCTTCGCCGCCGTGCAGGACTGGTGAGTTCTGAGCAACCACTGACGTGCCCTAGGCTTTTGCTACCCCATCACCACCACCCCCAGGCCCCTCCCCCAATCCCTAACCCTCCCTCTCACTGTCTACAACTCCACAGGGCTACACAGATCAAAACCTACTCGTGGGACAATGCCCAGGTCATCCTTGTGGGAAACAAGTGTGACCTGGAGGGTGAACGGGTTGTACCTGCCGAGGATGGCCGGAGGCTCGCGGATGACCTTGGTTAGTACCCAACCTGACGTCACGTCTCCAAACTTTCATCTTCGCCATTGAATCCCACAATGGTTAGCTGAGGGTCTGAGGGGGGAGGGGAGAAAAATACCCATGTGTTGGGGCTGGGGAGGTAGATGGCCTGGTGGGTAAGTGAGTAAGCACGCTTTGTTGTGCAAATATGAGGCTCTGAGTTAGAGTCTCCAACACCCGAATAAGAGGCCAGACATGTATATACATGCACACAAACACCCACACACACATGCACACCCGCCTGGTCAGGCCTGGAACCCCAGCTGTCTGTACATTAAGCAAGCACACTACCACTGAGCAACACCACCCATCTAGGCTCTACTTTTTTGTTTTCTTTTCTTTTTTAAAGATTTATTTATTATTATGTACACAGTGTTCTGCCTACACATATACCTGCAGGCCAGAAGAGGGCATCAGATCACATTATAGATGGTTGTGAGCCACCATGTGGTTCCTGGGAATTGAACTCAGGACCTCTGGAGGAACAGTCAGTGCTCTTAACCTCCGAGCCATCTCTCCAGCCCCACTTTACATTTTTCTTTCTTTTTTTTTTTTTTAACAGTCTCACTATGCAGCTAAGGCTGAACTTTGAACTCAAGATCCTTCTTTCTTAGCTTCCCAATTTGCTGGGACTGCAGGCTTCCTTTTTCATTCAGGATATTGACTTGTTGTAGGAACTGAGTCTTCTTTCATGACGGGGAAGATTCTGCCCTGTGAAAATCCAGGTGTAGTCACACCCAAATCCTAAATCAAGCCTAAAAGTTGCAGGAACTTGGAACAGAATTTCCAAGAGGTGAAGGTTAGCCTGGGATGCACAATGAGACATCTCTTAAGCAGACAAGGGCTGGAGGGATGGCTCAGCAGCTAAGAATTACCTTGTTTGTTTGTTTTTTAAAGATTTATTTATTTATTAGTATGTATATGTGTTCTGCCTTCACGTATACCTTAGGCCAGAGAGGGCACCAGATCACATTATAGATGGTTGTGAGCCACCATGTGGTTGCTGGGAATTGAACTCAGGACCTCTGGAAGAGCAGTCAGTGCTCTTAACCTCTGAGCCATCTCTCCAGCCCCTGAATACCTTGTGTTCTTGCAAAGGACCCAGGTTTGATTCCTTAGCACCGGCATGGCAGCTAACAACCATTTGCACACATATACAGTCAGGCACACATACATATGCAGAAAATACATTTTAAATATTAAAATAAATTCATAAACAAAAATCCCAAACTGTTTTAGGGTTGCCGCTCTAGGGTTGCAGAGTGTTTGCCTAGCATACGAGACACCTTTGAAGTACCACATACAGCAAGGAATTGTGGTACACACTTCTCATCTCAGCACTCAGAAGGCAGAGGCAGGAGGGTCAGAAGTTCAAAGTCAACCTCAGCTATGTAGTGAGTTCCAGACCATGCTGGTCTGCATGAGACCCTATTAGAACCAAAGAAAGACACTTAGAAGGCAGAGGTTAAAGGCTGGCCTGGGCTGCATAGCAAGTTCTAGGTCTGGCACGGTTGCATAGTGAGACTCTCTTCCAAAAAAGAGGGGGGGGGAGCACAAAACAATAACAAAAAAGAAAAGAACCCAAACAAAAGAAATATGAAGAAGAACTGGAGCTTGGTGGCACATACCTTTAGTCCCAGCACTCGGGAGGCAGAAGCAGGCTGATCACTGTGAGTTCAAGACCAGTCTATTTTACAAAGCAAGTCCAGGACAGCCAAGGCTACACAGAGAAACCCTGTCTTGGAAAAAAAAAAAGAATGCAGATGTGTGAGGGGGAGTTGATACATGTTAATAAAACACCAAATTTACCCTAGAAGATAGTAGAGCCACACAGATTTCACCAGGCTCCTAAGAGCTGAGTTCTTGTACTCTGTAATATTCACCATTCAGTCACCCAGCCAGCAGCTTCTGAGCATTACTCAGGGCTGGAGATGTAGCTTAGCAGTAGAGCCCCTGCCTAGAATCCCCCAGTGAGGGGCTAGGGTGTGGCTCAGTGGTAGAGCCCCTGCCTAGAATCCCCCAGTGAGGGGCTTGGGTGTGGCTCAGTGGTAGAGCCCCTGCCAAGAATCCCCCAGTGAGGGGCTGGGGTGTGGCTCAGTGGTAGAGCCCCTGCCTAGAATCCCCCAGTGAGGGGCTGAGGTGTGGCTCAGTGGTAGAGCCCCTGCCTAGAATCCCCCAGTGAGGAGCTGGGGCATGGCTCAGTGGTGGAGCCTCTGCCTAGAATCCACCAGTGAGCAGCTGGGGCGTGGCTTGGTGGTAGAGCCCCTGTGTAGAATTTCTCAGTGAGGGGCTGGCTGTGAGATAGAAGACCTGTTTTGCCCTAGTTTCCAATCCTGCACTGAGAAATACCCTAAAGTCTTCTCTATATATACTTTGTATCAGTGACCAAGAGCTGCAGGAAGATTTAAGGCCTCCTTGGGCTGCTCCATTTTAGTAGCCGAGATGAGTATGAAGTGGAAATCGTACATTCACCTAGTCAGGGTTACGCTTAATGCTGGAAATCAGATGCACCCCCTCATGCTAAGCATCTTTCTTCCCTCTGGCTCCAGCTTTCCATTGTGTCCTTTCTGAGCTGCGGGTTGAGAGATGGCCTCACTATAGCCCAGGCTAGCTGGGGGTTGAGAGATGGCCTCACTATAGCCCAGGCTAGCTGCAGGTTGAGAGATGGCCTCACTATAGCCCAGGCTAGCTGGGGGTTGAGAGATGGCCTCACTATAGCCCAGGCTAGCTGGGGGTTGAGAGATGGCCTCACTATAGCCCAGGCTAGCTGCGGGTTGAGAGATGGCCTCACTATAGCCCAGGCTAGCTGGGGGTTGAGAGATGGCCTCACTATAGCCCAGGCTAGCTGCAGGTTGAGAGATGGCCTCACTATAGCCCAGGCTAGCTGCTGGTTGAGAGATGGCCTCACTATAGCCCAGGCTAGCTGGGGGTTGAGAGATGGCCTCACTATAGCCCAGGCTAGCTGGGGGTTGAGAGATGGCCTCACTATAGCCCAGGCTAGCTGCAGGTTGAGAGATGGCCTCACTATAGCCCAGGCTAGCTGGGGGTTGAGAGATGGTCTCACTATAGCCCAGGCTAGCTGCTGGTTGAGAGATGGCCTCACTATAGCCCAGGCTAGCTGCAGGTTGAGAGATGGCCTCACTATAGCCCAGGCTAGCTGCTGGTTGAGAGATGGCCTCACTATAGCCCAGGCTAGCTGGGGGTTGAGAGATGGCCTCACTATAGCCCAGGCTAGCTTGGAGCCTCAGCAGTTCTTCTGCCTCAGCCTTCTGAGTCCTGGGATTACAAGCGTGCACCACCATGCCTGGCTCTGGCTTTTTTCTTAAGATGCATCTGGGTGCTTTGCCCACAAACCTACATGTCAGTGCGCCATGTGCTGCAGACCCCAGAAGGGAATCAGATCCCCCGCAGCTGGAGTTAGAGAGAGTTGGGAGCTACGTGTGAGTTCTGGGGATTGAACCCAGGCCCTCAGGAAGAACAGCCAGTGTTCTTTTTTCTTTTTCTTTTTTTAATATTTATTTATTATTATGTATACAGTGCTCTGTCTGCATGTACACCTGCAGTCCAGAAGAGGGCACCAGATCACATTACAGATGGTTGTGAGCCATCATATGGTTGCTGGGAATTGAACGCAGGACCTCTGAAAGAGCAGACAGTGCTCTTAACCACTGATCCATCTCTCTAGTCCCGTAGTTTATTTAGTGTCTGTGTGTGACACGCGCACACACATATGGAGGTCTGCCCTTCGGTCTTGTAAACTCTGAGGATTGAACTCAAATCAATTCAGACTTGGCAACAAGTACCTTGGCCACTGAGCCATCTTGTCTCCTGAAGACTCTTAGCTAGGTGCAGCCTGTAATCACTGTACTCTGATAGCTGAGGCAGGAGGATCCCTGAGTTGGAAGCTGTTTGGATTATTTCAGCATTGCTACACACTGAACTTTTGTCTCAACTTCAAAAGGGGTTGACTGAGCCTGGGAAGGACCCTAGGATCTACATTCAAACAATCACGCATGGCAGTGCACACTTGTCACCCAAGGGGCTTATGGGCTAGCCAGCCAAGCCTGCCTGATGAGTTTTAAGTCATTGAAAGACGCTGTCTCAGAGGAAAAAAAAAATGGTGATGGCAGAAGAGGGACAACACACCGACATGCACATGCGTACTCCCCCCAACCCCCAACACACACAGCAGGTCAGGCAGGAGTGAGCTCAGAATACAGGTTTAAACAACTCCGCTTTCTAGGTCCAGCCCCTTGGGACTCGCCTGACTGTCGCATCTGTCCCCACCTTCTGTCCATGCAGGCTTTGAGTTCTTTGAGGCCAGCGCCAAGGAGAATATCAATGTGAAGCAGGCGTTCGAGCGCCTGGTGGACATCATCTGTGAGAAGATGAACGAGTCCCTGGAACCCAGCTCCGGCCCGGGCAGCAATGGGAAAGGCCCAGCCCTTGGAGATACCCCGCCCCCCGAGCCCAGCAGCTGTGGCTGTTAAGGGCAGCCCTTGACCTCCTCACACCTGTCCCCCGCTTGCCTCTTCAAAGACTGCAGCCGAGGTGTGAGCTATGGGGGCCATTTCCAAGCTCAGGGCACCCCTTCCCGCCTGTCCCCTTCCTCCCCCACCACCACCCCCCCCCCCGCCTCTTGTACAACTTATCTCCCTTTCTCACCATGTCAGTGTGCTCAGACGGTCCCGGTTAGAGCACACAAACCCCAGGGCTCTGCTCAGCTTTGTCTTGAGGGGTTGGGACACCCCATGTAGGTGCTTACTGCTTCCCAAGGCGTTTTGATGGAGGGAGGGGTCTGTGGGCAGCATTGCCTTCTGTGAGTGATGGAGGGGACACTCCATGCCTTCTGCCTTTAGAACCATTTCCCAGGTGTATGATCTACTCTTCGTACTGTTGGCTGAAGGTGTCGCCTGGTGTGGGTTGCTGTCCAGCTTAGCCCCAGCGGCCTCTATAGCTCAGGTCCACCAGCTTGGCCTTGAAGCCTGCCTGTGAACTGACCGCTAACCCAGGGCGCAGGCAGGTCCCCAGTTTCCACACTGGTTCTCTGGCATCTGCCAGAAAGCCTGCTTTCCAGTTATACAAGGGCCAGAGTCAGAGCCACTCCTGGCACGGGTGACTCTCCAAAGTGCCTTCCAAGCCTCCCCTGAATCTGTGTCACTCGGTGTAGGTTAAGGCCACTCCCAGAATTAAATTTTGGAACATTCCAGGCCCTGTCACATGAGGGGCTGGGACTGACCCACTCTTAGCAGTCCAGCCGTCAGTTCACCTCAGAGCCATGGGACTGAGCTGCTCGCCCAGACCCTGGTCTGCCTGGTGGTGTTTTAAGCAAGAGTTTTACAAATCTTACATCCTGTGTAGAGACGGAAGTGGGGAAACCAGCCCACAGAGGACGTGCTCTTGCTGGTCAGTGTCTGATGGCAGGAGCCTTCCACCTGAGGACTCTTGTATAGACCTGGTGTCAGTGTCATCTCCATCACCACTGGGGCCCAGGGACACTGTGGGGTCATGGGGAAGGATGGGGAGAAGACACCAATGGGCAACCCAGTGTTTCAGCTGGTACCTCCTGGGAGCAACAGGCCCTCCTGTGAATTGGAGATGGGCTGTGGGTTGTGATCTATGAGTCCACAAAGTTTGGGGCTTATCCTGTAGGATCCCCAATTCTCTCCAGCCAGGAGGTCCTCCCTACTCACCAACCAAACTCCCTCTCCACACCTGACATCTCATGATTCAGGTGACACTGTCCAGATGGTCTGCATTGCAAATCCTTGATTCTCTATCAGAGGTGGAGTCCACTCCATCAGTCCCCACAGCCAAAATGACATCTGAAGCCTTACTGAGCTCAACATCCTCCCGGGGGTGAGCGACAATGCCTGGTTCAGGTTGACATGTATTTCTAGCCCTGCCAACATCTGTCCCTAAGGGCATCAGGGCGAAGCTATCTTTGTATAAACTGGGTGAAAGGGAGTGGATAAATCACATTAACAAAGTGAGGGCTTTGGAAGACTTGGAAGAGAGAGCCAATTTTTTTTTTATGTTGCTTTATCATTAAATAGTCAAAACGGCTAAAATTAACTTCTTAATATTCAACAGCTTGCGGGGCATGGTGGTGCACACATTTGATCCCAGCACTCAGCAGGCAGAGGCAGGTGGACCTCTGCGTTAGAGGCCAGCCTGATTTGTAGAGCTGGTTCCAGAACAGCCAAGCTCCACAGAGAAATACTGTCTTGAAACAAAGAAACAAAAAAAGCAAGAGAGACCCTGTCTAAGAATAAAAACCACAACAATGACAAATTCACAGGTGTCTGGAACTAGCTAGTTTCCTAGTTCCATGCTAGCATGTTGCACAGGTCCTGAGTCTGAAGGCCCCAGCACCACACAAACTATGCCTGTGGTTCAGGGATGTCATCCTAATGTAGGCAGGAGGATCAGGTTGAGGTCACCTTTGATTACTACCTAGGAGGTTCAAGGCCAGCCTGGAGCTATACGAGACTGTCTCAGAACTGAAAAGAAAGCAAGCCTGTCCAAAGATTCTCCTGAGCCGTCCACCATGCCTCAGCATAGTGGCGAACAGCCTGTCCTTATCCAAGACCGTTCCTGTCACTTCCTGGCACCAAAATCACCTCTGACTGGATTTTGGATTTGGTCTTGGCTTTCTGTTGGCTCCCTACTTGGAGTAGGCACCTGTGGTTTTCTTATAACTGGGAATTTGCCTGGTAGGGTGGCTCATCTGAAGTCACTTGCTACAGAGCCTGTGACCTAAGTTAAGATTCCATGATCCATGAGGTAGAATTGATCCCAAGTCACCCTCTGACCTCCACACATGTGTCATGGTATGCATGGGTGTGCACACAGTCAATGTAAAAAAAAAAACTTTGTTTTGTTGAGACAGGTCTCTGTATAGCCTAGCTGTCCTAGAACTCACTCTGAGGCTAGCCTTGAACTCACGGAGATCTGCTTGCCTCTGCCTCCCTGAGTACTAGGATTGAAGGCGTGTACCTACCTCTACCTGGCTATAAAAACTTTTTTTTAAAAAACTGAATAATGTGGAAACTTTGTTTATTGCTCCAATTAAGAAGGATTTGAATGTCTTGATTATTCCAGTAGGTTTTACCAGGGATGGGCGCTGGGTCCCTGGTGAGCAGAGGCTGCCATCTGGGGGGATGGGAGCCTGTGGAGTTTACAGACAGAAACTATGCTGAAGACCAGGGAAATGTTTGTGTGCAGCAAGAGAAAGCCCAGGAGCACCCAGCTTCTGGCACCTTCTTCCTGTGTCCTCCCAGAGAGAAGTGGCCGTGGATGGCTACAGTGGTCTGATGGTCTGGGATTTGTAAGTTTGTTTTTTTTTTTGGTTTTTCTTGTCCTTGTTTGTGGGTTTCATTCTGTAGCCCAGGCTGGCCCGGAACTCTGTGTAAAGAGATCCACCAGCCTCTAGGCCTCCCCAGTGCTGGGATTTGAGGTGTGCATCACTGGTGCCTGGCTGACTTTCCTGCCTGCTACATGGTGGGACGACAGGCCACCCCACCATACCCTGTTTGCTGCAGAGCTGAGCGTGGAGCCCAGACCTCCTGCAGGTGAGGCAAGCGCTCTACCACCAGGCTTGGCCCAGGCCTGGTCTCTACGTCCAGGGGGTGTTTCTGTTCCTGGCTCCCCTCTAGCAACCCTGAAATAATGCTGAGTCAACTCTGGCCTGCCTGTTCCTATTCTTTGACATCCAGTCCAGAAACAAAAAAATGTGTGCTTCTTCCGATGTGACAAAATAAAGGAAGCTTATTATGCCCATGTGTATATTGTGTAAGTTCACTGCAAAGCCAGTGGTTGGTTGTGGGGTACAGAGCCCTCGTCAGGGCTGCGGCTGTTTCTAGCCAGGCCCAGCCACCTTGTATAAAGAACGTTTTGCTTTGTAAAGACAGTGCAGTGGGTATTTGCCTCCAAGTCTGATGACCCAAAATTGATTCCTGGAACCCACAGAGTGGAAATCAGATTCCTCCAAGCCGTTCTCATGTCTTAGGCTTTCTTTGCTGCAATGAAATGCCAAGACCAAAAAGCAAGTAGGGGAGGAAAGGTTTTATTTGGCTTACACTTCCACATTGTAGTCCATCGTTGAAGGAAGTCAGGTCAGGAACTCAAACTGGAACCTGGCACCTGGAGGCAGGAGCTGATGCAGAGGCCGTGGAGGGGTGCTGCTCACTGGCTTGCTCCTCAGGGCTTGCTCAGCCTGCTTTCTTATAGAACCCAGGACCACCAACCCAGGGATGGCACCACCCACAATGGGTTGGACCCTCCTCATCAATAACTAATCAAGAAAATCTGATCTTATGAAAGCATTTTTTCCCTCTCCCCCCCACCTTTTTTTCTCCCCCCCACCTTTTTTTTTTTTTTTTTTTTTTTTTTGTGACAGGGTTTCTCTGTGTTATCTTGGCTATCCTGGAGTCTCCTATAGACTAGGCTGGCTTCAAACTCACAGTGATCCACCTGCCTCTGCCTCCCGAGTACTGGGATTACAGGCGTGCACCACCATGCCCAGCTAGGAAGGTTCCTTCCTTTTGGATGATTGTAGCTTGTGTCAAGTTGGCATAAAACTTCCCAGGACACCTCTGACCTCCACATATATGTTGTGGTACATTTGCCCATCCCACGCTAAACATAAATGTGTAAGACCCCTTTTGAAGAATGTTTGTTTTTATCTTATGTTTATGATTGCTCTGCTCACGTGTGTATGTGTGTGTGTGTGTGTGTGTGTGTGTGTGTGTGTGTGTGTGTGCGCACCACTTGTGTGCCTGGTGCATGCAGAGCTCAGATGAGGGCATCCAGAAACCCTGGAATTGGAGTTATGGGTGGGCATAAGATGACATGTGGGTGGTGGGAATCGAACCCACGTCCTCTGTAAGAGCAGCAAGTTCCCAGCTGAAGAAGATGGTGCAAGTCCAGGACAGCCAAGGCTAACACAGAGAGGCCCTGTCTGAAAAAAAAAAAAAGAGCATTTGTTGTTCTTGCAGAGGACCCAAGTTCATTTCCTAGGGCCTACATGGTGACAACCACGCATAACTCCAGTTCCAGGCCATCTGCCACTTTCTTAGGACCTCCACAGGCACCAGGCACATAGATGGTGCACATATATACATGCAGGTGAAACATTCACACAAATATCTAACAACAACAACAACAACAACAACAACAACAACAAAAGAACAACTGTACCAGGTGGTGGCGGCACACAGGCTCTTAATCACAGCATTTAAAAGGCAGAGGCAGGCAGATCTCTTGAGTTTGAGGCCAGCCTGGTCTACACAGTGAGTTCTAGGATAGGCAGGGTTACACAGAGAGACCCTATCTTGAAAAGTGAGTAGTAGTGAGTGGTGGTGGCAGCAACATCACATACCTTTGATCCCAGAACTCTAGGGTACACAGAGAAACCCTGTCTCAAAAAGCCAAACCAAACCAAACCAACGACAACAAAAAACGAAGGCCAGGTGCCCGGCATGCTGCTGTCAGTGAGCAGCTAATGGCTGAGGCGGAGAGGAGTCTATCTGCTGGTAGGGAGGCTGGAGATGCCGGCTGTTGCTGGGTCTCGATGCCTTCTCTTTCTGCTTGGAATCTCCAAGACTGGTTTTCTCTGAGATTCCTGGGACTCCTTCGCTCCATCTTTGCTGGCCACTCTTGGGCCTGCCCCAGTGTGTCCTGGGAACCTAATGCTTTTTTTTTTGTTTTGTTTTTTGGTTTTTTTTTTGGTTTTTCGAGACAGGGTCTCTCTGTGTTAGCCTTGGCTGTCCTGGACTCACTTTGTAGACCAGGCTGGCCTCGAACTCACAGCGATCCACCCGCCTCTGCCTCCCGAGTGCTGGGATTAAAGGCGTGCGCCACCACATCCGGCGGAACCTAATGCTTTTGTTTTCATTTTTTTAGTTCCTGTGACACAAACACACTAAAGAAAAATGACATTCTCCATGTGGTAAATTATGCTAAAACTTTCCTAAGCCAGGCACTCTGACTCCTAGAAAGCCATCTTTAAAAGGGGAATGCAGCCTGAATGCCATCATACTTGCCTCCTATATAGATTGAGAAATGTATTGGGGATTGACAGATAATAAATTTGAAGGAGAGGGTCAAGGGAATGTTTAAATGCTGGAAGGTTTACAGAAAATTCAACCAAAGAAAATACAAATCAGGAGAGATCAATTACAAACTCGTAATAATTTTCAGTGATTGCTGGAAGAAGTTAACTGGCTCTGGCCACAATGGAATTATCTACTCACAAGCTAAGTGATTTATTTCAAACCTTACAAGGTAATAATAACTTAAGTTGTGGGGCTGGAGAGATGGATCAGAGGTTAAGAGCACTGACTATTCTTCCAGAGGTCCTGAGTTCAACTCCCAGCAACCACATGGTGGCTCACAACCATCTGTGGTAAGATCTGATGCTCTCTTCTGACACACAGGCATACATACAGGCAAAACAGCATATACATAATTAATAAATAAATCTTTTATTAAAAAAAGAACTTAGGCCGGGCATGGTGGCACACACCTTTAATCCCAGCACTCGGGAGGCAGAGGCAGGTGGATCAGTGTGCATTCGAGGCCAGCCTGGACTACAAAGTGAGTCCAGGACAGCTAAGGCTACACAGAGAAATCCTGTCTCAAAAAAAAAAAAAAAAAAAAAGAACTTAAGTTGAGAGAGAATTGGCTCTGGTAGAAAAGAAATTACAGGTTGCACATGTGGACTGTTTGGATCCAAAGCTTGTCCTTTAGTTACTTTGCCTTCCAATCATTCTCCCACAGGAATCCTTTTTTTAAAATATTTATTTATTATGTATACAATGCACATTATATCACATTATAGATGGCTGTGAGCCACCATGTGGTTGCTGGGAATTGAACTCAGGACCTCTGGAAGAGCAGACAGTGCTCTTAACTGCTGAGCCATCTCTCCAGCGCCCCCATAGGAATTCTTATGCGGAGAAAAGATATCTTAGAATGGATATTTTTAGCACACAGAGTAAAAAGTTAAAGACCTATGTAGAAAAGATTTCTGAATTGATTCTGAAAAGAAAAAGAAAACTTCACTAATTAGCAAGAATAGAGCCAGCAGAAATTGTGGTACCTTTGACTAATGCCGAAATTGCCTCATTAAGTGCAGAAAATGAACATTGGAAAAGAGCTTGCAGTAATTTTTTTTCTTTTGGTTTTTCAAGACAGGGTTTCTTGGTGTAGCCCTGGTTGTCCTGGACTAGCTTTGTGGACCAGGCTGGCCTTGAACTCAGTGATCTGCCTGCCTCTGCCTCCCAAGTGCTGGGAATAAAGGTGTGCGCCACCACGCCCAACCTGCAGTAATTTTTTTGAGAGAGATTAATAACAAATATCTAAAAAACAAGAGACTTCAGTTTATAAAAACAACTCAGTCATTGCCAACCATCCTATGGCCATAAGGGTGCTGTTACAATGATGGATTGTTGGGAGGAGGGCTGGAGAGATGGCTCAGAGGTTAAGAGCACTGGCTGCTCTTCCAAAGTTCCTACGTTCAATTCCCAGCAACCACATGGTGGCTCACAACCATCTATAATGAGATCTGGTGTCCTCTTCTGTCATGCAGGTGTGCATGCAGGCAGAGCATTGTATAATAAATAAATAAATCTTAAGGAAAAAAAATGATGGATCCAAAGGTATTACAGTGGGACTGGTACCTATCTGAATTCCTTTGTGACCAGGATGTTGTAGCAAAGGGGTTTGTGCCTTTCCACACTGAGAAAATGGCTCAGTTAGCTAAACTGCTCACCCCTTTCCTCAAAAGAGGCACCTATTGAACTGTGGGGACCAATGGAATGGTCACAGCATTTGACTAACGCATGGTTAACTGTTGGTTCATCAACCATGGGTGGAACCAAAACTAATGGACCGTGGCAGCCTATAGGCTGGGGGATGGAGGAAGGAACCACAAGGTCAGCACAACGCTATTGGCTGTAACACAACTAACCAGGAAAGCAAAAGGGAAATCTCGATCTTCTCCACGCCACGGTGCATGTGCAGTGGCATTCCTATAAAGCCATCAAAATGAGAAACCACTAACTGATGTCTGGTCCTGGGAGGCATGAGTGGAAATGGTAAAATCTAGAAAAACTTAGCAAGAACATCAAATTTTGTTGTTGTTGTTGCTTGTTTCTTTCTTTGGTTTTGGTTTTTGATTTTTGGAGACAGGGTTTCTCTATGTAGCCTTAGCTGTCCTGGGCTCGCTTTGTAGACCAGGCTGGCTTCATACTCAGAACTTAAGAGATCTGCTTGCTTCTGCTTCCTGAGTCCTGGGATTAAAGGCGTGCACCACTACCACCTGGCTAAGACATCAAATTTTATGTAGTTCATACAGACAAGACAGAAAAAAAAAAAAAAGAATCTGAAGATAATGAAAATTATTAAAGTTTTCCAGGAAGCAAATTTAGAATAAATCAGTAAGAACAATAGATTACACACTTAAAAACCTTGAAAATTTATGCCTAACACTAAAAAATAAGGGGAAATGGAAAACCAAATTAAACTAGGACAGCCCTATGAGAATAACTATTATAGGGAATCCATAGCCAGGCAGCAGTTGACACCTTTAATCTCAGCATTTGGGAAGCAGAGGCAGGCACATAAGAATTAAAGTGATTTAAATGTTTTCTTTCTTTCTTTCTTTCTTTTTTTTTTTAGACAGGGCTTCTCTGTGTAGCCCTGGCTGTCCTGGACTCACTTTGTAGACCAGGCTAACCTCAAACTCAGCAATCCACATGCCTCTGCCTCCCATGTGCTGGGATTAAAGGTGTGAGCCACAACACCTGGCAAGTGATTTGGATTTCAAAGTCACTTGCAAAGGGCTGGAGAGATGGCTCAGTGGTTAAGAGCACTGGCTGCTCTTGCAGAGGACCTGGGTTTAACTCCCAGCAACCACCTGATGGCTCACAACCATCAGTAACTGCAGTTCCAGGGGACCTGATGCCGTCTTCTGACCTTTGAGGGCATCAGGCACACACACAGGGCATAGACATACATCCAGGCAAACACCCATATTCAAAATAAATAAAGTAAATCCCACAACCCTGAACCCACTAGACTTGTTCCCTGCTTTTCCACTTTGCGTGTTATGTGTGTGTGTGTGTGTGGGGGACCACAGAGTAAAGAGACAAAGGCAGGAAAGAGACCAAATCCGGCCTCAACAGACGAGACTGTTTATTTCAAAGACTGAAGGACAGAAGGATAGTCACTCTCCAGCACAACGCAGGTCCTGCAAGCCTACAAAGGGGGCTGGGCCTGGCAGAGAGGTGGGGGAGGGGCTTGGGACTAACGAGGTTGGTGCAGCCATCAGCGACAGAGTGCAAGGAGACACAGACTATTTTGGAGAGCAGGCTTCTCAGCAGACATTTCTCTCTGAGGAAGTCCATCTGTAACCTATAGGAACTCTGATTTGTTGTCATTGTAATTGTTTTGGTTTTTTGAGACAGGGTTTTCTCTGTGTAGCCCTGGCTGTCCTGGAACTCGCTCTGTTGACCAGGCTGGCTCAGAACTGAGACATCCACCTGCCTCTGTCTCCCAAGTGCCGGGATTAAAGGTGTGCGCCACTACTGCCTGTCAGGAATTGTTTTTACAACTAAGGTACGTGCAGGGCGGTAGTGGTGCACACCTTTAATCCCAGCACTTGGGAGGCAGAGGCAGGCGGATCACTATGAGTTCGAGGCCAGCCTGGTCTACAAAGTGAGTCCAGGACAGCCAAGGCTACACAGAGAGACCCTGTCTCGAAAAACTAAAAACAAAACAAAACAAAACAACTAAGGTACTCTATTCACACTCCATCTACCACAAATAAATAAATGTAAGAAGATTAGGTTTTGAGCACCAGGCAAAATGGAGCATGTCTATAATCTCAGCACTCTGGAAGGCAGAAGCACGTGGATTGCTGTGAGTTCGAGGCCAGCCTGGTCTACAAAGCAAGTCCAGGACAGCCAAGACTATACAGAGAAACCATATTTTGACAAACCAAAAAGAAAAAAAAATTAATTTTTTTTTTTTACAAATATTTGTGAGGTGGGTGACATAGTAATGGGGAAAAAAAAAAAGCAACAACAACAACAAAAATAACAAATCAAATAGCAGCAGCAACAACAAAACCCTAACACAATGCAAGTGACTCTGTAATGATGTCAGGCCTTTCGGGGTGCCAGTCCTTGGTTAGTGCTCACTGGTAGGAGAATGCCCTGCTGCCTCAGTTTTGACACAGAAGGAGCAAACTCAGTGTAGTTTCGAAAATGTTTAACAACAAAGGGGCATTCTGACACACCATGTGTTGGTCACCAGTGCAGCTTGCCTGGTGCCCTGTATCAGATCAGTCCTTTAAGAGTACCCAGCCTTAGGCATTTTATTATCACAAACCTAGACTCACACACGCTGTTACACTTAGCTGTTTCAAGTTCATATCCTTGCCAGCTGGAGCATAAAACTTAGCTGTTTCAAGTTCGTATCCTGGAGTATAAGACAAAAACCAAGAAAGACAGAAGGACAGATAGGGGTCCCCTGATATTTTATTACTAATTTTCCCCTAAAGAGCAGTGAGTGCCCCAGAGAAATAAGGGACTCCGTCTCCCGCAGCCAGGTGGACCCTGTGTCCTGTCCTCTTCCAGACTTTGTCAGCCCAGCTTCATGAACAACAGCAAGGTGGCGAGAGTTCCCGGCAGCTGTCAGGAGAGATAGCCAAAGCACAGTCAAGCTGGATGATGCTAACAAGGTGGCTCAGCGGGTATAGGTGCTTGTTGCCAAGTCTGATGACCTGAGTTCAAGCCCTCAGACCCACCTGTAGAAGTTGAACAGGTTCTCAACTTCCGATTCCTGCAGGTTGTCCTCTGACCTCTACACCTGTGCAGTGGCACAAGGTGCCCACCTCCCCCACACAAATGTTTTTGAAGTTATTTTACAGACTTGTTTTGTGTGTCTGAGTGTTCTGTCTGCATGAATATATGTGCACCATGTGTGCTGCCATGGTCAGAGAGGGCGTCGAACACCATCCCCCCATAACCAGTGACAGGGTCAATATCCGTGGTCATTAGTCTGCAGATGGGGCAGGAGAAGAGGCCGCTCTGTATACCGAAAAGTTGGCTAATACTGTATAATTTACACCTCTGAATCAGTAACTCTTGCCTTGGCCTTTACCTCCCTTGAGTACTACATTTCCCAGAATCCCCTACAATGACTTTCCTATAATGATGCACCAATAGGAAACCTCTGTTCTCTAACTTCCAGCAACGGTTAGGAATTGGAAGCTCAGGTGGGAAATAACATCTGCAGAAGAAATCTCGGAGCTACTGTTCCGACACCTTGTCTTCAGCTCTGCAGTTACAGCTGTGGCAAAGTGGCCTCTTTTGTTTTCTTCTGCTAAATCCATTAATTAAAAAAAACATTTTATTTAAATTTTAATTTATGTGCATTGGTATGAGGGTGTCAGATCTTAGAGTCACAGAAAGTTGTGAGCTGCCACGTGGTTGCTGAGAACTGAACCCAGGTCCTTTGGAAGAGCAGGCCGTACTCTTAACCACTGAGCTATCTCTCCAGCCCCTAAATCCGCTATTTTATTATTTTATTTTAGACAGGGTCTCACTATGTGTCCAGGCTGTCCTGGAATTCATTGTGTCCGTAGAACTCAGAGACCAACCTAGCTCTGCCATCCCGGTGCTGAACTACCACGTGGGGCTGATTTTCTTTTTTTAGTCTTGTAGCCCAGACTCGCTTCAACCCCCTGACTCTCCTGTTTCCCCCTCCCAAAGCCTAGGGTTACTGGTGTAGCCCACCATGCCCGGCTTTTGATCAAATTTTCTTTTAAAATTATTACTTTATTGTGTGTGAACATGTGTATTTGCACATGTCATGGTATGAGTGCAGAGGTCGGAGACCAGCTCTGACAATCAATTCTTTCTTTCCACCATGTGGAGCCAGGGACTTGATCTCAGGTCATCAGGCTTGGCAACATGCACCCTTGCCAGCTGAACCATCTTGCTGGCCCTCGTGTATGCGTGTGTGTGTGTGTGTGTGTGTGTGTGTGTGTGTGTGTGTCTGTCTGTCTGTCTGTCTGTCTGTCTGTGTGTGTCTGTGTGTGTGTGTCTGTGTATGTCTCTGTGTGTGTGTGTCTTTGTGTGCCTGTGTATGTGTCTGTGTGTCTGTCTGTGTGTGTATCTGTGTATATCTCTGTGTGTGTCTGCGTATATCTGTGTGTGTGTGTGTCTTTGTGTGTCTGTGTCTGTGTGTGTGTTTCTCTCTCTGCCTTAATCATGAGACTCTGACCAGAAGCCAAAGACACTTAGCTACCAGAACCATAATCCAAAATAAACTCCTGGCTGGAGGTGGAATGTGTGTGTGTGTGTGTGTGTGTGTGTGTGTGTGTGTGTGTGTGTGTCTCATGCTGTCATCCCAGCCCTTGGGAAGTAGAAAAGGAGGATGAGGAGGCTCAAGGTCATCGTCAGCTACATAGTGAACATAGTGAATTTGAGACCAGCCTGGGAAACAGGAGACCAAAAAAAAAAAAAAAAAGCAAGAATTCCAAAGCCACTTGTGGCAGCACATACCAATAATCTCAGTACTGAGGAGGCTGAGGCAAGGGGTTGGGTTATTGAGATTGACCTGCACAATAAGAGCATATCTCAAAAACCTAAAACTCTAAAACACCAACAAAAATGTATAATATGTCTTTTGGTAGTACTTCATGTCTGCAATCTCTACACTTAGGAGTCTGCAGCAGGAGGATTGCCATGGGTTGAGGCCAACCTGGACTACATATGGGGTTCTAGAACAGACTGGGGTATGGAGTAAGACTGTCTCAAAAAGAAAAAAGAAGAGGCTGAGGATGTGACGCAGTGGGTATGACCCTTGCCTAGTGTGGATAAAGTGTGGGTTCTATCTCCAGCACCCCATAAGCTGGGGTGAGTCCAGCACTGGGGAGGCAGTGGCAGGAGGATCAGGAACTCAGGATCATCCTAAGCTACATAGGGAGTCGAAATCAGAAAAAGAAGAGCCAGGCGAGGCAGCGCATGCCTGTTACCCAGAAATTGGGAGGCAGAAGCAGGCACATCTCTGTGAGTTCCAGGCCAGCCTGGGATATACAATGAGACCCTGTCAAAAAAAAAAAAAAAGTAGGGGCTGGAGAGATGACTCAGAGGTTAAGAGCACTGACTGCTTTTCCAAAGGTCCTGAGTTCAATTCCCAGCAGCCATCTATAATGAGATCTGGGGCCCTCTTCTGGTCTGCAAACAGGATACTGTATACATAATAAATAAACCTTAAAAGAAAAATGATGGCTGGCCGAGGTGGCACACGCCTTTAATCCCAGCACTTGGGAAGCAGAGGCAGTTGGATCTCTGAGTTTGAAAGCTAGCCTGGTCTACAGAGTGAGTTCCAGGAGAGCCAAGAAGGCTACAAAGAGAAAGAGAAACCCTGTCTTGAAAAACCAAAGGAAAGAAGAAGAAGAAGAAGAAGAAGAAGAAGAAGAAGAAGAAGAAGAAGAAGAAGAAGAAGAAGAAAGAAAGAAAGAAAGAAAGAAAAAGAAAAAAGAAAAACCAAACCAAACAACACACAAACCCACAAAATCTTCCATTGACTTTCTGTGACAAATAGAAGACAAGTTTCTCCCTGAACCGCTCAGGTCACACACGATGGGTGGCAATACAGTCTGTGCCCCTTTGCTCAGTCTTCTCTAGCCACAAGGTCAAGGTGGCTTCAAACTCACAGGTTCCCCTGGCTTCTCCCTCCCAAGCCCTGGGATTAAAGTCATGTGCCATCATGCCAGGCACAGGTTTGTTTTATTTTTGTGTGCTTGCCCGTGTGGGCCTGCATGCACTCGGGTGCAGGTGACCACAGATGCCAGAGCGTTGTGTCTCCTAGAACCAGAGCTATGAGTGCCGTTCCCCTCTGACCACAAAGTCCCTCAAGCTTCATAATAGGCTTGTACTCACCTCCTCAGGCACGGGGCGTGAGGAGGCCTCCTCAGTGTAGCTCACATGGCTTCCCTGCTTAAGTCACATTCAGCCTTTGTTTTGAGACAAGGTGTTGGATAGCCCAGATTTGGCCACAAAATCACTACACAGCCAAGGATGGCCTTGGACTCTGATCCTCCAGATCCACCTACAGAATGCTGGGATTTATATATAAACATGTGCCACTACACTAGTTTTTTTTGGGGAGGGTGGGTGGATCAAGGCAGGCCTAGCACACTAGGCAAGCCCTCTACCAGTTGAGGTTCATCCCCAGTCATGTTATCAAGTGTTTTGTTTTGCTTTTGTCTTTCGAGACAGGGTTTCTCTGTGTAGCCTTGGCTGTCCTGGACTCACTTTGTAGACCAGCTGGCCTCGAACTCACAGAGATCCACCTGCTTCTGCCTCGCAAGTGGTATCAAGTGTTTTGAACTGAGATTTTTATCTGTCTTTCTCTTGACTCTTGGCTCCACCACAGCAGATTTCAGACTTTCACTCGCTGCTGTGTCTCTGGTGGTTAGAACCCTGTTCAGCATTTTCTATGTCCTTCATAAAAGAGTCTGACTGGGGCCAGCAAGATAGCTTAGTGGGTAAAGAAGCTTGTGGCCAAACCTGAGGACCCAAGGTTGATTCCCTAGGACCCACATAGTAGAAGGAAAGAACCAACTCTAACAAATTGTCCTCTCTGACCTCCACAGGTGTGCTGGGTTTTGTTTGGTTGGTTGGTTTGGGGTTTTGTTTTTTAGTTTTTCAAGACAGGGTTTTTCTTGTAGTTCAGGCTGTCCTGGACTCGCTTTGTAGACCAGGCCGGCCTCGAATGCACAGCGACACGCCTGCCTCTGCCTCTGCCTCCCGAGTGCTGGGACTACAGGCGTGCCTCAGCATGCTGGGCTCATTGCTGCTTTTTTAAGTTCAGTTTGACCAGGGAGACTGGGTCTTACCTGCACTGCTGCGGCCCCCAAGGAGACTGCACTCAGGGTGAAGCTCTGAGACCTGGTGATTTTCAGAAGTTTGACAAAGCAGCCCTGAGACACAGATAAGTCAGAGCTGTTAGCAGCTCAGGGACTCTGGGGCTCTCTGAAGTCCACCCCTCTGGCCACACCGGTCCCCATGGAAGAGACGGAGTTCTGGGTTCTTTCCTCCCTGGCCATCTCCAGCCCAGCTTCTGGCCTGGCCTCCTTTTCCCTCCCTTCTCCCAATACGTGCTGGAGAGTAGGTGTGGCCAGTCAGTCACATCCTGAGGGGCTGTGTGATCTCAGGCAACTTAAGGTGCCTCTCTGTGCCTTGGCTACCCCAATCCTAGATGGAACCAATGCTGTGAAAGTTTTGTGAGGACTTCAAGAATTTATGTGGAACGAACCAGCTGTTATTTCTCCCCTCTCCCCATCCCTTTCTACTCCGCCCCCCACCTCTGCTGGTAATTAAAGGCTTGTGCTACCACTGACCAGCTTGCCCACAGGCCATTTGATGGAGGCATTTTCTCAATTGCAGTTCCTTTAATAAAATTATTTATTTGTTTTTATTTGTTACACAGTGTTCTGTACTGCATGTACACCTGCACACCAGAAGAGGGACCAGATCTCATTATGGATGGTTGTGAGCCACCATGTGGTTGCTGGGAATTGAACTTATGACCTTTGGAGGAGCAGTCAGTGCTTTTAACATCTGAGCCATCTCTCCAGCCCTAACTTGTAATGTCTTATACTGTAATATTAATATGAGATCTTGGGGGGTAAACAAGAAAGGAAGGGTTATGGTTTAATAGTATTGTATTGGTGTGTCGAACTGACAAGTGGTATGTTGTTCTGGCTTATTTCTTCGCCAGCTTGACACAAGCTAGTGTCATCTGAGAGGAGGAACCTCAATTACGAAAATGCCTTCCTTAGATTGTCCTGGAGGTAAGCCTGTGGGGCATCTCTTTGGACAGATGATTGATGTGAGTGGACTCAGCACAGCCCACTGTGGGTGAGGCCATCTCTGGGAAGCTGGTCCTGGGCTGTATAAGAAAGCAGGCTGAACAAGCCATGAGGACGAAGCCCGTAAACAGGGTTCCTCAATGGCCCCTGCTTTAGCTCCTGCCTCCAAGTTCCTGCCTTGACTTCTCTCAATGACAGATTAAAAACTGCAAAGTTAAATAAACTCTACTCCCCAAGTTGATTTTATAGTGTCACAGTGTTTTAATCACAGCAATAGAAACCCAGTTACAGCAGTTACGAGCTGCCTAGTGTGGGTGCTGGGATTGGAACTCAGGGTCTCATGATTGAGCACCAAGTGCTCTTAGCCACTGAGCACTCCCTATCCAGCTCCTCCTATGGTTTTGGCTTTGCTTTTGAACATGGTCTCCCGTAGCACAGGCTAGCTTAGAACTCTCCAGGTAGCAGATGATGACCTTGAACTCCTTAATTCTCCTGCCTTCGCTTGCCAAGTCCTGGGATCATAGGTGTGTTTGTTGGCTTATGTGGTCCTAGGGACCAAACCAAAGGTCTCAGGCATTCTAGGTACAACTAAGATGTACCTACTTAGTTACATCCTCAGCCTTATTTTAAAATTGTTTTTATTTACTTGTTTGTTTACTTAAGATAGTGTCTCATTATTTAGCCCAGGCTGACCTCAGGCTTGACTCCTGTTTTAACCTCCAGAGGGCTGGGATTATGGACACGTGCATCCCTCCTCCTCATGTGCATCCCTCTTCCTCCTCCCCCTCCTCCTCCTCCCCCTTCCCCCCTCCCCTTTCTGGGATCCTGAACCCAAGGCTTCATTCAAGCTAAGCACATATTCCTCCACTGAGCTATGTTGTTATTTATTTCTGAGTGCTCTTTACATATGAGTAAAAGGAAAGCATCAACTATTCAACACCTCATCCCTTTCTTTGTATTTTCTCATTCATCTCCCAGTATGGTATTATGAAATGGGTTCTACTCTTTTCTCTGTCTCACGGGTGACGGAACTGGTGTTCATTTATGGTTAGGAATCCATGCAAAGAGGTGTACCAAGAAGCTGCCTGCGGAAGATCCCTTCACAGGCCCCTGACACAAATGGCCTCTACAAGTTTGGGCTGGCTGAGGCTTGCTTTTCTCACTGTTTAAAGGACTTCTCCCACTTGCACATAGCACTTTTTTTATTTGTTTGTTCATTGAGAGAGAGCAAGAGAGCGAATATGACTCAGGGACCCAGCATAGTTACGGAAGTCAGAAAACCACTTACAGTTGGTTCTCTTTCGAGCATGTGGGTCTTGGGAAATCAAACTCAGGTCGTCAGGCGTGGTGGCAAATCATCTCACTAATCCCTCATGATGTCATCACTAATTGACTACTGTGCGCTAAGCACTAATCTGAGCTCTCCAATTCCTACCCTATTGACCCTATTGACCCACACTTCCTCAGACCAGAGGCCACCCTAATAACGCCATTCTCTTATGATCCCATCGGGGGCCCCATCAGTGGCCATGCCAGAGCTTTCTTGGTTTAATTACCTCCCTGAATCTCCAGAACGCCTAAGCCAGGAGGCTCTGTGGAACGCGTCTGGCTTAAACCACAGCTGAATCCTGCTCACATTAAAGGCATTGCTCCAACCTTGCTTCTTTCTTTCTTGTGTTGTATACGCCCGCTCATGGTGCATACGCCACAGTGACCATCCACATGGAGGTCAGAGGATGAGGGAGGAATTGCCTCTCTCGTTTCAAGTGGGTCCCAGGGCTCAAACTCAAGTTGTCTCACGTTTGGTAGTAAGCACCTCTACCTACTGACTCATCTTACCAGCCTTCCTCCTTTTCATTTTTTATTATTTATTTATTTTATTTATATAGAATTCTGCCTGCATGTGTGCCTACATGCCAGAAGAGGGCATCAGATCTCATTACAGATGGTTGTGAGTCACCATGTGGTTGCTGGGAATTGAACTCAGGACCTTCGGAAAAGCAGACTGTGCTCTTAACCTCTGAGCCATCTCTCCAGCAGCCCTCCTTTTTATTTTTTATTTTTTTAAATCTAGGTTCTTGCAGTATAGTTATAGCTGGCCTCTCAGACTCACAGTGATCCTCCTGCCTGTGCCTCCTCAGTGCTGGGGATTACAGGTGTGAGACACCCTGGCCAGTTAATATTCCCTCTTTTTCAGTTGATAATCTCAGGCGCTTTGTTACAGTCTCAGAAAGCTGACTTGTTTAGCCCAAAGCGACACCATCAAAATGAACTGAACGCCCAGTGAGTTTATCTCTCCTGTCCCGCCAGGCCCTCGGCCAGGGTTCCCACAGATCAGTCATGACATCCTGGGGTCTCTAAGACAGCATACACTAAAACCCCTGAGTTACCTCCTGGTAGATGACATCTGAGGACACGTTGTACCCATCGCAGTTCGCAGAGCCTATGGATTTACAGCAGCCCCTGGGGTAGGTCTGACCTGTTGTCACTTGAAAGGAAGAGCCAGCAAAATCTGTGTAGTTATTCACCCCACAGCACTTCAGCTGCAAGAGAGAAGGAACACTGATGACACCCCCCCCCCCCCCCGCCCATGAGGGCTGTGGAAGGGATGGCTCGGTGGTAAGAACATTTGCCGCACAAGCATGAGGACTTGAGTTCAAATCCCCAACACCCCTGTAAAAGGCCAGGCATGCTATGTGCGCCTGTAACTGCAGTGCTGGGAGGCAGACAGGGAAACAGGGACTACGGGACTGCCAGCGTAGCATCCAGGTCCAGCGAGAGGCCATGTCTCGAGGGAACAAGGTGGGGGGTGATGGAGCAGGACAGCGGATGTCCTCCTCTGGGCTACTTGTGCATATGCATCTGTACACGCCAGTTCACATGCCGTATGTAAAGCCACCCCTTTAAGTAATAAAGCAGGCACCAAGAAAATCACAGCCACCACAGAGTTGCCACACTCTTCTCCCTGGATTCTGGTTAAATGTCCCTAATGCATGGGGTAGAAACTAGCCTCTGTGCTGTGACTCACAACGTCTCTGCCTCTGTCGTCTCCCAGTCTGAGCTGAGGCTGGTGTTGAACTCACGATGATCTTCCTGCTCAGTTTCCCAATCCTTAGTGACCCGCTACATCAGGGTATTTGGTTGGTTGGTTTTGGTTTTTCGAGACAGGGTTTCTCTGTGTAATAGGCCTGGCTGTCCTGGACTCGCTTTGTAGACCAGGCTAGCCTTGAACTCACAGCCTGCCTCTGCCTCCCGAGTGCTGGGATCAAAGGCGTGTGCCACCACCGCCCGGCAACTTTAGGTCTTTTCAACCCACAGTTGTCTGACCCTGGACATGGAGCGCTTCAGTAGGGAGACTAACTAGGGCTCCTTTTTCTCTCCTGGTAACTAACTGCCCTAAGCCTGCACTGGGCATGCGCTTGCAGGTGGTCCAAGGTCACCTTCACCTGCGTTAGTAGTGTGAACTCCGGGCCAGGCTACAGGAGACTCCTTTTTTAAAAGGTTAAAGTGTGCCTGGGAGACTGTTAGGGGGCAGTTTGTCTAACGTGTGGAGCATCGCTGGTTCCACCCCCAGCACAACACACACACAAAAAAAGGCTTAACTGCTCCCCTTCTGGGAGTGTGCCGGTTATGAAAGGCAAGATCGCACCTTCTCCATAGCGATGTTCCATTGTGCGGAAAAGTCATCAGGCTCGTTGTAACCTCGGTAGTTCCTCCTAAGGCTCAGGAAGGTGTGCTCCGAGGCTATGTCTTGAACCTTCCAGGAGAGACCAGAAGCGGCAGCAGCGAGGGTGAGCCACTGATGTAGAGCTCCTTCGGGGGCTGGTGAGATGGGTCAGCTCACAAGCCAAAATGAGAGAGCCTTTGGTCCCTCCTTCTGCTACACCCCCCTTCTTTCTTCCTCCCCCTCCCTTTAACCCCCCCCCCCAAACTGGTCAGAGCCGGGTAACCAAGGAACCTGAATCACCCACTCTTTCCTGTCCCTGCAAGCCGGCTAGGCCCCCACTTCGGCAGCAACTCCATTTTAAAAACTATTGGGCTGGAGGTTAAGAGCACTGACTGCTCTTGCAAAGGCCCTGAGTTCAATTCCCAGCAACCACTGCAGGCACACATGCAGGCCAAATATTATATAAGTAATAAATAAAGCTTAAAAACAGTGGTTAAGAGAACCGCCTGCTCTTCCAGAGGTCCTGAGTTCAATTCCCAGCAACCATATGGTGGCTCACAACCATCTATGATGTGATCTGATACCCTCTTCTACAGATAAAGCACTCATGCAATAAATTAAAAAATAATTATTATTTAAAAAAAACAACTGTAGGCAGGCAGGCATGATGTCATTTTGTTGGGGGTTGGTCAGATGTATTCTGAGGCCAATTACTGCTAATTACTGTCTCTGTGACCTACCTTGCCTAGAGCTTAACCTGTTTGACCAATAAAAGACTTTCACACCTGGGCAGGGCAAATGGGATGGGCGTGGCTAAAGTTCCTGGGCTTCGGGAGAGAGAAAGGATCTTGGGAGGAAGAGAGACTGGGAAGAAGAGAGAAGGAGGAAGGCCGCCATGGGTGAGGTGGAGGAGAAGCACATGGCCGTCGTGGATGGAGGATTTGGCCCAGGTGAAGCCCATTAGCAAGTATATGGGAGTATGGATGGGAGGTAACTCGATAGAAATTACTAGAAGCAGATTGCACAGGATTGGGCCAGGTATCCCATACCTGCCCCACTATGGAAAGTAGTTTAGGGGATTAATATCTGCCCTGCCCCCCCCAGGTTAACTAAGGCTTTTTTTTTTTTTTTTTTTTTTTTTTTTTTTTTTTGGTGACAGGGTTTCATTATCTTGGCTGTCCTAGACTCACTCTGTAGACCAGCCTGGCCTCAAACTCATAGCAATGCACCTGCCTCTGCCTCCAGAGTGCTGGGATTAAAGGCTATTTTAAAATATAGCAGATGTCTGTCTGTGTCTTGATTGATTGCTAGCAGGTTAGAAAATACTGCCATACTAATAATTAAAGGCCTGATAATAGACATTATTAGGTCATACTGGTAAATTAACCACAACAATTTGGCGCCCAGTATTTAGGCCATACTGGAAAATTAACTACATCATTCCAACACTGAGAAGGTGGAGGCAGAAGTCAGAGTTCATAGTCAGCCTAGCTTCTCTAGCTACTTAGTAAGTAGCCTAGCCTGGGCTATGTGAGGTGTGTGTGTGTGTGTGTGTGTGTGTGTGTATGTGTGTGTGTGTGTGTGTGTGAGAGAGAGAGAGAGAGAGAGAGATATTAAATACTAAGCAAATTCTCTTAGAATACATAAGGAGCAAATTTAGATATTACTTTTTATATTTTGTTATTTGTTTATTTGTTGACATAGAGTCTCAATAAATCTCCAATATTGATTGGGCTGGTCTCAAACTGACAGAGAACCACCCCCCACTGCCTTCCCAGTGCTGGGATTAAAGGAATGCACCACCACAACCAGCCTCCAAATTTTTATTTTTAAATAACGATTTTAGCCAGGCGTGGTGGCACATGCCTTTAATCCCAGCACTCGGGAGGCAGAGGCAGGCGGATCACTGTGAGTTCGAGGCCAGCCTGGTCTACAAAGGGAGTCCAGAACAGCCAAGGCTAATACAGAGATACCCTGTCTCGAAAAACCAAAATAAGTAAATAAATAAATAAATATTTTGAAATACTGGAGTGGGGTTCCTGGGGCTGTGGCTGAATTAGTTAGCACCTGCCTGGCATCCATGAAGCTCTGGGTTCAATACACACACACACACACACACACACACACACACACACATACACACACACACACACATACACACACATACACACACATACACACACACATACACACACACACACACAGACACACACATACACATACACACACACACAGACACACACACACAGACACACACACACACATACACACACACATACACACACACACATACACACACACACATACACACACACACAGACACACACACACATACACACACATACACACACACACAGACACACACATACACACACACACACACATACACACACACACATACACACACACACATACACACACACACACACACACACACACACTCCAGCCCACCCCCACCAACCACATAAACCAGGCATGGTGGTACAGACTTGAAACCCGATCGGCAGGAAGGTGGAGATAAAAATATCAGTTCAGGATCATTCTCAGCTGTAGAGGGATTCAAGATTCTGCCTTGAAGCCGGGCGGTGGTGGCTCACACCTTTAAGCCCAGTTAGTCCAGGACAGCCAAGGCTACACAGAGAAACTCTATCTCAAAACAACAACAACAAAACAACAAAAAGATCCTGCCTTGAACAAAAGCCAAGAAATACCTGCCACAGCAATGATACCGCCCATCTTCAGAACGAACAGCTCGAGACAGTCAGCCATGGAAACTCTTCACCGGCCTCCCCTCAGGAAACGCCTCCCTCAGCCTGTACAGGTGACTGAATCTTGTGACCCGGGTCCATGTGTGGGGCAGAGCCTACTCCGTTGTCTACCTCCTCACAGACACCTGGCTGTCCCCAGCAAGGGCCAGTTTTCACTGCCTCTCATTTCTCTCACAGTGACCCCACTGCCAGCTGCCATGAAGTGGGCTTCCGTCCCTCGGCCCCGGCACACAGGCCTCATGGGCTCCACCCAAAGGTGAGTGGGTGAGTCAGGACCCTAGGTGTGTTGTTTGAGGCAGGTTTTATTGGTTTTGTTTTGTTTTTTGTTTTTTTGAGACAGGGTCTCTCTGTGTTAGCCTTGGCTGTCCTGGACTTGCTTTGTAGACCAGGCTGGCCTGTAACTTGCAGCAATCCACCTGCCTCTGCCTCCCAAGTGCTGGGATTAGAGGTGTGCACCACCATGCCCGGTTGAGGCAGGATTTTGGCAAGTAGCCCAGGTTGAACATAAGTTCATGTCCCTCCTGCCTCAGCCTCCTGAGTTCTGCAATTACAGGTGTCTGCCATGACTCCTGGCTCTTTGTGTCACACACACACACACACACACACACACACACACACACACACCTGAATTCATGTGGAGGCCAAAGGTCAACTTCAAGTGTTCTCCACCTTCCCTCCCTTCCCTCCCTCCCCCCTCCCTGTTTTGTTTTGAATTACACTTGTCCTGTGTGTATGTGTGTCCACGTATGGAGGTCAGAGGACCAGTCAGTACTTATCTTCCACTGTGAGTCCTGGGATGAAACTCAGGTTACTGAGCTCAGTGGGAAGCACTTTCCCCCAGCATGCCACCTTGCGGGCCCCTCCTTGTGCTTTGAGACAGGCTCTCTCACAGGCTTGTAACTCACTGATAGGTCTAGACTGGCTGCCCATGGGTCCCAGAGATCCCACTGTCTCCATCCATCTCCCCAGGATGAGATCCCGGAAGTACAGCACCATGCCAGGCTCATATGGTGCTGGGGATGGACCCCAGGACTTGGACATGCTGCACCCGCAGCCTGTGAGCTGAGCCCGAGCCCTTCTCCAGCCTCTACATGGATTGCCTAGTCTGTGATTAGCCCAGTGACCCACAAGAAGGCTGTCTCCACTCCCGGCTTTTCCAGTCCTCATAGAGTGGCCTGTCGCCACCTCCCCAATGACCCATATAAATTTTTTGTTTTCATTTTCAAGACAGGGTTTGTCTACATAACCCTGGCTGTCCTGGAACTCACTCTGTAGACCAGGCTGGACTTTAACTTACAGATATCTGCCTGCCTTTACCTCTGATGGGAATAAAGGTATTCACTACCAACACCAACACCAACACCAACACCAACACCAACACACCTCCACCACCTCTACCACCACCACCAGCATCACCACCTCCACCACCATCACACCATCGCCACCACCTAACCACCACCTCTACAACCTCCACCACCTTCACCTCCACCACAACCACCAGTACAACCACCACCACCACCTCCACCATCACGAGCACCACCACCACTTTCACCGCCAGCAGTACCTTCACCTCCACTACCACCACCACCAGCACTACCTCCACCTCTACCTCCACCTCCACCACCATCACCACCACCTTCTTCACCGCCACCACCTCAACCACCAGCACCACTACCCCCACCACCATCTCCATCACCATAACCCCTACCACCACCACCTCCTCCACCACCATGACCACCATCACACCACCACCACCTCTAGCAACACCACCACCACTACCACACCACCACCTCTGCCACCACCCCCACAACCACCAGCACCCCCACCCCCACGACCCCCACCATCTCCATCACCACAACCACCACCTCCTCCACCACCACCACCACCACCTCTACCACCACCACCTTCTTCACCACCAGCACCTCAACCACCAGCACCATCACCCTCACCACTACCACCATCTCCATCACCATAACCCCTACCACCTCCACCACCACCACCTCTCCCACTCCCACTACCACCACCTCCACGACCACCACACCTCTACTACCACCACCATCACCACCAACAACAACATCACCACCCTTACCACCACCACCTCCACTGCTACCTCCACAACCACCACCTCCTCCACCACCACTTCAACCACCACAATGTGGCTACCACATGACTGTTTAAAGCCTTTGAACCTTGACGGGAGAATACTCACCCCCTCTCTGTGAATTCTAGGCGGGGGCTCTCTGGCTAAATCACCCCTACAAACCTAATCTTTGGATATCTTTTTTCAAAATTCTACCAATGGCTGCCTTGCCCCTGGCCTCCTATCTCCCTACAGAAGACAAGGCGTACGGTAGCAGGTTCCTGGTGTCACCTGAGGCTTTCAGTTTTCCCCTCCCCACCCCTGGGTTCCCCCATCTCCAGGCTTCTGGGTGTCTGGTAAGGGCATGGAGTGGGAATGCCTTGGGGACCAGACTTCTCTCTTTTCTGTGACTTAGAAACTGTGTACTTACAAGTGGGAAGAACACAAGCACCACAGAGGCCACCACGACTTCCAGGATGACAATGATAACCAGGAACATCACATACTGGAGGGCACAGAGAGGGACAGGGCTGGGCTGCGAGCTTTTTTAGCAGATCCCAGGGACCTAAAGCTGGGGACGGAAGAGGTCCTCTGGTCCTCCCCCCAGACTTCACAAAGCTCCAGTTTGAAAGAACCCAGACCCTGGTGGGGGTAGGCGGTTGCCGGGTTTTGTTCCTCCTAGCTCTGATTCCAGGGTGTGGGAAGCCCCAGGATTGCTGACTAGCCTGGGTGCTTGAGGGAACTGTGAGGTGGGAACCTTATCTTGAGAGGCTTAAGGGTTCATATACATGGAGGACAAGGCTGACGAAGAAGAAACGAATATGAGAGACTCCAGGCGAGTCTCAGCCACCTACTGGGATCAAAATAAAACTCTGCACTTGAACAGTATGGAAAAGAGAGAAACAGGCTCAAACTCATCCTTGGCTGCTTAGCCAGATCAAGGTCAGCCTGGGATGGATGAGACCCTGACTCAAGAAGAGAGAGAGAGAGAGAGAGAGAGAGAGAGAGAGAGAGAGAGAGAGAGAGAGCTGGAGAGATGGCTCAGAGGTTAAGAGCACTGGCTGTTCTTCCAGAGGTCCTGAGTTCAGTCCCTGGCAACCATATGGTAGCTCACAACCATCTATAATGAGATCTGGTGCCCACTTCTGACTGGCAGGCACACATGCAGGCAGAACATTGATTACATAATAAAATCTTAAAAGAAAGAAAGAAAAAGCAAAACAAAACAAAAAAGCCAGGTATGAACCAGGTGTGGCAGTGAATACCTTTATTCTTAGCACTCTGGAGGCAGATGTAGGTGGATCTTTGAGTTTGAGGTCATTCTGAGCTACTTAAGGTCCTGCCTCTAGCCGGGCTGTGGTGGCACACGCCTTTAATCCCAGCACTCGGGAGGCAGAGGCAGGCAGATTGTGAGTTCAAGGCCAGCCTGGTCTACAAAGCAAGTCCAGGACAGCCAAGGCTACAGAGAGAAAACTTGTCTCCAAAATCCAAAAAAACAAAACAAAAACAAAAAGAAAACAAAAGAAAGAAAGAAAGAAAAAGAAAACAGAAAAACAGGGCTGTGGAGGGAAAGCATTGGGGCCCCATGCGATGAAGACGGCCATGTTGGCTGGCCGTGCTGCTCCTACTTACCATCAGGAGTGTGCATCTGCTTTCCTTGCTCGTCCCATACCACCCAACAAGGCTGAGCACTATAGTGAGGCATCCCATTCCCAGGCTCAGGAAGCCGAAATGAAAGAGGTAGGCAGAGGACATCCCGAGGACCTTCGTCAGTGTGGCCTCTCCATACTTGACCCCGAGACCCAAGCCAGTGAGGACCATCCCAGACATCTTGAGAACAGAAACCAGACAGGAGGTCAGAGTGCAAATGGGACTCTTCCTGGGTGGGGGCTAGAGGAAAGCAAAGGCTAATAAAATCAGCAAAAATGCTGAACAGGGTAATACTCAGAGCCAGTGGTGATGTGGAAACACTCTCCTAGTTGTTTGAAAAACAGAAAACAAAACTTTTTGTTTGTTTGTTTGTTTTTTCGAGACAGGGTTTCTCAATGTAGCCTTGACTGTCCTGGACTCACTTTGTAGACCAGGCTGGCCTCAAACTCACAGCGATCCACCTGCCTCTGCCTTCAGAGTACTGGGATTTAAAGGCATGAGCCACCATGCCCAGCCAGAAAACAGAACATTTCAAATTGAGGGTGTGGCACGGTTGGCTGAGCTCTGGCCAAGCAAACACAAAACCCTAGGATCTTGCTGGGCTCTTAACTGCTGAGCCATGCCTCTGGCCCCAGAGTTGACTTTTTGAGGTAAAATTCTATACAGAAATAACATTTTGGGATTTTTCAGCTTACGGAAGTAGTCACAACCATCTTTCAGGGACAAACAGGTGCATAGCCCAGGCTTGCTCACTGGGTAGGCTAACCTTGGACTTCTGACCATCCTGTCTCTACTCACTGAGTGCTGGAGTCACAAGCATGGCCTGTTATACCCCGCTTTGTTACTATGCTTTGTTTTTGTCACTGTGTAGACCAGGCTGGCCTTGACCTCATGGAGCTCTGCCTGCCTCTGCCTCCCAAGTGCTGGGATTGACGGTGTGCACCACCACATCCAGCTGTTACTGTATTTTCATATAAAGAGGACATGGGGGCTCAGCCATTAACATTTGCTGTTCTTGCAAAGGACGTGAGCTCCGTTTCCAGCACCCACACTAGACAGTTCACAGCTGCATGTAACTCCAGTTCCAGGGGAACCGTCCCCTCTTCTGGCTTCTGCAGGCACAGAGCGTGTACACACACACACACACACACACTCACACACACACACACACACACACTAAAACACTGAAGAGTGCTTGCTTCAAATCATGGGTCCCAGAGTTCAGATTCTAGCACCAATTTAACACTTGAGGTACCTCCCTCCCCCCCCCCCAAACACCTGTAACCTTACCTCTGAGGCAGGCAGAGACAGGAGGATCACTGGGCTTCCAGCCTAGCTGAGGCACCAGCTCCAGGTTCAGGGAGAAAGCTTAACTGCTTTAATGAAGCATGCTAGAGGTCAACTGACACCCCCTTCTGCCACCCCAACACTAAAATAAAAAGAAGAAAGATTAGGAGGGGCCTGGAGAGATGGCTCCGAGGTTAAGAGCATTGGCTGGTCCTCCAAAGGTCCTGAGTTCAATTCCCAGCAACCACAGTGGCTCATAACCATCTATAATGAGATCTGGTGCCCTCTTCTGGCCTGCAGGTGTACATGCACACAGAATACTGTATAAACAATAAGTAATTTTTTTTTTTTTTAAGATTAGGAAAGGACAGGAGAGTAGTGAAGAGGAAGGCGGAGAAAGGAACAGAAAGGAGCAAAATCTAGGAAGGAGAAACACACACACTGAAAAAAAAAGTTGTCAAAGTATGGGGCAGGGCTAGGGACCTGATTCAGTGGGCGATGGTGCCTGCTGCACAAGTGTGGATACCTGAGTTCAAGTTTCCTGTACCCAGGTCCAAGCCAGGCATCGCTGCCTGCCTGGGCTGTAACCCCAGGGCGGGGAGGAGAGACTCGAGACAGGAGGACCGCAGAGCTTTCTGGCCACCTAGCTCTAGGCTCAGTGAGAGACCCTGCCTCAAGAGAAAAAGGTGGACAGTAACAGAGCAGGATACCCAATGTCCTCCTCACCCCAAACCAACAGGGACACTCATATACACAACCGCTGGCTAAGGCAGAGAGAGATTTTAAATGTGTTTGTGCCTTAGATTTTGTTTCGTTTTGTTTTTTGTCTGTTTTTTCAAGACAGGGTTTCTCTGTGTAGCCCTGACTGTCCTGGACTCACTTTTGTAGACCAGGTTGGCCTCGAACTCACAGTGATCCACCAGCCTCTGCCTCCCGAGTGCTGGGAGTAAAGGCGTGCGCCACCACCGCCCGGCCCATGTGCTTTCGTTTTTAAATTATATTTAATACATTATATTTACCTCTATCTATCTATGTGGAGGTAAAAGGACAAGTTGAAGGAGTCAGTTCCTGTCTTTCCCCATGTGGGTCCCAGGGCTGGACCTGAGGTGTCAGGCTTGGTGGCAAGTGTGTCTAACCACTAAACCATCTCATTGGTTCTAATTTGGTTTTTTGTTTGTTTGTTTGTTTCTGAAACAGAGTCTAATATAGCCCAGGTTGGCCCACCGGTCAGTCTTTCAACATCTGTGATTGCATATGGAAATTACTCCACCCCAGTCAGAAAGATTAGGAGTTCAAGGTCATCTTCAGCTACATAGTTAGTTCAAGGCCAGCCTGGGCTATGTGAGACTCTGCCTTAAAAAAAAAAAAATCTAGGAATGGTGACACATGCCTTTAATCTCAGCACTCAGGAGGCAGAGGCAGGTGGATCTCTGAGTTTGAGGCCAGCCTGGTCTACAGAGTGAGTTCCAGGCCAGCCATAAGGCTGCATAGTGAGATGTTGTTTCAAAAACAAAAAAACAAAACAAAACAAAACAAAAAAAATATACTTCATGTTACCCTGCTAGTAAAAAAAGGCTGCTTCAGAAAACTTAAAAGATCAAGAAGACATGAGGATGGATGCAGCCTGGTGGCCAGGTGCTTAGCAGGGGTGAAGGCCAGGTTTCATCCTCAGCACACAAAATAGTAAACAAGAAAGGCCAGGAGGGCTCGCTCACAGAGAGGACCCGACTTCAGCTCCCAGCACCCACCTGGCAGCTCACGGTCCTTATAGCTCCAGCTCCAGGGCATGGGAAACATAAATAAAACACACTGTCTTTTCTATCAAAGGGTTAAAAAAAAAAAAAAAAGCAAGCCCCCAGAAAAACATTGTAAGGAAGCCACTTGGCAGAAGATTGAATTCCTCAAGGGTCAGCACTCTTGCAAATCAAACTCGCTATGTTCAGCTTTCACTTCTCCATAGAAACCTTGCTTGTTTGTATCAGCTGATATCCTCGGAATGTGAGGCCCGGCTCTGACCACTCATGAGGTACAGGACTCCTCTGTGTTTTTACGAAAACGTGGTGGCAACCTACCCGAGGCCATGCACCCTTCTACAGTAAAACTTTTGCCTTGCCAAAAGAAACACTGGCTTGTGCTGTCATTTTGTTTGTTTGTTTGTTTGTTTTGTTTTGTTTTGTTTTTTTCGAGACAGGATTTCTGTTTGTATCCTTGGCTGTCCTGGACTGGCTTTATAGACCAGGCTGACCTCGAACTCATAGAGATCTGCCTGCCTCTGCCTCCCAAGTGCTGGGATTAAAAGTGTGCACCACAGACTGATTTCGTTTCTTTTTTCTTTTCTCTTTCTTCTTTCTTTCTTTCCCCAGCTCTGGGTCCCTTGGTGCCTACACACTTATTTCTGACACGTCTCCCCCTACCCCCATCAACCTGACCTACATCTCTCCTGCCCCCTCTGCCAGCCCCCAACCACCTCTGGGAGCACAGATCCGGAAGGCAATTTAGATCAACTTATTTCTGTCTTCCAAGGAGAAGGCTGTGAGGGGGACTCCAGGGCCCGCATTGTGACATACTCACAGCCGTGAAGCCATTGAATAAAGACAAGAGCTTCTTCAAGAAAGAATATGACGTGTGTGTTTCAGGCATAATGGACAGAGCTGGGGTCCTCTGGATATTGAAGTCAGCATCCTCCCTAAGCCTCTGGGCGGCCGAGTCCGCACATGCTAGCGATCTTAGCAAGGGACACGCCAGCTGACTGGCTCTGTTTCCCAACTGCCTGGCAATTTCCTTGGGCTGCTTGCACCAGCCCTAACCCTTTATCACATCACAATAGGGAGCTAGTTGGGCATGATGGCACACACTTTTAATCTCAGCATTTTGGAGACAGAGGCAGGAGGATCTTTACAAAGATGAGACCAGCCAGGGCTGTCCATGAGACCATGTCACAAACAAAGAAACAGGCCCCCTCAAGAGTTGGAAAGATGGAATACACACTGCTCTTTCAGAGCACGGGAGTCAGGTCCCAGCACCTACTCCTGTTGGCTCACAGCTGCCTGGAACTCCAGCTCCAGGGGATTTGATGCTTTCTTCTAGCCCCAGCCGGTCCCTGCCATCACATGGCAGACAGCTCACACAGACATGCATGCACACACCTAGAAATAAAAGTTTTAAAAGTACAACCAAACAGTTGGAAGCTGGGGCAAGATTTATCGCAGCAGGTGTGCCACGTGGCCCCTACCCGGTCGCCTCTTCAAACAGGCCATGCGGGACACAGAAAGAGACAAGTCTCCTTCATGACACCAGAGCCACTAGGCAAAGTCCTCAGTACTTATTACTGCAATGATTGACGTTCCTGGTGGTCCCTCCGCACTGCCCTGAGGCTTGGCCCAGTTGGTGCTCGGGAGACTGGGGTTGGGGTGGGGGTGGGGTGAGGGATGAATGAGGAAGGGACTTCAAGGGTAACACATTTTTTTTTGGTTTGGTTTGGTTTCTCTGTGTAGCCCTGGTTGTCCTGGACCTGCTTTGTAGACCAGACTGGCCTTCACTTTACAGAGATATGCCTGCCTTTGCTCCCCCCCCCCCCCCCCCAGAATACTGGGATTAAAGGCCTGCACCATCTGGTGCCCATAGAGGCAAGAAGGCATTTGGTCCCCTGAGAATGATGTAGCACAGGCTGGCCTCAAAGTAGGTATGTAGCTAAGAGTAATCTTGTCCTTTTTTCCCTTTGAGACAGGGTTTCATTGTGTATTCCAGGTTGCCCGTAATTGGTTCTGTAGAACTCACCGAGATCCGTCTCCCTGCGCCTCCCATGTGCTGGAATTACCCGCACAGCTGGCTTCATCCTTTAAGCCACCTCTGAAAACTTGCAGTGGCCCGCCTCCCCCGCGCGGCAGGTAGAGGGATATGTCTCTCTCTTCCACAGAGAATTCTGAGGCGCTGAAATCAACCTCGCTGTGGAGTCCACAGGATTTTGAACTTAAAGGATGATTTCCTTGACCTGCAAAATCATACTGGCTGCAGGAGCGGAATTCTGGAGCTGTTCCCTGGTGGACACTAGGGGGCGCTATTCCCATAGAAAACAACTGCCGCTTCTCAATGGTCTTAAGGCTATAGAAGCGTGCTTCTGGGTAAAGCCCCTGGGGCGGGTGCGTGCGCGGGTCACCAGTCTCCTCAAACACTGTTTCGTGCCGCTCAGGCACACGTTGGTGGAGGGCTCCATGTCCCCATATACCCACTGAGTCCTCTCCTCTCCTCTGCCTCTTTCCTCTGCCCCCTCCTCTCTCATCTTCTCTTTAAGACAAAAATTTCTTGTAGCTCAGGCTGTCCTTAAACTCCATGTCACCCAGGATGACTTGGACACTCTGTCCGTCCTTAGTGTCATGGCCACGTGGAAGCCGTGCCCTGGCCGTGTAGGTGAGGATGGCCTTGGACTCTCTCTTCGGTTGCTCCTTTTGTTTTCTTTCTGAGAGATTCTAATAAAATTCTATTTCTCCCTTCTCTTTTCTCTCTCCAAATCCTCCCATAGACCCTTGCTTGCTCCCTTTCAAATCCATGGTCTCTCTTTTTATTCCTCATTGTTTCATGTGTATATGTATATGCATGCACACTCCTGATACATATAACCTGCTCGGTCTCAGTCTGTATGGTGTGACTTGCGGGTGTGTTTTCAGGGCTCACTGCGTAGCATTGGATAACCGAATGGCGCGCTCTTCCCTGCGGAAGCCTGGCCCACTCTCAGAATCCCTTCCTTGCCTGGAGGTCTTTGGGTAGGATGCACACCTCATGGCTTTTCTCTGCCCATTCTGAGATGTCTTGCTCAGCTCACATTTAGTTAATTATTCTGGTGATGCATTACGGGTACAGCCTCTGATATTTCTAGAAGACACAATCTCATAGCAAGCCCCCAATCGCCTGGCTCTTACACTTTTTTTTCCCCGAGACAAGGTTTCTCTGTGTAGCCCTGGCTGTCCTGGACTCACTCTGTAGACCAGGCTCGCCTTGAACTCACAGCGATCCGCTTGCCTCTGCCTCCCGAGTGCTGGGATTACAGGCGTGCGCCACCACCGCCAGGATCCTTTTTTCTTTTTTAAGTTGATTATGTCAAGTATTTTGTCACAGTGACAAAAAACTAACTAGCACAGTCACCAGCTACTATCCTAAGAACTTTATATGTGTCGATCCATATTTAAATGTTTCTACTAGCAAATAGTAATTATATACGATACCGGGGCTCATTCTGGCACTGCCATAAGTGTGTCAGAGGATTTGCTGTCACAGTAAATGTGGTGCTAGCCCTTCTCCTCAATGTGAGGTAACCGAGGCATGAGGGAGTAGACACCTGCCTAAGGCTAAAAGGATCTTTGAAAACTCTCTAACTCGCCGGGCGTGGTGGCGCACGCCTTTAATCCCAGCACTCGGGAGGCAGAGGCGGGCGGATCGCTGTGAGTTCAAGGGCAGCCTGGTCTACAAAGTGAGTCTAGGACAGCCAAGGCTAACACAGAGAAACCCTGTCTCAAAAAAAAAAAAAAAAAAAAAAAAAAAAAAAAAAAAAAAAAAAAGAAAGAAAGAAAAGAAAACTCTCTAACTCTCTCTCTCTCCAGCCATGCAGGTCAGGCAAAGGCGCTACTCACTGAGCTACATCACCAGCTGAGAAAAGTCTTGCTCTGATTCCAGCTTGGTCTGGAACTTTTTACCCTGCGGCCTCTAAATGGTTAGGTAATAGGTCTGAGGCACTAGGCCAGGCCTTTGGCCTCTGCATTCTCAGGGTTTCCCTGCAGCCTTCTCAGCTGGCTGCACCTGCTGAGCCTGGCAGGGAGGATCCTGGGAATCGGGATCACATCCTGGACCAAGCAAGTAAGAGATCAAGGAGGGAAGGGGGCGGGGGGAGAAGAAACAAACCAGTTCTGATCTGAGACTTAGCTAAATCCTCTGGGGAGTCAAAGAAAACAGCCGCCCGGCCCAGCAGAGGAATTTTCCTTCCTGGTTTTCTCTGCGCTGTGCTGTAGCTCTCCTTTGATGAGAAGTGGGAGGGTAAGTGGAGGGATTTCTCAGGATGGCTCCTGCAGGGTACCTGGGCTGGAGCAGGGCAAGGCTGAAAGGTAGAGCCCCGCCTACCGTCTCAGGGAGGAGCTGGGGGCGTGGCTTGCCTGTAGAGGGCTGGCCTGGCAGTTGGGATCCCCGAGTTGCACTCCCAACAATCAGCACCACAAATCAAGTGGCCAGGAGAGGACTCAGTCTCTTACGGAGTACTCGCCTGGCAAACTGGAAAACCTGAATTTGATCCCCAGTACCCACACCAAAAAACAAAAACCAGCCAGGTGATGGTGACGCACACCTTTAATCCCAGCACTCGGGAGGCAAAGACCAACGATCTCTGTGGGTTTGAGGCCAGCCTAGTCTACAGAGTGAGGTCTAGGAAAGCCAGGGCTACCCAGGGAAATCCTGTCTTGAAAAACAAAACAGCAATGAAAAATCAGATGAAGGGGAGCTGGAGAGTTGGGTCGGTGGTTAGGAGCACACAGACTGCTCTTCTAAGAGACCCAGGTTCAGTTCCCAGCACCCACATGGCAGCTTACAGCTGTCTGTAACTCCTGTTGCAGGGGATCACACACACACACACACACACACACACACAAGCAGGCAGAACACTAATGTACATAAAATAAAAATACATTATTTAAAAAACCAGGTGAAGCAGGGCATGGTGGCACACTCGGGAAGCAGAGGCAGGTGGATTGCTGTGAGTTCTAGGCCAGCCTGGTCTACAAAGTGAGTCCAGGATAACCAAGATAACATAGAGAAACCCTGTCTCGAAAAACAAAACAAAGAAAAGAAAAGAAAAAAAACAAAACAAAAAACCAAAAACCCCAAACAAACAAAAACGCAAGGGTCAGATCTTGGTGTTACAGACAGTTATGAGAGTTGGGTTGAACCTGGGTCCTCAGGAAGAGCAGTCGGTGCTCTTGACTGCTGAACCATCTCTCCAGCTGCAATTTCTAATTTTTAACATTTTATTTCTTTATTGTAGAGGTTGATTGTCTCTTTCCATCATGAGGGTCCCAGGGACTGTACTAAGGGGGTAAGGTCTGGTGATTTTCGTTGTTGAGACCTGTGTAGCTCAGGCTGGTCTGGAACTTACTATGTGGCTCAGGCTGGCCTGGAACTCACTGTACAACTCAGGCTGGCCTTGAGTACTTGATCTTCCAGTCCCATCCTTCTAGGGCTGCCTAGGGCTGACATTTCTGAGGTCAGCCATTTTGCATTGCAGTAGAAGGCGGGCGGCTTTGCCCTTCTGTTCTCAGTTTCCCCTCTTACAATGGGGACTCTTAAAGGCACCTTCCTCAGAGTTGAGTTCTGTGGATCCGAAAGTATTCTGCAAAGCTCTTGGCACCTAGTAAAAACCCAGCAAACAGCACGAGCCGCTACAGTTATGCCGTCCACTCTTGCCCTTGGCAAGTCTGTCTCCCCACATTTGCTAGGAGCACCTTTGCCCCAAACACCTTGAAAACTGGTCAGAAAAACTCCCCCACTCAACCAGGACCCTCACCAAGCCTCATACCAATTTTTTTTTTCACTTTTAAGACATGTTACTTATTTACTTGTGTGTGGACAGACACACCTGCCGGGCTGTGTGAGTGGGGAGCACAGTGCAGATGTGGAGGTCAGAGGCCCAGGGATCAAACTCAGGTCACCAGGCTTGGCAGCCCGAGCCTCTTACCCAGGGAACCATCTCGCTGGCCCCTGAATGTGGCCTTCAGCATCTGAAGCGGCAATAATGTCTCTAAGATGACTAGCTGTTGCCTGAAGCAGTAAGTAATTCTTTTTGTCTTCCTAAAGAATATTCCATGGTACGGACAGACCCTGGCGCGACACTGACTCCTGGACACACAATTGGCCATTTCAAGTCATTGGCAATAATGAATAAAGCTGCTATGTCTGCTGTGGTTACATTCATGGGCGGTGGGTTCCAGGCAGGGTGTAGGGAGTGGTTAGCTGGAGGGGGGGGGGCAGTCTTATTAGAGTTCAAGAGAAAAGCAATTAGATGGACATACTGAATTCCCAGCAGCCACTGGGAAATGGGGAGTGCAAGTGGCAGGGAGAAAGACATGCCATGTGATTTAGGGTCCCAGAAAGCAGGAAGGTTGGGCCGGCTGGATGGCTTAGTGAGCGAAGGTGCTCGCCACCAAGCCTGGCGATCCGAGTTCAATCCCCAGGACCCACACAATGAAAAGACAGAACCAACTCCTCCAAGCTGCCCTCTAACCTCCACATAGATGCCCACGGCACACCTGTCCATGCCTGCCCGCCCCGCCCACCCACCCAAATAATTAAACACACATAAAAAGAAAGCAACCACGGTCTGCAGTGGTGGTCTGTGAGCTTCTACGTGGGGCATGGAGGGGCAGAGAGGTCTTTAGAGAAAACAGTGAGTGAGTACAGAGTACAGAGGGCCAGAGGGAACATGCTTAGGGGTTGCTCACTGTGCAGAAAGGGACAAGGTGTGCATCCTGGTTTCTTCTTCTTCTTCTTCTTCTTCTTCTTCTTCTTCTTCTTCTTCTTCTTCTTCTTTCTCTCTCTCTCTCTCTCTCTTTCTCTCTCTCTCTCTCTCTCTTTTTCTTTTTGGTTTTTCGAGACAGGATTTCTCTGTGTAGCCTTGGCTGTCCTGGACTCACTTTGTAGACCAGGCTGGCCTCGAACTCACAGCAATCTGCCTGCCTCTGCCTCCCGAGTCCTGGGATTAAAGGCGTGCGCCACCACATCTGGCTGCATCTTGGTTTCTATTGCAATGGCAAAGACCATGGCCAGAAGGAATATGGGGAAAGAGGGTTTATTTCATAGTATAATGGCTCTGTGGTGGTTTGAGCAAAAATAGGGAGTGGTACTGTTAGGAGGTGTGACCTTGGTAGAGGAAGTTTGTCACTGGGTAGGCAGGCTTTGAGGTTTTAGAAGCTCAAGCCAGGCCTAGTGGCCCACTGTCTCTTCCTGCTGCCTGTGGATCCAGATGTAGAACTCAGCTCCTCCAGCACCATGTCGGCCTGCGTGTTGCCATGCTTCCCGCCATGATGATAATGGACTAAACCTCTGAGCTGTAAGCCAGCCCCAACTAAGTGTTCTCCTTTATAAGAGTTGCCATGGTCATGGCGTCTCCTCACAGCAGTGGAACCCCTAACTAAGACACTGAGGCTAGATTGAAGAGCTATGAAATAACAGCTCCGGCAAAGGAGAGTCCCGAACAGCCTAGCACTGACTGTGCTGTGTGGCTATTGATGGCCAGTCTTATGCAGCTCTATAACACAAAGGAGCAAACCGAGCAAAGTGTGGAGTTGGAGCAGGAAAGGAGCCCTGGGAAGTGTAAACAGATCAAAGAAAAGCCTCATGTCAAGTGGAATAAAGGGAGTGGTGACCTCAGAGCAGGACCTCACCCAGCTAAGCCTCCAACTTGTGAAAAGGAATTTTTACTTTATTTAATTTTTATTTTATATGTGTACAGTGCTCTTGCCTGCATGTACACCTGTACGCCAGAAGAGGGCATCAGATCACATTATAGATGGTTGTGAGCCACCATGTGGGTGCTGGGAATTGAACTCAGGTCCTCTTGAAGAGCAGTCAGTGTTCTTAACCGCTGAGCCATTTCTCCAGCTCCCCTGAAAAGGAATTAAAGGAAAGCCAGTCATGGTGGTGCACACCTTTAATCCCAGCACTCAGATGGCAGAGGCTGCGGAATTCAAGGTCAGCTTGGTCAACAGAGCGAGTTGCAGCACAGCTAAGCTTAGGTGGTATAGGGAACCATCGGAAATAGAAAGCTGCTGAAGTAACGGAAAGCTGCTGAGGCCAGGCATGTGTCAAGGGTGTCCCTGCATGGAGACCCAGAGAGGCCACTGCATGAGGCCTCATCTTCACCTGTGAACCCTGGATTGCTTTGAAGACCCCAAGATGTTGGAGGTGCCAGAGCCTGGGATACCTGCCGAGGAAAGCTGCTCACAGGGGGTGGAACAAGCCCAGGAGAGGGAAGTGTGTTGCAGTCAATGGAGCTGCAGATCTGAAGAGCGCTTTGACGCCAGACATGGAGCTGCAGAGTTTGGGGTTTGCCCAGCTGACTCTCAGCCTTGCTTTGGCCCAGCATTTCCGTAAGGTAATGTATACCCTGTGCGGTTGTATGTTGGAAGTATGCAATCTGCTTTTCATTTTGATTTTTACAGAGGATTGCATGACTCTCAGAAGAGACTTTGAGTTTTGGACTTTTAGGCATTGTAGAGACTGTGGTAGACTATGGGGACTTTTGAGGTGGATCGAATGCAGTTCTGCACTATGATATGTCTACCAGCTACGGGGCCAAGCTGTGGAATGAAGCGGCTGGCATAAAAATGGCCCCCATAGTGCCGGGCATGGCGCCATGCCTTTAAAACCCAGCACTCTGGAGGCAGAGGCAGGTGGATCACTGTGAGTTCGAGGCCAGCCTGGTCTACAAAGTGAGTCCAGGATAGTCAAGGCTACACAGAGAAACCCTGTCTAGAAAAACAAAGCAAAAAAAAAACTCCTCAAAAACTGACCCCCATAGGTCCGTAGGGAATGGCACTATTAGGAGGGGTGTGTGTGAGTGTGTATGTGTGTGTATGTGTGAGTGTGTGTGTGTGTGTGTGTGTGTGTGTGTGTGTGTGTGTAGGGGAGAGGGCATTTGAGGTTTAGAAGTTCAAGCCAGGCCTAGTGGTCCACTGTCTCCTCCTGCTGCCTGTGGATCCAGATGTAGAACTCAGCTCCTCTAGCACCATGTCTGCCGGTGCTGCTGTGCTTCCCGTCACCATGACCATAATGCACTAAACCTCTGAACTGTAAGCCACCCCAACTAAATGTTTTTCTTTATAAGAGTTGCCGTGGTCGTGGTGTCTCCTCACAGTAATAAAACCCTAAGACAGGCTCCCGCAGGCTTGTGTATTTGGGTTTTGGGGCGGGGGGGGGGGGGGGGAGTGAGGGATGGGCAGCATTGTTTGTTTATAGTTTGATTTTTTTGGCATTTAATTTTTTTATTCATTAATTAATTTGCTTTACATCCTAATTGGAGCTTCCCATCCTTCTCTCCTCCTAGTCCCTCTCTCCTCCCCTCCCCTCCCCCTTCTCTCCTCCTAGTCCCTCCTTCTCCCCTCCCCTCCCCCTTCTCTCCTCCTAGTCCCTCCCTCTCCCCTCCCCTCCCCTCCCCCTTCTCTCCTCCTAGTCCCTCCCTCTCTCCTCCCCTCCCCTCCCCCTTCTCTCCTCCTAGTCCCTCCTTCTCCCCTCCCCTCCCCTCCCCCTTCTCTCCTCCTAGTCCCTCCCTCTCTCCTCCCCTCCCCTCCCCCTTCTCTCCTCCTAGTCCCTCCTTCTCCCCTCCCCTCCCCTCTCTCTCTCGTCCCTCCCTCTCCCCTCCCCTCCCCCTTCTCTCCTCCTAGTCCCTCCATCTCCCCTCCCCTCCCCTCCCCCTTCTCTCCTCCTAGTCCCTCCCTCTCTCCTCCCCTCCCCTCCCCCTTCTCTCCTCCTAGTCCCTCCTTCTCCCCTCCCCTCCCCCTTCTCTCCTCCTAGTCCCTCCTTCTCCCCTCCCCTCCCCTCCCCCTTCTCTCCTCCTAGTCCCTCCTTCTCCCCTCCCCTCCCCCTTCTCTCCTCCTAGTCCCTCCCTCTCCCCTCCCTCCCCCTTCTCTCCTCCTAGTCCCTCCCTCTCTCCTCCCCTCCCCTCCCCCTTCTCTCCTCCTAGTCCCTCCTTCTCCCCTCCCCTCCCCTCCCCCTTCTCTCCTCCTAGTCCCTCCCTCTCTCCTCCCCTCCCCTCCCCCTTCTCTCCTCCTAGTCCCTCCTTCTCCCCTCCCCTCCCCTCCCCCTTCTCTCCTCCTAGTCCCTCCCTCTCCCCTCCCCTCCCCCTTCTCTCCTCCTAGTCCCTCCATCTCCCCTCCCCTCCCCTCCCCCTTCTCTCCTCCTAGTCCCTCCATCTCCCCTTCTCTCCCCTCCCCCTTCCTCCTCCTTGTCCCTCCCTTCCCCTCCCCTCCCCCTTCTCTCCTCCTAGTCCCTCCTTCTCCCCTCCCCTCCCCCTTCTCTCCTCCTAGTCCCTCCCTCTCTCCTCCCCTCCCCTCCCCCTTCCCTCCTCCTTGTCCCTCCCTGTCCCCTTCCCTCCCCCTTCTCTCCTCCTAGTCCCTCCCTCTCCCCTCCCCTCCCCCTTCTCTCCTCCTTGTCCCTCCCTGTCCCCTCCCCTCCCCCTTCTCTCCTCCTAGTCCCTCCATCTCCCCTCCCCTCCCCTCCCCCTTCTCTCCTCCTAGTCCCTCCCTCTCTCCCTCCCCTCCCCTCCCCCTTCTCTCCTCCTAGTCCCTCCCTCTCTCCTCCCCTCCCCTCCCCCTTCTCTCCCTCCTAGTCCCTCCCTCTCTCCTCCCCTCCCCTCCCCCTTCTCTCCTCCTAGTCCCTCCCTCTCTCCCCTCCCCTCCCCTCCCCCTTCTCTCCTCCTAGTCCCTCCTCTCTCTCCTCCCCTCCCCTCCCCCTTCTCTCCTCCTAGTCCCTCCTTCTCCCCTCCCCTCCCCTCCCCTTCTCTCCTCCTAGTCCCTCCCTCTCCCCTCCCCTCCCCTCCCCCTTCTCTCCTCCTAGTCCCTCCCTCTCTCCTCCCCTCCCCTCCCCCTTCTCTCCTCCTAGTCCCTCCTTCTCCCCTCCCCTCCCCTCCCCCTTCTCTCCTCCTAGTCCCTCCCTCTCCCCTCCCCTCCCCTCCCCCTTCTCTCCTCCTAGTCCTTCCCTCTCTCCTCCCCTCCCCTCCCCCTTCTCTCCTCCTAGTCCCTCCTTCTCCCCTCCCCTCCCCTCCCCCTTCTCTCCTCCTAGTCCTTCCCTCTCTCCTCCCCTCCCCTCCCCCTTCTCTCCTCCTAGTCCCTCCCTCTCCCCTCCCCTCCCCCTTCTCTCCTCCTTGTCCCTCCCTGTCCCCTCCCCTCCCCCTTCTCTCCTCCTAGTCCCTCCATCTCCCCTCCCCTCCCCTCCCCCTTCTCTCCTCCTAGTCCCTCCCTCTCCCCTCCCCTCCCCTCCCCCTTCTCTCCTCCTAGTCCCCCCTCTCTCCTCCCCTCCCCTCCCCCTTCTCTCCTCCTAGTCCCTCCCTCTCTCCTCCCCTCCCCTCCCCCTTCTTCTCCTCCTAGTCCCTCCCTCTCCCCTCCCCTCCCCTCCCCCTTCTCTCCTCCTAGTCCCTCCCTCTCTCCTCCCCTCCCTCCCCCTTCTCTCCTCCTAGTCCCTCCTTCTCCCCTCCCCTCCCCTCCCCCTTCTCTCCTCCTAGTCCCTCCCTCTCCCCCCCCTCCCTCCCCCTTCTCTCCTCCTAGTCCCTCCCTCTCTCCTCCCCTCCCCTCCCCCTTCTCTCCTCCTAGGCCCTCCTTCTCCCCTCCCCTCCCCTCCCCCTTCTCTCCTCCTAGTCCTTCCCTCTCTCCTCCCCTCCCCTCCCCCTTCTCTCCTCCTAGTCCCTCCTTCTCCCCTCCCCTCCCCTCCCCCTTCTCTCCTCCTAGTCCCTCCTTCTCCCCTCCCCTCCCCCTTCTCTCCTCCTAGTCCCTCCCTCTCCCCTCCCCTCCCCTCCCCCTTCTCTCCCTCCTAGTCCCTCCCTCTCTCCTCCCCTCCCCTCCCCCTTCTCTCCTCCTAGTCCCTCCTTCTCCCCTCCCCTCCCCTCCCCCTTCTCTCCTCCTAGTCCTTCCCTCTCTCCTCCCCTCCCCTCCCCCTTCTCTCCTCCTAGTCCCTCCTTCTCCCCTCCCCTCCCCTCCCCCTTCTCTCCTCCTAGTCCCCTCCTTCTCCCCTCCCCTCCCTCCCCCTTCTCTCCTCCTAGTCCCTCCTTCTCCCCTCCCCTCCCCCTTCTCTCCTCCTAGTCCCTCCTTCTCCCCTCCCCTCCCCCTTCTCTCCTCCTAGTCCTCCCTCTCCCCTCCCCTCCCTCCCCCTTCTCTCCTCCTAGTCCCTCCCTCTCTCCTCCCCTCCCCTCCCCTTCTCTCCTCCTAGTCCCTCCCTCTCCCCTCCCCTCCCCCTCCCCCTTCTCTCCTCCTAGTCCCTCCTTCTCCCCTCCCCTCCCCTCCCCCTTCTCTCCTCCTAGTCCCTCCCTCTCTCCTCCCCTCCCCTCCCCCTTCTCTCCTCCTAGTCCCTCCTTCTCCCCTCCCCTCCCCCTTCTCTCCTCCTAGTCCCTCCTTCTCCCCTCCCCTCCCCTCCCCCTTCTCTCCTCCTAGTCCCTCCTTCTCCCCTCCCCTCCCCCTTCTCTCCTCCTAGTCCCTCCTTCTCCCCTCCCCTCCCCCTTCTCTCCTCCTAGTCTCTCCTTCTCCCCTCCCCTCCCTCCCCCTTCTCTCCTCCTAGTCCCTCCCTCTCTCCTCCCCTCCCCTCCCCCTTCTCTCCTCCTAGTCCCTCCTTCTCCCCTCCCCTCCCCTCCCCCTTCTCTCCTCCTAGTCCCTCCTTCTCCCCTCCCCTCCCCCTTCTCTCCTCCTAGTCCCTCCCTCTCCCCTCCCCTCCCCTCCCCCTTCTCTCCTCCTAGTCCCTCCCTCTCTCCTCCCCTCCCCTCCCCCTTCTCTCCTCCTAGTCCCTCCTTCTCCCCTCCCCTCCCCTCCCCCTTCTCTCCTCCTAGTCCCTCCCTCTCTCCTCCCCTCCCCTCCCCCTTCTCTCCTCCTAGTCCCTCCTTCTCCCCTCCCCTCCCCTCCCCCTTCTCTCCTCCTAGTCCCTCCTTCTCCCCTCCCCTCCCCTCCCCCTTCTCTCCTCCTAGTCCCTCCCTCTCTCCTCCCCTCCCCTCCCCCTTCTCTCCTCCTAGTCCCTCCTTCTCCCCTCCCCTCCCCTCCCCCTTCTCTCCTCCTAGTCCCTCCTTCTCCCCTCCCCTCCCCCTTCTCTCCTCCTAGTCCCTCCTTCTCCCCTCCCCTCCCCTCCCCTCCCCCTTCTCTCCTCCTAGTCCCTCCTTCTCCCCTCCCCTCCCCTCCCCCTTCTCTCCTCCTAGTCCCTCCATCTCCCCTTCTCTCCCCTCCCCCTTCCCTCCTCCTTGTCCCTCCCTGTCCCCTCCCCTCCCCCTTCTCTCCTCCTAGTCCCTCCCTCTCCCCTCCCCTCCCCTCCCCCTTCTCTCCTCCTAGTCCCTCCATCTCCCCTCCCCTCCCCTCCCCCTTCTCTCCTCCTTGTCCCTCCCTGTCCCCTCCCCTCCCCCTTCTCTCCTCCTAGTCCCTCCCTCTCCCCTTCCCTCCCTCTATGTCTTCCTCCCTTTCTCCTCAGAGAAGGGGAGACCCCCCATGGTTATCAACCTGTCTTGGCATATCAAGCTGTAAGTGAACTGGGCTCATCTCCTTCTCCTGAGGCTAGACAAGGCTGTCCAGTTAGGTGAAAGGGATCCAAAGGCAGGCAACAGAGTCAGAGACAGCCCCTGCTCCTGCTGTTAGATGTCCCATATGAGGACCAAGCTGTACATCTGTTACATATGTGGGGGGAGGGGCTTAGATCATCCCATGGATGCTCTCTGGTTGGTGGTTCAGTCTCGGTGAGGCCCTATGGGTCCAGGTGAGTTGATTCTGTAGGTTTTCTTGTGGTGTCCTTGACCTCTTGGCTCCTTCAATCCTTCCTCCCACTCTTCCATAGGATTCCCCAAGCTCTGCCTAATGCTTTGCTGCATCTGTTTTCATCAGCTGCTGAGTGGAGCCTCCCAGATGACAGTTATACTAGGCTCCTGTCTGCAAGTTTAGCAGAATATTACTACAAGTGTTGGGGTGGGCTCTCCCATGGTGTGGGATTCAAGCTGGTCCAGACATTGGTTGGTCATTCCTTCACTTTCTGCTCCCTCTTTATCCCTGCGCCTCTTATAAACAGGAAGATTCTGAGCCTTTGGCTTTGTCGCTGGGTTGGTGTCGCCATGCCTCCATTGGAAGTCTTGCTTGGTTACAGGATGTGACTGTTTCAGGTTCCACATCACCTATTGCTAGGAGTCTTAGCTAGGGTCACCCTCATAGATTCCTGGGAGTGGAGTTTCCATTGTCCTAGATTCCAGCTTGTCCCAGAGATACACACACACACACACACACACACACACACACACACACACACACACACACTGTTCCAGTTCTCTCCCACTATCCTCCCTACACTTGATGCCCCCTGTTCCCCTGCCCACCTCTTTCTCATCCAGTTCCCCCATCCACCCACCCCAGATGTCTATTTTATTTTTCCTTCTCAGTGAGATCCAGGCTTCCTTCCTCAGTCCCTCCTTGTTACTTAGCTTTCTGGGTCTGCATATTGCAGCATGGTTATCCTGTACTGTATGGCTAAAATCTACTTTGTTTGTTTGTTTTGTTTTGTTTTTTGAAACAGGGTTTCTCTGTGTAGCCTTAGCTGTCCTGGACTCACATTGTAGACCAGGCTGGCCTCGAACTCACAGTGATCCAGCTGCCTCTGCCTCCCGAGTGCTGGGATTAAAGGCATGCGCCACCACACCAACTAAAATCCACTTATGAGTACATACCATGGTTGTCTTTTTGGGTCTGGGTTATCTTGCTCAGGGTGATCTTTTCCGGTTCTACCCGTTTACCTGCAGATTTCATGATGTCATTGTTTTTAATAGCTGACTAGTCTCCATTGTGTACATGTACCACATCTTTTCATCCATTCTTCAGTTGATGAACATCTAGGTTGTTTCCAGTTCCTGGCTATTACAAATTAAGTTGCTATGAACATAACTGAGCAAGTGTCCTTGTGGTATGGTGGAGCATCTTTTGGGTATATGCCCAGGGGTGGTATAGCTAGGTTTTGAGGTAGAACTATTCCCAATTTTCTGAAAAACCACCAAATTTCCAAAGTGATTGTACAAGTTTGCACTCCCACCAGCAATCGAGGAGTGTTCCCCTTGCTCCACATCCCCACAAGCATGGGCTGTCAATAAATTTTTTTTTTAATTTTAGCCATTGTAATGGGTGTAAGATGGAATCTCAGAGTCGTTTTGATTTGCATTTTCCTGATGACTAAGAGTGTGGAACAAGCGATAAACAGGTTGAAGAGGAAATGAGGAA